>NC_056007.1:1635217-2348550 GCF_018446385.1 Zingiber officinale | reverse complement strand
GGTTCTGCTTGTACCTGCAATCAAGGCAATACCCTTCTCGGCTAGATGTGCATTAGTTTGTTCATGCAATTCGAACTCGGAAAAAAGTTCATCTAGTTTAATTAAAGATAAGTCCTTAGAAACTTTATAAGTATCAACCATGGATGCCCACAATGTGTTCCTCGGAAAAGCGTTAAGCGCGTACCTTATTACATCGCGGTTTTCTATTCTCTGGTCGATTGCGTGAAGACCGTTCAACAGGTCTTGGATGCGCGCGTGAAGTTGGCTCGTTGTCTCTCCTTCCTGCATTTTTATGTTATATAATTTGTTTAGAATTAAATCGCGCTTGCTTACCTTAATGTCAAAGGTGCCTTCGTGCAGCTCGATCAATTTTTTCCACAACTCTTTAGCACTTGAGAAGGATCCAACTCTGTTCAGTTCTTCTTTTGTTAACCTGCATTGTAGCATATAGGTTGCTTTGGCATCAGCTTCAACTTTCTTCATTATGCTAGCATCCCAGTTAATGCATGAGACTAATTCTCCAGTGTCGTCACGTGGAAGCTCGAGACTGGTCTGGATAATGATTCACATCTCGACTTGTGTCTTGAGGTTGTATTCCATCCGGCTCTTCCAGTAGCCAAAGTCCTTGCCAGAAAAGAGCGGTGGGCGGACTGTGCTATAGCTTTCTTGATGGGCCATTAATCAAAACAGATATCTCGCACACACAAAAAACAAAAAATTATTCCAAGACTTGGTCTTGGATTAGTAGTGTAGGAGTAAGAATAAAAAGTAAATTACTATCTCGAGTGGTGTTGCAACGACTTTGAGAAAAGAATTCGATTACGAAAAACTAGAACGGAAGACGACAAAAATGCTGACTCTGATCGACTACGAAAAACACAAAAACATCATGAAAAAAACGTGCTCCACTGGTGGTTGCACCAAATCGAAGCGACCCCGCTCTGATATCAATTGTTGGATCGAGAAGCGTTAGAGGGGGGGTGAATAATGATCGTGGCTTTCATGCGTTTCGTATTCGAAATCATAACTAGTAAAGCAGCGGAATAAGAAATAAAGACAAGACACAAAGACACCAAGATTTACTTAGTTCGGAGTCTACGGCGACTCCTACTCCAAGGCTCACGCTCGTTGAGCGTTTACTTTGGGCAACAACTATAATTGCGTAAATCTTTTACAACTTAAAAATACAAGTGCTGAATGAAGAATTACAATACCGACAACACAAAAGATGAGAAAAGTTAGTCGTCAGTTGTCGGAGCAGCAAAGCGTCGTTTGAGCATATGGAGCAGCGTACAAGTGCACAGAATGTTCTATTCGAGTTCTTTTTCCGAAGCTGCTCCCAGAGTATCCTTTTTATAGCCTCTGCAAGACTGATCCAGATCCTCAAAGCTCGGGATCAGGTTTGACCCGAAGCGGATAGGTCGACCAATCCCCACGTTCGGTCGACCGATCAGATGATCTCCTCCTCATCCGATCCGCCCGATCCGCTAGCTCCGCTTCGATCTAGTTAACTCCTATCTCCGATTCGATTGATCGATAACCAGGTTCGATCGACCAATCACCTGGTCAAGCTCGGTCAACTCTCTAGAAAATCTATCCTGCTGCTTGGTGGTTCGGTCGACCGATCCAAACGTTCGGTCGACCGATCATGGTCAGTTCTACCCCTGCACAAAATGTTAGTCTCCTGCAAAACAGAGTTAGAAAATAACATATAATATATTAGAAGAATAAGTTTGACAGTCTTCGGGTTGTCCGGTTCTGACTTCGGATTTCTGACTGGACACCCTAGGTCGAATCGAATCCTACTGTTCCCTCTTCCGGGGAGCGCGTCCTCACCTACTCCACTCAGGAGAAGTTACCTTTTGCCAGTTCGGTCCTCCAGACCGACTAGACTTTTGCTCAGCGTCCGATGCTTCCGGTCTTCATGTCGGACGTCCGGTCCATGACTCGTCCAGGCTTCCACCTGGTTCGTGACACCAAAATTTCAACTTAGGGTTACCGCCCCCTAGGATTTTTGCCCGAAGCTCCGACCCGCCAAGACTTTCCGCCTAGAGTTACCACCCCCTAGGACCTAGGGTTACCGCCCCCTAGGATTTTCCACTTGCCTAACGGAAGCTAGGACTTTTGCCTAAGATACCTTAGGTCTTTCCTGCAAAGCTCATTCAACATATCAGATAATAAAACACCTTAACTTTGAACCCTTTGACATAATCAAAACATAGGTTCGATCGTCGGATGCTTCCTGTACCAACACATTTTATAATAATTGCTTGTCTAATATTTATAATAAGTGGTTGTTTGAGAGTTTGATTTTTTTTTGTTTGTAGAAAATTAGAATGTCTGATACTAGGAAGTATCTATCAGGACATGATAAGCGGAAAAAAAAAAGAAAAAGAGTTGAAGAATTTATTGAGTCTCAAAGAGGGCCAATTGATAGATTTATTATCAAAGAATTGAAAAATTCATCACTTGAAGATTTGGTTAATGAAGAAAAACAAGAAAACAATGGTCCCAAAGATAGATCAAATAGACGATTCTCTTCTGATTTCTATACTCGGATTTTGCCAAATGGTCAAAAGCACCATAGAGATTAGTTGGTCTATTCAAAAGCACTTGATAAAGCATTTTGTTTTTGTTGCAAGTTGTTCAAAAGGGGGCCTCAACCAAGTCAACTAGCAAATGAGGGATACTATGATTGGGGGCATCTTAGTAGCAGACTTAAAGAACATGAGACAAGTATTGAGCATATCAATCATTATGTTAGTTGGTCTGAGTTGCGTATCAGGTTAATGAAGGGTACAACAATTGATCATGCTATTCAAGATCAAATCAAGAAGGCAAAAGAGCATTGGAGGAAGGTATTACACCAATTAATTTCACTTGTGAAATTTTTGGCTAAACAAAATATAGCATTTCGTGGTAGTAATGAGAAACTTTATGATTATCTTAGCCACAAAATTTAGAATGAATTGATATGCTTGTTAGCTTCTCAAATAAAGAGCTCTATACTTGAAAATATTAAAAAAGCTAAGTTCTTTTCTGTAATACTTGATTGCACTCTTGATGTTAGTAACCAAGAGCAAATGATTTTGGTTATAAGATGTGTTGATGTTTCTACAAGCCCAATGAAAGTAGAAGAATACTTTTTGGGATTTTTAAAAGTGGATGATACAACAAGACAAGACTTGTTTGAAGAACTGCAAAATGTGTTGAAGAGTTTTGATCTTGATATTGATAATGTGAGAGGGCAGGGATATGATAATGGGGCAAATATGAAAGGGAGGCACCAAGGCGTACAAAAAAATTGTTGGATATAAATCCTAGAGCATTGAATACTCCATTTGGTTGTCATTGTTTGAATTTAACACTTTGTGATATTGCAAATTCCTGTGGAAAAGCGAAAGACTTTTTTGGAATAGTACAACGGATTTATACAATATTTTCTCATTCTGCAAAGATTGTGGAAGATTTTGATAGATCATGTAATGGTAAAAGGCTTAACTCTCAAGCCATTATCAATCACTCGATGGGAAAGTCGTACTGAAAGTGTAAAAGCAATGGTACTTCAAGCTCAACAAATCAGAGAAGCTTTACTTCAAGTTGCAGAAGAAAAAGACACTGACTCTAAAATAAGAAGTGAAGCTAAGTCTTTAGCAACATTTGAGCTTGGAAATTTTGAGTTTTTAGTGGGTATGATTATTTGGTATGAGATATTGGGTAAAGTTAATATTGTTAGCAAAAGCTTACAATCTAAAAACATGCTTATTGACGTTGTTATGACCAAGATTAAGGGGTTAATTGCTTCTTTTGAATAGTATAGAGAATCTGGATTTGGACAAGCTATTAATACAGCAAAAGAACTTGCTTCAACAATGGAGATTGATCCTGTTTTTCCTGAAAAAAGACAAATATATAGAAAAAGATATTTTAATGAGGTTACATATGAGTCTTCGACACTACCTCAAGAATCTGTCGAGGAAGCTTTTAGAATTCATTATTTCTTGTTTATAGTAGATCAAAGAATTGGGTTATTGAAAAAAAGGTTTAAGCAATATGAGGAATATGAAGATCTTTTTGGATTTCTTTTCACAACTGAAAGTTGAGTTCATTGATTGATGAGGACTTGAAAGCTCGTTGTAAGAATCTTGAAAGGAAACTACAAAGAAAAAATGGTACAAGACAAGATGTTTTAGATTTGGATGGAGATGACTTATATCAAGAACTAAAAATCATACAACATATTCTGCCAAAGGAAACAAAAATAGCAAGTGAAATACTAATTTTTTTACAAAGAATGAATTGTTTCCCGAATTCATTCATTGCATACAGGATATTATTTAGTATTCCGGTGACTGTCGCATCTGCAGAAAGAATTTTTCTAAATTGAAGTTGTTAAAATCTTGTTTAAGATCAACCATGACCCAAACAAGATTGAATGCATTATCTATGATTTCGATTGAGAGTGAATTTTTAGAAAAACTCAATTATGAAAAATTGATCAATGACTTTGCAAATAAAACTACAAGAAGATTAGTTTTTCATAGTTAATTGTAATAATTCTTTTTCATTTTCTAATACTGAGTATTAGCAACATTGAATATAATGTTTTCATTATTATGGATTTTAGTTTATGTGTTCTGTTGATGAATTATTATATAGTATCGATTTTATTATTTTTATCTGAATTTAAAGGGCCCTTTTTTTTTTTTTTTGCACCGGACCCTTCAAAGTCTAGGACCGACTCCCAATGAAGGCGATCATGGACTTTCTTCCATTCAGTTTTACTCTTTTCCTTGAAAGACAATAAACTCCCAACTGCTACAATAGCTAACGGTGAGCCTTGACACTTATTCGAAATCCTACCAGTGTAATCCTCTAGCTCTTTTGGACAATCTTTACTGTTCCCTCTTTGGAATGCCTTTTTGCAAAACAAAATCCATGCATCTTTTTCATCGAGTTGTTGCAACTTTATGATATGTTCATTGTTTGCCATCCTCGCTACTTCATGCATTCTAGTTGTAACAATTAGTCTACTTCCATTGTTGGTATCAACAAAAAGATGACTAATATCAGTCCACAAGTCTACATGCCAAACATCATCTAACACAATTATATATTTCTTTCGCTGCAAACTTTCTTTGATAATGTCAAATAACTCTAATTGTTGCATGGTAGTGACACCATTTGGGACAGGCTCCTTTTTTCCCTTGAAGATTTCTTGGATCATTGATTTTAGGAGTTCTTCCACTCTATAAGTTTGTGAGACTGTAATCCATACCTGACAATCAAAGTGACTCTTCACAGCATCATTGCGATAGACATTTGCGACAAGAGTAGTTTTTCCATGACCGCCCATTCCCCATACTGCAATTGTTGTCATCTTCCTGCAAGTATCAGCATTAGTCAGCCATGAAAGCAACTTAGATTTGTTATCTTCTATCCCCACTAAATCATCTTCATCAGTTAACATGGGTGAATAAGCTCGATAATGATGCGTGTTGTTTGTTTCTGAATTCTTCGCTCTATCATCGTTGCCACTTATTGTTAAACCATATCGATCTCTCCTGCTTGTCAGTTCAGAAAGATCTGTCTCCAACTTCTCTAATCGAGAATCAATACCACGCCAAGCCTTAGCAAGATTGAAACAAAAATCCGAAGGTGCCATGAGACAATTCTTCCATGTCCTTTCCCGTTGTCTTCCAACCAGATAGAGGTATTCATCGATGATGATGTCTTCTATCTTGAAGGCCACCTCCCTCACCTAATACACAATGATCACTCGTAGAAATTTCATAGAAGAATGAGAACGATCAGTTGAATGCATCGAAGAATAAATAAAGTCAAAGAATGATAAGAAATGGTGTCACCTGTTCGATCCAAGCCTCGAGTGGTTTGTTACTAGCAGTTGCAGTCGACCAATTAGAGCCTTCGAGGAAGGCCTGCATCACTTTGAACTGAGAGCATCTGCTATGGGCCTAGCCGACTGTGATTTCGCCGAGCTTGTTTATCAGTAATGAGATGAAAGCAGCCTCCATATCCAGAGATAGCTATCTGCCTGTGCCGATCTCAACTCCAACCGGTGCTTTGATAGTTGCAGTTTATATATATATACTAATTAATATCCGAGCTATATTATATATAGGGTTGTAAATGAACGTATGAACAAGCTTGGTATTCAGCTTGATCTTGTTTATGTTCGTTCAATATACATAAAATTAATTAAACAAACAAGTCTGAACAACTCGTTAAGCTAAATAAACAAACTTGAATATATATATGTGTTCAGCTTGTTAATATTTGTGAACAATGTTCACTAACCATATCCATTAATAAAACTCCTCTTAATATGCTAAATAAACAATAAAATAAAATAAATTTAAATTATCAAGCTCAATAACTAATCAAATAATTAAAATTTTCAAACAATCAAACAAGCTTGAATTGAGAGCTTGATAACATCTAAATAAATCATGCTCGAACCAAGCTCGAGCCAAGCTCGAGCCAAGCTCAAGCAAAGCTTGAATTGAGAGCTTGATAACATCTAAACGAACCAAGCTTAAGCCAAGTTTCAAACAAGCTCAAGATTATAAAAAATAAACCAAGCTAAGTTTGAACACTCATTTAAAAAATTTGATTCATTTTAAACTTGATTCGGCTTGATTTGATTACCTTATTAATCCGGTGGTAAGGGGGCACATCCGGCAGGAGGTCCAAGTGGTCAACACCCGACAGACATTCGACCGAGCGAATTACCTTCCTGATCAACAGGAGGAATAGCCGACCCGGCATCTCGACAGCTCGGCCTGACGTCGAGTTTCCGACACTCATAAGGCAAAGCGGGAAGAGACGAAAGTCGAGCGGTCATCCCGCTCGGCTAACAGTAGACACGGCGTCAACCTTGCAGTTAAGGCTCACTTGCTCGACATGGTGGGTGCGGACACCAAATCACCGACCGAGCGGGCATTCGCCCGAAGGGCGTTAGCCGACGTGGCCTCTGCTCGACCCGGGAAAGGCGCTAGCCGAGTGGTTCCTCCGCTCGGCCCGGTAAAGGACAGAGAGGGCAGGTGGTGATATCCTCCTAGGAACTAGTGTCTCCGACAAGAGGCATGGTCGGCAGCCTGGTCAGACAGAGAATCATACGGTGGAAACTTCCACTGTCACATCAAAGATATGCTCGTGCTATTAAGATGGGATGTCAAACATGCTTTCCTGACACGTCCAATCCAGGTATGCTTTGAGGAGCGTGCATGCCTAGGGAAGCGTGCACGTGCCTCTGCGGAGCCCTATATAAGGACCCCCAGACTTCAACGGAGGTATGCTCACTATTTTCCTGTAGCTACAGTTCTCGTTTTTTCTTTGCCTACTTCTTTCCGCCGGAGATTTGACTTGAGCGTCGGAGGGCCATTGCCGGGGAACCCCTCCCAGCTCAGTACTGTGTTTGTAGGTTCATGGCGGCAAAGGATCTACGTTTTCGGAGTCTTTGACCAGTCAACAGGAGCGCCACATCCCCGGCGTCCATCGACTCAGCTCTCGGACAGGATCAAATTGGCGTCGTCTGTGGGAACGGACCTGAATCCGAGTCAAGGAGATGGAAGAAGCTGGACGTCAACACACTATGATGCTCTCTCAAGAGGATCTTGACGCCCTCGTGCAGGCATGAACGGCCAAGATAATAGAGCAGCAACAGAAGGCGCTGGCCGAGAGGCTGGCGCAACAAGCAACCTCAGCATCTGGAGGTCGAGCGGTGCACGAAGACCGGCCGGAACAGCTCTCCATATGGGGTCAAAACAAAGGTCCGACTGGTACACCAGCAGAGGCACCGCCCGCCCCGATCTCATTCCATCGGGCCTTGTTCCAGACACCCTCGGAGATCGCGCAAGCAAATCGAGACCGGTCTTCCTCATATAAAGCTCCCGCTCAGGATGCAAGAAAGGGCAAAGCGCCCAAAGCTGACTCATCCCCCGAGCGGATCAATCGCCAATTCTCCGAGGCAATTCTGCAAGATCCTCTGCCAAGGTACTATGCACCCTTAGCAATCGGCGAGTACAACGGGTCGACTGACCCAGATGACCACCTCGGAAAGTTTGACAATGCGGCAACTCTTCATCAGTACAC
This sequence comes from Zingiber officinale, assembly GCF_018446385.1. Classification (NCBI taxonomy): domain Eukaryota; kingdom Viridiplantae; phylum Streptophyta; class Magnoliopsida; order Zingiberales; family Zingiberaceae; genus Zingiber; species Zingiber officinale. The sequence goes on along the minus strand of NC_056007.1, from coordinate 2,340,435 downwards.
GGACGGAATCAAGTGCAGAGTCTTCCTCACTACGTTGTCTGGCTCAGCACAACGCTGGTTTCAAAGGTTGTCGGACGGGTCGATTCAGAGCTTCAAGGACTTCAGGACAGCCTTCCTCCACCACTTCGCGAGCAGCAGGTGCTATCAGAAGAACAGCGTCAGTCTGTTCTCTATGAAGCATGGGCCGAGAAAGACTCTGCGGGCTTACATTCAACGCTTTAACCAGGCAGTCATGGACATCCCCACGGTCTCCTATGAGACTATGATGCATGCCTTCACCCAAGGGCTCATCGACGGGGACTTCTTCCGCTCGCTCATCAGGAAGCCGCCTCGCGATTATGACCACATGCTGAAGAAGGCCTGTCACGCCCCGGAGGAGTCCCTGTCCAAAGAAATTTTGACAGCATCTCCCCTGTACGGCAGACAATCTGAAACTTTCTACATCACCCCCAGGGCCACACATACATCGGCCAACACAGCCGGAACAATAACAATAATAAATAAGCAACAATCACACATCCAACATCCACGCAGTTTAATAATGAACAACTAAGAAGCAATGATAAGAAGACTCAAAAACAACCCTACTCAACTATACTCATAAAGCACAAAACTGATGTTCTACTCCACTACACTCATAAAGCTCAAATCCGACGATAAAATCAACTTACCTCTTCTGCCATCTAGGAAGGCGTGTAGTAAAACAAATCCAAATAAGCTCATCGACAGTATTCATAAGGTAAAGTCCATATAGTGCAATAAAAGACATAACAAAAAGATCAAATAACTCTGCGTCTTCAGGGGACTAGCGACTGGAACTCTCCAGACAGCATCAACCTGAAAATAGCAACGGAGGAGGGTGTGAGTCCAACACTCAGCGGGTATCAACTGATATGCATAATATAGAAAATAACAACCAGCACTAATCATGCATACAGTCTCCTGATACAAGAAGGATAAATGCAACTGAAATAATCAGGAGAAAACTGTACTAACCAGGACCAAGGTATAAGTACAATAGGGTCGTCAGACCGAGAGTGTCATAAATCCTGTATGCATATCAATCATATGCATCCATATAAATGCAGCAAACACAAGCAATAAATGCATCATGCATATGATGCAAATGTCATGGTCACCTCTGACGTTAGTCAGCCATCTCACATACAATGGTGAGACCGAGTGGGTAGGGCTGTGACAACCGTGCATTCTACCATCACTACTCCTGAATAGTGAGCGAGTGGACGGGATGCTGTCGGAGTACACCTATCCTCCTACCCCAAATCATAAATGGGGGAGCGCAATGCTCTCATCTCCCGGTACACCATGACGGGGAGGGATCCCTGACGTGCTACCACGCTACGTCGCACTACCCATGAGCGGACCAACGGAGCACCGACAGAGCCAAACTGACGTGCTACCACGTTGCGTCACGCTACCCATGAGCGGACCAACGGAGCACCGACAGAGATGAAACTGGCGATGTGCTCAACAATAATGGAGCAGACTATCGCGCAACATGTAATCATGCGAATGGTGCATGACACTAAGCATGACAATATCCTGAACAACATAGCAATATCTATGTATAAATATAAAATGTGTACCATAGAACAATGAGCCAAATCAAAGGTACACAGATCAGATAAGGTATCAAAAACCCTAGGTCCTGAACATAATATAAAACATGGTTGTGTCACTACCCCTATAAGCATGTATAATCATATAAGTATTAGCATAATGTGCATAACAAATAAGCAAACAAGCATGTAACAGATCGGGTAGCGATCAACTGAAGAAGATAAGAAAACACAATCGTTGCTATTTGTTAAAGACATTACTATGCATTTCAAATGACATAAAGTCAAAAGTACCCGCCTCCAAAAGAAAGGTCCAGTACGGTCCAATCCGACGTCGAGATACTCGTCTCGCGTCAAAGTCCTGTGTCACCAATATATATATTTTTTTATTTAGCTACTACCACAATATCAAATAACTAAATCCAATTGTTATCTACCAGGAACCCATTTCATTTACACACAATCAACTAATTACGAAATCCATTTCCTACACCTCACCTCAATTCTCTGCCTCCTGTTGATCAACAGCAAGGATCGTGGCTGCAGGATACATGCTGGGCTACTGGACTAAAGGTACTCCACAGCAAGACCCCCCCCCCTGCTGGAAACTACACTGCCGGAATTCAAGAAGAGGAGATTCACTAATCAACAAGACAACCAACCATCTAAAATTAGTAAACAAATGAACTCCAAAGAAGTAATACCACTCACCCCTTCCTCTCAAATCTCGTGACCTTAATCCACAGCAAGGAAGAGGATCAAAGACAGAGTGAAGATTACTGCCAAACAATAACCTAATTCCAACTACCTTACCCCCAAGATCGACTAGGGCACGCGGCTGGAGGCGAGGGTAGAGGGTGTCGGAGGAGAGGAAATCGCGGCCGGTGCTAGGCGACGGTGTCGGGAGTGGGGGTTTGGCGCTAGGGCAGAGGGAAGGTCGGCTGCTGGCGCTTGAAAGAGGAGAAGGGTCGAAGAGAAGACGACCGGCGGCGCGATGCAGAGAGGTGAGGAAGAAAAAAAGGGGATCTACGGCGGAAGAGGAGTGGCGTCGGGCTTGGGTGGAATAAGAGAATATCGGTCTTGGCCGATAGGTTAAGTCGCGAGGGGGAGGAGAAAATCGCCGCTTGTGGCGGTTAGGGCAAGCCGTCGGGCGCCGGTTAGGAGCACGGGAGGAGAAGAGAAGGCGCGCGGGGGGTTCGGCGACGAAGGGAAATGAAGGAAAATAAAAATAAAAAGAAACGGAAAAGGAATTATAAATATAAACATTTCCTCGCTTAATGGGTAGCCTAAACAGGCTTTTCCGGGCCCCGTTTTTATCCCCGTTAACTCGTCCATACGAGCTTCAAAAAATTCTCGAAAAAATTCCAAAAATTCCGTAAAATTCCCTTATTATTATCTACCCTTTTCCGGTATTTTACATTCTCCCTCACTAATAAAAATTTGGTCCCCAAATTTCGTTATCTACCATCAGCAAATACTAACATCAGGTAAAGAGTATAAATGCTGAACGGTAAATTAAATCACACACCTCATGTGAAAAGATGGGGATATCAAGCTCGGATAGTATCCTCGAGTTCCCAAGTAGCCTCCTCGTCCGTATGATGCTGCCATCCGACTTTAACCAACCAGATAGTCTTGTTCTGCAACTGACGCTCTTTCCGGTCCAAAATCCGTACGGGAACCTCCTCATAAGTGACGTCAGGCTGAACTGGAACTGAGACATCTGTCAGCACATGTGTCGGGTCGGGTACATATCTCCTCAGCATATATACGTAGAATACATCGTGCACGCCTGCCAGGGACAGTGATAGTGCCAGCCGGTAAGCTACTGCTCCAATCCTCTCCAGGATCTGGAAAGGGCCCATGTACCGCGGAGCTAGCTTACCTCTGAGGCCAAATCTCTTCACCCCTTTCGTGGGTGAAACTCGCAGAAAAAAATGATCACCAATAGAGACTCCAAAGGTCTACGTCTCCTATCAGCATAACTCTTCTGGCGATCCTGCGCCTCTGACATCCTCCGTCTGATAGTACGAACCAACTCTGCCTCATACTGAGCTCTATGAGGTCCCAACAACTGGGCCTCCCCAACCTCATCCCAGAGGGTGGGTGTCTGACAAGACCTACCATACAATGCTTCAAACGGTGCCATCTGGATAGCCGAATGAAAGCTGTTGTTGTAGACGAACTCTACCAATAATAAATGGTCCTCTCAATTGCCTCCAAAATCCAATACACACGATCTCAGCAAGTCCTCTAGAGTCTAAATGGTCCGCTCTAACTGTCCATCTGTCTGTGGATGGAAAGCTGTACTGAAATGGAGCTGAGTGCTCAAAGCCTGCTGCAGACTGTGCCAGAAACGAGACATAAACCGAGGGTCTCTATCCGAAATAATAGTCAAAGGGACACCATGCAATCTGATGATCTCCCGGCAATACAGATCTGCCAATTGATCCAGGGAATCTATCCTCCGAATCGCTAAAAAGTGCACGAATTTGGTTAATCGATCAACGATTACCCAAATCGCGTCATGACCTCGTCGTGTCCTCGGCAAACCCACCACAAAGTCCATAGTAATGTGTTCCCATTTACACTCAGGAATAGGAATCCGCTGAAGTAAATCGGCAGGTCTCTGGTGCTCGGCCTTCACCTGCTGACAGACAAGACATCTAGCTACAAATTCCGCGATGTCTTTCTTTATACCGTTCCACCAGTAGAAACACCTCAAATCTCGATACATGCGAGTCCAGCCTGGGTGGATCACAAATCGAGAGCGATGAGCCTCCTGAAGTAGCTCCTGTAAGACCGGATGAGACTGAGGTACGCATAATCTACCTCGGAAGTATATAATACCCTCCTCGTCTCGTGTGAACTCGGTCTGCTGCCTGGAAGCTATCTGGCTGCCAATGAACTGCAAATGCTGATCACCAGCCTGGGCCTCTCAGATTCTCGTCCTGATCGACGACTGAGCAACCATGGTAACAAGAATACCCTGCTCTGTATGTCCCTGCTCCTCAAGGTCTAACTCGGAGAAACCCTGAACCAAGTCTGTAACTGAAACTCAGTGACAAGCTAAAGTCCCTCTGGACTTCCTGCTAAGTGCATCGGCAACCACATTAGCTTTTCCCGGGTGATAGCTAATGGTACAATAGCAATCCTTCAGGAACTCCATCCATCTCCTCTGTCGGAGATTAAGCTCCTTCTGAGTAAAAATATATTTGAGACTCTTATGATCAGTGAGAATCTCAAATGTAACGTCGTATAAATGATGTCGCCAAAGCTTCAGAGCAAAAATGATGGTAGCTAACTCCAGATCATGAACTAGGTAGTTCTTCTCATGCTCCTTCAACTGTCGAGAAGCATAGGAGACTACCCTACCGTGCTGCATCAGAACAGCGCCCAAACCCTGAAGAGACGCGTCAGTGTAGAGAACAAATCGTCATCTCCAAAAGGTAAAACCAAAATCAGAGCCGACACTAATCTCTGCTTCAGCTCCTGGAAGCTGGTCTCGTAATTCTCGGTCCAAGTGAACTTCATGCCTTTCCTGGTCGGGCGTGTCAGTGGCATAGCAATCCGGGAGAAACCCTCGACGAACCGTCTGTAATATCCTGCTAGTCCCAAAAAACTGCAGATCTCCTGAACTGATTTCAGTTGTTCCCAACTGGTGACAGCCTCGATCTTCTGAGGGTCTACAGAAATACCTCTACTAGAGACCACGTGTCCCAGAAAACTGACTGAGGATAGCCAGAATGCACACTTGCTGAACTTCGCGTACAGCTGATGTCGTCGAAGAGTCTCCAAAACTGTGTGAAGATGTTACGCATGTTCCTCCTCGGAACATGAGTAGACCAATATATCATCGATAAAAACGATAACAAACTAATCAAGATACTCTAGAAAGATGCGGTTTATCAAATCCATAAACACCTCTGGAGCATTGTTAAACCCAAATGGCATTACCAAAAACTCATAATGACCGTACCTGGTACGGAAAGCTGTCTTCTGAATATCAGATTCTCTGACTCTCAGCTGATGATACCCGGATCGTAGATCAATCTTAGAATACACTGATGTACCTCTGAGCTGATCAAATAAATCCTCGATCCATCGTAAGGGGTACTTATTTCTGACGGTCACTGCATTCAGCTGTCTATAGTCAATGCATAATCTCAGTGTACCATCCTTCTTCTTGACAAACAATACTGGAGAACCCCATGGAGAAACACTAGGGAGAATAAATCCCCTGTCCAAAAGCTCCTGGAGTTGAACCTTCAGCTCGTTCAACTCTTTTAGTGTCATACGATAAGGAGCTTTCGATGCCAGCGCAGTCCCCAGAATCAGCTCAATAGCGAACTCCACTTGCCTTCTAGGAGGCAAACCTGGTAGCTCCTCTGGAAATATATCTGTGTACTCTCGGACTACCGAAACGTCGGAGAGCTGCGAACTACCGTTGTCGTCAGTACTAATCAAAGATATCAGAAAACTCTGGCAACCATGCGACAACAGCTTCTGAGCCTGAATCGCTGATATGATCGATATGTCGTCGTCTCTGATGCCAGTGAAATCCCACGAGGGTTGGTTCGGAGGCCGGAATGTGACCACCCTCGTCTGGCAATCAATAATGGCATGATATGCTGACAAACAGTCCATGCCAAGAATAATATCCAAATCGATCATTTCCAATACTAAGATATCTACCGTAAGTATCATGTTGCCAAAATCTAACGGACAACCTCTGACATCCTGGGTAACGTCCAATGAATCATCGGACGGTAGGGAGACGGTCAGTCGCTGCAGTCTGAAAGTGGGTAGTCTACCAATCTCCCACATAAAAGTACGAGATATAAAATAATGCGAGCTACCAGTATCTATCAGCATATCAGCAGATAATGCATAAATAGAAATCGTACCGCGGAAATCAGATCCGTCGGCTCGTTGCGCATCCTCTCTGGTGACCGCATGAATACGTCCAATCTCTGGCGGAGGAAGAGGTGATAACGCTGCCTGCGTCTGTTGCGTCTGGGCAGGAGCCCTGCCACTGAGACGGTACTGGATACTGTGCCTGAGAAATCTGAGAGGGCGGCGACTGATACTGTACCGATGGTTGGGACTGCGTTTGATACTAAGCCTGTGGCTGAGGCTGCAGTTGATACTGCCCCTGAGTCAGATAATGAGGTCCCGAAATGGAGCTCTGGGGTACTACAGGAGTACTGGGGTACTCCTGTCCGAGCATGTCAAATGCAGCTGCTGAAGAGGAAGTTGTTCCCTGCTGTCGATGTGAGGGTGAAAATCTCCGCCCTCCTCGTCTAGCCCCTGTCTGACTGTGCTGTCCTCCCTGAGCAGTAACTCCGAGAGCAGTATGCTGAGCCTTCCGCGGGCAATCTCGACTCTGGTGCCCAGGCAGTTTGCAATAAAAGCAATCTGACTGTCCCAGAGAGCAGGCTGAGGTGATGTGATCGCTGGACCCACATCTGAAACAGCGAATGTCGCTGGCGGGTTGTTTCCGGTTTTGCTGTGGAGACCGAAAACGTCCTGAGGAAGACTGCCCTGACTTCTGAGGCCTACGAAATACCCCAGAAGTACCCTGACCTGGCCGACTGTGACCGCTCTACTGCTGTGTAGCCTGTGGTTGCTGGATCTGTCCAGACGTCTGACCTGGCTGTTTCCTTTTTCAGTCCTAAAACGCTCTCTACTGAGCTGACTCAATCATGAGGGCTCTGTCCAAAGTCTCCAGGTAAGATGCGTTCCCAAAACCCGCAAGCCTTACTTGCAAATGTCCATCCAACCCCTGAATGAACTGCTGCATACGTGAACTGTCCTCATCAACTAGCTCTAGACAAAATCTGGCCAATCTGTCAAACTCTGCATTATACTCTGTCACCAACCGGTTGTTCTGTCGCAGACTCAGGAAATCCTGCCGGCGAACCATCTGATAAGCTTGTGGGAAGAAGCGGCTCTCAAAAGCCTCTCTGAATCTAGCCCAAGTGATGTTCTGATCGTCGATGATGGAACGCTGAGTAACCCACCAGGTGTCGGCCTCATCCCGTAAGTGAAAAGCAGCGAACTCTGCTTTCTCTCACTAGGAGCAAGCCATATAGAAGAAAGTGCGCTCCATAGTCTCTATCCATGATAGGGCCACACTCGGATCAAGGTCTCCTCGGAAAAGTATAAATCGACTCTTCATCGACTCTGCTAATGCTGGGATCTGAGCTCGTGCCGCGACAATGCCAGTGAGATGTGTCGGAACGGCTGCCTGAATTGGCGGAACCACTGGAGCTGGTGCTACAGGTGGTACCGCTGAATAGACCGGGGGAGGTACTCCCGGTGCTGCTGTATAAACTGGAGCATATGCCGCCGGTGGCACTGCAGGGTCAGCATAGGTAGTCGCGGCTGGATGTACGGTAGGTAGTGGTACCGGATGTAGAGCAACCGGTATCGCTGGTGCAGGTGTTGCTAGGTACACCGTAGGTACTGGGGGCACCAGTGCCACTAGTGTCGGGTACACGGTAGGTCCAGGTGGCCGTGGTGCCGGGTACGCCGTAGGCTGGGCCGGAGCAGGTGCGGGGTATGCCGGTAGTACCCCTGGTGGTACCGTAAATACAGTAGGGATGGGTACATCCGGTATAGCCAAGGTAGGTACCTCCAAAGGAGTCATCGGGATCTGAGAGCCCAACGCGCCCACAGTATCCTGAGTCTGTCCTTGACTGACAGGCTCAACACCGGTAGGCATCTCTGGCAAGTCCAGAGATCCCACGGTTCTCGTACGTGGCCGTCCAGCACCACGTCTCGCAGCAATACGTGTAGATCTCCTCATATCTATTAAGTTATATAACAGATATTTCTACAAGTATAACAATCATAAAATAAACATCATACCTATTTGTCGTCTGGAGATGTTCCGTCGTTGTCCGGTCCCCATATTACCTTAGAATTCCGTACAAGAAAACCACCGAAAATCCATATAAATCCGAAACGGAAGTCCAAAACATAAACATAATGGAAATCCGTGCTGATCCGAAATAAATACCCAGTTTGACTCGCAAACTTGGGCTAACCCAAATATCCAGAACACCAAAAGCAGGTATCACAACCTCGTTTTGATACCAAATAAATTGTCACGCCCCTGAGGAGTCCTTGCCCGAAGAAATTTCAACAGCATCTCCCCTGTACGGCAGACAATCTGAAACTTTCTACATTGCCCCCCGGGCCACACATACATCATCCAACACGGCTGGAACAATAACAATAATAAATAAGCAACAATCACACATCCAACATCCACGCAGTTTAATAATGAACAACTAAGAAGCAATGATAAGAAGACTCAAAAACAACCCTACTCAACTACACTCATAAAGCACAAAACTGATGTCCTACTCTACTACACTCATAAAGCTCAAATCCGACGATAAAATCAACTTACCTCTTCTGCCGTCTAGGAAGGCGTGTAGTAAAACAAATCCAAATAAGCTCATCGACAATATCCATAAGGTAAACTAATACAAGTCCAGATAGTGCAATAAAAGAAATAACAAAAAGATCAAATAACTCTGGGTCTTCAAGGGACTAGCGACTAGAACTCTCCGGACATCATTAACCAGAAAATAGCAACGGAGGAGGGTGTGAGTCCAACACTCAGCGGGTATCAATTGATATGCATAATAAAGAAAATAACAACCAGCACTAATCATGCGTACAGTCTCCTGATACAAGAAAGATAAATGTAACTGAAACAATCAGGAGAAAACTGTACTAACCAGGACCAAGGTATAAGTACAATAGGGTCGTCAGACCGAGAATGTCATAAATCCTGTATGCATGTCAATCATATGCATTCATATAAATGCAGCAAGTAAATGCAGCAAACGCAAGCAATAAATGCGTCATGCATATGATGCAAATGTCATGGTCACCCCTGACGCCAGTCAGCCATCTCACACACAATGGTGAGACCGAGTGGGTAGGGTTGTGACAACCGTGCACTCTACCATCACTACCCCTGATGAGTGAGCGAGTGGACGGGATGCTGTCGGAGTACACCTATGCTCTTACCCCAAATCATAAATGAGGGAGCGCAATGCTCTCATCTCCCGGTACACCATGACGGGGAGGAATCCCTGACATGCTATCACGCTGCGTCGCACTACCCATGAGCGGACCAACGGAGCACCGACAGAGATGAACTGGCGATGTGCTCAACAATAATGGAGCAGACTATCGCGCAACATGTAATCATGCGAATGGTGCATGACACTAAGCATGACAATATCCTGAACAGCATAGCAATATCTATGTATAAATATAAAATGTGTACCATAGAACAATGAGTCAAATCAAAGGTACACAGATCAGATAAGGTATCAAAAACCCTAGGTCCTGAACATAATATAAAACATGGTTGTGTCACTACCCCTATAAGCATGTATAATCAGATAAGTACTAGTATGATGTGCATAACAAATAAACAAATAAGCATGTAACAGATCGGGTAGCGATCAACCGAAGCAGATAAGAAAACACAATCGTTGCTATTTGTTAAAGACATTACTATGCATATCAAATGACATAAAGTCAAAAGTACCCGCCTCCAAAAGAAAGGTCCAGTACGGTCCAATCCGACGTCGAGGTACTCGTCTCGCGTCAAAGTCCTGTGTCACCAATATATATATATATATATATATATATATATATATATATATATATATACTACCATGGTTTGTAAAATCGTGATCTGGATCGTAGGATCGTACGATTCTACGATCCGGAACCCTAAAATCGATCCAGGGTCGTTCGAGATCGTTTTCCGTAGCAGAATCGCGGTGGGATCGGTAGAATCGTAGAGGATCGGTAGAATCGTACCGATTCTACGTTTTTACGATTCTGCCTTGTTTTTAAAAATTAGCCCATGGTTTGGCATTTTGGCAGTTTGTCCCATTTCTTGTTTTGGCTCTTTTTTGGCCCATAAACCCAGCCGATCAACCCAATCTGAAATATTATTAAATAAATTTTTTTACTTAATAGATATTAGGTTTTTACTCGTTAAACACTTTAACTTCTGCAGTTCTCCTTCCCCTTCGCCACCCATGAGGCGACGAGCGACTACCACACCGCCACGGCGCCACCCACGAGGGCTGAGGCGACGAGCGACAACCACACCGACCAGCGACGACCACACCACCTCCATGCCTTGTCCTGTACTCCTGTGTCACTTTGTTCGCCGTGGCCGCTAGCTGCAAGCTCCACCGGAAGTATCACAGTCCCAACTCCCAAGTTCCCAACAATCGTTATAAGTGACCAAATGGAGATTCATCAACCATCATCATCAGCCGCCATCGTCAATTCGTCATTATAGACTGCTTTCTTACTGGTTAGATTTCTTGTAAATGCTTTTTTTTCATTTCAAAAAACTTCTCGCCAGGTTGCTAAAACTGGTTGTTGACTTGTTGCAAAAAAATACCTGCTGCCTTTTTTTTTGGTTTAGTACTTCATTGCGAGTTTGAAGTTTTGAACTTCTTTCCCTTTTTGATTTTTTTTACTGTATAGATGTTTGTTTATTTGTATTCGAACTCTATTTTCTTTGTCTTTGTTTTTGTTGTACCTGTATAGTGTTTTATTTCAAAATTCTTAATTTTTTGCTTAGATAATGTCTTCGTCCGCTCCTCCTGTGAAGAAAACCAGAAAAAATGCTCCTGGTGCCCGTTTGGATCCAACATGGAAACATGGCAAGGAAATCGATGCTGCAGCAAAGAAGGCTCAATGTAAGTATTGTAATGTCATTCGTGCTGGAGGGATTTATCGGTTAAAGCACCACTTGGCTTGCACACGTAAAGATGTTGAACCATGTCCTCAAGTCTCAGATGAGGTTAGGAAAGAAATGCTTGAGTTGATAAGATGTAAGAGTGAAGATTCTTCAAAAAGAATTAAAAGAAAGTTTAGTTCTTCATTGGAATCAATAGATGGAGATGAAGTTGAACAATTTGGTTCCATGGATGAATTTGTTACTAAAAAAACAGGGGAATTGAAGGGAAAACAAACAACTCTAAATGGGAAGTGGAAAAAACATGAGAGGAATGAAGTTTGTCAAACTATAGCTCGATGGTTTTATACCAGTGATATTCCATTTAATGCAGTGAATAATCCTTTCTTTTCTAAAATGGTTGAACAGATAGGAGAATTTGGGAGGGGATTGAAACTACCTTCATATTATGAGGTAAGAGACACCTTTTTGAAGAGAGAAGTGGTTGAAACCTTGAATGTTATTCAAAAATATAAGGAAGAATGGTCAAAAACTGGTTGCACTATTATGTCAGATGGCTGGACTGATCAAAGAAAGAGAACAATGTGTAATTTTCTTGTTAATAGTCCATCTGGAACTGTGTTCTTAAGTTCAGTAGAAACAATTGATATTTCAAAAACTGCTGATAAAATATTTGAAATGTTGGATGATGTTGTTGAAAAGGTAGGAGAGGAAAATGTTGTGCAAATTGTTTCAGATAATGCTGCTAATTATAAAGCAGCTGGGAAATTGTTAATGGAGAAAAGAAAAATTTTGTTTTGGACTCCTTGTGCTGCCCACTGCTTGGATTTGATGTTAGAGGATTTTAACAAGCATGATCCAATGCAAAAGGAAACAATAGCAAGGGCTAAATTAGTGGTCTCCTATATTTACTCTTGGGGTACAGTTGTTAATTGGATGAAAGAGTTCACAAAAGGCAAGGAGTTGGTTAGACCCGGTGTTACTCGTTTTGCCACGTCATATTTAACTATGAGACACCTTCTTGATTTGAAAGGTGAGCTAATGCTTTTTTTGCATCTGAAAAATGGAGAGGCAGCTCACATGCTAAGAAGAAAAAAGGACAAGAAATCTGCAACATCATTTTTGACACTCAAAATTTTTGGCCACATGTTGAATTGTGCTTAAAGATTGCATCACCACTTATAAAGGTTCTGAGAATGGTTGATTCTGATGATAAGCCTGCTATGGGTTTTCTCTACAAAGCAATAGAACATACAAAAGAGGAGATTAAGGCAAATTTAAGGAGTGCTAAAAAGAGGTAAAATATTATTGAATTTATTATGTATTTAATTTTGATATTGAATTATGTGGTTACTGAATTTCTCACTATTTTGTAGATATGAGCCCGTTTATGCTGTTATTGATAAGAGATGGGAAAGCATGCTTAGTCAGCCATTACATGCTGCAGGCTATTTTTTGAATCCTCAATATCATTATAGTCAAACTTTTCAAATAGATGTGAATGTCAAACGTGGACTTTATGAATGTATGGCCAGAATTGTTCCTAATGTTACTGATCAAGATAAAATTGACCAACAATTGGACAGATTCAGAATGGCAAAAGGATTATTTGGCATTGAAAATGCTATTCGATCAAGGAACACAAAATCACCAGGTTTATTATTATTTTTAAAAAATTTACACTCAATTGAAAAATGTTTATGATTTCTTTTTTTATGTTTTGTTTTTACTCTAGCTGATTGATGGCATTCTTTAGGGGATGATTGTCCAGAGTTACAAAGATTTGCTATTAGAGTTTTAAGTTTGACATGTAGCTCTTCAGGATGTGAACAGAATTGGAGTACATTTGAAATGGTAATACTTTTATTTTGTATACTATTTAATTTTTCAAGTAGCTAAACAATCTAAACTATTGAAAAACTTTGTTTATAACAAATTCTGTGTGTGTTGATAACTTGATATTTAATACTTTTTCATTGGAAAATAGGTACATTCAAAAAGGAGGAACCGTTTAGCCCAAAAAAGGATGAATGATTTGGTTTTTGTGATGTATAACTTTGCAGCAAAAGGCGAAACCCTCGCCCCCAGGGCCCCCTCCGACCGGACCCACGGTCATTGTGAGGGAGGTAAATCGCAGCACCCGAGCTAACATGGGACGGACCGGGTGGGATACAGGGATAGGGGATTTATTCCCCGTTGTCACTGAGTTTCGACCCGGCGGCCTCCTTGCAGCAACTTCCGCCCCATGCCATCTCGGATGACCCATTTAAAAAAGATCCATTTGAAAGAGAAATGATGAATGTTGAAAAAGATCCATTTGAAAATTTTTCTTCTGATGATGAATGGATAACAGAGATAAAAGATCCTGTATTACCAAAAGACAATGAATGGTTGAGAATTTTAGATGAAAATTAAAATCATGACACTACAGATGAGGAGGAAAATGATGAGGTTAAAGTCATTGCATCACATATAATGAGGACTAGTAAGTTATTTTTATTTATCATCAATCATTATGTAAAGTTTCATTGGGTTTTAACTTTTACATATTAGTGTTAAATTTATTAAATCCATTTTTTGGTTTTCATGTAGTTGACGAAACACCTAGTGAATCTCGTGGAAAGAGAAAACAAGTCAATCAAATGCACAACTTTCACTTGGTTAATGAAGAAGAGAATGAAGATGGTTTAAATGTGATCAATGAAGATGTTGTTCAAATACCAAAAGTGGATGAATCTGTTAAAATTGTTAGCCACAATGAAGATTATGGATTTGGTGATAATTGCTATGGATTTGAGAATGACTTCTAATTATACAAACTAATTGTATATATGTTTAGAATTGAGATGTAAAGTGTTAAGAGTACGCTAGGTTATTTTGGCTGCTAGCGTGTTAAGTTATTTTGGCTATAATATACGAGAGAGTTGATGTTGATCTTTTGATTGAATGTGTATTTATATGGATTATTTTTGCGTTGAATGGATAGCGTGGTTGCATTGTGATTTTTGTGCTATTTCTGTTGGGTTTCGGATGCTATGTTACCAGAGCTTAAAATGTGATTTTCTAGATTGTGTGTTTTTGTTTTGTTTCTATAGCAGTTGGGGAATCATTGTCTAAGTGGCTGAGCATTGCAAATTGTGGAGCATTTTGATATGGATTTTTTTATGGATTATGGTCATATGGTGTATGTTGGGACTTATTCTGCAGAAAATAGAGTTGAACTTGAAAGTGTGGATGTATTGGAGGTTTGGCATGGTCTCGTTTTGCAGCTTTCTGAGGTGGTTTGCTGGTTTTGGGATTTCGGCAGTGTGTGTGGCTGTGTGCAGTGCAGAGAGTGGTTGCAATGGGATGTTTGTGTGCTTTATTCATTTTGGTTGGTTCTAGTACTTATGAATTATGATGCTTATTGAAGTTGGATTTTGGATTCTGTAGAATATTCTGCAATCTCAGTGGTGTAGGGAGGATATATGCAGATTCACATTTAACTCTACTCCAAAAGCTTTTGGCTTTGAGGACTTCAGAAAAATCCCAAAAGGTATGAATACATGATGTCTATTTTTGTGTGTAACAAAGAGCACTGAATAGAATGATGCTATGATGTTCTAGCTCAGAATTGGACATTCTAAGTTCATGAATACATTATTACATTTAGTTATATTGACTTTTAAAAATTTCCATTTCCAAATAAATCATTCATACAGAGATACATTTATAGTGATTTGGTATTATTTCACATCATCCTTTTTTTATGTTTGTATTCACCCTTTCTAATTATTAAAGATTTTTTATAGGATCGTACGTTTCTACGATTCGATCCTAATCGATCCGATCCTGACCCAAAATCGATCCTACATAGGATCGCAATTCTACAAACTATGGCTACTACCACAATATCAAATAGCAAAATCCAATTGTTATCTACCAGGAACCCATTTCATTTACACACAATCAACTAATTATGAAATCCATTTCCTACACCTCACCTCAATTCTCTGCCTCCTGTTGATCAACAGCAAGGATCGTGGCTGCAGGACACATGCTGGGCTACAGGACTAAAGGTACTCCACAGCAAGACCCCCCCTGCTGGAAACTACACTGCCGGAATTCAAGAAGAGGAGATTCACTTATCAACAAGACAACCAACCATCTAAAATTAGTAAACAAATGAACTCCAAAGAAGGAATACCACTCACCCCTTCCTCTTAAATCTCGTGACCTTGATCCACAGGAAGGAAGAGGATCAAAGACAGAGTGAAGATTACTGCCAAACAATAACCTAATTCCAACTACCTTACCTCCAAGATCAACTAGGGCACGCGGCTGGAGGCGAGGGCAGAGGGTGTAGGAGGAGAGGAAATCACGGCTGGTGCTAGGCGGCGGCGGCGGGAGTGGGGCGTCGGCGCTAGGGCAGAGGGAAGGTCGGCTGCCGGCGCTTGAAAGAGGAGAAGAAGGGTCAAAGAGAAGACGACCGGCGACGCGATGCAGAGAGGTGAGGAAGAAGAAAAGGGGATCTGCGGCAGAAGAGGAGTGGCGTCGGGCTTGGGTGGAAGAAGAGAATATCGGGCTTGGTCGATAGGTTAAGTCGTGAGGGGGAGGAGAAAACCGCCGCTTGTGGCGGTTAGGGAAAACCGTCGGGCGCCGGTTAGGAGCACAGGAGGAGAAGAAAAGGCACGCGGGGGGGTTCGGCGAGGAAGGGAAACGAAGGAAAATAAAAATAAAAAGAAACGGAAAAGGAATTATAAATATAAACATTATCTCGCTTAACGGGTAGCCTAAACAGGCTTTTCCGGATGAAAAAGTCAACACGGGTTGAGTTTACTGGTCTGCGGTGCCCGGAACAGTCCGGAGCGCCCGGACCAACCCGGGGTGCCCGGACCAACCCGGGGTGCCCGGAACCCTTTCGGGCGCCTAGAACCCTTCCGGGCGCCCGGACCAGCCTTTTGACCAGGATCGAGCTTTGACTCGATCTGATCATTAGGGGATAAAGTTTATCCCCCCCCCCCCGAAGCGCCCCGACCAAGGCTATAAATATAGCCTTGGTCCAGAAGCTTTTAAACGAACTCCAGTAATTCATTTCCAACGCTTGTGTGCTTTAGAGTTGTATTTAAGCTTCTGTTTTCTGCGCTTCAACATTGTAAGAGGCTTCTCCGCCTGAAGGAGATTGATAGCGCGCTTCATCCTTTCCTTGGATTAACAACCACATTGGTTGTAACCAAGTAAATCTTGTGCCTCATCTTTTTAATGTTTTATTTATCTGCTTTGTTTATTTTACAAGTGTTAGCTTAAAAAGTTCAAGGAAGGGTTGTTCATTTTTTTATTTTGCAGGATATCCAACAACCCCCTTCCAGCCGGCCGCAACGGTCCTACAAGTGGTATCAGAGCTGAGACGCCTCGGAAGGACTAACCGCCGTCTGAAGCAACAAAACAATGGTCGGAGCTAGCGACTACCCACCAGTATTCTAGGGGGAGTTTGCCGTTTGGAAACAAAAAATGGAGGTATATCTAAACTCAAATATTGGTATTTTTCTAATAATGAAATCTGGTTATGAAGCACCAAAGACAACGAATGGAGAAGAACTCGACCTACGCCTCTGGAACAAGAAGCAACGTGACGAGTCAATGGCAAACGGACGGACAGAATTTCACATTCTAACCGTAATACCAAATGAGGATATCAACAGAGTCGAAGAATACAAAAGCGCAAAACAACTTTGGGAAAAGTTCTTGAAGATTCATGAAGAATCAGAAGAAGCCGAATCCGAGACTAAAGAAATTGCCAAAACAGCAATCATAGTAGAAGACCCACCTAAAGATGAAGAAAGCTCAACCGAGACAAGCATCAATAAAGGGGGAGAGTCTTCAGGAGAAAGTAATTCAACAGGGGGAGAACCAACGGCCGACAAGGTAAGTAAAGTATGGCCTCTACCCTCTGAACAACTGGTTCAATTAATCGAAAAATTACCTGAAGATTTTTGTGAATTAAAAATGGAATCATCGAAAGAGTTTTTCGGATTAGAAAATCAACTGTCGAACACTTCTTGCAAATTAAGAATATTATCGAAAGAATTTTTCGAATTACAAAATATTTTGACCAAAGATTTTTGCGAATTACAAATTATTTTGTCAAAAGAATTTTGCAAATCAGAAATATTGCCAAAAGATTCTTGCAAGCTACAAAATATTTTGTCGAATGAATCTTGCAAATTAAAAAAGTTGTCAAATGAATTTTTACCAATTATTTTGTCAATACAATTTCTTGCATGTTTAATATTTGTTGCTTTAAAGCTGAAAGAAATAACATGTCGATTAAAGTATCTCGACAAACTATTAACAGATATTAACATGATACAATTCTTCGCATGTTCAAATTTTCTTACTTAAAATTTGAGAAATTGTAATAAATTGAAATGGAAATTTAAAACTTTCTGATATAAGTATTAGAATAAAATAAATAAATGCATAGAAATTTTTTTCTATGTTATCAATTTTCTTAAATTTTCTTGCATAAAATCTTGGGCTTAGAAATTTTTTTTTTTTTGTGAAAACTTAGAAATTTTTCAAAAGTTATTTTATTTTGACTTAGAAATTTTTTCCTTGACTTGGAAATATTTTATTTTCAGAAAATCATTGAAATAGATTTCTATAATTTTTTAAGTGTCAACCCTTAGATTTTTCTTGCAACCCCAATTTTTTATGTGATCAAAGGGGGAGAAGAAAAGTATAAGTCTAGGGGGAGGTAGAAATTGAAAATTGGAGTATAAATCTAGGGGAGGTAGAAATTGAAAATTAAAATTTTTGAAAATTTAATTTTTTCTATCATGTTGCATGTTATTTCAATTATTTCATTTTCATGTCTATTTTTTACCCTAGTTTAACTTGGTTGATCACATCAAAAAGGGGGAGATTGTTAGAACCCTAAGGTTGTTTTGGTGTGATCAACAAGTTAAGTTAGGTCCTGTGTTTTTTTAACCTTGTGTCTAAGTGTGCAGAAGCTTAGGAGCACAGATACTCGAGCGGAAGACGCAACTAGCGAGAAAGACGGCATGCGGTGCGTCTAAGGGACGAGGTACTGCGGAAGAGTACCCCGGTGGACGAGAAGGATGCGTGCGGTGGTTCCGAGGGACGAAAGCCGGAGCGGAAGATTGCTTAGGGAGCAAGAGACGCAGCTAGCGAGAAGGTCGACACGGGGTGCGACCAAGGGACGAAGACTGCGGATGAGTACGCTGGTGGATGAGAAGGAAACACGCGGCGATTCCGAGGGACAAGAAGCTGGAGCAGAAGGCTGCTCGAGAAGACCGGAACTTGGGTTCGGGTGAGCCCTTTTCCGGATGGCAGAGATCACCCAAGCGAGCGGATCCGGAGTAGAAGACCCGAACTGAACTAGAGCAGTGGTCCCGGATGAAAAAGTCAACACGAGTTGACTTTACTAGTCCAGGGTGCCCGGAACAGTCCGGGGCGCCCGGACCAGCCTTTTGACCAGGATCGAGCTTTGACTCGATCTAATCATTGGGGGATAAAGTTTATCCCCCCAGGGCGCCCGGAACCCTTCGGGGTGCCCTGACCAAGGCTATAAATATAGCCTTAGTCCAGAAGCTTTTAAACGAACTCCAGTAATTCATTTCCAATGCTTGTGTGCTTTAGAGTTGTATTTAAGCTTTTGTTTTCTGCGCTTCAACGTTGTAAGAGGCTTCTCCGCCTGAAGGAGATTGATAGTACACTTCATTCTTTCCTTGGATTAACAACCACATCAGTTGTAACCAAGTAAATCTTGTGACTCGTCTTTTTAATGTTTTATTTATCTACTTTGTTTATTTTACAAGTGTTAGCTTAAAGAGTTCGAGGAAGGGTTGTTCATTTTTTTATTTTGCAGGATATCCAACAACCCCCCTTCCAGCTGGCCGCAATGGTCCTACAATGCAGGCAAGCTAGGCACTCCGCACAGGAGGAGGAAAATCGAATTAACGCCGCTCGGGGTGAAATCAACATCATAGCTGGTGGACCGACTAGCGGAGACTCTAACCGAGCCCGAAAGTCGTATGCTAGATGACTAGAGATCCATGCTGTAGAATGCAGCCAAGAGAGGGCGAGCGGGCCCGAAATCAGCTTTGACCCCAGGGATCTAGAGGGGATTGAAGTACCGCATGACGACACCCCCATCATCCGTGTGATAATTGCCAACTACACCATTTATCGCATCTTTATTGACACAGGGAGCTCAGTCAACATCACGCCCGGAGGTGAGGCCAGAGGGTGTAGGAGGAGAGGAAATCGCGGCCAGTGCTAGGCGGCGGCGTCGGGAGTGGGGCGTCGGCGCTAGGGCAGAGGGAAGGTCGGCTGCCGGCGCTTGAAAGAGGAGAAGAAGGGACAAAGAGAAGACGACTGGCGGCGCGATGTAGAGAGGTGAGGAAGAAGAAAAGGGGATCTGCGGCGGAAGAGGAGTGGCGTCGGGCTCGGGTGGAAGAAGAGAATATCGGGCTTGGCCGATAGGTTAAGTCGCGAGGGGGAGGAGAAAACCGCCGCTTGTGGCGGTTAGGGCAAGCCGTCGGGCGCCGGTTAGGAGCACGGGAGGAGAAGAGAAGGCGTGTGGGGGGTTCGGCGAGGAAGGGAAACGAAGGAAAATAAAAATAAAAAGAAACGGAAAAGGAATTATAAATATAAACATTTCCTCGCTTAATGGGTAGCCTAAACAGGCTTTTTCGGGCCCCGTTTTTATCCCCGTTAACTCGTCCTTACAAGCTCCGAAAATTTTCCAAAAATTCCAGAAAATTCCCTTATTATTATCTACCCTTTTTCCGGTATTTTACAAGGCCAGCGAGTATATCAACGTTGAAGAAGCTCAGGCAACCCGAAGGAAAGAAGCACCATCAGAACCATCGGTGCACGTCGAATGAAGACCGCTGACCAGCCACCAGCGTCTGAGAGGGCCCCGAGCCGATGTGACACGACCACATCAAGAAACAAGGCCATATGTCGTCCAACACGTGGCGGCCGAACGCCCGAGACCCAAGGGGAAGGTATGGACTCCTATGTTCTGTCCATTCTACAATCCGCGACCCACAACACCCGCGATTGTCGCAGAGCCCCCGCAGTCGCTCAGCCAACTCCCAGGAGTTATCGGCGTCGATCGCCCTCCCCCGAATTGCGATTTAGGCGGCCTAGTACCGGATGACGAGAGGAAGTCAGATGGTCACCTGACCGGCAACATAATCATCAAGCAAGGAGTGACGAACGTGCCCAAGCCTCACGCAGGCAAGCTAGGCACTCCGCCCAGGAGGAGAAAAATCGAAGTAACGTCGCTCGGGGTGAAATCAACATCATAGCTGGTGGATCGACTAGCGGAGACTCTAACCGAGCCCGAAAGTCGTATGCTAGACGATTGGAGATCCATGCTGTAGGATGCAGCAAAGAGAGGGCGAGCGGGCCCGAAATCAGCTTTGGCCCCAGGGATCTCGAGGGGATTGAAGTACCACATGACGACACCCTCATCATCCATACGGTAATTGCCAACTACACCATTCATCGCATCTTTATTGACACAGGGAGCTCGGTCAACATCATCTTCAAGAAGGCCTTCGACCAACTTCAAGAAGTACCGCATGATGACACGCGACGATTTCGAGGGACGAGAAGTTGGAGCGGAAGGCTGCTCGAGAAGACCGGAACTTGGGTTTAGGTGAGCTCTATTCCGGATGGCAGATATCACCCAAGCGAGCGGATCCGGAGTAGAAGACCCGGACCGAGCCGAACCAAACCAGAGCAGTGGTCCCGGATGAAAAAGTCAACACGGGTTGATTTTACTGGTCTGCGGCGCTCGGAACAGTCCAGGGCGCCCGGACCAACCCGGGGTGCCCGGAACCCTTTCGGGCGCCCGGACCAGCCTTTTGACCAGGATCGAGCTTTGACTCGATCTGATCATTAGGGGATAAAGTTTATCCCCCCCCCCCCCGGAGCACCCCGACCAAGGTTATAAATATAGCCTTGGTCCAGAAGCTTTTAAACGAACTCCAGTAATTCATTTCCAACGCTTGTGTGCTTTAGAGTTGTATTTAAGCTTCTGTTTTCTGCGCTTCAACGTTGTAAGAGGCTTCTCCGCCTGAAGGAGATTGATAGCGCGCTTCATCCTTTCCTTGGATTAACAACCACATTGGTTGTAACCAAGTAAATCTTGTGCCTCATCTTTTTAATGTTTTATTTATCTGCTTTGTTTATTTTACAAGTGTTAGCTTAAAGAGTTCAAGGAAGGTTTGTTCATTTTTTTATTTTGCAGGATATCCAACAACCCCCTTCCAGCCGGCCGCAACGGTCCTACAAGTGGTATCAGAGCCGAGACGCCTCAGAAGGACTAACCGCCGTCTGAAGCAACAAAATGATGGTCGGAGGTAGCGACTACCCACCAGCATTCGAGGGGGAGTTTGCCGTTTGGAAACAAAAAATGGAGGTATATCTAAACTCAAATATTAGTATTTTTCTAATAATGAAATCTGGTTATGAAGCACCAAAGACAACGAATGGAGAAGAACTCGACCTACGCCTCTGAAACAAGAAGCAACGTGACGAGTCCATGGCAAACGGACGGACAGAATTTCACATTCTAACCGTAATACCAAATGAAGATATCAACAGAGTCGGAGAATACAAAAGCGCAAAAGAACTTTGGGAAAAGTTCTTGAAGATTCATGAAGAATCAGAAGAAGCCGAATCCGAGACTAAAGAAATTGCCGAAACAGCAATCATAGCAGAAGACCCACCTAAAGATGAAGAAAGCTCAACCGAGACAAGCATTAATGAAGGGGGAGAGTCTTCGGAAGAAAGTAATTCAACACGGGGAGAACCAACGGCCAACGAGGTAAGTATGGTATGACCTCTACCCTCTGAACAACTAGTTCAATTAATCAAAAAATTACCTGAAGATTTTTGCGAATTAAAAATTGAATCATTGAAAGAGTTTTTCAGATTAGAAAATCAACTGTCGAACACTTCTTGCAAATTAAGAATATTATCGAAAGAATTTTTCGAATTACAAAATATTTTGAACAAAGATTTTTGTGAATTACAAATTATTTTGTCAAAAGAATTTTGCAAATCAGAAATATTGCCAAAAGATTCTTGCAAGCTACAAAATATTTTGTCTAATGAATCTTGCAAATTAGAAAAGTTGTCAATTGAATTTTTACCAATTATTTTGTCAATACAATTTCTTGTATGTTTAATATTTGTTGCTTTAAAGCTGAAAGAAATAACATATCGATTAAAGTATCTCGACATACTATTAACAGATATTAACATGATATAATTCTTCGCATGTTCAAATTTTCGTATTTAAAATTTTAGAAATTATAATAAATTGAAATGAAAATTTAAAACTTTCTGATATAAGTATTAGAATAAAATAAATAAATAAATAAATGCATAGAAATTTTTTTTAATGTTATCAATTTTCTTAAATTTTCTTGCATAAAATTTTGGGCTTAGAAATATTTTTTTATGGTGAAAACTTAGAAATTTTTCAAAAGTTTTTTTTTTTTTTACTTAGAAATTTTTTCTTTGACTTGGAAATATTTTTTTTCAGAAAATCATTGAAATAGATTTCTATAATTTTTTAAGTGTCAACCCTTAGATTTTTCTTGCAACCCCAATTTTTTATGTGATCAAAGGGGGAGAAGAAAAAGTATAAGTCTAGGGGGAGGTAGAAATTGAAAATTGGAGTATAAATCTAGGGGAGGTAGAAATTGAAAATTAGAATTTTTGAAAATTTAATTGTTTCTATCATGTTGCATGTTATTGCAATTATTTCATTTTCATGTCTATTTTTTACCTTAGTTTAACTTGGGTTGATCACATCAAAAAAGGGGAGATTGTTAGAACCCCAAAGTTATTTTGGTGTGATCAACAAGTTAAGTTAGGTCCTGTGTTGTTTTAACCTTGTGTCTAAGTGTGCAGGAGCTTAGGAGCACAGGTACTCTAGCGGAAGACGCAACTAGCGAGAAAGACGGCATGCGGTGCGTCTAAGGGACGAGGTACTGCGGAAGAGTACCCCGGTGGACGAGAAGGATGCGTGCGGTGGTTCCGAGGGACGAAAGCCGGAGCGGAAGATTGCTTAGGGAGCAAGAGACGCAGCTAGCGAGAAGGTCGACACGGGGTGCGACCAAGGGACGAAGACTGCGGATGAGTACGCTGGTGGATGAGAAGGAAACACGCGGCGATTCCGAGGGACAAGAAGCTGGAGCAGAAGGCTGCTCGAGAAGACCGGAACTTGGGTTTGGGTGAGCCCTTTTCCGGATGGCAGAGATCACCCAAGCGAGCGGATCCAGAGTAGAAGACCCGGACCGAATCGAACCGAACTAGAGCAGTGGTCCCGGATGAAAAAGTCAACATGGGTTGACTTTACTAGTCCAAGGCGCCCGGAACACTTCCGGGCGCCCGGACCAGCCTTTTGACTAGGATCGAGTTTTGACTCGATCTAATCATTGGGGGATAAAGTTTATCCCCCCAGGACTCCCGGAACCCTTCGGGGTGCCCCGACCAAGGCTATAAATATAGCCTTGGTCGTCCGGAAGCTTTTAAACGAACTCCAGTAATTCATTTCCAACGCTTGTGTGCTTTAGAGTTGTATTTAAGCTTCTGTTTTCTGCGCTTCAACGTTGTAAGAGGCTTCTCCGCCTGAAGGAGATTGATAGTGCGCTTCATCCTTTCCTTGGATTAACAACCACATCGGTTGTAACCAAGTAAATCTTGTGCCTCGTCTTTTTAATGTTTTATTTATCTACTTTGTTTATTTTACAAGTGTTAGCTTAAAGAGTTCGAGGAAGGGTTGTTCATTTTTTTATTGTGCAGGATATCCAACAACCCCCCTTCCAGCCGGCCGCAATGGTCCTACAATGCAGGCAAGCTAGGCACTCAGTCCAGGAGGAGGAAAATCGAATTAACGCCGCTCGGGGTGAAATCAACATCATAGCTGGTGGACTGACTAGCGGAGACTCTAACCCAGCCCGAAAGTCATATGCTAGACGACTGGAGATCCATGCTATAGGATACAGCCAAGAGAGGGCGAGCGGGCCCGAAATCAGCTTTGACCCCAGGGATCTAGAGGGGATTGAAGTACCGTATGACGACACCCTCATCATCCGTGCGATAATTGCCAACTACATCATTCATCGCATCTTTATTGACACAGGGAGCTCGGTCAATATCATTTTCAAGAAGGCCTTCGACCAACTTCAAATCGATCAGGCCGAGTTGCTATCAATGACGACCCCTTTGTATGGGTTCACCGGCAATGAGGTCCAGCCGATCGGTCAGACGAGGTTAGCCATATCGCTTGGAGAGGAGACGCTCCGAAGGACCAAGACTACCACCTTCATCGTCGTGGACGCCCCGTCCGCCTATAATGTTATCCTGGGCTGACCAACCCTTAACGAATTCCGGGCAGTAGTCTCGATCTATTGCCAGAAGATCAAGGTCCCCGTGGAGGATCATGTCGGAGAAGTCAAAGGAGACCAATTGACCGCTCGGTGCTGCTATGTCAAGATGGTGAAGGCGGAGGCTAAGTCCGCTCGGAAAGTTCAACGACACGAGGTAAACGCCATAACAGAAAAAAACCCTACTTTAGTTTATGAAGAGAAAGAAGAGGTGCAGATACACCCTAGCCGAGCGGAGGCAACGACTTTCACAGAGGCTGAAACCAGAGGACCTTACAGGAAATAAAGCTCCCATGCTCAAAGGGTTCGCACATCTCCTCGCTGTAAGTGCTTCAATTTAATGATAGACTCATAAGATTTATGCAGAAATTTTCATATTTAACCATTTTATTGTATTGTAGGTGTGGATGTGTGAACATATCAGAATAATGGATCCTTACAGACAGCATGCCCTTCCAAGAATATGTAGATGGAAGTGGTTGGGCTCCCGTGTGGAGACAATAAAGTCTAGGATCGCAGAATTAATTGCTGTGAAAATAATTGTTGATTTAAGTCCATCGGACCTAGAGACACATCCGCTCTCAAACGATTCTCTAAATGATGTTGTAAAGCATATAGATCAACAAATTACTAAGTGGTTTTTACAATCAGTTGCTAAGCAACATCCTCAACAAGTTCCTGAGCAATTTCTTGAACAGGCAGCCGACGCTCAGGAAAATCCACAAGCATATCCTAAGCAGGAGAAAGAGGCTTGTACAAATTGTCAAGCAAGGGAGGTCGAAATTGGTCATTTGGAGTTTGTGGTTGAGGGTAAGGACCGACTCATTGCCCAAATGGAGGCCAAAATTAGTGAGTTATTTGTTAAGATTCAAATATGTGCCAGTGATGCAGAAACTTCATTAGCTTCCAAGGACAAAACAATTGATGAGAAGGACAGAATTATAGATGTAAAAGATCAAATTATAATAGAGCAAGATAGAAAAATTAAAGATCTTCAAAGTCAGTTGCTTGCCAAGGATATAGTCCATTACCTGCCAATTCGGCCATTAACAAGGTCAAAGAGGTGTGCTACAAAGAGGACGCCCCCAACTGCCAAAGAGAATAAAGGAGTGCCCTTGGCCAAAAGGAGTACAAGAGTCACTGTCCAAGATGAGTAAGAGACAGAGATGGCCAAGGGCAAAGGAGAGGAAAATGTTGAGCCTCCTGTTAAAGTACCAGATGCCCCTGTCTCATCTACTGAGGTAGCTGCCACATCTTCAACAACTAAACTCTTGCATACGCTTGTCAAACAAAAATCCAAAATCATTAAGGTATGGTTTTAGTTAGTTAAATGTTTTGTCTGTTAGTCCTAATTCACATATAATTACTCACACAGAAAAGTTGTCTTTATGTATTTGTTCAGCAAGTGAAGTCATATTTTAAGAAAACTAAAGATGATGTGGTGGCAGATGTATTGTTGAAACTGAGTCAGCTAAAGTGAGTCAAATGTTTTTTGAGTTATACACTTACTGTAATACAAATATATGATGAATTATGTTAATACTTCTATTGTGAACACAAGAATAAATTACATTAGAATTATCTTCTTATTGTATAGTCAAACAGTTCATTCATATTGTTGAATAAAATCAACCATGGCTGATTTAGAAGTTGTTATAACACATAATTTATGTAACTGCTTCAATTGTAGCAGCAATAGGCACTATTGATGTAAAACCAAATTTATGTGCATGTTTTATTTTTGGTTTATGTAGGGCTACAACAAAGCCAATATGGTCCAACGGAACGATTTCATTGAATATGTCATCTTTCCTGTGTATTTTTTATTGGATTGTCGGCAGAGATGGTGATTGCATAAATGTATATTTTGCAATCATTGCAGAGGAAGCCAAATCTTCCGGCATACCTTATTGGCCATCTATATTTTGTCCTGCTCATTTTGTTGTAAGTATAACATCAAATCTAACTACCTAGTTTTTTATTCTCCATATATTCCTCTAACAATGTTTGTGTGCGTACACAAGATTTGTTTGCAATAGTAAACTATGAGGCATTTGGTCTATCAGTAAGCACTGACACTGACAAACCAGTCAGATATATATTCTGTCCATTAAATAATACAGATGATCAATGGTACCTACTGATCATAGACCTCCAAGAAGGTCACTATATGCATTATAACTCCCTTAGAGCCTCAGAACTCTACACATCAAAGGTTCAAAGTTCTGCAAGTACTTGTCATGTTGAAGAAATCATTATGTAATGGATTTATGTGTGTATTGGATACTTACAAATTTCATCCTAATGTAGGTGGATTTTTTTAAGAATATGGACTCATCTTATTACGATATGTGGAATCCAGGGCTACCATCGCTAATGTCAAGAGACTTTGACATATCTATAGTCCTGGGTCCTACACAAGTAAAATCGTAAGTATATGTTTATCCATACTTTTTATACATCTCCACACTCCTGGTTGCAATTAGATTTTTAACAGTGTCAAATCAACTCTATCTTTCAGTTTAGATTGTGCAATTTTTATTATCTGATACATCGAGAGTTTAATATACAGAAGACCAACAAACTTCGGACAAGTTGGAATGAGAGAATATAGTTTTCATGTTGGTCATAAGATTTTTACTAACAAACACGGGATTACTAATAAGTTTGTGGTGTAAATTTATTGTAAAACTAATTGTAAATTTATTATAAATCTCATAAATTTTATCTAGGTGGTGTAAATATTTTGTAATACTGTTGTAAATGTCTTATCAAGCTACTTGAATGTAACGACTCGACCTCTTGGCCCATTTGGCGGCCCATTTGGCGACCCTCGGGTCGTCGACCGTCGGCCCTTATGTCGTTGGCCCATTTGGCGACCTCTTATGTCGTCGACCGACGACCCTTGGCCGTGCCGTTACTCACTAGGACTTTCCACCCCTGGTCAGTGGATTTTTGCCTCCCCCAGGATTCGAACTCTAAACCTCCAGGCTTAAGTATTAAAGTTTATGAATCCTGGTAACCAAGTGAGATCAGATTGTAATGCCCGAAAATTCTCAAACTTGCATTAGAATTATTCTATGATTTTTCCAGAATTTTTAGATATTTTTCCGGAATTTTCCATGTAGCGGAAGTAGCAAAAATAATTAGAACCACAAAATAGCTTAGGCGGGAATCGAACCCGAGACCTATGGTTTACGGATAATTCTAGTAACCGGTAAACCCAGCAGGGCCGTGCTGAAAGAGAGAGGAACCAATTATATTTATATTAGAGTTGGGTTCAATAATCCACTTAATATAAATTAGGAACTTAAGTTGGGTTTGGTTTAATTTGGTTCGGTAGCCCCTCCTCACAAAAAACCTCACGCAACTCTCCCTCTCCAAAACCTCACTGCCGCCCACACCTCTCCCTCTTCTCTCTCGGTGCCCTAGCCCAAGGTCCCTAGGTTCATCTTCCGGCGACGACTCCAACACGAAAGAGGTTCTTCTCCGCGAGAGGAACGCGAAGACGTGATCGGATCGTCGAGAAGGTCATCTCCACCGGAATTCTAGCGAATAGAATCGTAAGAAATTACGAACAGGAGGTAAGAAACCCCTCACCTGCAGTATAATAGCTCCGTTTGGTTTCCTACGCATTAGTTTTAGCTATATGCAGGTTTTTCGGCACATAGGGTGTGTTTAAACCCTCCTCGAGGATTAGGGATCTAGTTGAGCACCTCTAGACGGGCCGGACACATTGTTCTCCTTTAGTTGGAGATTCTAGACGTTGTCGGGTGCCTAGAGGTGATCTCCCTATTAGAGGAGAGAGTTGG
The DNA here is from genome assembly GCF_018446385.1 of Zingiber officinale. Taxonomy (NCBI): domain Eukaryota; kingdom Viridiplantae; phylum Streptophyta; class Magnoliopsida; order Zingiberales; family Zingiberaceae; genus Zingiber; species Zingiber officinale. The sequence continues at coordinate 2,311,871 of NC_056007.1, read as the reverse complement.
AGCACACCAAGTGTTCGGTAAAATGTTAGTGTAGCTAAATACCACCTCAGTTATGTTTAATAGCTCAGTTAAATGCATTAGAAGCATTTAAAACAGCACATTAGTTTAGTTCAGTTTTATGGGACTACGGTCCAATGGGTGGGCTCCCACAGTCGCCTCTAGGTTCAGATAACCTAACTCTAGGTTCAGATAACCTAGAAACAGCAAGTTAAAACAGTTAGCTATATTCAGTATTTTATTTTCAGTGGCACTGTACTGGATCAGATATCCATTGGGTTGGACTCCCACAGTCGTCCCTAGGTTTAGATAACCTAGTTAACCCTACTAAATTCGGGACTTGCAAACCCGGGTCTAGTTAGGGATGCACGCACAGCAAGTACAGTTGTCGGGCCCAAACAGCATGATTATTATTTTCACTTATTATGAAATAGTTTTCAAAACTCAAAATTAGTTATGTTAGTTGAGTTTGAATTCAGTACCAGTTTAGCTTCAGTTTAGCTCTTCCTTGCTTATACATTATGATAGCTCACGTTCAGTTCTAGATTGCGATGCTTGTATGATCATATGCCATGTTTATATGTTTAGCTTAGTCAGTTTCTTTCAAATAGCATGCTTTAAAAATCATATTGCATCGTTGCATGTTTTTGTGAGGTAGATGGTTTCTTACTAAGCTTGTTAGCTTACAGATACTACTTTTCTTATACTGCAGATAAAGGTAAAGGAAAAGTGGACTAGCAGTGGAGGCTGGAGGTCAATGCAGATCAAGATGTGTGTGGAAGGAACTGGAATAAAAGACCCTCTGGAGATTTAGCATTTACTTTAGCACTTTGCAGTTATTGGTTTCAGTTTACATGTTTTATACACTTTTGAACATTAGCAAATTTTAAACAATTAGAACTTTTAGAAATCTCTACGTTCATGCACTTTAAGTTGTTAAAATGCACGTTAGCGAGTAAAATGCCATGAACCAGTAAACCTTGCTTTAGCTTAAGTTTAGAATAGTTACTACATGTTATTAGAATAGTTTATCATGCATTAGATAGTTGTTATATGGTATTTTGGCACACCAGAGTGCTGAAATCAGAGTCCCCGGGCGAAATCAGACTCTGATCGGTCTCCAGACCGATCAGCCGACCGATCCAGAAAGATGCAGTACGCTACTGTATCCTCCTGGATCGGTCAGCCGACCGATCCAGCATGATACAGTAGCATCCTCAGGTATTTCAGGTTCCTGGATCGGTCAGCCGACCGATCCAGACATACCTGGATCGGTCTGCCGACCGATCCAGCCACACTTGGATCGGTCTGCCGACCGATCCAGTTGGGAACAGAGCGACCGCAGCTCCGATCGATCTGTGGATCGATCGGCAGGTGTGTAGATAGTCGGGAAGTTTAATTTCTAGCCCCTAGCTCAGTTGGGGTGTTCAGTTTCCCCTCCTTAGCATGTGTACACCAGCAAAGAAGGTCTTTAGACCTTTCTTATCAGTTGTATCCGTCCTTAGTAGTGTAAAATTTTAATTAGCCCAGCTTTCCGCACAGTATAGTTTAGCATAACTGTAGCGATCGGCCTTACAGCCTAGTACCCAGAAGGTGGGTCGTTACATTGAATTCTGTTTGAGTCATTGATAAGCATTGTTCCAAATATATGCTGATTTAATCATTTTGATGCAAACTTACTAATGTGATTTTTTTAAAAAAAAAATCTCGGACACATTTTTTTAATGAAATATTAGATAATCGTACTATTTTTTAAGAATATACACCCTTAACTAACTAACTTTGATGAATCCTAAAATGAAATTATGTTAATATCTTTTTTTCTTTTCATGCCGAAAATAATTTCAAGATTTATTAGTAATTTTCATAGATGCATCAATCAGGGTTCTAGAGTTCAAGACTAGTTACGATATATTATTGGGAATTTCTCTCATTAATCAATTAGTAATCTAGAGTTCAAGACTTAGCTGTGGCTTATTATTGAGAATTTTTCTCATTAATCAATCAAGGATCTAAAGATCGAGACACAGTTGTAGCGTATTATTGAGAATTTTTCTCATTAATCAATTAGAAATCTAAAGTTTTATTTAGTCTTACATCTTAGAATTAACAATACTACGAGTAGGGAAACTTCTATAAATACCTTTCTTGATTTTTTAGCTAAGATAAGTATAATATTAAATTAGTTTTTTTGTAAGAGTGAATCCATTACAGTAGCCTGTTGTTGGGATTTTTAAGTGTTATCCTAGCATTGTACTATTGTATGGATCTGACGTACCCTTATATAGTTTATCGATTGCCTTTTAACTAAAATTAAATATAGTATTTATTATTATCAATTTAATATCTGGCTTAATTTCCTGCATTGCCACAAGAAGTTTGCATAAGTGATTTTAGTTTGCATAAGTAGCACTCAACATAAATAATTTTTATTTGAAAGTTTCAAAGAAAAGTCAATAGAGTATGAAATTATTTTTTACAAAAAAAATAGGATCATGAGTAAACAATTCAATTATTGACTTTATAATTTCTCGAAATATACATATGATACAATGACTATAAATATTTTCATCCTCTTTTAAGATTATTTAATACATAAACCAGCAAACAAACATCAACAATAATTTTAATTTCATGCTTATATAATGGTAACAATCGGAATATGTCTAATCCTCCGTCCTTCTTCGTTGGCATCGTCCTCTCTTAATTTTCCTTCTAGCTCCTCAGACATGCCACATAGAGTGAGCTTTTGGAGATGTGTGAGAAACTCTATGCCACGAGGAATCATCTTTAATTCCGGAAGATCTTCCATATATAGTTTATATAAACTTGCCATGGCACCTTCCTCTATCACAATGTTATTTAAATTCTTCAATCCTTCTAAGTAAAGCCTTTTGAGATCAAGGAACCAACCTGTTCTAAACTGTAGTTTTTGCCCCTCATACGCATCATCCCTCAATGCCAACGCCACTAGTTTATGCAATTGTCTGAGTGAAGGAAGTGGATCTTCTATTAATCGTGACCCCGACAGACTCACATGTGTGAGTTCTGCACAAGAACAAATAAATGCAGGCATTTTTTCTCCAAATAATCTCCCCGAGTTGAAGTTTAAATCCAACTTCTGAAGCAGAGGAGGTGGAGAATTTAACATTTCAAAGTTGAGCTGTTCTTCTTCATTTCCAAACAACGTTAACCTTAAGCAACGAAGGTTCCTCATCTTAGTCAATGAGGTACAAAGCTGAGGACAATTGGTTCCATCCACCCCTGTAACTCCTAATGTTCGGAGCTCTTTCATGTCTCCCAATCTCTGTACAAGCTTCTCGGTTACAAAAACTTCTTTCAGAGTCTGTAGGTTCTTACACTGCCATGATCCTTCTATAGTTGATCCCCCAAATTCAACTTCAATCCAAGTCCCAGATAGGTGACGAAGTTGCTTCAATTGTGTGACACCGCGCGGGAGCTTTCTTATTCTGGAATAACAGAGGTCAAGTGTTTGCAAACTCTGGAGCTTTTGGATATGGTTGGGAAGTTGTTTGATTCCTGTTTCCTTCAGACCCAAATAGTGAAGGTTAAACAAGGCTGAAACTTCATTTGGTAAGCTGTGGATTCGAAGGCTTTGCAACTCCAACACCCTCAACATTTTGAAACTGATCAAGACTGCTCTATTTCTAAATACGGAATTAGAAAATGCAATCAAAGAGCAAAGTCGTGAAAGGCTCGTACTTAAATCAAGGGATTCATCATTTGTTTGAACGGAAACACGACGAGTTTGATTGTCCAAAACTGACTGTGAACCATCAAGAATCATGCAAAATTTAGCCTTTCTAGATATTGCTAGTGTTACCTCTCTTACAACGTCATGCATTCTGAAAGCCTTAAGTCTCCCAAATCCATTTCTCTTAACCACCTGAAGCATGGACCGATCCACAAGTTCAGCAAGATAGTCATCAGCTTCCTCTTCTATTGATTTGCCACTGCTTCTTGTCATCATGAATCCTTCAGCTATCCATAATCGGATTAGTTTCTTCCTTTTAATTAGATAATCTTCAGGAAAGATGCTACAATAAACAAAACAATTCTTTAGATAGTAAGGCAAATCATTGAAGCTGAGGTTAAGAATATTCTTCACTTTATCTAGCGCAGGGTTGTTTTCCAACTCCCAATGAAGGCGATCATGGACTTTCTTCCATTCAGTTTCACTCTTTTCCTTGAAAGACAATAAACTGCCAACTGCTACAATAGCTAACGGCGATCCTCGACACTTATTCAAAATCCTACCAGTGTAATCCTCTAGCTCTTTTGGACAATCTTTGCTGTTCCCTCTTTGGAAAGCCTTCTTGCAAAACAAAATCCATGCATCTTTTTCATCAAGTTGTTGCAGCTTTATGATATGTTCATCGTTTGCCATCCTTGCTACTTCATGCATTCTAGTTGTAACAATTAGTCTACTTCCATTGTTGGTATCAACAAAAAGATGACTGATATCAGTCCACAAGTCTACATGCCAAACATCATCTAACACAATTATATATTTCTTTCGCTGCAAACTTTCTTTTATGATGTCAAATAACTCTAATTGTTGCATGGTAGTGGCACCATTTGGGACAGGCTCCTTTTTTCCCTTGAAGATTTCTTGGATCATTGATTTTAGGAGTTCTTCCACTCCATAAGTTTGTGAGACTGTAATCCATACCTGACAATCAAAGTGACTCTTCACAGCATCATTGCGATAGACATTTGCGACAAGAGTAGTTTTTCCATGACCGCCCATTCCCCATACTGCAATTGTTGTCATCTTCCTGCAAGTATCAGCATTAGTCAGCCACGAAAGCAACTTAGATTTGTTATCTTCTATCCCCACTAAATCATCTTCATCAGTTAACATGGGTGAATAAGTTCTATAATGATGCGTGTTGTTTGTTTCTGAATTCTTCGCTTTATCATCGTTGCTGCTTATTGTTAAACCATATCGATCTCTCCTGCTTGTCAGTTCAGAAAGATCTGTCTCCAACTTCTCTAACCGAGAATCAATACCACGCCAAGCCTTAGCAAGATTGAAACAAAGGTCAGATGGTGCCATGAGACAATTCTTCCATGTCCTTTCCCGTTGTCTTCCAACCAGATAGAGGTACTCATCGATGATGTCTTCTATCTTGAAGGCCACCTCCCTCACCTAATACACAATTCATGACAAATTTGGTGTTTCATGCATGGTATTCATCAGTTGAATGCATCGAGGAATTAATAAAGTCAAGGAAATACAAGAAATGGTGTCACCTGTTCGATCCAAGCCTCGAGTGGTTTGTTAGTAGCAGCAGCAGTCGACCAATTAGAGCCTTCGAGGAAGGCCTGCATCACTTTGAACTCGCCGGTGATTCGTTCCACCCGAGCATGAATCTGATCTAAAGGTGGAGTTGTGTGCTGCAGCAGTAGCAGAGAGCATCTGCTCTGCGCTTGGCCGACTGCAATTTCGCCGAGCTTGTTGATCAGTAGGGAGATGAAAGCAGCCTCCATATCGAGAGATAGCTATCAGCCTTTGTCGATCTCAACTCCAACCGGTGCTTTGGTAGTTATAGCATCAGTTGGCAGTTGCGTATGTATATATATATATATATTAAATAAATAAATAACACAACAAAACAAACCAGTTTAAATAAATCAAAAGGTCAAGTCGTATTATTTTACGTTCTCAAGTCCAATATACAACAACCTAATTTTAAATAAATATATTAGCAGTCAAGTTATTGGTTCACAATGACAGCCAATGAGTAGCTTGCATTATTGACAGAGGAAGCACGTGAACCCATGAGGCCTGAACAACTGTAGTCTGTCTGGCTCACAGCTAGCCTCGTGGCCTCGCGCGTCATGAGCTGTGGTCGGTGTCAACGCGTCCGTTAATCTAACATTATAATCATACTGTATATTAATTTGATATTATGGAGGAATGTTACAGCATTCCTCCTTTGAACGCGTTAAGACTATATTTAATAGGGTGTAATCTATCTTATAATGTAATCAGAATTATATTATAAAATTAATTATTTTATTTGTTTTAACTTTAAACCTGTAATGTAATATAATCTTGATTATAAAAGATAATGAAGTTTTGTAATTTGGATTACAAAACAAATACTATGTAATCCGATTACATTACGATGTCATTGTTTAATAAAATTTGAATGTCGAATATATCCCTAATTAGTCGATCGCCCGTCGGCCGCTGCCCGCCCATCGGTCGCCGTCACCGGTCGTCGGTCGCTACCGCCGTCACCACTGCCGCCGGTCGTCGCCGCCGCGGTCACCAGTCGCCAGCCGTCGTCGATGCTGGTCGTCGGTCTCCCCCGTCGCCACCGCCGATCGCCAGCCGTCGCCGACCGCCGTCGTTGTCACCTGTCTCCGTTCGTCGGTCGTCGCCGGCCGATCGTCATCAGTCACCGGACGCAAACTCCGACAGAGGTGCGGCGACCCGTCGGTAGAAGTTGCAGGATATTTTTGACATTTTATAATAATATGAATTACATTCCTTATAAAAATTAATGGACACCAAACAAAAGAATGTAATCATCCTTGTAATCAAAAATTACATACATTATATTACCAAATGTAGTAATGTAATCAAGATTACATTACATTACAAATTTGATTACATTACAAGCTCTATTACATTACATCCAACCAAACGTAACCTTATGTCTTGAACACGTTTAAACATTTATAGATGGGTCAAAACTCGTTCACCCATATGTATAATTTTTTAAAATTTTATTTATTAAAAAAATTAAAAATTTTAAAATTAAAAATTAAATAAAACGGTTAGTTTTTTAACCGTTATTTTTTAACGACTAATTAACAGAAAGTTTGAAATTCCATCTATAAATATCTACCAATATCTACACATATTTTCATTCTAACTCACTATTCTTTCAATTCTATCCTCTAAATATTCTCTCCATCTATTTTTTTAAGTTCCTACCATCTTATTTTCTATCCGAAATGTATGAAAGTAATAAGACATTTTTTACTAATTTCTTGAATTCTACAAACAACTCGTAAAAATAGTCATCTTCCTAAAATCCACCAATTCTATCAAATTATTAATACCCACATCCATTTCCAAATATGTCGTTTCCTCCACAAAATCTTCAAAATTTCCAAGGTTTATTTAAGTTTTTATTGCATTTCAATTTCATAATTAGATGATAATTTAAAATAAATTTTATTTTTCCAACTTTATTATTTTAGGCATAGTTGTAATTTCGTATTCCCAACTTTATAATTTCGTTTTCCCAACATTATAATTTCATTTTCTCACAAACATCTATCTTATTTAATAAATATATTAAAAAATTAATATTATTTTTAAAAATAATAAAATTATATTTTTAAAAGTAAGATTATTATTAAAAATAATAATAATAATTTAAATATTTTAAAACATATTTATTTAATATGATATAATTTTAATATTATTGAGTGAATTGTGGAATCAATAAATAATGAGTGTTAATGTTAAAAAAATATGGATGAAAGAAAGATATTGTTATAATAAATATATGATAATAGGTCTTATATTTTTTTATAAAGCGACGGATATTATAACGATATAGTATTATGAATGTACTTAGCAGAAGTAAACACGAGTGTTACAATTACTAACTAGGCCTCGCTCCTCCTAGCTACCTGGTCCAAGCTAGAATACGAGTCAACTGGCATTATTTTAATACAATAAACCAGTTTAAATAAAATAACAACTCAAGTTGTTTTATTTTAAGTTGGTCAACTGGTATTATTTTAATACAATAAGCTAATTTTAAATAAATAAAATGTCAAGTTGATTTATTTTCTCTTGTTGATAAACATTATATTTGAATAATTAGGCCAGCTAATTAAGTTGAATGTAGGACAACTATACTTTAAAATAATACTATAATCTTTAGTGTATATACATCAAAATAAGTTAACTTCAATTCGATCAAATCGAATGAATCGAAATTATTGTTAGATCAAAGATTTGACACTAATTTTAATTATAAATATAAGTTTTGTGTTCATCGATCCTAGCAGCAAGGAGAGTAAAGAAAAGAATTATTTTCGAGCTGTTCTTCTTCATTTATTTGAATAAGAACGTAAAGAAGATCAATTTAATGGATTTCAAATAATTATTTTTATTAAAAGTTTGACCTCCAAGAATCAATAAATTAAAGAAAAATAATAACAATTTGCACTACTTAATTAGTTTTTTATTTGTTTGTTTGTTTGTTTAGAAACAAGCCAATTAAATGAAAATGCTTCAAGAGTAGTTTCAAGATCCAGTTTTGTTCATTTTTGAGCAATATAAAAATTTATTTGCATTCGCTCAATAGTTAAAATTATTGGAACCCTAAGGTAGTTTTGATGTGATCAACTAAATAGATTAGATCTTGTTGTGTTTAATCTTGTGTCTAAGTGTACAGGAGCTTAGGATCTTAGGAGCACAGGAAGTTGAGCAAAAGATGTAGCTGACAAAAATGACGGCACGGGAGAGAGCCGACAGGCTCAGTGCGTCCGAAGGACGAGGTGCTACGGAAGAGTACGTGGGCAGACAAGAAGGAGGCGAGTGGTGGTTCCGAGGGATGAGAAGCCGGAGCGGAAGTTTACTCGAAGGCCGGAAGTTAGGTTCGGGTGGGTCTTATTCCGGATGGCCGAAATCACCCAAGCGAGCGGAGCCGGAGCGGAAGACCAGGACCAAGGCGAGCAAAACCATAGCAGAGGGCCCGGACCGAAAAAGTCAACCCTGTTGACTTTAAGGGTCCGGGAGCTCAGAACCTCGTTATTATCCAAATCGTGTTTGACTGCGATCCGTTGCGAATGAGATAAAGTTTTATCCCCCTCCAGGCGTCTAGAACGCTTTCAGGCGCCCCGATCAAAGCTAAAAATACAACCTTGGTCCAGAAGCTAAAAAAAGTAAGCATTTGTGCATCAACACTTGTACACATCTTAGTTTTCGTTTAACTTCTCATTTTCTGTACTTACACTGTTGTAAAGAGACTTCTCCACCTGAAGGAGAAATTAGTGTTACTCTATTTCTTGGATTAACAACCTTCCCAGCTATAACCAAATAAATCCTCTTAGCCTCTTTTTTTTCAGTTTATTTAATTGTTTTATGCAAGTGTTCTTTGAAATTCGAAAAGGATTCATTTTATTTATACAGGGCTATTCAATCCCCTTTCTAGCCGACCAACGGTCTTAACAAATTAAATTTAAAAAACAAACAAATTGAGACTAGTTGAATTAAATTATATATATTGTAACTTTTTTAGCTCAATTTAACATGGTAAATTTTTTAATAAATAAGTTGCATAAATACAATAACATAAACTAACAAATTTAAATCAAGTGTTCAGCTAAGGTCGTTGTCCTCCATAATATAGCAGCTTTTTTTGAAAATATATATCATCAGTAAAGATTACTTGAATTTTATTTGAGTCATTGATAAATAATGTTCAAAATGTTGATTTTGATCATTTTAGATGCAACCTGTGTTATGAGACTAATTAGATATCAATTTTTAGTTATATTATAATTCTTTATGCCTTGAGAAATTTTTCTTATTAAATTTTAAGAAATAATTTTAAAATTCATTAGCTTGCAAATAAACATACAGGATATAATAATTTAAACTTATAATTCTCTTATTTTTATTTATTTAAATTAATAATTAAATCATATTATTAAATTTAATTAGATCTTGATTATGAGATATAATAATTATTTTATTTAGAAAAAAAATTCTTTACGCAATATAAATATTTTATTTATTTTATAATTTGATAGAGAAAAGTCAATGGAGTGTGAGACTATTTTTTTAAAAAATCATAAGTAAACATTTTAATTATTGACTTCGTAATTTTATTAAATATAAATGTTTTCTTTCACCCTCTGCTCACTCTCTTTTAATTAAGGTTGTTTCATACAGAAAAAAATATCAAAAAGTATTTTACTTACATACATGAAGTAAATCAGGAAGTGATAGCTAGTCATCACATCCTTACTTAATTCTATAAATTTATATGTGATAACCAACTCGATTATGCCCTCAGGGGCTATCTAACCCTTTATTGGTCTTTGTGTTAGGACCTGTGTGAAATAGAGGGGGTGAATAATTTTGATCTCTTTTCTTCATTGCTTTGTGCTTGTCGTCGAATACGCAGCAGAAACTTGAATCAACTTCGACTCCACATGCACAACTTTAGAAATTACTTGGTATCCACCTTCTTAAGGTGACTAATCTAAGAGTCTACTCCTAGTGATCATATCCACTAAGAAATCCCTCATCTCGAAAACTTTCTAGAGGCGAAGAAGTCTCTTACAATGCGTTCTTACAAGAACAAGAGCAAGCAATACAAGACACAAATGAATATGAAAACAATAACACTTTACAATTGAAAACCTTATTTGTTTGATCTCTTGTAGCTTAGAAATGCCTTTTAATGGTCCGGAAATACAGCATCACTATTGAGAGTTCGTGTCTTCATCATTAGCTCTCAGAAGCAGCTTGGCCACTAAGCAGAGCTGTACCAATGTTCGACGGGGCCTGAAACACGTATTGAAAAGTGACCCTTTTGCTACGGTAAATAATAATAAAGTTTAGTTTACAAATAACATATATACTAAATACATAAATAAACCAAAAATAAATATATTACATTAATAAAGAGTTAATAAATATTTAAAATAATTATATAAACACTACTCGTCTAGTTATTTTAGAGACAAAAATATTTATCAAATTCGCATAATCCAATTGTGGGAATATTTCTTTATTAATCAATAACATTGATAGTCTATTTAGTGTATCATGTAATACTGAGACAAATGCGGTGGCTACAGGCAACAACAAAGCGACAACCAGTAACCACCATGTAATTAGGTTACAACTCGCACAAGCGACCGGGGTAGCGTGTGATAACCACCGTGTTGCGCAATTAGGTCACGCGAGCAAAGGCCAACCGTCAACCCGCATCGCGTGAGATAGTCACTGCAAGAATCGACGAGATTAGGACGCACAAATGACCATTGTTGCATGATTAGGATACAATTGGTGCCACGTTGCAAGATGAAGATCGTCGAAGAAGATTATAATTACCTCTTGTTCAGTGGATCTGTGCATTGGTAGAAAAAAACAATGGAGAAGAAATCGCGTGCAAAGAAGAGCAACACCGGAGAAGAAATTGCGTGCAAAGAAGAGTCATGCGTCAGTGCGTGCTTCAGATCCGTGAGAATTGTTGGGGTGATCGAACGACCGGCTTGAAGGGGGGTTGGATAGACGGTGCCCCCAAATCGATCGCTCCCTACGTATTCGTTAGTGCACAACGGAAAATAAAGAATACAACCACGAATACAAATATAAAAGCTAAATACAAAGGAAAAGATGCAAACCGCTAACACGTTCGTTTACGTGGTTCGGAGATAACTTGCTCTTACTCCACGGTGTGTCCGTAAGGTGGACGATCCCTCAATTCGTCGGTGGATTAGTCCCCGGCAAACTCCGGCTAGTTCAACCTCCTTGTGGGTGGAGAAACCTCACCACAACTCCAACCAAGACCTCTTGGCACACAAAGATCTCTTGAGTACAAGTAGACTACTAATTAGACTTTAACCAAGTCCAATTTCGTCAGCTATAACCAAGCTCCCAAGCTTCGATTATATAGCCCGCGGGTTGCAAACCCCGCCTACCAGTCGACTGCCAAAACCAACAATCGACTGCCCTTCGTGGAAATTCGACTGTTACATCCCAACGGCTCGATACCAGTCCACTGCTAAAACTAGTAGTCGACTGCTCCACACTGGCTGATCGAACAAAAGCATTCTGTTCGCTCCTAGTCGACTGTACAGTCGACTACACCAGTCGACTACTGAAAACAGCAGTCGACTACTACAGTATTGCCACAGTAACTGCTACAGCAAAACCCTAAACCTATGATTTTACCTCGAGTACAATCTCTCAGCACTCGGACCCTCACCCTTATGACTCACTTGACGCTTCTTTGCAGCCTTGACCTCTTGCCTTCAAGTCTACTTCCTTTGTCTCTCATCCCTCGGATGCATTCAAGCCCGCGGCTCATCCCCAATGTCATCCTTCGCGTATGCCTCGAAGTCGCTTCCCTCGGCCTTTGTCCTCGCCGCCTTGTCCACGGTCCCTCGGATGCTCCATCCTTCACTGGACCCGAAGCCATCAACCTGAGTCGCATGTGTATTCTTCAAATCTGCACAACTTAAATACACATATTAAATACAAGGGCGAACCTAACTTAAACTCTTTGCCCAAACACCAAAACACATGGTCGCACGGACCATTGGGATTGCTCCAACAATCTCCCCCTTTTTGATGTTTGGCAATACGTTTAAGTTAGGGAAAACACAATAGCAAATAAACATGCTAAAACAAATGGACTTACGTTGCCAAGGCTACACACTTGGACTTACACTGCCGAATCAAAAAAGAATGCAAGCATGCATTGGAACCTATCCCAAGGCTCCCCCTATACCTATGCTCCCCATTGAGCTAGAAATTTCCCACGGGGATATTTAAGAACCTATCACAAGGCTCCCCCTACGCAAAGACACTAAAGGTTTTCCCAACTAACCCTTACTTCTCCCCCTTTGCCTAACATCCAAAAAGTTCTCCAATAATATCCCAATTGTTGAAAACTTGTCATCCAAATTGACCCTAAACTCATGTATTAATCCCCATGGATTTCATACACCTGTACGAGTTGACTCGGTCAAAATCCAGTGCTGAAAATAATTTCAGACTGGTATCAGTCGACTGCAAGAAGTACCAGTCGACTGCCCTTACCAAAACGAGCTTACAGAAACATTCTGTGCTCAAAAACACTATTACCAATTGACTGATAACTGTACCAGTCGACTGGTACGCTATTTCTGAAAAAAGTCAATCTTTTCTGGCCAACTTCAGAAATACATCAGAAATTCCACAGACATCCGAAAATTCTCAAATTTTGTGGAGAGATCTATTTTGTCAATGTCTACTTGGAAAAAATATATACAAAAATATTTATCACAAATCCCAAGATTGACACAAAACTAAAACTAGCTAAATAGTTCAATTGAACCCTACCTAAAGTCCTAGTTTTGACGTCCTCTTGATGTATTTGCCCATACTAACCCACAATGCATCCCTAGCATTGGTTTGTATGACATCTATACATCCAAAATCAATTATCATGCTATATGACCCCAATATGTCATATCTTCTTGCATGAAACACAACCCAATTGTGTAAATTTCCTAAGGTTGGGACTCAAATCCGTCTCCAAACCTTTTGACACATTCCATGACTCATCTATAATCCCAAGTAATACCCACTTGAGATCCATTGATCATAGGTCCCAAATTGACTCTTTGAGCTCCCCATAGAGCTCTTAACTTTAATCACCTCCCTAGGTGACTCATCTATAATTGCTAGGCCACATCGGTGCACCTCTGGTGACACTTGGCCTACAAATTTAACCTTCTTAACCTTGGACACCTTGTCCTTGGTTAACTTAACCTTACCTTTAAACGATTTTCTCTTGTCATTTATTGGTTTCTCCTTGCTATAGTCATATGTAACCCTAGCATAAGACTTTCCCTTAACATTGGAGACACTAGATCAGTATCATAGACCCGATCTATCATTGTTGGGTCTTTGACTACCCAACACCATACTCAAACTCTTAGATCCAATATTGAATCTTGCTAGGGTTTTCTCCAAACTATCAAGCTTTGCCTTCAAAGCTTGATTTTCCCTTTCTAGGTTTCCTAAACCTAGAGTCAACATGTCCACCTTGGACATTTCTAGACTTACCCATTTTTCTAGGCATATGTCTCCCCTTCCTGGGATTAATGCCTTGGGTCTCCTTAGGTCTACCATTTCTAGATTTATCATGCATAGGTCTCCTAGGGTTATGATTTACATTTACCATATTTCTATCATGATATTTAAATCTAAAATTTTGCATGGGCATACTATGATTAACAAAATCATTTCTCCTAGCATGCATGGAAGAATGAAAATTTGACTTCAAATTTAAACTAGGGGTTACCTTACCCTTTACCTTTGGAGCTCCCCCTTGACTCGAGCTCCTCATCTTCTTCTCCCACTTCTTTAGATGCTCCAACTTTTTAAATTCTCCCTTCCTTGAGCATCTTGTGTGGTAATGACCCCGCTCACCACACGTGAAGCACACTATGTGCCATTTCTTCTTCTTCTTCTTCTTGGCACCATTATCCCTACAACTCACATTAGTATCTAAAATAATTTGAGTGAGTTTAGGAGTTACCTTCTTCTTACCCATAGGACATCTACTCTTGTAGTGTCCCTTTTTATTGCAACTGAATCACACAATGTGATCCTTTGACTTGTCTTCGGTGGAGATGCTCACTAGGTTGACTACTTCCAAGACCTCTTCTTCATCCGTCTTGGCTTCTTCTTTAACCTTTGAGGATGTTTTCTCATCTTCCTTTTCCTTCTCGGATGTTGAGCATGACTCAACTTCCGTTGGCTCCTCCTCAACTTGAGCCACTTCATCCTTTTCTTCGGATTTTTCCTCCTCTTGTGTAGACAAAGGTTCTTCCCATGGAACCTTCTTTATCTTGCTCCACAAATCGTGGGCGTTCTCATATTCACCTACACGACTCATCATGTCATTAGGCAGAATATCAATTAAAATTGATAGTACCTTTGAATTTGTCTTTGACCGTGAGGTTTGCTCTTCCGTCCAATATCGCGGTCAGAGTTTCTTCCCTTTCTTGTCTTTTGGGACTTCTAACGGCTTCTTGATCACCATCATGGTGTCCCAATCCGTATCGAAGAAGACCTCCATCTTCATCATCCAGTACGTGATGTCCCATAAGCCTCCTCCTTCAAACTTCGAAGGTACTATCAAGTCGTCCATCTTCTTGTAGTTGCTCTTCTCGGCGGTTAGTCCAGTGAAGTGCAATCTTTGCTCTGATACCACTTATTGGGGTGATCAAACGACCGGCTTGAATGGGGGTTGGATAGACGGCGCCCCCAAATCGATCGCTTCCTACGTATTCGTTAGTGCACAACGGAAAATAAAGAATACAACCATGAATACAAATATCAAAGCTAAATACAAAGGAAGAGATGCAAACTGCTAACACGTTCGTTTACGTGGTTCGGAGATAACTTGCTCCTACTCCACGGCGTGTCCGTAAGGTGGACGATCCCTCAATCCGTCGGTGGATTAATCCCCGGCAAACTCTGGCTAGCTCAACCTCCTTGTGGGTGGAGAAACCTCACCACAACTCCAACCAAGACCTCTTGACACACAAAGATCGCTTGAGCACAAGTATACTACTAATTAGACTTTAATCAAGTCCAATTTCGTCAGCTATAACCAAGCTCCCAAGCTTCGGTTATATAGCCCGCGGATTGCAAGCCCCACTTACCAGTCAACTGCCAAAACCAGCAGTCGACTGCCCTTCGTGGAAATTCAACCGTTACATCCCAACGGCTCGATACCAGTCGACTACTAAAACTAGCAGTTGACTGCTCCACACTGGCTGAGCGAACAGAAGCATTATGTCCGCTCTCAGTCGACTGCACAGTCGACTACACCAGTCGACTGCTGAAAACAGTAGTCGACTGCTACAGTCCTGCTACAGTAACTGCTACAGTAAAACCTTAAACCTAGGATTTTATCCCGAGTACAATTTCTCAGCACTCGGACTCTCACCCTTATGACTCACTTGACGTTTCTTTGCAGCCTTGACCTCTTGCCTTCAAGCCTACTTCCTTTGGTTCTCGTCCCTCGGATGCATTCAAGCCCGCGGCTTGTCCCCAATGTCATCCTTCGCGTATGCCTCGAAGTCGCTTCCCTCGGCCCTTGTCTTCGCTGCCTTATCTACGGTCCCTCGGATGCTCCATCCTTCACCGGACCTGAAGCCATCAACCTGAGTCACATGTGTATTCTGCAAACCTGCACATATCAAATACAAGGGTGAATTTAACTTAAATCCTTTGCCCAAACACCAAAACACATGGTCTCACGGACCATTGAGATTGCTCCAACAAGAATAGGTTTAGCGAGCATTTAAGGTCCATGTCTCTCTTTTTTTTTTTTGTATAATTTAAAAGAAAAATGGGCCCTTCATTGGGCTGGGCCCATGAGACGGTTGTCTCTCTAACCTCATGGAATTTACGACTATGACACTAAGGTGCATTTTTTTTCTATATTTTATTTTTTTTTCTAATTCCTACCTACATTCAAATTACAATTTATACACCTTAACGTGCAACCTACTTGTGAGGTTGATAAATTATCTAATATATTTTTATATATTAGATAGATGATTTTTCTTTTAATTTATTTATCAAATAAAATTAGAATAAAATAAGAAATAAAAATATCATAGAAAAGTTATAGTTGAGAAGGGAAACGGTAAGAGATGTATTTAAAATGATATAAATATGTATATTTTGGTCTTTAATAAATATTTTAATTAGATGATGGGAGAACATAATATAATTTTTAATTGAATCACATAATTAAATTTTCTAAATATCTAAACCAAATCATGTATCCTATATCTATTTTATCTTTCTCATTTACACTCGTCAACTATTATAATGTAGCAGTTGAGTGGTGCAATTTTTTTAAAAATTTATTCAGAAAATTATTTCTCTCAATATATTGTGTCAAATTGACGTTTGAGAATATAAATATAATCAAGATAATTAAATGAACACATAGAACCTAGTTTCATGTCATTCCAAATTCTCTGGATCCATCAATCGATTTCAGTCCTATGTGTCATCTAGGTCTCTTGATTATATTTATGTCCTCAAATATCAATTTGACACAGTATATTAAGAGCAGTGATTTTTTGAACATAAATTAGAATTTAGGTCTCTTGATTATATTCATGTCCTCAAATATCAATTTGGCACAGTATATTCAGAGCAGTGATTTTTTGAACACGAATATGCTCGAAAAATCTAATTCGTATTAAAAAAAATCATTAATCTCAATATATTAAGTCAAATTAATTTCATTTTAGTTAAAATCGACTGATAGACCTAAGACAACTAGAAATGACCTGAAATCATATACTATTTATTCATCAAATTCTACTTATTATGTTCATTTTCTTACCCATCAATTTGGCTCAAAGAAATACTCTTTTAAATATGAATAGTCTTTAAAAAAATCTATATATATTTTTTAAAATTGACGGGTGTAAATGAGAGGGTAAAATAGATAAATAATACATGATTTGATATTTTAAAAGTTGAGTATGTGGTTTGAATATTTAGAAAACTTAACTATTTTATTTGATAAAAAAGGGTAACAAATGCATACATTAATTAATAAATAAAAGATTAAATAGGATGATTAATAATTATAAAATTTATTTAAATATAAATCAAAATATAGGACAAGATTAAATTTGACAATCCATATAATCAAATTTATTGTCCTAAACTTCCTGCATGCAAACTCAACTTCTTTCTCAGTCCCTGTATTAAAAAATTTTATTTTCACTCTCTGCAGGTAAACTCTTCTTTGTTTCAACTCCCTAATGTACACCGATTTACCTAATTGTTCTCATTTATTTAGGTACAAAAGTCCAAAATAAAATATAATTTCTCCTAAATTCAGTACATTTAAAATAGAATTTAGTATATTTTCTATCAAATTGAGCACAACTCTCTTTCTGCATGACCAATCAATTGATATACTCTATTCTAGTTAAATAAGGTTGAATTTAGGATGAATTATATAATTTTTTTAGACCAGAATCCCTAATTATTTTTTATAAGTACAAAAAGTCTAAAATGAACTATAATTCATCCTAATTCAAAATCATTTAATTAGAATGAAGTATATTAATCGATTAGTGAGGCGAAAAAAGAATGATGCTCAATTTGATAGAAAATATATTATATTTTTAGTTTAAATATGTTGCACTTAGGAGGAATTATACTCCATTTTGAACATTTTATATCTAATAAAAAATAAGGACAATTTCGTAAATCAATATGTATTGGGAGTTGAAGTAAACAAAAAAATTAGAGTGAGAATAAAATTTGTCTAATGAGACTAAGGAAGAAGTTGAATTTTCTAAGGATTTTAGGATAATTTATTATTAAAAATTTAGTTGTTATTGTAATAAATTGATAGAGATGAGTTTTGATTAACTCACAACTGATAATGTAAATAATATTTAATTTTTTTTTGATGTATTTAAGTTCGGCCAGATAAAATAGTCTTGGAATTTGAAGAACATTAGTTCACGTGTAATCCATCATTTTGGTCTGTTTAATAAAAGTTTATTTATATTTATTCTTTAATATTAAAATAATAATAATTTATTAATATATTTAAAATAATATAAATTTTATAACGGCAACAATGTGATAATCAGTCCATCGGACGGTCATAAAAAAAAGTCCATCGGACGGTTGAGATAGGCCTATCGCCCCCGTCAAACCCCAAAATCCATCGATTCCCTTTCATCACCCGCCGCAAGTGTTCGGAACCCTAAAATCTAATCCCGTCGCTATAAATTACTGGGCTCCGCCGCCGTCGTTGATTCATGGTGCGATGGCCGTCAGGTATGGTTCACCGCTCCGGTGGACTTTTCATGGTTTTTTTATTCCTCGTGGCTGTAGGTGTTTATAGTTTGAGTATTTTCTCGTCGTGTTAGGGATTTCGACCTCTCTTCCCGAGATTTGCTGGCTGATGATGAGTGATCATTAAGATCTTAGCGGATTTCAGTGAGGCTTTCTGGTCTATGATCTTTCCACTGTTGTTACACACACTGAAGCCTACTCTATTTCACAGCAAAATGATAGTTTTCTACCCTGTTGGGGTTAAGATCATTTTTGGTGCAATGCTTAATCTGCTCTTTCTGATTTATGGATTTTTTCTATCTGTTTTATGGTGCATTTGGCATAGGAGGTATCGGTTGTCGCCATGATGAGTTTAGGAGTTGGTGTGGGCAGTGGTGATAGCATATTGTTGTTATCCCCGTGAGCCTCTCTCACATTAATATGACTTCTCCTTTCGCTGAGCTCACAATTTTTTTCCTTCCATGAAGTGTTGAATGATTTTTTTTTTCACACAAAAAGTCTTTTTTCAATAATATTATTTATTTTTATTACACTATTATCAATCTCGACCTTCAATTTTATTTAATTAACCAATGCATTGTTGTTTTTGGTTTCATTCAACATGTATGTAATTATGTTAACAATGCAACTAATTCTTCAACATATGGTTTGATGTTATCTTGTTGACATTCTTATTTTTCACTCTAATGTGTTTTGCTCGGTAGAAACCTTTATTCCCTAATTGAGACTTGAGACATTGATTTTCACTTGTCATCCTTGCACTCACGAAAGTATGTTTCATTGCAGTTTGATTAATATCAAAAACTATCTGTTTAGATAAATTTATTAATTAGGCCTTAGTATTATTTTTTGATTGAACCTATGCATGTTTTTTAGGTCACATTATGATCCTATGATAACAGTGGCATATTTTGAAATAGTCATTTGGGTGCTTTTTAATTGTGGGAGATGCTGTATCTTATATTAGATTTTTACCACTATACGTTTATTGGACTTGTAAATGTAAGTTGTGCATTTAGATCAGAGAACATCTAATATTATGTTTGAAGGAAATCGAACATAAATTTTCTTGTATGTGCTAATTTTCATGAGTAAAATACAATTAGTTGATTGAAAGTTAAACTTTGACTGAGGCACCAGTACTGAGGCTCCTCGCAAAATCAATTGTTTGGCTACTTACTTTTTTTGTGCAAGAATAATTATGGGATGAACATTGCAGCACAAATAGATTGATGTTTGTGCTGTCCTTTATCTCCCAACACTGAATATTATATCATTGTTGTTCCATCTTCTGATTTATGTTTGTTGGTTACTAGTTGTTGCTGTTATTGTACATTTACATTAGTTAAGTTATAGGTGACAGGTAGCCAATATGAAAACTAAATCATAAACTTGATAAATGATATGCACCAGTAGCTAAAAGAAGTATTTATTATAACTTGATTTGGTGCACGAGTACTGACGCTCTGTTTAATATTAGTATCCAGATGCCTAACCTCTGTGCAAGAATAGATTAGGGTATGCGCTTTGCAGCACAAATGAACATGTGTTTATGCTGCCTGTATTTACCCAACACTGTTACATATTAATACATTCAGATATCAATTTCACAAGTAATTTTTGGTAATATGAGCAAGATATTTATCTCTCTTTTTTGGCTTACATAATCATTTACATAAAAAAAAGATTTATACATTAGACGAGTGAATTTTGTTGATTCTCATACATTATGGCTCTCAATATGGTTAACGGTCAATCTTATACCAACCCTTTAATTTGCTTGCTTTCCTGTCTTTCATTGATTCTTTCTCTTCCAGAATTATTTATAAACAGTTGATAAAACACCTTTTGAATAACTGGATGCAAGATATGCAGATATGTGCTTATAGTTCAGACGGAGGGTCAATCTTATACCAACCCTTTAATTTGCTTGCTTTCCTGTCTTTCATTGATTCTTTCTCTTCCAAAATTATTTATAAACAGTTGATAAAACACCTTTTGAATAACTGGATGCAAGATATGCAGATATGTGCTTATAGTTCAGACGGAGGCGCAAAACAACATGAATCATTTTGAGAGAAAGGAACTGTTTTATCTAATCATTCTTTTCTTAGATTGCTTCAGCTATTTATTTATTTTTTCTTAGAAGGATGCAAAATATGTACACAAAACTGTTTTATCTATTCATTTTGATTGAAGCATTTCAGCTAATTATGATAGGTGATGGGAGTAGTTATTTAGATACAGCACTGATACTTCCTAGCAAGATCCATTGTTCTGCCACCTTACATTTCTGTGCAAGACTGAATCAGAGTAACTCTCCCTTTGCAGCATAAACTAATTTCTGCTTATGCTGCAGGTAGTCACTTGAATACTACTACAGATCACTACTTACTGATTTAATACCCACTCTCACAATTATTCTGCAGAACATGTTATGAGTTCTATGTTTCATGTGTTCTCTTGTTTGATTGAAATAGTTACCTTGAATTAAACTCATGCATAGTTAAGGCCCCCTGCAAGATGTGTTCTGGACTTGTGGTTTGCCTAATTTTTTTTTGTGTGGGCAAACAAATTGATGTCTGTGCAGTGAACTATTTTTAATTTATTTTAAGCAGTGTTTGTCATTAATATTTTTGTTTTTTTATAAATATTTTGAGTTTAATCTATCTTGATCCTTATTTTTTCCTCCAGAGTTCAAGATTTCATATTTGCTCTCCTTCAAGCTAAGCTTATGATTTTTGGGTTTTCCAAATTGAGCTCCTTTTGTTATCATAAAGCAAATGCACTCTCTGCCAAAACCTCAACTTGAGCCATGTTTTGTGGCAATTTCTTCGCTTGCAAGAAGAACCCAAAGTTGGTGTTTCCGACCTAACTCTTCCGTTGCCGGATGTTGGTGAATGTCTTGTGGCGGTGGTCTGAATTTCATATTGATTGAATCCATGTTAAGTATGAGATGATATAAAATTTCTGCCCCTTGAATTAAGATACATGTTAAGATTGATTAAATGATTATTTTCAAAATTCACTTTTATTTCTCCCTTTTCCTTGTGTTGTCTGTCAGATTGTTCTACAGTTACTATGAGCTGAAGTGAGCCGTTTTGAGATTTTTTCGGCATGAAGGAACCTTGTTGAGTTAATATGTGTATTCTCTGTCATGAATATGAGTTTGTACATGGTCTTTTGAATTGTATTTATGTTCTTATTCGGGTTTATATTTGTTTAAATATGATGAGATTCGAGATTCATTTCGTTGATATTAATAAAGAAATGAACATTTTGATTTGTTTAAACAATGCTTAAACATCATTTGGTAAGTTGGAGATTCCAACTTTTTCCAGCTTCACCCTCAACATTTGTTAATTAAGCTGAATCTTAAATAATTTTCTTTAGAGACAACACTTACCAACGGGGCTTACAAGTTACAGCTTGCACAAATGGATCTCTCCACTGAAGCTCACCATGGACAGTCGGAGACTTGCCACTTAAGCTCACCATCGTCAGCCCTCCTAGTTGTAGGTTTCATTGTGCCGCTAAAAGGATTTTATGTTATGTTGTTGGAATAGTGGATTATAACATTTATTACACTAAAGTTTTAAAATTTGATCTATGCGGATTCATTGATAGTGACGGGGCAAGTTCAGTGGATGATTTAAAGAACACCTCAACTAGTGTTTTTAATATTGGATCAAGAGTAATTTTGTGGAGTTCAAAAAACAAGCTACTATAGACCAATAAAAAGATACAACTATTATTTTATGATAATAAAAAATTTGACTTTTCATGCAAAGATTAAACATATTGATATTTATCTACATTTTATTGAAACTTAGTTGCAAATAATGAAATTATATTAGAACATTACAATACACATAAACAAGTGGTGGATATCTTGATGAAGTCATTTCCAAGAGAAGTTTATTTATTTTACACTGCTATTAATAAAATGATTTGAAATTAATAATTGAATTAGTGGATTGATGAGGATGATAATGAGTGATAGTAGTGTTTTAAAGAAAAAGTCTATATTCAATATATTTACATTTGTGGAGTTAGTCGGGTAAATTGTGAAATTAGTAGATTATCATGAGTTATTTAAATAGCTTATAAATATGTTTCGATTTAATAGAAATATGAAAAATTATTGTGTTCCACTCGTCCATCTTACGCCTTATTCTCCTCCCATTTTTTCTCTAACATAAGTATGTCGAATTTTTCAAATTCTTCCGACTCCATAAAGGACTTCTTCGGATTCACCCATTCCACCTCCTCGCCGGTTTGGTAGATGGCCAACTTCAACTCCACCTTCGCCGTCTCCGCTTCTACAGCCATCAGTTCTCTTCGGGCCCTATGCTCAGCCCTCAGCCTCCGTTGCTCCGACTCGCTTAGTTTGGCTTGGAGCTCTTCGACACGGACCCCAAGCACCAGCAGGTTCAATTCCTTACCAAAAGACCCGCGCTCACTGTCGCGGCGTCGCATCTCAGTACAATGGCGATACAAATCGGACAGTCGGATGGCGAGCTGCCGTCGATCGGCGCAAAGCTGTATCACGCACAGGATCCAGTTAGCCCAGAGACAATTACAAACAAAGAAACGGCACATCTTCGACTTACCTTAGTCATGTTTAGGCTCATGCTGTCGCAAATGCCCGGCAGAGTTCGGAGGCGCTGTCCTGACCCATCCGAAGAGATCGCCTCCGGCTCGGCTGCGGCTGCAGGAGGCAGAAGAGCGACTGGTGCTGCCGAGTCGGGAGCCGGTCGATCAGGGACACCCGACTCCACAGCAATCATTCTCAAAGGCGGAGTCATTCGGGCTGCAGCCCATTTCGTCAGATGCTTGTTCAGGGAGGCCCTCAGCATTGTGTGGACTGCAAGGATTGAAAACAAGTAATTAACAGAGAATCCAGAAAGAGAAGGCCACAGTGTGGTTACCCAGCGGCATGCTATGAGAAGAGCCTGTCGAAGGAAGGAAGCAGAAAACGTCGAAAAGGCGGCGCGGGGTGAAGCGGCTCTCCGTCTTGACCTGCACTAATAAAACCCACTCCCCCCCTCCGCTGGCCGTCTGATCTGATCTGATGCGCGAAAACGCGACAACTTCGGCGCCCATAAAGGCAATGCGATCGCCAAGATGGCCACAATCTGTTTCTTTAAATATATTCTAATTTTAAATATCCTATATTGGAAAAGTATATTTTTAAATCATTTAAAATAATAAAGGCAATGCGATCGCCAAGATGGCCACAATCTGTTTCTTTAAATATCTTCTATATTGGAAAAGAATATTTTAAAATCATTTAAAATAATTGGATATGAATGAGACATGCTTTTCCCTGACACTCTCACCTCCCGGCTCCACCTTTTTTTTCTTTTGACCTTTATACCCCTTATTCAGTGTTCATGTTTTTTTTTTTTACAAATTTTTATTTTTTTTAATCAGTTTTTTTATCAATTTTTTTTAACGGTTTTATTTTTTAATCATTTTTTTTTATCAATTTTATTCTTTTAAAATAATTTTTTTTTATATATTTGTAATATTTTATTTATTTTTTAGTTATATATTTTCACATTCTAGACACTTTCTTCAAGCTCCATCATATTATTTACCTTTATATTATTTTTTTATTCCATTTTTTTTTATTTTTATTATTTTTTATTAAGTATTTTCTCGATAAAAATATTATATTTGTAATCTCAGATCGGATTCTATGTCCCTAATTTTCTCTGTCTCCGTGTTCCACTCGTCGTCTCTAGTCCACTACCGGTGACCTCTGGCCATCGTCCCGACCAGAACTATACCCTAGGGGAAGGTGAACCCAGGGGGATCGCCATCGATACGATCGACATCGGTATTTGACCGAATCTGAGCAGGGACTCAGATCGACGGTGAAGGAAAGTCTGTTCAGATCTGACCAAATTTTGACGCTGATCGTGCTGATGCGACCTCACTACGTTCACCTTCCCCTAGGATATCATTTTAATCGAGGCGACGACCGAGGGCCTCCGACGGTGCCGCCGACAGTGGACTGAGGCGATGAGTGGGAACAAGAGCAGGTGATATTGAAATAGAGGATTTGATTTCTTATAATTTTTTATTTTTTTTAATAGTAGATTTTAGGGGTTATTATTTATAAAAAAATTTAAAAGTAAAATATGGATGAAAAATAAAAAAAAATTGATGTAAAAATAATAAACAAAATTTATCAAAAAAATAAACTAAAGAAGTAAATAAAATTGAAAAAAAAATAAAGAAGTAAATAAAATTAGAAAAAAATAATTTGTTATTTAAAGAAAGAGGGATGAAAATGTCATTTAATAGTGGAGAGAGAAAGGGGTAGGCTGTCAGAGGATGGAAAAAGTAATTTACATATATCCGATGATTCTCCTTTTGATATATTTTTAAAACAAAATTTAAAAATTATTATTATGGATGCTCTTCATGGACAATCATATTGATATGCCATCTCTTGTGAAACTTACGAAGGTAGTAACACTAGGATTATGCCATCTCTTGATTTTTATAATCTATTTATTAATTTTTATTTTTAATATTCTAAAGATTCTCAAACGTATTTGGGGAGTTTCTCTACTGACCCAAATATATTTTCACAATTTCTGAGAACAGTCGCCAACCAACCTCGTATTAGACCTTATCATGATTCAAAATCTGATAGGTAGACAATAGAAATCATCAGATCTATTCATAATCTTAATCATCCGCGATAATTATGATTTATAGTTCAAAACTATCAATTCTTAGTTCGTACACGAGCCCATGCTAGAACAAGCTTAACTCGAGTTGTTAAGTGTGAGAAAGAAAAAAAAAAAAAACACCCATGCCCACTCACCCACGTGCACTGCCCTCCCCCACACCCCCCTTTTTCCTTTTCCCTTTTCTCTTCCCCACCGAAGCCTCAAAACCCCTCTCTTCTTCTTTGTT
Organism: Zingiber officinale; assembly: GCF_018446385.1. NCBI lineage: Eukaryota > Viridiplantae > Streptophyta > Magnoliopsida > Zingiberales > Zingiberaceae > Zingiber > Zingiber officinale. The sequence goes on along the minus strand of NC_056007.1, from coordinate 2,286,295 downwards.
TTCTTCTCTAGCGGCGACGAACGGCAGATTTTTCTCCCGTTCTTCTTCTCAAGCAGCCCTCGTTTTCTCCTCCTGCACCTCTTCTCCTCCTCCAGCAAGGGCAGAGCACTGTTTTCTCCTTTGCTTCCTCTTCTCTGCTTCTCGGCAGCACTGTTGGAGCTCCTCGGAGTTCGCCGGAGCTAGCCAAACCACCGGGAAAAGAGGAAACAAAACCCTAGTTGCTCTCTCCTTTTCCCCCACCAACAGCAGCATTTTTGTTGCCTTTTGTTTCCTCCAACAGCAGCCCTAGCTGCTGTCCTTTTCTTGGCATCATCGCCGGAGCTCGCCGCAGCTTGCCGGAGTTGCCGACAAAGAACCTTAATTGCTGCCCTTATTTCCAGCAGCCACAGAAAAATCCTTAGAAGGTATACTTTATGTTTTGGGTTAATTGATGTGTAGTTAGGAGGGTTATCTAGATTAGAACAGAGATTTCATTTAGGAATGCGAAGCGGTACGCGATAGCGAGATCAAAAATAATGATCTAATGACTTCGAGTCGTAAATCATGTTTAGATTTTTGTATCATGAGTTTATTATCATTTTAATTATTTGAGTTATTATATTTGTAGACACGAGTTCGAGTGGAGCGCGGTGACCTGCCGACACCCGCGGATTTTGCTGTACATAAGGTGGATACATTTACTCTTGTATATTTCCTTGTGCATGAATAAATATATAAATTGTATTAGGTATATGTGGTATCATTGTTTTCAAAAATGGGAATTAAAATGATACTTAAATAGTGAAATGGGTATTAAATAATTAAATCATTAGAGGGTAAATAATTGATATTATTTCTTGTTTATATGTGGGTTCATATTGGGATTGATATGGGAAGAGTTGTTTTTAAAATTAAAGAAATATTCTGAATTACTCTTCTGTTGATACCTTATCTCTTTTGACTTGCGTGACCTTTCATACTTCATGCTTTTGATACTCTATCTGTTGATACTTGTAGCTTTTTATCTGTGGACCCTATAATGATAACTTAATAGATTTGATACGAAAATATTACCTTGATTGACCATTCAATATGAAAAGAGAATAATCATAATAAATGGATGAATATAATCATAACGGTGAATTAATAAAGATAGTAAATGAAGAATTAAAAAGTGAAGACTATGAGTCTAGCTTTATACCAGAGCTCTATATAGAGGACTGGACCGTCCACATGTTATTGTGGTAGTGCTGCGGCCGCGGTCCAGAGTACCTGACCGTACACCCGAGGCGTGTTGGCGTGATGTAGCCCTCGGTCAGTGTTTATTATGTCTTCCACCGGTGAGGGCTGATAGCCCGTACGTCAGATGACATATGCGACAGTTTTATACTCTTAGGAGGCTTTTAGCCTATCCATATGATATTTCACCTCTGATGATATTGGCTCCAGTGATTCACTTTTTAGATGATTTATCAGATTCAGACTATTGATATACATGTTGATATTACTATGATAACTTATATACCGATTGATTAAATAATAAGATTGAATAATTGATTTTAATTGATGATAACCAATAATGATAAGGTGAAGATCCTAAACTCTAATATAAAAAAAAATCTTACCTGATTATAGATAATATATATATATATATATATATAACTTTAAGAATAACCTAAAGTTGTAACAAAAGATTGTGATTTACTCTACTTCTTTGACTTCTTCAATAAGATTAAATTCATGCACATCTTTCTTGAGTATCCACTTAGCCATTTGGCTAATTTTCTACAGTCCTTGGTCTCCAGTTTTGCAGACACAGGGATCCTTTTGATATTATAGTTGATTTTGGACTTTCATAGAGTTGCTCAGAGATCTCGATGTGCTGATTTTCTGGTTTGTTTTACTTTTGTTTCGCTGTATTTACATTTTGCAATTTTGTTACAGATGCCGTTTATCTGTATAGTAATTGTAGTTTATGAAAACTATGACATATACATATAGTTGATACATTTCGTGGTTATGTTGTTTCCATTTTATGTATGTTCCAGTCGTGTGGGCTGATGAATCTGTTGTTTATGTTTATATATTGTGATGTATGTATGTATGCTTCATATTGTCACCGGTACAGGGGAGATGCTGTCGGATTTTTATCTGGCAGGGACTCTTCTGGGGGTGTGACAATTTTATTGGTATTAGAGCTTAGTTTCCGTTTTCTGTTCGTGGGTTTTGGCTTTATTTCGAGATTTTTGGTTTTCAGTTTATGTACTTCTCGAACAAAGGAATTTTTATACAAGTCGAGTTGTATCTCTGAGCTATAGGATTTACTGGTCATTCTTTGTTTTAATTATCTTGATTATGATTATTGAAAATTTTCATCTGATTTTATAGGCAATGCCACGAGCCCGTGGTCGCGGTTGGGGCAGTAGCCGTGCCCGTAGTCGCAGTCGTGGTTGCGACAGTGGTAGTGGTCGCGGTCGTGGTCGTGCATGTCAGTGTGCCACTACTACTGATCTTGGTTTGGATGAGGCTCCTATCTCCCCATCTGAGTTGATACCGGGAGCTCAGGTTGGTCCCAGTATTGGAGTCGGTGGTCAGACTGAGGGACAACCTCATCTTGTTGCAGCTCAGGTAGCCGTACCAGCCATTCCTACAGCATCGCTTCTTATGGAAAAGGCCCGTATTCCTTTGCTTGCAAGTTCAGCAAAGGATCGTTTTACGCTGTTCCATGGAGGCACCGATCCTTGGGTGGCGCGTACATGGTTGGAAGATATTGAGGGCACTTTTGGATACATGTCCTGTTCAGACACAGAGAAGGTAGAGCTAGCCGCTTATCATTTTCGAGGACAGGCATCCACATGGTGGAAGATGTAAAAGACAGTCTTTGGGGATCAGATTATCTCTTGGCAGTCTTTTCGAGAGGAGTTCGAGAGACAGTATTTTCCTGCAGAGTTCATGAGCCTCAAGCAGGTGACCGAAGCGTGCTAGACTATAGTGCAGAATTTAGCAGACTTGCTGAGTTTTGCCCACATATGGTTGCTCAGGACTCAGACCGTATGTTTCACTTTACACAAGGACTGGCCGCATATATTCGGATCAGGATGTCTGGATTTCCTGTTACTACTTATCGAGAGGCACTTGATCGAGCCATATTTATTGAGATGACTCAGCAGCAAGTCTCTCAAGAAAGAGAAGCCATCCGATAGACCTCGCAGAGCTCACACTCTAGACAACAGAGTCGAGGTCGTCGATCTCGTGGTCAAGATACGACTAGAGAGTCTTCACGGTCACGAAAGGTGGCCAAAGTATCACAGGGATCTAGTCGCACAGTTCCATCACAGCGGGGCCAGATATCGGTGAAGTGTTTTCAATGTGGTGCACCAAATCACCTGGCATCAGAATGTCCACTGGATAAGAGTATATGTTTTTATTGTAAACTGCCAGGACATATGCAGAAAGATTGTACTTTAAAGGCACAACATCAAGCAGGAGGATCACAGTCTCAGCAGGCTCGACCTACCTCACGACCTCCACAGTCTCGGCAGCAGAAAGGCCCGCAGAGATCTCAGCAGTCTCAGCCACGAAATCCCCCACCTACACAGTATGCTCACCAGCCACAACTCTATTATTTGCAGTCCCAGGTGGAGAGTGAGTATCACTCAGTACCTCCACTTCAGCAGTATCTGCCAGCTCCATCTCAACAGTACTTGCCAGCTCCATCTCAGCAGTATTTGGTAGCTCCACCCCAGCAGTACTTGCTACCTCCACCCCAGCAGTATCAGCCACCATTATCTTATCAGCCTTCGACCCAGTCATACCAGCCTTCGTAAGATCAGAGTCAGCCCTCTTCTTCTATCCAGAGGGGGCAGCCATCAGGTCTTGAGTCAGGACATGTTTATGCTTTGACTCGTGAGGAGGCACAGCGAGCTGGAGGATCTGTCATCCGAGGTATCATTTCAGTTTATAGTATTCCTGCGGATATATTGATAGATACTGGCAGCTCGCATTCCTTTATTTCGCCTGAGTTTGTATGCAAGATTGGGAGGTTCCCAACTCTTCGACCTTATGGATTATCAGTATTGACACCATCAGGTGGCGTATTGATGGCAGATCAAGAGGTTAAGAATTGTCCTTTAAATTTCGATAGTCATATCCTTACAGTGGATCTCCAGGTGCTAGAGATGACTGAATTTGATATTATTTTGGGTATGGATTGGCTTTCAGAGCATCATGCCACTGTCGATTGTCGAGCCAAAGTGGTGACTTTTCAATCCTTAGATCAATCATCATGGGAATTTATTGGGATCAATGATCGAGGGGTATCTATTATCTCAGCTCTCCAGGCTCAGCAATTATTGGCTCGGGGATGCAAGGGGTATCTTTTGTCTTTAGTGAGTTCCAATGTGGATAGTTCTGTCCAGCTTTCTGATGTCCACATAATACGTGAATATCCCGACGTATTTCCTGAAGAACTTCTTGGCTTGCCACCTTGGCGACAGGTAGAGTTTGCCATTGAGTTGCTTCCTGGCACAGCTTCAATATCAAAAGCTCCATATCGGATGGCACCAAGAGAACTGGAGGAACTAAAGATTTAACTTCAGGAGTTGCTAGACAAGGGTTTTATCCATCCTAGTGTTTCTCCTTGGGGTGCTCCAGTGCTCTTTGTTAAGAAAAAAGATGGATCCTTGAGGCTCTGTATTGATTATAGGCAGTTAAACTCTGTAACTATCAAGAACAAGTATCCTCTACCTAGAATAGATGATTTGTTTGATCAGCTTAAAGGTACCTGTGTGTACTCAAGAATTGATTTAAGATCAGGCTATCACCAGTTACAAGTTAGAGATACAGATATTCAGAAGACTGCCTTCCGTACTCGGTATGGACATTATGAGTTTTTGGTAATGTCGTTTGGGCTTACCAATGCTCCTGCAGCATTTATGGATCTAATGAACCAGATCTTCTTAGAATATTTAGACCGGTATGTTATTGTATTTATTGATGACATTCTGGTATATTCGTGATCAGAAGAGGAACACGAACAACATCTCAGAATAGTTTTAGAAACTTTACGGAAGGAACGTTTATATGCTAAGTTCAGTAAATGTGCTTTTTGGCTGAGTTCTGTGGGATTTCTAGGACATGTAATCTCTAGCAAAGGGATTTCAGTAGACCCCCAGAAGATTGAAGCAGTTGACCGATGGGAACAACCAAAGTCAGTGCAGGAAATTCGTAGCTTTCTCGGATTAGCTGGGTACTATCGGAGATTTGTGGAAGGATTTTCTAGTATTGCTGCACCTTTGACTCGATTAACTAGAAAAGGAGTCAAGTTTACTTGGTCTGAGGCTTGTGAAGCAAGCTTCCAAAAACTCAAGCAGAGATTGGTGAGTGCTCCAGTATTAGTTATTCCCTCTGGAGATGATGGATTCATTCTTTACACGGATGCATCTATTCAAGGATTAGGGGCAGTTTTGATGCAGTATGATAGAGTAGTAGCTTATGCTTCTCGTCAGCTAAAAGATCATGAGAAGAATTATCCCGTGCATGATTTAGAATTAGCAACCATCATTTTTGCCCTTAAAATTTGGAGACATTATCTTTACGGTATTACCTTTGAGATATTCACCGATCATAAGAGTCTGAAATATCTTTTTACTCAGAAAGAGTTAAACCTTCGACAGAGAAGGTGGATGGAGTTTCTGAAAGACTATGACTGCACTATCAACTACCATCCTGGAAAAGCTAATGTAGTCGCAGATGCATTGAGCAGGAAGTCTAGAGGAGTATTGGCAACTCACAGGGTGGCAGTTACAGATCTAGTCAGACAGTTTTCAGAGTTAGATTTAACTGAAGTGGGGCAAACACAGCGTGGTATACTGGTCTCCTTGATCGCACAATCCCCATTGGTGGAGCGGATTAAGGAAAGTCAAATGGAAGACCAGTATCTCAGATCTATAGCTAGTGAGTTGGAGTTAGGCCCCAAGCCAGAATTCACACATGATATGGATGGATCTCTTCGGTTTCGAAGCAGATTATGTGTCCCAGAGGTACATCCTGTTAAGGAGGATCTCCTTCGAGAAGCCCACCGATCGAGATTTGCAGTTCATCCTGGTGGTACACGGATGTATCAAGACTTGAAGCGATCATATTGGTGGAAAGGTATGAAAAGAGATATTGCAGACTTTGTAGCTCGGTGTCTAGTTTGCCAGCAAATTAAGGCAGAACACCAGAGACCGGCCGGGTTACTTCAGAAGATTGCAGTGCCGGAATGGAAGTGGGAGCATGTCACTATGGATTTTGTCACGGGGTTACCAAGGACCCAGAGGAGACATGATTCAATCTGGGTGATTGTCGATCGGTTAACTAAATCAGCACATTTCTTACCGATTCGTAAGACAGAATCTTTAGATCGTCTAGCAGAGTTATATTGCAGAGAAATTATTAAACTCCATGGTATTCCCCTCAGTATTATTTCTGATAGAGATCCACGTTTTACTTCGAGATTCTGGCAAAGTTTCCAAAAGGCGTTGGGAACTGAGCTGCGCTTTAGCACCGCTTTTCATCCTCAGACTGATGGACAGTCGGAGCGCACTATCCAGACTCTAGAGGATCTGTTGCGTGCTTGTGTGCTAGATTTTGGGGGTAGTTGGGAGGACCATCTACATTTGGTAGAATTTGCTTATAATAACAGTTACCACTCTGCTATTCAAATGGCACTATTTGAGGCACTCTACGGCAGAGCATGTAGATCTCCTATCTTATAGGACGAGGTCGGTGAACGTCAACTCTTGGGCCCTCAGAGTGTTCAGCAGGATGCTGAGATAGTACGAACTATTAGACAGAGACTGTTGACTGCTCAGAGTCGGCAAAAGAGTTACGCAGATAGAAGACGAAGAATGTTAGAATTTGCGGTAGGTGATCACGTATTTCTTCGTGTTTCACCCATAAAAGGAGTTAAGAGATTTGGGTTAAAAGGGAAGTTAGCACCCAGATTTATCGGACCTTTCCAGATTCTTGAGCGGATTGGTGCTGTTGCATATCGACTTGCGTTACCCCCAGCTTTAGCAGGAGTACATAATGTCTTTTATGTTTCTATGCTGCGGAAGTATGTTCCGGATCCGACACATGTCTTGAAGGATCTTATAGTTCCCCTACATTCTGATGCGACATACGAAGAATTCCCTGTTCGTATTCTAGATCGCAAGGAACATCAGTTGAGGAACAAATGCCTCCGTCTCGTAAAGATTGGGTGGCAGCACCACTCTGATCAAGAAGCAACTTGGGAGCGTGAGGAGGACATGCGTATCAGATATCCTCATTTATTTCCCCCAGGTATCAGTGCTTCACACTTACTTAAATTTGGGGACCAAATTTCTTTTAGTGGGGGAGAATGTTAAGTATGAGAAAGAAAAAAAAAACAAAAAAAAAACACCCATGCCCACTCACCCACGTGCACTGCCCTCCCCCACAACCCCCTTTTTCCTTTTCCCTTTTCTCTTCCCCACCGAAGCCTCAAAACCCCTCTCTTCTTCTTCTTCGTTTTCTTCTCTAGCGGCGACGAACGACGGATTTTTCTCCCGTTCTTCTTCTCAAGCAGCCCTCGTTTTCTCCTCCTGCACCTCTTCTCCTCCTCCAGCAAGGGCAGAGCACTGTTTTCTCCTTTGCTTCCTCTTCTCTGCTTCTCGACAGCACTGTTGGAGCTCCTCGGAGTTCGCCGGAGCTCGCCAAACCACCGGGAAAAGAGAGGAAACAAAACCCTAGTTGCTCTCTCCTTTTTCCCCACCAACAGTAGCATTTTTGTTGCCTTTTGTTTCCTCCATCAGCAGCCCTAGCTGCTGTCCTTTTCTTGGCATCATCGCCGGAGCTCACCGCAGCTTGCCGGAGTTGCCGACAAAGAACCTTAATTGCTGCCCTTATTTCCAGCAGCCACAGAAAAATCCTTAGAAGGTATACTTTATGTTTTGGGTTAATTGATGTGTAGTTAGGAGGGTTATCTAGATTAGAACAGAGATTTCATTTAGGAATGCGAAGCGGTACGCGATAGCGAGATCAAAAATAATGATCTAATGACTTCGAGTCGTAAATCATGTTTAGATTTTTGTATCATGAGTTTATTATCATTTTAATTATTTGAGTTATTATATTTGTAGACACGAGTTCGAGTGGAGCGCGGTGACCTGCCGACACCCGCGGATTTTGCTGTACATAAGGTGGATACATTTACTCTTGTATATTTCCTTGTGCATGAATAAATATATAAATTGTATTAGGTATATGTGGTATCATTGTTTTCAAAAATGGGAATTAAAATGATACTTAAATAGTGAAATGGGTATTAAATAATTAAATCATTAGAGGGTAAATATTTGATATTATTTCTTGTTCATATGTGGGTTCATATTGGGATTGATATGGGAAGAGTTGTTTTTAAAATTAAAGAAATATTCTGAATTACTCTTCTGTTTGTTGGGGTTGCAAGGTTGCAAAGATAGTCCCATATTGGAAACACATGGGAAAGATCATGGGTTTATAAGAGAAAAGATATCTCCATTGGCATGAGGCCTTTTGGGGAGAGCCCAAGAGCAAAGCCATGAGGGTCTAGGCCCAAAGTGGACAATATCATGCTATTGTGGAGATATCTAAATTCTTTTCGATCCTACAATTGGTATCAGAGCGGGGTTGTTTTAATTGGTGCACAAGAGCTATGGTCTGATTGAGCCATGTGGGTATAATATTGACCCCAAACAAAGAAAGTGGGGGCTCCTATGTTCTGATCAAGAGGACCAGACACCAGGCAGGAAGTCCTAGTTGCGACTAGGCAAGGAAGTCCTAGTAGGTCGTGTGGACCGAGGGGCAGGAAGACCTGGTGGGTCGAGGATCGGACGTGGGAAGCCTATGGTCCTTTGTTTGAGGGGGGGATTGTTGGGGTTGCAAGGTTGCAAACATAGTCCCATATTGGAAACACATGGGAAAGATCATGGGTTTATAAGAGAAAAGATATCTCCATTGGCATGAGGCCTTTTGGGGAGAGCCCAAGAGCAAAGCCATGAGGGTCTAGGCCCAAAGTGGACAATATCATGCTATTGTGGAGATATCTAAATTCTTTTCGATCCTACACTGTTGATACCTTATCTCTTTTGACTTGCTTGACCTTTCATACTTCATGCTTTTGATACTCTATCTGTTGATACTTGTAGCTTTTTATCTGTGGACCCTATAATGATAACTTAATAGATTTGATACGAAAATATTACCTTAATTGACCATTCAATATGAAAAGACAATAATCATAATAAATGGATGAATATAATCATAACGGTGAATTAATAAAGATAGTAAATGAAGAATTAAAAAGTGAAGACTATGAGCCTAGCTTTATACCAGAGCTCTATATAGAGTACTGGACCGTCCACATGTTATTGTGGTAGTGCGACGGCCGCGGTCCAGAGTACCTGACCGTACACCCGAGGCGTGTTGGCGTGATGTAGCCCTCGGTCAGTGTTTATTATGTCTTCCACCGGTGAGGGCTGATAGCCCGTACGTCAGATGACGTATGCGACAGTCTTATACTCTGAGGAGGCTTTTAGCCTATCTATGTGATATTACACTCTGATGATATTGGCTCAAGTGATTCACTTTTTAGTTGGTTTATCGATTCAGACTATTGATATACATGTTGATATTACCATGATAACTTATAACCGAGTGATTAAATAATAAGATTAAAGAATTGATTTTAAATGATGATAAGGTGAAGATCCTAAACTCTAATCTAAAAATTTTACCTGATTATAGATAATGAGAAGATGATTATACATATATATGTATAAATGTAGAACTTTAAGAATAATCCTAAAGTTGTAACAAAAGATGATGATTTATTCTACTTCTTTGACTTCTTCAATAAGATTAAATTCATGCACATCTTTCTTGAGTATCCACTTAGCCATTTGGCTAACTTGCTACATTCCTTGGTCTCCAGTTTTGCAGACACAGGGATCCTTTTAATATTATAGTTGATTTTGGACTTTCATAGAGTTGCTCAGAGATCTCGATGTGCTGATTTTCTGGTTTGTTTTACTTTTGTTTCGCTGTATTTACATTTTGCAATTTTGTTACAGATGTCGTTTATCTGTATAGTAATTGTAGTTTATGAAAACTATGACATATACATATAGTTGATACATTTCGTGGTTATGTTGTTTCCATTTTATGTATGTTCCAGCCGTGTGGGCTGATGAATCTGTTGTTTATGTTTATATATTGTGATGTATGTATGTATGCTTCATATTGTCACCGGTACAGGGGAGATGCTGCCGGATTTTTATCTGGCAGGAACTCTTCTGGGGGCGTGACACGAGTCGAGCCAAGCATAGTTCGGATGGCTGACACAAATCAATCTAGCCAACCGAGCCAACTTTCTGAGATTGGTTCAGAAATCAAATCAGTAAAAATATTATGGGGTGTTTGGTTTGAGTATTTTTTTTTATTTTCTATAAAAATATAAAACATGATTGGTTGAATAGTGTATTATACAACATAAGTACTTATCACGTTATAGCAATTAGGGTCAAGTAGCTGCTACCATAACGATAAGTCAATCGTGGTGTAGGGTTTAATCACAACGTATCAATTAATAGGGTTTACCTATATTGTAGCAGTTAAACTACAGTAGCTACGACAAAAAAGATAAACATGTCTTTAAAACCCTTGATTCGCTCAGACTAAAACTGTCACTCATTAACGAACTATAGACATTAAACCAAATTGTAGTAGCTAATGATTGTTCAAAACCATAAAGATTCAACCTATCAAAGGAGGCGAAGCTTTGGATGAGAAACCCTCCACAGTAATTATGATGAAGGAGCAGCAGTAGATGAGAAACAAATCGTCGCGTTGAGGTTGATTCAGAAAGACTTCGTAGGGTGCCGATATACTATTATTGTAATTCTTTCGAAATATGTGTCACACAACGAGTATAGGGGTTAAAACTTGATCAAGTAAGGGTAAAAATGTAATTGGACACTATTTATATTTGCACAATATTTGTTAAAAGGGTAACTGGTAAGAAAATGTTATTTGGACCGTTATCTGCTACAACGTGTCGCAGCTTCTGACGAATAAGTGCTTCATCGTGCTGCATTTGTTTCTACAACGAAATCTAAGATACCTCATTTACTTGATATATATAAAATATTGTGATTGTTATGATCAATTATTGGTTAAAAATGCAGAGTCACATCTTGGTGAAGCGTCAACGAAAAAAGAGATGTTATGTCGTTGTAGCATATATACCCCCGATTTATCTGCGACAAGTTGTCGCAGCTACATTGGGAGTTAGCTGCTACATGGTGTAGCAGTAATCAGTCAAAGTAGCTGCTACAAGGTGTAGCATGACAGTAAAGTAAAGAAAATCAAAGGCACTGTAGCAACATAAATAATTTTAAATCATTTTTTTAACAAGTTAATATAATGCTACAAAAATATGGCTTCTAAAAAAACGACTAAATGAGTTAACTGCCCCAAATTGTGGTAGCTACACATAAGGAGTTAGCTACTCCAAGGTGTAGCAGTTATGAGTCGAAGTAGCTGCTACAATGTGAAGTTGTTTTATAGTCAAAGTAGCCATTCGGAAAGTGTAGCATGGTAGCAAAGCAAAGGTGGTGCAGTAGCAGAAATATTTTTAAATCATTTTTTTAGCAAATCTATGGCTACTAGGTTAATTTCTGCTGGAAAATAGGCCTAATAGAAAAACTACTTACTAAGATAGCCGCTGCAACATGTAGTAGTTATAAGTCGCAGTTGCCATTCGCAATCTGAAGCAGCACAGCAAACCAAGGGCGCTGTCGGCAACAGAAACTTCTGAGCAAAAATTTTTTTTGAACATGGTGATATAGACAATACGAAATCTATGGCTTCTAGGTTAATCCCTCTGCTAGAAAATAGGGGTGCGAGAAAGATGACTTAAAAAGTTAGCTGCTACAAAGTGTAGCAACTACACGAAGAGTTAACTGCTACACGTTGTAGCAGCTACCTCTCTGTGTAGTGGCTACACCTTGTAGCAGCAAAATAAGGTCCAACGTAGAGCAGACGATTGTTGCAGCCGTCAACCCAGCATAATTTCGTCGTAGCATAATTCCTTCCGACCATCTACAACGACCAATCGAAGATGAGCTATTACAAGGACGATTTCCTACGAAGTCGTTGATGCAACGTTTAGAAGCGAAACAATGGTGCGATGATTCTTTATACAATTATACAATTTTTTGTAGACTATAACAATGTGGATTAACAATCTAAACTATATATTATTTGTGAAGAAACCGAGATGGCGATGCCATGTCTGCACGTCGCTCACGGTCACACACAAGACGTCGCCCAACATATCAAACCTATATATATATAGCTTAATTTTATATTTTTATTTAATTATATATTTAATATTATATATAATATATGTTTCGTTTCTATATTAATTTGGTAAATAAGCTATATAAAAATTTATAGCAGAATTATATAAATACTAAGCCTTTTTTGATTTGTATATATTTATATACTATTTTCTTGATATAATTGATTAATCTAAATTTTATAATTATCAGCTAACTTAATTAGTTTAAAAATATCTATATTAATAAATTCTTAATTAAATAGAATGAATTATCTTAATTAACCATTAGATTTCGGATACTACCGTTACAGTCTGTCAGTTCAGTATACACCTTTGATAACGATAGTCAGTTTCACGGATGCGAAAGAGTGGTGACATTCGCCTCGGTCATCTTCCTCAGAACAATCATCATGCTAACAGGGAAAAAGGTCTTTTTTCCAAAAATTTTCTTTAGTCTTCCACAGGACAGAACACTTACATCCTTGCACCGCGGCCAAGGCTTCCTAATCATCAATCTGATCGTCGGGGATGGAGTCAGCCACCTTCCGCAGACTCAGAAACGCAGGCGGAGCGCCCGCAGGCAAGTACCCGGCCTCCTGTATTCGGCGAATGGCCCCGTCGAAGCCGTGGCTAAGCATCGAGGCGGACCTGGCGCCGACAATGTTGTAAAATTCTTCCGACTTCATAAAAGCCTTCTTCAGATTCGCCCATCGCCCCTCCTCGTCGGCTCGGTAGCTGGCCAACTCCGCCTTCGCCGTCTCCACTTCTGCCGCCATCAGTTCTCTTCGGACCGTTTCCTCCGCCCCCTTTTCCTCAGCCCTCATCCTTCGTCGCTCCGACTCCTCTAGTTTGGCTTGGAGTTCTGCGAGTCGGACCCCAAGGGAGGCAGACTCGGCCCTCGCCTGTTCTAGCTTCTCGGCCTCGCACTCATTGCCGCGGCGTTGCATCTCATTATACCGGCGACACAAATTGGGCAGTCGGACGGCCAGCTCCCGTTGGTCGGCCCAAAGCTGTATCACGCACAGAATCCAGTTAATTAGCCCAGAGACAAACAGAGAGAGGACGCCTCTTCAACTTTACCTTAGCCATGTTTAGACTCATGGAGTCGCAAATGCCCGGCAGAGTTCTCTTCCTCGAGGCTTCCTCCTTAGTGGCCAGAATCTGGCCGAGTGTGTTATTCAGCGACGGCGAGGACCTTTGTTGCCGAGGAACATCGTCCCCTGAACAGACACCCGCGACGAACATACTGGACAACAAGGCGACGTCACTTGGATTCGGTTCGGACGGCCCTTGAGGGGGCGGAGGTGCCATGGGCTGCTTCTGCTTCAAACTACGTTTGCGGGTTCGGAGGCCCTCTAGTGGCCCATCCGAAGAGAAGGCCTCCGGCTCGGCTGCGGCAACGGAAGGCAGAGGAGCGACTGGCGTTGCCGAGTCGGGAGCCGGTCGAACAGGGACACTCGACTCCACAGAAATAATTCTCAAAGGCGGAGTCATTCGGGCTACCATCCATTTCATCAGATGCTTGTTCAGGGACGCCCTCATCAGTGTGTGGGCTGCCGGAAGGCTAAGCAGAGAGCGGGGCGGCGGAAGGAAGCAGAGAATGTCGAGAAGGCGAGGCGCAGGGTGAAGCGGTACTCTGTCTTAACCTGAACTAATAAACCCCCCTCCCCCTCCGCTGGCCGTCTGATCTGATTCGCGACACCGTTGGCTCCACTGTCGGATCGAGTAGCGGCGTCGCTTCTGCATCCGCGAGATTTGGCGCACGTACCCAGGCAATCTGCGCCATAAAGGCAAAGCGATCCGACGATGGCCACAATTTGCGCCATAATGACTGAGTGGCGCCTCGAATGAAAATCGGTGGATGGAGAGAGAGAAGGCGACCCTCAACATTTGTTTAAACAATGCTTAATAAAGAAATGAAAATTTTGATTTGTTTAAACAATGCTTAAACATCATTTGGTAAGTTGGAGATTCCAACTTTTTCCAGCTTCACCCTCAACATTTGTTAATTAAGCTGAATCTTAAATAATTTTCTTTAGAGACAACACTTACCAACGGGGCTTACAAGTTACAGCTTGCACAAATGGATCTCTCCACTGAAGCTCACCATGGACAGTCGGAGACTTGCCACTGAAGCTCACCATCGTCTCCCCCACCACTTATAAATTCCCATAAACCCTAGTTCCGTTTCACTGTTACTAAGGTTTGCTTAATTCTTTCCTCAGCCCTCTTAGTTGTAGGTTTCGTTGTGCCGCTAAAAAGATTTTACACTATGTTGTTGGAATAATAGATTATGGAATTTATTATACTAAAGTTTTAAAATTTGATCTCTGTGAATTCATTGATAATGACTGGACAGGTTTAGTGGATGATCTAAAGAACACCTTAACTAGTGTTTTTAATATTGGATCAAGAGTAATTTTATGGAGTTCAAAGAAGCAAGCTACTATAGTCTTAATATGTAACAGCAATTTTAACAACATTTCAAGTAATTTGGGTTAGAAGATTATTGACAGATCTTCTATTATTTTATGATAATAGAAAATTCATCTTTTCATGCAAAGATTAAACATATTAATATTTATCTACATTTCATTGAAACTTAGTTATAAATAATGAAATTATATTAGAACACTACAACACATATGAACAAGTGGTAGGTATTTTTGACGAAGTCATTTTCAAGAGATAAATTTATTTATTTTACATGAGGATGATAATGAGTGATAATAGTGTTTTAAAGAAAAAGTCTATATTCAAAGTATTTATATTTGTGGAGTTAGTGGGGTAAATTATGAAATTAGTAGATTATCATGAGTTATTTAAATAGCTTATAAATATGTTACTATTTAATAGAAATATGAGAAATTATATAGTTCCATTCGTCCATTATCCTCCTCCCATTTTTTCTCTAACATGAGTATGTCGCCCCACGGGGTTATCTCGGCTGGTAAAGGCGTGGAAGTTTGCCACTGAGAACATGGGTTCGAGTCCGCAGGGCAACGGGGATTTATTCCCTATCCCTGTGCAAAAAAGTCTCGGCCCACTGCGTACTTGCCACCGAGCTACCGTGATTTACCTCCCTCGTGATGACCCTGGGCAGGGTGCGGCGGGGGCCCTGAGGGCGAGGGTTTCGCCTTTTGCCACTCTAACATGAGTATGTCATTGTGCAACATACTTCGTATGTCGAATTTTTCAAATTCTTCCGACTCCATAAAGGACTTCTTCGGATTCACCCATTCCACCTCCTCGCCGGTTTGGTAGTTGGCCAACTTCAACTCCACCTTCTCCGTCTCCGCTTCTACAGCCATCAGTTCTCTTCGGGCCCTATGCTCAGCCCTCAGCCGCCGTTGCTCCGACTCGCTTAGTTTGGCTTGGAGCTCTTCGACTCGGACCCCAAGCACCAGCAGGTTCAATTCCTTACCAAAAGACCCGCGCTCACTGTCGCGGCGTCGCATCTCAGTACAATGGCGATACAAATCGGACAGTCGGATGGCGAGCTGCCGTCGATCGGCGCAAAGCTGTATCACGCACAGGATCCAGTTAGCCCAGAGACAATTACAAACAAAGAAACGGCACATCTTCGACTTACCTTAGTCATGTTTAGGCTCATGCTGTCGCAAATGCCCGGCCGAGTTCGGAGGCGCTGTCCTGACCCATCCGAAGAGATCGCCTCCGGCTCTGCAGGAGGCAGAAGAGCGACTGGTGCTGCCGAGTCGGGAGCCGGTCGATCAGGGACACCCGACTCCACAGCAAACATTCTCAAAGGCGGAGTCATTCGGGCTGCAACCCATTTCGTCAGATGCTTGTTCAGGGAGGCCCTCAGCATTGTGTGGACTGCAAGGATTGAAAACAAGTAATTAACAGAGAATCCAGAAAGAGAAGGCGACAGTGTGGTTACCCAGCGGCATGCTATGAGAAGAGCCTGTCGAAGGAAGGAAGGAAGGAAGGAAGCAGAAAACGTCGAGAAGGCGGCGCGGGGTGAAGCGGCTCTCCGTCTTGACCTGCACTAATAAAACCCACTCCCCCCCCTCCGCTGGCCGTCTGATCTGATCTGATCTGATGCGCGAAAACGCGACAACTTCGGCGCCCATAAAGGCAATGCGATCGCCAAGATGGCCACAATCTGTTTCTTTAAATATCTTCTAATTTTAAATATCCTATATTGGAAAAGTATATTTTTAAATCATTTAAAATAATAAAGGCAATGCGATCGCCAAGATGGCCACAATCTGTTTCTTTAAATATCTTCTAATTTTAAATATCCTATATTGGAAAAGTATATTTTTAAATCATTTAAAATAATTGGATATGAATGAGACCTGCTTTTCCCTCCTGACACCCTCACCTCCCGGCCCCATCTATTTTATTTTTTTTTATTTTGTATTTTTGACCTTTATACCTCTTATTCAGTGTTCACGTTTTTTTTTTACAAATTTTTATTTCTTTTTAATCAGTTTTTTTATCAATTCTTTTAACGGTTTTATTTTTTAATCAATTTTTTTATCAATTTTATTCTTTTAAAATAATTTTTTATTATATATTTGTAATATTTTATTTATTTTTTAATTGTATATTTTCACATTCCACACATTTTCTTCAAGCTCCATCATATTATTTACCTTTATATTATTTTTTATTCCATTTATTTTTATTTTTTTTATTTTTTATTAAGTATTTTCTCGACAAAAATATCATATTTGTAATCTCAGATTAGATTCTATGTCCTTAATTTTCTCTGTCTCCGTGTTCCACTCGTCGTCTCCAGTCCACTACCGGCGACCTCTGGCCATCGTCCCGACCAGGAGGATGGATCTTCTGGTCCGCAATTTGCGGACCAGGGGATGGTCCACTGTATATGGACCATTGATTTGGATGGAGCCCACCTTTAAGTTGGTAGGGTCCATCTAAATCAAGGGTCTACAATAGTGGACCATCCCTTGGTCCGCAAATTGTGGACCAGAGGATTTGCCCTCCCCGACCAGAACTATATCCTAGAGGAAGGTGAACCCAGGGGGATCACCATCGACACGATCGACATCAGTATTCGACCGGATCTGAGCAGGGACTCAGATCGAAGGTGAAGAAAAGTCTGTTCAAATCCGACCAAATTTTGACGATGATCGTGCTGATGCGACCTCACTACGTTCACCTTCCCCCTTGGATATAATTTTAATCGAGGCGACGACCAAGGGCCTCCAACGGTGCCACCGATGGTGGACTGAGGCGACGAGTGGGAACAAGAGCAGGTGATATTGGAATAGATGATTTGATTTTTTATAATCTTTTATTTTTTTTAATAGTAGATTTTAGGGGTTATTATTTATAAAAAATTTAAAAGGAAAATATGGATAAAAAATAAAAAAAATTGATGTAAAAATAATAAACAAAATTTATTAAAAAAATAAAACTAAAGAAGTAAATAAAATTGAAAACAAAATTAAAGAAGTAAATAAAATAAAAAAAAAAACTTGTTATTTAAAGAAAGAGGGATGAAAAGATCATTTAATAGAGGAGGTAGAGAAGATGGGGGTGAGAAAAATAATTTACATATATCCGATGATTTCCCTTATGATATGTTTTTAAAACAAAATTTAAAAATAATTATTATGGATACTCTTCATGGACAATCATATTGAAATGCCATCTCTTGTGAAACTTACGAAGGTAGTAACACTAGGATTATGCCATCTCTTGATTTTTATAATCTATTTATTTTTTTTATTTTTAATATTCTAAAGATTCTCAAACGTATTTAGGGAGTTTCTCTACTGACCCAAATATATTTTCACAATTTCTGAGAACAGTCGCCAACCAACTTCGTATTAGACCTTATCATGATTAAAAATCTGATAGGTAGACAATAGAAATCATCAGATGTATTCATAATCTGAATCGTCCACGATAATTATGATTTATAGTTCAAAACTATCACTTCTTAGTTCGTACACGAGCCCATGCTAGAACAAGCTTAACTCAAGTTGAGCCAGGCACAATTCGGATGGCTGACACAAATCAATCTAGCCAACCGAGCCAGCTTTCTGAGATTGGTTCAGAAATCAAATCAGTAAAAATTTGATGGGGCGTTTGGTTTGAGTATTTTCTATCTTCATTTTCTATAAAAATGGAAAATATGATTGGTTGATAATTTTTATCTCTGTTTTTTAGAAAATGAGATATCATTTTTAAATATGAAAATAGAAAACATGTTTGGTTGATAATTTTTATCTCTGATTTTTTAGAAAATGATATATCAGTTTTAAAAAATTAGAAAACGTCAAAAGATCGTTGATCCTGTCCGGAAGCTGCGTCGGACGGAGGCCGGCTGAGCCGTGTTCGGAGTTGACGGAAAGTCCTGCGGATCCCTCCCTGTCCGGATCCTTCGTATAGGCGTTCACTCGGGCGGATGACGAGGAGCGGTGACGAGGACGGCGAAGCGAGGACACTGCACACACTCAGACGATCGCACGGGACATTATAGACCAAGAACCAGGGAAAAAGTCCCCGGATCAGGCCATCCGACGCTCAAGTCAAGTACTTTTTCTCCAGAAGAATAATGAAAACGAAAAGAAAGTAAAGGACGAATGCAGAGAGACGAGTGAGGGTACTTGCGTAAGGGCGAGAACTTGCCTTTTTTTATGCAGTGGGTACTTCTGGAGCCTGACAAGTGTCAGAGTTTGTCCGGCGGTGAGTGACAGGTGTCCTTCTCCCATACGCTGGCGGCAAAATCGAGGAACGGGGAGCCCCGGACCGGTAGCATATTCCCTGACATGTAATGATTTTCCCCTGATAGGTCGTTAAGATTTCATGCCTTGTCATGTAGTACTTAGTTGACCTGCGTATAAAATCCTGGCCCGCGCGCCTGCAATGTTGCTTTCGCTGACCCTGTGCGTTCAAGCCTGCAATTCTTGTCTGACGTCTCCATTTTTGCTTCCGCTGACCGGTACGTCCCGACCTGTACTTCTTGTTTGACGCTTCCGCGGTCAGGTCCGCAACTTGTAAATCCTGGCCTTCGCGTATAGGCCTGCAAACCTCCGCAATCCCGACCTGTTAATCTTGGCCTTCGCGTGTAGGCTCGTAACCCGTGCAATTCTCGACCTGTTAATCCTGGCCTTCGCGTGTAGGCCCGCAACTTGTGTAAACCTCTGCAATTCCCGACCTGTTAATCCTGGCCTTCGCGCGTAGGCCCTTAACCTGTGCAATTCCCGACCTGTTAATCCTGACATTCGCGCGTAGGCCCGTAACCTGTGTAAACCTCTGCAATTCCCGACCTGTTAATCCTGGCCTTCGCACGTAGGCTCGCAACCTGTGTAAACCTCTGCAATTCCCGACCTGTTAATCCTGGCCTTCGCACGTAGGCTCGCAACCTGTGTAAAACTCTGCAATTCCTGACCTGTTAATCCTGGCCTTCGCGTGTAGGCCCGCAACTTGTGTAAACCTCTGCAATTCCCGACCTGTTAATCTTGGCCTTCGCGCGTAGGCCCTTAACCTGCGCAATTCTCGACCTGTTAATCCTGGCCTTCACGTGTAGGCCCGTAACCTGTTTAAACCTCTGTTAATCCTGGCTTTCGATCGTAGGCCCGCAACCTGTGTAAACCTCTGCAATTCCCAACCTGTTAATCCTGGCCTTCGCGTGTAGGCCCGTAGCCCGTGCAATTCCCGACCTGTTAATTCTGGTCTTCGCGCGTAGACCCGCAACCTGTGTAAACCTATGCAATTCCCGACCTGTTAATCCTAGCCTTCACGCGTAGGCTCTTAACCTGTGCAATTCCTGACTTGTTAATCCTGGCTTTCGCGCGTAGGCCCGTAACCTGTGTAAACCTCTACAATTCCTGACCTACTAATCCTGACCTTCACGTGTAGGCCCCTTAACCCCGTGCAATTCCCGACCTATTAATCCTGGCCTTCGCGCGTAGGCCCGCAACCTGTGTAAACCTCTGCAATTCCCGACTTGTTAATCCTAGCCTTTGTGCGTAGACCCTTAACTTGTGCAATTCCCTACCTGTAAATGTAGTCCCGATGAGTCTTGCCCTTTGACTCCCGATCGCTTCATCCCCTTGACTTCTGACCTTCATCCCCCCTCCACCTCTGACCACCACGTCGTCTTGACTTCTGACCGCCACGTTGTATTGACTTCTGATCGCCACGTTGTATTGACTTCTGATCGCCGCGTCCCCTTGACTTCTGACTGTCATGTCCCATTGACTTCTGACTGTTACGTCCCCCTGACTTCTGACTGTCACGTCCTCCTGACTTCTCTTCCCCTTCCTTTCTGGGGTCCCTATCATGCACCGTATCACAAGTCTCCCCCTCAAGTCTAGTCGAAAGAGGCTCAGGTCCGACTGACTAGACCTTGATCCGAATCCGTCATTCTGACTTCTGCTTCTCTTTTTGTCTTCACCAAACCTCGATTAACTATCCCCCTTAATTACACACTTACCCTGGGGAATAATGTCTCCTTAACTGCAACATTATCTTCGGACTTTGGGAAACAGAGTCCCCTAGATTGCTGCATTACCCTCTTTAAAAGGAGGTTGAGCTTTCGGGGAGGCATCTACATTTCCTTCTTCCTTCTGATTTGAAATCATGAATCCAAATCCTAGTGCAGATGGGTTGTAGCACCTCCAACAACAACTAGATCACCTCAAGGCCCAGTTGGCACAAAGGGATCAAGAATTAGCTGCCATGACGCGAGATCGTGATCTGTAGATCTCCCTCTGCCAAGACGTTGAAGCCTCATTGCTATCTGCGAAATCACGGATTCGGGCTGAGATGGCACTGAAGCATAAAGCCCATTCTGACCTGGAGAGTCAGGTCCACCACCAAGTCTATCTGAAACTTAGGCATGAGGATGATGTAGCTCTTTTTCGGGAATAACTGAGCATCAAAGACACCACCATTGCACAACATCATAATTATATCCAACTCTTAAAGGACGATTTAGAAAAGGCCCGAGCCCCTCCTGAGTCGGTCGATAACTGATGGGCAATGGCGCAATGATTCTTTATACAATTATACAATTTTTGTAGACTATAACGATGTGAATTAACAAACTAAAATATATATTATTTGTGGGGAACCCAAACTGACAATGTCACATCTGCACGTCTCTCACGGTCGTCCTATATATATATATATAATGTTTTTATTTAATTATATATTTAATATTATATATAATATATGTTTCGTTTCTATATTAATTTGATAAATAAGCTATATAAAAATTTATACCATGAATTATATAAATACTAAGCCTTTATTGATTTGTATATATTTATATACTATTTTCTTGATATAATTGATTAATCTAAATTTTATAATTATCAGCTAACTTAATTAGTTTAAAATTATCTATATTAATAAATTCTTAATTAAATAGAATGAATTATCTTAATTAACCATTAGATTTCGGATACTACCGTTACAGTCTGTCAGTTCAGTATACCACCTTTGATAACGATAGTCAGTTTCAAGGATGCGAAAGAGTGGTGACATTCGCCTCGGTCATCTCCCTCAGAACAATCATCATGCTAACAGGGAAAAAGGTCTTTTTTCCAAAAATTTTCTTTAGTCTTCCACAGGACAGAACACTTACATCCTTGCACCGCGGCCAAGGCTTCCTAATCATCAATCTGATCGTCGGGGATGGAGTCAGCCACCTTCCGCAGGCTCTGAAACGCAGGCGGAGCGCCCGCAGGCAAGTACCCGGCCTCCTGTATTTGGCGAATGGCCCCGTCGAAGCCGTGTCCAAGCATGGAGGCGGACCTGGCGCCGACTATGTTGTAAAACTCTTCCGAATTCATAAAGGCCTTCTTCAGATTCGCCCATCGCCCCTCCTCGCCGGCTCGGTAGCTCGCCAACTCCGCCTTCGCCGTCTCCACTTCTGCCGCCATCAGTTCTCTTCGCGCCGTTTCCTCCGCCCCCTTTTCCTCCGCCCTCATCCTCCGTCGCTCCGATTCCTCTAGTTTGGCTTGGAGCTCTGCGAGTCGGGCCCCCTGTTCTAGCTTCTTGGCCTCGCACTCATTGCCGCGGCGTTGCATCTCATTATACCGGCGACACAAATTGGGCAGTCGGACGGCCAGCTCCCGTTGGTCGGCCCAAAGCTGTATCACGCACAGAATATAGTTAATTAGCCCAGAGACAAACAGAGAGAGGACGCCTCTTCAACTTACCTTAGCCATGTTTAGACTCATGGAGTCGCAAATGCTCGGCAGAGTTCTCTTCCTCGAGGCTTCCTCCTTAGTGGCCGGAATCTGGCCGAGTGCGGTATTCAGCGACGGCGAGGACCTTTGTTGCCGAGGAACAGCGTCCCCTGAACAGACACCCGCGACGAACATACTGGACAACAAGGCGACGTCACTTGGATTCGGTTCGGACGGCCCTTGAGGGGGCGGAGGTGCCATGGGCTGCTTCTGCTTCAAACTACGTTTGCGAGTTCGGAGGCCCTCTAGTGGCCCATCCGAAGAGATGGCCTCGGGCTCGGCTGCGGCAACGGAAGGCAGAGGAGCGACTGGCGCTGCCGAGTCGGGAGCCGGTCGAACAGGGACAGCCGACTCCACAGAAATAATTCTCAAAGGCGGAGTCATTCGGGCTACCATCCATTTCATCAGATGCTTGTTCAGGGAGGCCCTCATCAGTGTGTGGGCTGCCGGAAGGCTAAGCAGAGAGCGGGGCGGCGGAAGGAAGCAGAGAACGTCGAGAAGGCGAGGCGCGGGGTGAAGCGGCACTCTGTCTTGACCTGAACTAATAAAACCCACTGCCCCTCTGCTGGCCGTCTGATCTGATTCGCGACACCGTTGGCTCCACTGTCGGATCGAGTAGCAGCGTCGCTTCGACATCCGCGAGATTTGGCGCACGTACCCAGGCAATCTGTGCCATAAAGGCAAAGCAATCCGACGATGGCCACAATCGACGATGGCCACAATCTGCGCCATAATGACTGAGTGGCGCCTCGAATGAAAATCGGTGGATGGAGAGAGAGAAGGCGACGATTTGCATGCGGAATATAAGAACTCCTCAAGTGAAGATTTTTTTTTCAGATGATTAATCATATCCTCTCGGAATGAGATTAAAATATAAAATATTATTATATTTTAAGATTAAAATTCGACGTATCCGAATATATTGTCTTTTATGTTTGTATATACATTAACGATTGATAATCATTCGTGTTAATCTTTGATTTTTCCTATTGATCCAGAGATGAATTTTCAATAATATTAGGATGAACATATCCTAAATAAATCACCTTTGATCACTTATTTTCTGTTTATCGTAAAAAGAATCGAATATTATTTTCCATCGCATCAAACAGTAATAATAAAAATAATCGAGGTTCAACGTGTAATATTATTTCCTGCTTTCTGTCGCATTCAAATAGAACTCGTAATCGAGGAATTCAGGGCTTGTGAATCATCTATCTGAGTATTTTTAATTTCTCTTAGCGCGATCAGTAAAAAAGTTTCCGTGAAATTAGATCTGATACCGTTGGTAATGGAGGGGTCCATGAGGAAAGGGTTGGAAAAGTCAAGATCATATGGCGGTCAAAAGTCAAGAGAACGTGGTGGTCAATAGTCAAGGTGATGTGGCAGTCAATGGTCAGGCTGACGGGGCGGTTAAAGGCAAGCGAGTGTGATAGTCAGAGGTCAGGCAGGCTGGTCGATCAAGGGGGCAAAACAGTCGGAAGACGAGGGAAGACGTCAGGCGGAACACAAGTCACGGGTCGGCATCGGTAGGGCTGTCCAGAAGCAGCTCGAGCTACAGACCTGCGGTTGAGAGCCGGGAAGTACGAAGCGCAGGATGCAAGTCGGCATCGGCAGGGCTGTTTAGGGGAAGTCTGAGCTACAAGCCTATGATTCGAAGAACTGGAAGTATAGGCCAATGAGTCGGAAGCAGCAGAGCTGATCAGAAGCAGCCCGAGCTATAGACCTGCGGTTGAAGGCCGGGAAGTACAAAGCGCAGGATGCAAGTCGGCATCGGCAGGGCTGTTTAGGGGAAGTCTGAGCTACAGGCCTATGATTCGAAGA
The DNA here is from genome assembly GCF_018446385.1 of Zingiber officinale. Classification (NCBI taxonomy): domain Eukaryota; kingdom Viridiplantae; phylum Streptophyta; class Magnoliopsida; order Zingiberales; family Zingiberaceae; genus Zingiber; species Zingiber officinale. The sequence goes on along the minus strand of NC_056007.1, from coordinate 2,261,905 downwards.
ACTGGAAGTATAGGCCAATGAGTCGGAAGCAGCAGAGCTGATCAGAAGCAGCCCGAGCTACAGACCTGCGGTTAAGGGCTGGAAAGTACAAAGCGCAGGATGCAGGTCGGGATCGGCAGAGCCAAGCAGAGGCAACTCGAACTACAGGCCCGTGGTTGAGGGCCGGGAAATACAAAGCGCAGGATGCAGGTTGAAGATCAGCGTAGCTGTGTGTAAGACCGTTGAATTCGATAGAGGGGGGGTGAATATCGATTCGAAAATCTCGAGTTAAAACGCAGCGGAAAAGTAAAGAAGTAAAGAGATGAACACTGTTGATTTTTTACTTCGTTCGGAGCCTGTGACGACTCCTACTCGAAGGCCCGTACTCCTTGAGTACTTTCGTTGGGCAATTCACTAGCAATTCGGATAATTACAATTTACGTACAAATATTGATAATGAAAAGAAAGAAAACAAAGCTAACCGACAAACAATGAATTAAAAAGAGAGCCGGAGTGAGTCGTCGGAGCTTTGTGAACGTCGTTGGAGCGCAGAGCAGAGTGATTGGACTCGAGTTCTCGAAGACCGATATCTCAAGCTCCTGGGCTTCTTTATATCGCCCGGCGCTGGATCCTTCCGGCGCTCGAATGTGACGAACACTCCCAACCAGATGCTCCAAGTGTCAACGCGTCTGGGATAAACTTGCCTCCCGGGCACCCGGACTCTTCTCCAGAAAGTCCTTCTCCCGCAAGAAAAGGTTAGTCCGAGGCAAATGTACCTGCAGCAAAGATTGTTAGCACAGGTTTATAGATAAGCAAAGTATGACTTAGATTCCGTCTTTCCGAGACCGGAATCTAGTCACGATCTCGACTTAGATATCCGAAATGGATCTAAGCCGGATCGACGCCTAATGTTCCCTTCCGGAACGCGTCCTCGCAGTCACTCCCCTCACTTACCTGCCAGACGTCCGGTCAGCCCGTCGACCCGTCTGGACTTCTTGCCAAGCGTCCGGTCAGCCCGTCGACCCGCTTGGACTTCTCGCCAACTATCCGGTCAGCCCGACGACCTAGCTGGACTTCTCGCCAAGCGTCCGGTCAGCCCGTCGACCCGCTTGGACTTCTCGCCAGCTATCCGGTCAGCCCGTCGACCTAGCTGGACTTTGTGTCAGACATCTGGTCAGCCCGTCGACCTGTCTGGACTTCTCCTGCACACTCGATCAAAGTGTCAGACAACAACACAACTAACTTAACCTATTTGTCATTCATCAAAACCTGGGATAGACCGTTAGTGCTACCCGCACCAACAATCTCCCCCTTTTTGATGGAATGACAATCTGGTTAAGTTAGTGAAAGCATATGTACGAAACAACATGCATTTGTGTGGTTTTAAAGTTAGTTTGTGTTTTTCAGATTGGTTTAGCTAACTTAACCACCTAACCCTTCTCCCCCTTTGGCATTCATCAAAAAAAACAAGGGTAAACAATCATAGTGTAGAGTTACTTAAAACAATAACACTTAATCTTGAAAAATAACTGAGTTTGGTTCAGAATTCAAGGACAAAAGTATAATTTTTAAATCCAAGAAAAGATCAAGTTGACTGGGGGGAGTATAAGGATTTGAAAACTTTTAAGTTTAATTTTCAAACACAAGTGTATAAGGTCTAAATTTCAAGATTAAATTTCAACTTTGAAACGCTTTGAAACACGTTTCAACTTTGAAACGCTTTTCAAACATAAGTTTTCAAAACCAGAATTTCAAAGCTAAGTTTGAAAAATCTATTTTTCAAAACTAATTGAAATTTATTTTTCAACACGAAGTTTGTAAAAGATTCAATTTTCAAAATCAAGGAAAATGATTTTGAGAAGCTTAGTTTGTAAAATAATTTTTGTAAAATTTAACCTTCAAATCAAATTGTCAAAACTAAGTAAAATCAAATTTTAAGAACTAGATGCAGGAACATTTTCAAAGTAAAGTTAAATTAAATTTAAATCTTTACTTTTTAGAATGTTTTGATAAAATTTGTTTTCCAAAATCAAATTTTCAAAGTTTAAACGTACTAGATTCAAAACCATTCAAACTTTCAAATTTTTGTAAAAACTTTCACAATTTTAAACAAGTTGTTTTTAAACTTTGATTTTCAAAATTAAGTTTAAAATTCGATTTGAAAAACTGAATTAGTTTTATTTCTCCCCCTGAACCTGACATAAACTTTTGAAAATATTTTCTAAATATATTCAAAGTAGAAAAAAAATTGAGGTAGAATTTTCTAGAGAGATTTTAAAGAGAAGATTAAAAAATAACACTTAAGGAGATAATTAAAAACCTCCCCCTGAATTTGATACTCCTTTAATTTATTAATCCTCCTTATTTATTACTCCCCCTTAATATAAAATTTTACAACCGTAACATATTTTCGTACCTAAGTGTTTTAGGCGATTGTATAATTATCTTTATAAAATTGTTCATTTAAATTTGACTAAACGTAATTAACGTTAGATTCAGTTGAAATGAGTTAACCTTTAGTGTAATGTTAAGTAAGATAAGTTGTTATTAATTCAATAATTAATCAATATTAATAATTTATTGATTAAATTTTGCTTGATTCAATAATTTAATATAATCTAAATTTTGTATTAATTGATGAAGGTGTTAGTTATAATTAGACTTTTCATTTACTTCCTTTTAAGTTGGATTAACTTAGTTTAAAGTTGGTAGTAGTTTGAAGTTAAACTCGTTATTAAACAAGGTTAAGTAAGGTTCAATTTAATTCAAACTTTAATTATGTTTTTAAAAATAATTAATATTTTAAAGGTTGATAAAAAAATGGCTTAGAGTAATTTTAATATTTTTACTAAGGTTAAACCTAGGTTCTAATCAAATCAAGCTTAGTTCTCAAATAAAGTTAAACTTAAATAGTTAAGTTCTACTTATTAATTACATAATTAAGTTTAAAGTTAAAGTTAATGGAATTTAAGCTTTTAAGTTAGGTGTCTAAGTTTTAAATGAATTTAAAAGAATTATAATTATTATTATTTTTAAGGGATTTCTAACAAGATTTTAAAATGATTTTTATAATTATTTAATGACGATTAATATACGTTTAATTCAGTTTTGATTTTAGATTAAGATTAATATCAGTGATTAATTTAGGTTTAAGTTTTAAGTTTAAGTTTTAATTTTCAGTTAGGTTAAATTAAGTTGAAAAGTAATGTTAAGAAAAATAATGTTAAAAAAATTTAAAAACTAAATAAAACTTTTTAAAGTTTAAAAACAATTTACAATGGTTTAAAAGAAGTTTTAAATGGTTTTTAAAAGATTTTTAAAAGAGTTTTTAAAATAATTTTTAAAATGTTTTTAAAATAATTTTTAAAAGAATTTTTAAAGTTTTGAAAATTATTTTTAAAAATAATTTTGAAAATGTTTTAAAAGAATTTTTAAAGTTTTGAAAATAATTTTTAAAAGAGTTTTTTTTTTTAAATAATTTTGAAAATGTTTTAAAAGAATTTTTAAAGTTTTGAAGATGATTTTTAAAAGAGATTTTTAAAATAATTTTGAAAATGTTTTAAAAGAATTTTTAAAAGAATTTTTAAAGTTTTGAAAATGATTTGTAAAAGAGATTTTTAAAATAATTTTGAAAATGTTTTAAAAGAATTTTTAAAGTTTTGAAAATGATTTTTAAAAGAGATTTTTAAAATAATTTTGAAAATGTTTTAAAAGAATTTTTAAAAGAATTTTTAAAGTTTTGAAAATGATTTTTAAAAGAGGTTTTTAAAATAATTTTGAAAATGTTTTAAAAGAATTTTTAAAGTTTTGAAAATGATTTTTAAAAGTGTTTTTCTTTTTTTTAAAAAAAATAATTTTGAAAATGTTTTAAAAGAATTTTTAAAAGAATTTTTAAAGTTTTGAAAATGATTTTTAAGTTTAAAATTTTGAAAATAATTTTTAAGTTTAATATTAAAATTTTGAAAATAATTTTTAAGTTAAAATTTTGAAAATAATTTTTAAGTTTAAAATTTAAATTTTGAAAATAATTTTTAAGTTTAAAATTAAAATTTTGAAAATAATTTTTGAGTTAAAATTTTGAAAATAATTTTTAAGTTTAAAATTAAAATTTTGAAAATAATTTTTAAGTTTAAAATTAAAATTTTGAAAATAATTTTTAAGTTTAAAATTAAAATTTTGAAAATAATTTTTAAGTTAAAAATTTTGAAAATAATTTTTAAGTTTAAAATTAAAATTTTGAAAATAATTTTTAGGTTTAAAATTAAAATTTTGAAAATAATTTTTAAGTTTAAAATTAAAATTTTGAAAATAATTTTTAAGTTAAAATTTTGAAAATAATTTTTAAGTTTAAAATTAAAATTTTGAAAATAATTTTTAAGTTTAAAATTAAAATTTTGAAATTGTTTTTAAGTTTAAAATTAAAAATTTGAAATTGATTTTAAGTTTAAAATTAAAATTAATTTAAGTTTAAAATTAAATTTTGAGATTCATTTAAAATTAAAATTTGAAATTAATTTTGAAGCCTTATTCATCTCACCCGATCTATATTATCAATCAGGGAATCCTATGATTTTGTGAGATGAAATTAGATTTTTAATTATGGAGTTTTGGTTTAACGTGTATTAGATTCAGATTTAGTTTTGGTTTCCACAAATAGGCATTCTTCGGATAAATTTCTAAGCTTGGTGAGTCACATGGACATCATTAGAAGTAACCAACCTTTCGAAGTTTTTCCGAATAGTCCTATCCACGGAACTTAGTACTAAATCTTGGTCTAACTGGTTAGGATTCGTTTAAGGGTAGCTTCGGTCAGTTCCACTTGGCCAAATGCACCAGATCGAAGCCATATCTTTCTAGACATGCGATGCCCAAGCTTCCCTAACGTACTATCATCCAAAAACTTCACCAGTACCATGAGTCAAGTTAAACTTGGTCTCTCTTTAACTAATCCTAATTACCCTGCCGGGTTAGTTTGTTTTGGGTTACCCTGTCGTGTAGGTTAGTTTTGGAGGTGCCAGCTATTCTGGAGCCTCCCCCTGAATTATTGGCCATTAATTTAGATTTTGGGTTTGTGTCGATTCTTTTTATAGTTATAATCAACTTGGTGATAATCTAAATTTTGTTGAGTTTTGAATTTCGATTTTAATTTAGATTTATATTTTAGTTTTTGATCTGATTTATTCAAGTTTATATAATGTATTTTATCTTTAGGTATATAGAATTGATTAAGTCCTACTTGCGTGGTTAAGCACGCTTTCGGGACCCAAGCTTGTTTAGTTGCTTTGTGTTGGGTTAATAATGATTTAAAGGTTTTGTTTGAGTTTGACTTATATCCAAGTCCAGTTTTATTATAGCATGCCTTTTGGTTATTTAGAATTAAATCTAAATTTTTAGATCTTGTTGTGAATTTTTCCAACAATTCTTTTAACTTATTAATTTCATTTTTTAATGATAAATTCTCTTCCTCAAGTGTTCGATCTTGAGTTGGATTCGAATTTTTTAATTGTTCCTTGAGGTTTTGATTTTCCTCAAGAAGCGATTTATTTTTATTTTCCAATTTAACTAATTTTTTATTTAAACACGAGATAATTCTAAAGAATTTACGATTTAAGTTTAGGTATACCTATTCGGAACCTTCGGAAACAAGTGCGGACTCGTGGCTTGATTCGGGTTCGGACCCGTCTTCCGATTCCTCTGATTCGTCTTCCGTTTCAGCTTCGCGAGCCATCAGCGCGAGGTGACTTTGGTGCTTTTCTCCTTCCGATTCGTCTGAGGAGGAATCGTCCCATGTTGCTTTGAGGGCTTTCTTCTTTGTTGACTTTGGTTTGTCAAGTTTCAATCTTGGGTATTCGTTCTTGTAGTGCCCCTTTTTGTTACATCCGAAACATGTGACATTTCTTGAGTCGGCTGGCGAACTGATCTTCTGAAGATCCTGTTTGCTGAAGCTTCTCTTTTTTCTGGTGAACATTTTCCTTACCAGGTTCACCAGGTGTTCTTCGTCTTCAGAGTCTTGATCGGAATCTTCTTCAGATTCGGGCTTGTTCTTCTTTTCTTTAGAGGAACCTGCAAATAAAGCTACACCTTTCTCGACCCCGGCGTTAGTTTGCTCATGAAGTTCTAATTCACAAAAGAGTTCATCCAATTTTAATTTAGATAAATTTTTTGAAATTTTGTAGGCATCTACGATTGATGCCCACAAATTGTTTCGCGGAAAAGCATTTAACGCATACCTGATTAAGTCTCGGTTCTCCATTTGGTGGCCTATCGCGTGGAGACCGTTGAGGATATCTTTGACCCTCGCGTGGAGCTGACTTGCCGTTTCTCCTTCCTGCATTTTTATATTAAAAATTTTATTTAACAGTAAATCTCTTTTTGTTACCTTCGCGTCGCTTGTTCCTTCGTGCAGCTCGATCAGTTTATCCCAAAGCTCTTTAGCGTTTTGATGCGGTCCGACCCGGTTCAGTTCTTCTCGTGTTAGTCCGCAATGTAGAGTATTGATGGCTTTGTTTTCAATTGATGCCTTTTTCTTTATATCATTTGTCCAGTCTTTAGGGTCTACTATGTTCCCGGAGTTGTCTACTGTAATTTTGTAAGCCCTTGTGACGCTCATCCATTGGTCGTAGTCTGTCTTCATGTAGACCTCCATTCTCCTCTTCCAGTACGAAAAGTCATCCCCGTTGAATAGGGGAGGCCGTACTGTGCTGAAGCCTTCTTGTTGAGACATCTTATCCTGCACACACTAAATTAACTGGAAAAAAATCCCAAGACTTCGTCTTGGATTAGCAGTGCGGGAGAAATAGAAACTCTAAGTTGGTGTTGTACCAATTTAGATTTTAAATGCAACGAGAAAAAATTTTCCAAAAAGATAATAATATCAGTTTGGAATTGTTAAAAAAAATGATTTCACCCCCTGTCTGATTGGTGGTTGCACCAAATCAGAGGGTACCTGCTCTGATACCACTTGTAAGACCGTTGAATTCGATAGAGGGGGGGTGAATATCGATTCGAAAATCTCGAGTTAAAACGCAGCGGAAAAGTAAAGAAGTAAAGAGATGAACACTGTTGATTTTTACTTCGTTCGGAGCCTGTGATGACTCCTACTCGAAGGCCCGTACTCCTTGAGTACTTTCGTTGGGCAATTCACTAGCAATTCGGATAATTACAATTTACGTACAAATATTGCTAATGAAAAGAAAGAAAACAAAGCTAACCGACAAACAATGAATTAAAAAGAGAGCCGGAGTGAGTCGTCGGAGCTTTGTGAACGTCGTTGGAGCGCAGAGCAGCAGAGTGATTGGACTCAGAGTTCTCAGAAGACTGATATCTCGAAGCTCCTGCCTGGGGCTTCTTTTATATGCTGCGCGAGCTCCACTTGGCGACGCGGAATCGTGATAAACATCGCCTCCCAGGCGCCAGGATCCCTTCCGAGCGCCCGGACCTCCTAGCGCTCGGACCACCTTTCTCCAGAAACCAGCTTTCCTGCAAGAAAAGGTTAGTCCGAGGCAAATAAATAATGTATATCCTGCAAAAAAGATTGTTAGCACAGTTTATAAATTTGACATAAGAAGTATGACTTAGATTCCGTCTTTCCGAGACCGGAATCTAGTCACGATCTCGACTTAGATATCCGAAATGGATCTAAGCCGGATCGACGCCTAATGTTCCCTTCCCGGGAACGCGTCCTCGCAGTCACTCCCCTCCAGTGACTTACCTTACTTACCTGCCAGACGTCCGGTCAGCCCGTCGACCCGTCTGGACTTCTTGCCAAGCGTCCGGTCAGCCCGTCGACCCGCTTGGACTTCTCGCCAACTATCCGGTCAGCCCGTCGACCTAGCTGGACTTCTCGCCAAGCATCCGGTCAGCCCGTCGACCCGCTTGGACTTCTCGCCAGCTATCCGGTCAGCCCGTCGACCTAGCTGGACTTCGTGCCAGACATCTGGTCAGCCCGTCGACCTGTCTGGACTTCTCCTGCACACTCGATCAAAGTGTCAGACAACAACACAACTAACTTAACCTATTTGTCATTCATCAAAACCTGGGTTAGACCGTTAGTGTTACCCGCACCAACACTGTGTCTCGACAGCTAGGGCTGCAGGTCTGCGAGTTGGAGGCCCGGAAATGCGAACCACGGGTACAGGCCGGTGCAGGACACAATGGATCGGAAGAGCTAAATAGCACGGGTGCAGAGAATCTCAACGGTCCGTCGAGGAGAGTCATTACATATCAACAATGCGGGCAAAAGCGGAGGTTCCTAAAAAGAAAAGATGCCCTCCTAACCAGTAGTAGCCTGCCAGCTGTCTCCCACTACAAGACAAAACTCATGTGCGAAGGCGGAGGTTCCTAAACAGAAAGATGCTTGCACGACAAATAGCAGCACGACAGGTGTCAGGAAGGAGGCGGCAAAGCCCAGCGCCTAACGTTTTCTGACAGGATGGCAGGTTCCAAAAGGAGGAGGCATACAAGGTGAGAAATCCCTCGTATGCAGGTACGCGCAGACACTCTCTTGTCACTTTTTTTTTACAACTGTTTTTCTTCTTCTTCTTTCTGTTCTTTCTGGGGAAAAAGGACCTGACTTGAGCGTCGGAGGGTCTGATCCGAGGATTTTTTCCCTGGGTTTCGGTCTCTAACGTGAGGGGGAAGATTGTCTGAGTGTGTGCAGGGTCCTGCAGCAGCGTCAGCCACCCGTGGGAGCCGAGTCATCTTCTACGACCTTCCGTCAACCATCGGGACACCTCGACCAGCCTCCGTCCCACTTAGCCTCTGGACGGGATCAAGATCTATATCCCATATTCAACGTTACCTAATTTGATTAATTTTTTTAATATAATTAGCTCCTTGATTAAATATAAAGATAAATCATTAGCTCCTTGATTAAATATAAAGATAAATCATGAAAAATATGTTATCCTAATATAATAATAGGAGGAAGATTAGATAATCAACAGGATATTTTATACCTACCAATCACCCGTCTAGTGATTAGTACATAATATGTTGCGAACTTGATGTTTAAAGTTTGAATTTTGTCATAATCGAAATAAATGTCTTCTTAATGTGACAATTATTATTTCAAGAGCTAGTAATCACTCACGAAATACGAGCGCAATCGCTATAACCAACTATTACTCAATTTCCTTATTTACATTTCTATAAATTATTATACTTTACCATGATTCAAAATGGACAGTTTAATAACTAATTAATATATAAAATTATTTATTTATAAATAATTATAGATTAATTGACAAATAAATAAATATTTCTTTTAACTTTTATTAATAAGAATAATAATATAAAAAATCATTATTCTTCATTAACAACTGAAAGCCTTTAGTCTTGTCTTGGATTTGACTTGATTACACTAACTAAATAACTAATGTTTAAATTTGATAAAGATGGCTTTGCAATAATTGATTTAACCACGTGGCAAAAAGTAATTATTCATTCACGTTACTTTATTTTTTCTATCATGAATAACTACTCATTATTAATGTAAATGACCAAAATATAAATGAAAACATGCTCAAATAAAATGAATTTTGATCCCAAAATTAAATATGATAATATTTTATGTCTAAACTATCGTATCGTTGATTATATATATATATATATATATATATATATATATACCAAGAGAATTTTTTTTAATGTGAAAATATTTTTTCTGAATTTTTTAAATTACGAATGTATCCTTCATGTTTTTTACTCTAATCATTTTAGTTATATTTAAGGTAGTTCCAAAATGATTTCAGTTGCAAAAAAATAATAATAATAATAATAATAATTAAGGAGATTTTTTGCTTGACCGATTTCTACTGCATGTTAGTAAAATATTACACACAGCCCGGAAACTCTCCCTAGTCAATTCAATTGTGTTGTGCTGTTTCGCAATTCAAATGATTAAAATCGACCACTCTGAAGCAGCACTTTGCCAAAGATGAGAGATGCCACGATAATCCGAGTTGGCAAGTGATGATTTCTTTACCACATGAGAACATGAGATTGAACTGTGAGATTATTGAGGCGTAAATCTCTGGACTTTATGCATCTCACCCCATCCACTACTTGCCTGTTCGACTATCGTGATTTACCTCCTTCGTGATGACTAAAGATCGGGTGCGACGGGAGCACAGGGGACGAGCAATTTTGTCTTTTGTCATTTTGCCAAACATGAGAGCTCAAGGATCCTTGCAACACAATCCGACAGGGCATGACCCAAATTACAATGGGAAAGCTTGGTTCACTTGAGTGATGCAAATTGTCATGCCCAGCCAAGCACGCTCATCGGTCTGTAGGGTCAAGAACCTCGGGCCCATGCTAGAACAAGCCTAACTCAAGCTGAGCCAAGCACAGTCCGGATGTCTGACACAACTCAAACTAGCCAACCAAACCAGCTTCCTGTTCAGGTGAAGGCTAATGTTTTGAGGTTGGTTCAGAAAAAAAATCAGTAACAATATTAAATAGACAATTTGATGGGTTGAATCAATTGACTCATCCAATCCACCCGTTCTACTCCCTGTTCGCTTGGTCTACCTCATCCCGTCGCTCAAACCACCCACCCTATTCATTCGGCCATATAATCTGATCAGCCGAACCAGCTCATCCAATCTGTTCCAAAATCATCCCACAGTAGTCCTAAGTTTCTATCACTTTATTTAAACTGATTTGACTGTATTCAAAATGAATGAAACGAAACACAATCCCAGGTGAGATAGGGCAACCCAAAGGCAAGAGTAAATTTAAATTAACCCTTTTTCTGATAACTCTTAGTTAAATACAAGTTTAAGGGGTCCCTAGTACAATAGAGAAACTACAAAGCACAAGTGAAAGTAAACAATACTACAAAAGAGAAGCTATACTTTTTTTTTTATCATCAAGAAAAAAAAAATAACCCTTTTAAAACTATATATACAAACTTACCACCACCCTCAAGATGAGCATGACAGCATGCAAACACCAGGCCGGTAAGCCCATGCCGGAGGCAGCCGGGCATACTTCACCATTCCCGGTTGTTCATCATACGGGTGCTCGATCAGTTTCAGCAGTCTCTGAACCTCTCCGTAGTCACCTTGCTCAGCGGCATCAATAGCACTTTGGCATAGGTAGTTGCGGAGGATGTATTTCGGGTTGACGGAGTTCATTGTGACCTTGCGCTCATCGTCAGAGACACCACTTGAAACCAACTTTAGAAAGAAAGCAGCAGTAAGGAAAGAGTTTTACAAGGTAATCAAATAACCAAAGAAACATAGGGACTAGGTAAGCAAGCCACATTCTCGACCCCTTAATCAACATGAGGACTAGTTACCGGTTCAATCAAGGTATCAAACTCAATAATTTACTCTTATAACAATTTCTATTAGACCTAATCTGTTCAAATAGAAATGGAATGGCTGCAGAGTATGGATGTTGGAAATGCCACAAGTAGTGAAAAGGTGTGACACAAAAACAATACCTCCTCAATATAGGTTTGCACCCAAGTGGTCCATGCCTCCTTCCTCTCAGGGCCAATGTCCAGTAAAGCAGCTTTAAGAGGAACAAGGAGCTCATTTTTTGAAATGGTAGTGTCTGCTTTGACATTTGATAGCAACCGGAAGAAGTTTGTGTAATCAACTTTGTCGACGGCCATGTTATTAAGGAGGGTGCTTATGAGTTGCTTGTTATACTTGGATAGACCTAGTTTATTGGTCATTATGGACTGGTATTCATCCATGAATTTATCTCCATACCTGCAAGAAAAGAGCAATTATGTCAACAAGGATCAGATTTATACGGCTACTCGAAATTCAAGTTAGTCAGGCAGGACAAACAAGACTCGATGGTGATGATGGAATAAGCACATCATCACAAATATAATCTTCTAGTAAAAGAAAAACCACCTTTCCATGGCATAGTTGGCCTCCTCTTTGTTGATCAACTTTGCAGATGATAAAGTAGCTGTGAATTGTGCGATGTTCCACAAGCCGATATCAGGCTGATTTGCGAAACAATACCTCCTCCCAGGAAGATCTGTAGTATTCGGAGTATAACTTGGATCAAAAGCATCTAAGAAACCGAAGGGCCCATAATCAATTGTAAGACCCAACACACTCATGTTATCAGTGTTTAAAACACCATGAGTGAAGCCAACTCCCTGCCAACTTGCAACCAAAGAAGCAGTACGCTCAGCAACCTCAACTGACCAAGCTGATATCGAACCATTTAACACAAAGCTAATGAATTTTTAGGTACAAATAAACGAAATAAATAACTACGACAAATTTGGATTGAAGATTAGTACCTGCATACTTGTTGGATGTCAAATCTACCACCGACGACGATCCCTCACCACCGACCTCAAAAGACAAATCATCACTTTTGTTCATTTTATCAATGTGAGGAAAATGGTGGTGGATTGTGTAATCTGCCAAAGTGCGAACAAGTTCAAGGTCTTCTTTTCCCCTGGATGCATGAATCTGATAAGAACCAAAACGCAGGAAGGACTGAGCGACACGACAAACAACCGCACCAGGTTCATCCTTAGTATTGCCACTGCAACATCCACAGCATAAGTGAATATGATATAATAACAAAAGGTCACAATCTGTCAATAAAGTGTTGCTATTCCAATTTCCTTAGCATATACATGCAAAGTAATTTCAGGTCCAGGTCAAGTAGGAACACTAAGTACAGCTGAGGATTTTAAGTATTTTAGTTATCAAGATCCAATCATTTGACGGTATAGCACTCATAGGTATAGAGCTATTGTATGACTAATCAATCATGTGCTATCACTCTTACCTCAATTACAAAGCTGAATGGCAAAAGCACTCGATAAGTGGTATATGTCTAAATATATATATCAATAGATTCCTTTAGAAGTTGAATGTAGCAAATTCAATTAAATGGATGATTCTAATGAGATATATCAATGTTTATGATATTTGCTACCTCGAAGTGCATGATCATAATCATATAATGTAGGTTGCTATCAACACAATCAAATCAACTATGTTAATGTCTACCTACAAAATGTATGATACTACAAATTCTTAATAATGATCAAATGTCAGAGCTAAGAGAAAACAAATGTAAATATTTGCAGCAGTGACATACTCATAAAACATATCTCTACTGACAAGCTTGCCGGTAGTAACAAGGCAGAGTGCACGAGTAGTTGGGATTCCAAGTCCATGCATAGCCTCACTACAAAGAAATTCACGGATGCTACTTCTAAGTACTGCCAGACCATCTGCAAATCTACTGTAAGGAGTCTTCCCTGCACCCTTGAGCTGCAACTCCCATCTTTCACCATGAGAATTTAGGAGCTCTCCGAGAGTAATAGCACGTCCATCCCCTAGCTGACCAGCCCACACCCCAAATTGGTGACCCCCATAGCACTGTGCATAAGGTAGCCTACAAAAGATAAACTTAATATCATCTTCATTAGCTGAAGCATGAGAGGTGCTCAATTAAAGTGTATAGTTCACAACTAACCCTCCCTTCAAAGGTGATGCTCCAGAGAATATTAATGGGACATCAGGCCGCTCGAACCTAGCAACCAGATAGAGGATGGAATCACGATGAAAAGAACAAATCAAATGTCAAGTCATACAATATGCAAACTAGAAGACAAGCCCCATCTAAATCGCTAAAAGAATAAGACTATAGGGTTCCCATGTATCTTTTGAAGACTGAAAGAAAACATAAGCATATGCTAGCCATAATATTCTTAGACAGGCAGTTGATGCAGAAACTACAGTGGAGCACAGGATCCAATGTCCAGGTGGAAGAAAGTCTTGAGACATAGCATCAGTACTGACCAGAAAGAAGGGGGCACATGGTGGGGTTTAATTTTGGAATAGGAATCAGGAAAAGAAATTTGGATCTACAGAACCAGTCAAATGCAAAAGTGAATGCATGAATTTTTTTTTTAAAAAAAATCCAACTTTATGAATCAGAAAGAACAGCATCTTATGCAACTTAAACATCAAAGGTAATTCAATAAAGATGCCTACTCTTTTGGGTCTAAATCAAGCAACTCTGCAGTTCTTTCTGACCAAGCTACAAGTTCCGGATTTTCAACTTCAGCAGATGGAGATACTTTTGTGTAACATGCATGAAGCACCTGAAAACATTTGGAGAAGGGATTAGCTAATAGAATTTGCTATGATGAACAGGTGATATACATTGTAGTGTTTTTTTAATAAGTGTGATTGACAACTAATTTTGCTGAACAATGTCACTATGAAAGTGTTCTTGAATCCTAAATCTAAAAAACATTAAGCCGTTTCTTCATCTAAAAACAACAAATTACTAACTCCACCTTTGTGGCTTGTTTCAAGTCATCTACAATGTCATTCAAAGTCACTGTAAGATAATGGCTACTCAGGCTATGTTTACTTGGAGAGGGAAATTGAAAGGGTGGGGGAAAGATGAACGAGAGTGGAATGGCAAGGGGAGGAGTGAGAGGATAGAGATGAACCACTTGGTTGTTCACTAAAAAAAGGGGAATGGTGGAAGTAAAAAAGGAAAAAGGCATCCATTGTGGAGGAAAGGGAGGGAAGAGGATCCTCTCATCCCATTCATGTCTCACCTTTTCTATTAAAAAGGAGGGAAAGTTTCTTCTTTTTTCCTCACTCCCTACTCCCCAGTCCTCTATCTCCCTCCTCCACTTTCTCCTATTCCCTCCAAGTAATCATACCCTTACAGCTACAACAACCTTAAGTCATTCCCTAAAAGCCTCAAGTTGAAAAATAAAACATAGTTAAACTAACATAAATAACTTTTTAATAATATGCCTCACATATTGAGGCATAAATTTGAGATATTTTATCTTATGGCCTCATAAATAAGACGCTCTTTCAGACTAAGGAATCTGTAACAACCTTAAACTCGATCATTAAACAAACTGCACTACGCAAGTGTTCATGCAGCAAAGACCCAACTTTGCAGAGAATTAATAACGGAAATGGCCATGACAATTACCACCGCATATTTTTGATCCAGAAAACCCCCTCCTTCACTCTCCTGCTCAATGGGGACATCCAAGTGCGAATTTCTTGAAAGAAACTAGGAAATGAACAAACTTCCTACTTTGAACATGAATTGGAAACATACATAATTTAGACACGCGATTCCTTCAAGCAGATGTCAGGAAACTACTAATTCAAGATCATCTCCAGCCATCTATACACCAAATCTACCATGATCAAGTAATATTATAACCTCCCAAAACGATTTTTTTTTCCCCAAGTTGACATCCAAAACAATCTCTCCGAAACCCGGATTCGAGTGGGGGAAGAACATGACAGA
Organism: Zingiber officinale; assembly: GCF_018446385.1. NCBI lineage: Eukaryota > Viridiplantae > Streptophyta > Magnoliopsida > Zingiberales > Zingiberaceae > Zingiber > Zingiber officinale. Next base: position 2,246,635 of record NC_056007.1, on the reverse strand, counting down.
GAAACCATGCACAAGTAAATCCGTGGAAGGCGAAGGGGACTTCACCTGGCGGGGGATCGTGTCAGTTCTGGGATCCCCAGGCAGCTCCCTCACGAAGGAGTGGTCCCAATTCAACTCCTCGAGTTTCAACCGCGCGCGGACGCTACCACCATCAGAAACCACGGCGGACGGATCCCTCGCTTCGGTGGCGGACTCCATCGATCCAACAACCACGTAACTTCGCCTCGGCGGTACTGCTCCGAATCCGATCTGGCGATCGGGTCGCCGGCTCCGAGCGAGAGAGGAACCGAGTCCGACCGCTGGCCGAGGGGGGACGCCAACGGACCGGGGGATCTGGGAGGGGAAGAGGGAGGCGAGAGGGGAAGAGAGGTGGAGGCGATAACGCAGCAGCATCTCCTTGCGGTGAAAGGAGAGCTTCCCCTTTTGTAGGAGTTGGTCTCGAACGGTGCGTATGGAGAAGAAGCTCACGCAGTCAAAGAAAGCGGTCCTGCTGAACCAGGGTTCGAAGTTAGAATCGAACGGTTAATTTCCGGTTCAGCTGAAATTGTAGGAAATAGATCGGGCGCTTTTGGGTGATCACTGATCACAACCTGAACCGGACACAGGAGTCTATTGGGTCGGTCAGTTTTACGGTTCTTTTGAAATCATTGCGCTGCACGCGACACCCCCTATTTACCTCACGTGATTGCACGTGCCGCCCAAACCTGAATCCGAATGTTCTTTTGCTTCATTTGAAATCTGTGCTATAAATACCAGTCTCTGCACCGGCCTCTCCTCCGCTCTCACCGACGCGGCCCCGTCGTCGCCTTCCCCTTCTCACGCTGTTGCTCCGCCGTCCAGATCCCCCCAAGCCCTAGCTAGGGTTTCCAACGATTCTTTCGTCGCTTCCTCTCCTTGATCCAGATCCGGTCGTCGCCGCCATGGATGCGACTCGCAAGAAAGAGAGGCCGGATTCCGCCGACGGAAATGCTGATGATTCGAATCAGAGAAAAGGTGAACAGTCTTTTCTTCTCGCCTTCCGTCTATTTGTTTACTCGCAGCGAAATGGTTAATAGACCACATTTGGCGATGCCCTTTCTTTGCTTTGAGTTCCGTCTTCTAGGGTTCTTTTCACTCTCAATCAGTGTTAGTCATATGATTAGGAAATCTGGCTTGCATTATCTGTGCAAAGGCATTTTCCCCCTCTTTCGATCTTGGAGTACAAGAATAGGAAGACTTCAAATTGTTTCATCCCGGCGTCTCTCGTCCTCTGTGATGGTCTATGTTGTCTCTCGCATCTCCGTTTTAACGCCCGTCTTTAGTTTGCTATTTTTCCCGTGATGTTCAATAACGCTTCTTTTTGGTCAGTTGAGAAATCGACAAACATGCAATTGTTACTTCTTGATAATGTTCTTCTTGCCATTTCATCGAATATACATTTTTGAATTCTTCAACTGAAGAAGGAAATGAAGGATCAGTTTCTTCTAGCAATGCCTTGCACGAGATGGGTTTAAATGTAGTTCTTTGCCCTAAATCCTAATTGGTAAATCCTAAATTAACCACAAATTCGATGAGCTTTCTGCTTTACTTGATCACTACTTTCTACATTTTTGAAAATCTAATTGCCTCAACGACTGCCCAGAACGCTATTTTTTTCCTAATATATATTTAATTTGCCATTGCCGAAATTTCAATCTTATATGATATCCATGTTTTCCTTAATTTACAGTCGATGTTATTCCAAATAGTTTCTTACACTGAATTGCTATTTTGCAGCGCCTCTGGGCGGCCTTCAACAGACGGCTGCCGAAAGCCCTGTCCGTAAGTTTCTTGTATGCAATAAATACAACACGGCGGAAGGCTGCATGTTTGGGGAGAGATGTTTCTTCGCCCACGGTCAACAAGAGCTTGGCATGCCAGTCGCATCACCCGACCACCTCCATTGTGTGGATCCAACCCCCACCTTAAAGATAAGTGTCGCTGCATCGCTTGCGGGACTCGTCTTGGGTAAGGGTGTTGTCAATGCCAAGAACATATGTGAACTGACAGGAGCAAGTCTAACAATACTGGACCATGAGTCGGATCTGAAACTCAAAAGCATCGAGTTGGAGGGAACTCATGACCAGATCGACCTGGCTAGTCGGATGGTAAGAGATCTCATCGACAACATCGCTGCCAGCACTGATAAACTGCAAATCGGGAATCCTGCTCCGCATATAAGCAAATTCAAGACCAAAATTTGTGATAATTTTAGGGTCAAGGGTTTCTGCAGCTATGGCAATCGTTGTCATTTCGCTCACGGGGAGAGCGAGCTGCGGAAGGGTCCTTCATGGTATTACCCGTGAGTTTCGACTATTGTCTGCAAATTTCGAGGAGCTGCGGGGAGATTGAAACCATTTTCGAGGCTGAGTGTCCATACAATCAGAAACGTTTTAGGGAAGATTCAATCAGAACTGCGTAAATCTTTGTGTACATTGACACTGATTACTGTGATCGAGTTCGAGAATGGGCAAGGGAAGATTCGTGAACACTACTGGTGGACTGTCAGTTTTGTTTTTTTTTTATTTGTGACATGTAATATTTTTGATTTTCTTTTCATCAACATTTGTGTAGGATTCTTTTAATCTTTATTGAGAAATGAAGCTAGAATATCTGAATCATGTGACAAAAGTCGATTCGCTCGTCCGAGCACCCCCATCAACCCGTCTCTAGGTTAACACAGAGGAGGTAAATCACGGGTAGCTACTAGCCATTAGTGCAAATGGCAAAAACATGGGGGAGATTATGCTTGGTCACGTCGAGTTTCGACCCCAAGACCTCATGTGGCAATACCCCATGCCTTAACCATCGCACTGCCCCGAGGGAACTAGAATATCTAAATCATGGAATCATGATTCATGAATTATCATGGTAGTTGTTTTTTATTAATAGAATAATTATCAAGGTGAAGTAGAGTTGGACGTAAAATTATTACGGTAAGATTTTTGGGCTGATCCTGTCTGAAAATTATAGAGATGGCTAGCAAGGGATGCAGCCTCTAGGTTGATTGGATATAGACTCCCCTCCGCGCTATAACACAGGAAACATCAGTGCCGAGTCAGGGAGAAGGTCCTCGGCGTTAACCCTCCGATGCTCAAGTCAGTCACAGGAAAGATGGAATGAAGTAGAGCAACAGTAACACAGGCATGAATAGTGAATAGCGTGTGCGTACCTCTGTCGGTGTATGGATCCCCCTTTATATAGTGCCCTGGTGGGTGACATGCCTGCTTCCCAAGGCGTAGACATGCTTCCCCAATCATCCTATGACAAGACATGTTAGAAAAGTATCTCTGACATCATACCTTAACAATGTGTGCAAATCTCTGATGAGACAGTGGAAGCTTCGATCGTACGATCCGCCTATTGACCATGTCTTATGTTGAAGATACTATCTGGACAAGCGATCCGGTTTGCTTAACATTCCGCCGATCCACACTGAGCGCCCGACAATCTTGATGTAGTGTTCCTAGCCAGCCAGCGTTATGCTTGAACAGGTCATCTTCCAATCGGGCATCGCAATTTCCGGTCGGCAACTACAGTCGCCTTCCGCTCGGCCACCCGAGGGCGAGTCTGTTGACACCTTGACATTGAACACTTTCACTTTGACCTTCACGTTGATAGTTAACCCCGCTTTTGATCCGAACTGAGTAGGCCCCTTTACCACCGCATCAGCGGAATTTCTGTGTCATTCACTTCTTCTTTTTTACTTTATAGAAGGCATTTTAAATGCTGGTTTATTATGTTCACTATGTAAGGAACTAGGGTACTAAACACGCAAAAGCGCAACGGAAAATATCTAATTCCTTCAGAAGATCCATGCGAAGGAAAACCACATACTAAGTTTTTACATGAGAGAGAGTTATACCTTTGTTGTGTGCCCTTCACAATCCTGACAGCAATGTTTCTTTATATGCGGATCTTAGTGCAATCAAGTGGTCGCACCTCTATGATATTCACATGAACAAGCCTCGTTTGTCTCACAAACTCACAAAGTGGAGAATGAAATAACCAAAGGTTGTGCTAGCAACCCTTCTTGGAAGTTTCGGCTAAGTGAAGAGAGGAGGAGGAGGAAGAAGAGCAAGAACACCAAAAACTCATCATCAAAAATGAATCCAAAAACTCCTTTTATAGATTCATGAAATTGTCTTATGCCTTAATGTCCATTGCCTTAATTGACATTAATATTTGTTTTCATCCAATGAATCCAATGCATCCAATGCATTAGCAATTCAAATGGTTCACTCTTCATCCAATGAATCCAATACATCCAATGCATGAGCAATTCAAATGGTTCACTCTTCATCTAATGAATCCAATGCGTCTAATACATGAGCAATTTAAATTGTTCACTCTTCATCCAATGCATCCAATACATTAGTAATTCAAGCTGTACACTCCTCTTTCTTCATGAATTCAAATTCATGAAATCACTTAATGAGTCCAACTCATTAATCATCAATCAAATTGATTTAATGAGTCTAATTCAAATTGGACTCAATCCAATAGTTGTATTCAATTGAGTCTAACTCAATGAGTCTAATTTAAATTAGATTTAATCCAAATCCAATGATCGATCATATGAATCTATCTCCATTGACTTGTTCTTTGTATGTAACCCAATATGTTCTCATAACGTTGGCAATGTATCCAAATCAACATTTAAATACATAAACAATGAGTGACATCTAGCAAAGAATCATTGCTACCCAAGTGACAAGAATGTTGAGATCCGACTTAACTTTTCCATGGCTATTATCTTGTATGACTCAATCTTTCTATCCTTGATATCTAAATTAATCAATGAGGCATAGACCGTGTCATCCTCTTATCAATCTTTATGTTTCTTGATCTCTAAGTAGACACACTCGATTAAATAAGCTCAATATCGCATATTAACTCATTTAAGCATGACCATGTATTCTTATGTCCTACTAATCAAGGGGCTCGTAGATATCGCTTCCGTCATATGGAAGGGATAGATCTCATCTCCATCACTCACATCCCTCCGCATAACTTATTGCATACCCAGTGATCGACTTTATGGTCCATCCTGTTACGGATGACGTTTGTCGATACCAAAGTATACAACTCCTTATGTAGGGAACTGTAATGACTTCAGGTCTAAGGATTATTCATACTAATAAACACTCATATAACGATCCATGAAACATTCTCATGGCGGGTCATTCAATATATATTCTCTAATATATACTCATGTGTAAACCTAATATCTTATATTCATGATTTGTGAGATTAAGTTATTCGTTGACCTACATGCTAGTCTCAACGCATTAATATTGTCCTTGCATATTAATGTTTGACTAAGAATAGTTAAAAGTAGTGATCTATGTATATCTATAATATCTCACTATCAATTCAACTAATTGATATGTTGTAGATTAGAACCTCCTATTCTAAGATATTATTATACCTATTCATTTGGCATTGAATTGAAGTAAATATAATAACCAATTTTATTTTTATTAATAATAAATATAATATAAAAGAAACCTTTTACAATACTAGGATTAATACTAACATTGTGTAGTAATTTTAAAGATTTAGAGGGTCCTTACATTTTCTTACTAAGTATCATTGATTACGACACTCAGGGTCGTATACAATAGCAAAACTTGCATCGAGAATTTGATCTTAAATCTTAGTTGTAGCTTCTTAATGTAGACACAATAAACTTGTGTTCAAACTTTGTTAATTCAAAAATCTAGTATATATCTACTTATGAATTATCTTGTTTTATTTCTTCATTTTCCCTGCTAGTGTTTTTTCCCTTTCTACTAGTTTTCAATAGTAAAGGCTGTTGGAACCCCAAGGTGTTTTGATGTGATCAAACAAGCTAAGTTAGGTCCTGCGTTTGTTTAACCCTTGTGTCTAAGTGTGCAGGAGCTTAGGAACACAGGAAGTCGAGCGGAAGACGCGGCTAACGAGAAGGACGACACGGGAGAGAGCCGACGGGCTCGGTGCGTCTGAGGGACGAGGTGTCCGCGGAAGAGTACACCGGTGGACGAGAAGAGCGTGCGCGGCGCTCGAGGGACGAGAAACCGGGAAGAAAGGCTGCTCGAGGAGAAGGCCGGAACATGGGTTCGGGTGAGCCCTATTCCGGAAGGCTGAGATCACCCAAGCTAGCGGAGCCGGAGCGAACAGACCCGGACCGAGACTGGGACTTAACGGAGAAGTGATCCCGGACAAAAAGTCAACCGTAGTTGACTTTTTGCTCCGGGGCGCCCAGAACCATTCCGGGCGCCCGGAGCATGATTTTGACCAGGATCGCGATTTTCGCAAACTGACCGTTGGGGGATAAAGTTTATCCCCCCGGGGGCGCCCGAAACTACTTTCAGGCGCTCGGACCAGTACTATAAATAAAGTATTGATCCGTACATTGAAAGTAACTCACTTGTAATCAATTCTTTCCGTGCTTTCAGTTGTGTTCTTTTCATTTGTGCTGTCAACGTTGTAAAGAGGCTTCTCCGCCTAGAGGAGATCATAGTGCGCTTACTTTCCTTGGATTAGCAATCCTCTGATTGCAAACCAAGTAAATCTCTGGTGTATGATTTCTTTACTTAGTCTCTACTTTTTATTACAAGTGTTTATGTTATATAGTTGAAATCCGAGAAAGGTTCGAGTTTTATTTTGTAGGGCAATTCACCCCTCCCCTCTTGCCGGCCTCCAAAGGGACCAACAAGTGGTATCAGAGCAAGGCGCTTCAGGAGGACTAACCGCCGATCGAAGCAACAAAGATGGCCGGACCAAGCATTGTTCCACCAAAATTCGAGGGGAACTTCGCAGATTGGAAGCGTCGTATGGAGGTATTCCTAAAAACAGATTTTGAAATTCGGTTTATCATGAAATATGGTTTTGTAGCTCCAATAGATAAAGATGGAAAAGAAAAAGAAGAGAGCGATTGGACAAAGAAGGAGCAGAATGAGTCGGTAGCAAACAGTCGTGCGGAACATCACCTGTTGAGCGTGTTACCGCCTCAAGAGGTCAATCCGCTAAAGAACTTTGGGAGAAGTTCTTGGAACTCCACGAAGGCACGTCCGAAGCAAAGCTCGCTAGAAGGGACATCCTCCGCAACAAACTGATGAACATCCGTCTGGAGAAAGGTGAGAAAGTAACTGGTTTACACGCAAAGGTAAAAGAACTAGTTACTGGTCTCAAGAACCTCGGTGAAACGGTAACAAACCGGGACACTATACGCTACGCGCTCAACGCGTTTCCAAGAACTCCGGAATGGACATCAATCGTCGACGCCTACTACATCTCAAAAGACCTGGAGGTAAGCACTTTAGAAGAGTTGTTTTCTACTCTTGAATTGCATGAAACCAGGTATGCAGGAACGACAAAGGATACAACCCAGACTATGGCGCTGAACGCAACCCAGAAGGATGAACTCGAGTCAGACTCCGAAGACGATCAAGAAGCATACATGGTAAGAAATTTTAAAAAGTTTTTTAGATCTAATAAATTTAAAATGCAGAATAAAAGGAATCAAAAAGGTGGAAGAAAGGTGCGGTGCTACCAGTGTCAGAAGGAGGGACACCTAAGAGAAGACTGCCCATAACTCAAAAAGGCCAAAAGGAAGTCTCCCAAGAAACACAACCTAAAAGCAACTTGGGACGACACTTCTTCATCCGAATCAGAAGCTCAAGAATATGCCGGAATAACACTAATGGCAAGCTACGATAGACAAAGTATATCAGAACCTAGCATCGATGAAGGGGGAGCAACCTCGGATGAAAGCGGTGAAGCAGGGGGAGATTCAGGCTTCAAGTCCGACATGGTAAGTGAGGTATGCCTCTTACCCCCTGATCAACTTTACTCTGGTATCAAAGCTATGACTAAATCCATGTATAAATTAGAAAATAAAAATGCCAAATTAGAAAATGAAATTTTAGAAACAAAGAGAATTTTGGCAAAATCATGTATTATAGAGGATTTTGAAAAATTGAAAATGAAAAACTAAAAGAAGAAATAGAAAGATTGAAAAAATCTAATGGTTCAAATATTTCTACTTTTAGAAATTTAAATTGGTATTATAGATTTCATCAAAGTCAAATTAGAAATATATCAAAAATCTATATACCTAGGAAATACTTGGTTAATCCTCTAGGTAGGAACCTTTACTGGATTCCAAAAACCTGTTTAACTTAAAATTAAAGTCAGACTTAGCATTTTCAGCAAGGAAATTAAACAACTAATTTCTTTATGAGGCTTTGTCTAAGGAAGTGGTTGTTGCTCCAATAACCAAGAAGACCTAGTGCCTCGCCACGACCTGGAAGCCAACTATCGAAATGAAAAGTTTAATTGACTAACTGAAAAAGTATTAATTTAAATTACTTAATGCTTTAAAAGAGTTATTCAACTTGTGTTAGAAAATATTTAAAAACTTTCTAACTTAACTTAGAAATTTTTTATTATCTTAGAAATTTTCATGAAAATTGAGTTAGAATTTTTTTTAAGTTAACTTAGATTTTTTTAAATTGCCTTATCATTTAAAAAAAAAACAAAATTAACTTAGAATTGTTTCTTATGAATATTCACTTAGAATTTTTTTTAAAAAAAATTAGAAATTTTTTTTTTGGGAATGCTGAGATAAGTTTTAACACTTATGATAATTGTTATCTGAAAAATATTTTTTTTTTTTTCAAACGAAAAATTCTGAAGAGTGTCTTTACTAAATTTTTACACTTAAAAGTTCTTGTTTGAATTTACCTTAGACTTGTTTATAACCCCGATTTTTATGTGATCAAAGGGGGAGAAGTATGTTAAGTCTAGGGGGAGGTAACTATAATTTTTTAATTGAAAAGTATTTGGACTTATTTTAAATATAAATTGTTTCTATTGCATATGATTACCCTAACTTAACTTGGGTTGCTCACATCAAAAAGGGGGAGATTGTTGGAACCCCAAGGTGTTTTGATGTGATCAAACAAGCTAAGTTAGGTCCTGCGTTTGTTTAACCCTTGTGTCTAAGTGTGCAGGAGCTTAGGAACACAGGAAGTCGAGCGGAAGGCGCAGCTAGCGACGGCACGAGAGAGAGCCGACGGGCTCGGTGCGTGAGGGACGAGGTGTCCGGAAGAGTACACCGGTGGGCGAGAAGAGCGTGCGCGACGAGGAGAAACCGGGAAGGAAGGTCGCTCGAGGAGAAGGTCGGAACACGGGAGTGAAGGCCCGGACCAGAAAGTCAACTTGGTTGACTTTAGTGGTCCAGGCGCCCGGACCCATTCCGGGCGCTCGGATTGTTCGGGCGCCCAGAACCATTCGCCCGAGATTGATTTTGACCAAGATCGTGTCAAACGCACCGTTGTGGGGATAAAGTTTATCCCCCAAGGCTTCCAGGCGCCCGGACCAGTACTATAAATAAAGTACTGATCCGTACATTGAAAGGAACTCACTTGTAATCAATTCTTTCTCTGCTTTCAGTTGTATTCTTTTCATTTGTGCTGTCAACGTTGTAAAGAGGCTTCTCCGCCTAGAGGAGATCATAGTGCGCTTACTTTCCTTGGATTAGCAATCCTCTGATTGCAAACCAAGTAAATCTCTGGTGTATGATTTCTTTACTTAGTCTCTACTTTTTATTACAAGTGTTTATGTTATATAGTTGAAATCCGAGAAAGGTTCGAGTTTTATTTTGTAGGGCAATTCACCCCTCCCCTCTTGCCGGCCTCCAAAGGGACCAACAAAGGCATCATGTTTGATGAATAATCAGCAATCAAGAGTAGATGTTCAGAATTTAACCAAGGAGACATAATTAATGTTATACAGAGACGGACTCCTTCCAACCTGTAAGGGTATAATCGAGCCGAACCAAGTTAATTCTTGAATGTTTGAGTTTGGCTCGTTTATAATCGAGTCAAGCTCGAGCTTTATTTAACTAATATATTCATGACTCATGAGCTTATTCGAGCTTTTATCAAGCTTAAACGAGCTTAATAAATATAAATTATAAATTTAAATATTTATTAAAAATAAAATTATATATTTAGAGAAAATTATAATATTCTCATTAAAATTTATAATTTTATTCTAATAAATAAATTTAATATATTTGTCTATATGTTTCATAACTAGAGTGTAAAATCTATAAATTCAATATCAAAATTGTTATTTTTTTATTTAAAAATTTATTCATGAGCTTAACGAACATGTTCACGAGCTAACAAGCTGAATATTGTGAAGTTTGAGCTTAATTTATTTATTTTAAAGAACTTCATTAAATGAGCTCAAATGAACTTTTATCGAATCGAACTTCGAATAGCTCATGAGCGACTTGATTCATTTGCACCCCTACCAATCTGTTATAAGAAGTAAAGCGAAGCGAAGCCATGCATTGGGTTTTTCAGGTTCAAATCTTAACTTTTACAAAATAACATCATGTGGCAACTCTGGTTTTGCAACTTTATATGACAATGGAAGTAAAACTCCCTTATTGTTTTTTGATAGTTTTTAATGCCATTCCATTAGTCACACCTAAGATTGTGATACAGGATTTTGTGCTCTAAGTAGAAGAAATTGGTTTTCATGAGAGTATTTCGGTCATCTAAATTTTGAAGCAATGTAGATCCTCATTGCAACCAATAAGCAAGTCAATTACGTGATTATATTCATAATATTTTCAATTTCTGTAAATATTTTTGACTATTATCTGCAATTTTGAGGAGTTGCGAGGAGATTGAGACCATTTTGGAGGCTGAGTGTCCATACAATCAGAAACGTTTTTGGGAACTCGTAAATCTTAATGTAAATTGACAATGTTATTATTGTGATCAAGTTCAAGAATTAGCAAGGGGTGATTCGTGAACACTGCTAGTTGACTGTCTGTCTTGTTTTTTTATTGTGATCATGTAATATCTTTGATTTTCTTTTCATAAAAATTTGTGTAGGATCCTTCTTAATCTTGACTGAGAAATGAAGCTAGACTATCCAAATATTTTTTTTAACATAAGTATCCACCATGTTGAAATGATTAATTCTGAAAGTGATCAGTCCATCTCAGAAAATTTTTCATCGGCCACTAATAAAATGGAAAGTACTTGTGGAAGACTATTCAAGTGGTTAGCATTATTAGAGTTGTCATTTTACTAGAAAAAAAATTATACATTGTGTCGCAGTTAAGATTTGATCCTTAATTATCTGATTAACTATTTGAAAGACAGAATCATTGTTTGGTTGTCTCAAAGTTAGAATATCAAAATCAATGAATCATGATTCATTAATAATCACGATGGTAGTACTTTTTTTATTATTAATAGAAAATTTATCAAGGTGAAGCAAAGTTGGATGCAAACTTATTATGGTGTGATCTTATGAGATTAGATCTCTTGGTCTATAAAAAAATAGAACAGGGGATAGACCACTTGTAATTGTGGTCACATCGTAGCCGCGATCCGGCTGTAATGGATTGTGATCCCTTCCTGAGTTTACCGTCCCCTTTAGATTATAGTTTTGATTCGGATGGACAATCGAAGGTCGTCTGAAGGCTGTTGGAGGTGGGCAAGTGATCAGGTAATTGGGCGTCGAGTGAGGAGCAATCCTAGACTCAAGCTATAGCCTAGGAGGATGGTGAACCCAAAAAGGAATCACAATCAATTGCGGCTGGATCGCGACTATGAACTGAACGTAATTACGAGTGGTTCATCCCCTAATCCACTTTTTTATAGATCAAGAGATCTGATCCCATGATCTTATTTGAATGGGAAAAATAATTTTTATAATGTAGGATAAAATTGTATATAATAAATTTTTACGGAAGATAAGTTATTATTAATTTTGGCAAATATTAAATGAGCATCTCAAATATTACAAATCATCTAAAGATACTCTTCTTAAAATAAAAAAAATAATTAAAAGGATTCCCCTTAAAAGATATTAAGTAATTATTACAATAGATTTAGGATAAATTTAAATTTAAAATTTATATCATATAGAAACTACCTAGTAATTGTTAGAATGTGTAAAAGATATTCAGTAACTGTTGTAATATATTTATGGTGAGTATGAGTTTAGGATTTACACCGTGTAGAAGTTACACAATAGTTGCTACAACAAAATTAGGGTGAGTTTTGATTTAGAGCTTATATCATGTAAAAGTTACTCGGTAGTTATTATAACATGTAGAAGTTACCCGATAACTATTACAACGTGTTTAGGATAAGTTTACGATTTAAAATTAGAATTTAAGAATTTAAAATATTATTATATCAAAATATTATTTATCAATTTTGTAAAAATATTTAAACTTCATCAAAATCATTTTAAAATTCAGTTATATAAGTTATTATATAACTGTTATAATTCTAAACTTTAAACTCACTAAACATGTTGTAACAAGATAGCTTTTATATAGTATGAATCATAAACTCAGTATAACAGTTAATAAGTAGTTTTTACACATTATACTAACTACCCTTAACTATTGAAATATTATTTAGCCAAAGGAGGATTATTGGGATTAAATCACGGATAAACACCCATTTGTTTGTTTGTTTTTTATTTTTAAGGGACGCCCATTTCATAGAGAATGGTTTTTCTCTTTATTATTATTCTTAATTATAATTTTTATAACTTAAAAAAAAAATCCCAGATTGTAAACAGATTGGACCTAATGCGAGTCAAATCTAAGTGACAACCAACGGACGTACGTCATCACATACGTCTATTTAATCATATTCTTTATAAATCAAATAATCTATTTTGACACGTGGAGAAACTGATAATGACAGTGCTCCATACGATACTTAACAACAACAATCTGTCAATCGCTCCAACAAGAGAGATTATTAAATTAGTCGTCATTTTTGACATCGAATAAAAGGCGATCGATCTTGGACCGTCGATCGATCTTTATTCGCTTCTTCCTCGCTTGCCTCAAATTCCTCTTCCATGCTTTGATTCATCCGGCGAGAGAGTTTTTCCCCAAACAGGAGGTTAGTTTGGTTTTTTCCTCTTCAGATTCCCCCCCCCCCCCCAAATCTCAGGGTTTTCTCCTTCAATTCGCGCGGATGAGCTCCAGGAGATCTGAAATTGCTTTTTTTTTTTGGTTGTTTCCTGTTTAGGTCATCATGAGGGGAGGACGGGTTCTGGATCTCCTCCGCCGGGGTTTGCCGTCGCAAAAATCCAATTTTTGGGTAATTTCACAACCTTCGTTCTTCCTCTGCTGCTGCTGTTATTGTTTTTTTTTAATAAAAAAAGGGAGATGAAAAGAGTAAACATAAGAGTTAGACAGTTAGTTCATGCATTTATTAAAATTTTGAGAGCCCAGCATACACTGAATCTGATGAGCAAACTACAAATTTCTCAAATGAAACTTCATTCTTCTGTTGATACATGGCCAGACTTGCTCGTCTCTCTTAATAGAGAAATGCCTGAATTCATAGGAGAATACTATGCAATTCTGTGTTTATCTAGAGGAGGGGAATCAGGAAATAAATATAGTTGTTAAATGAAGAGAAAATGAAAGAAATGAGTTGTCTTTTCAAATTGCCTTTCTATTATATTCTTCTTGTTTATCTGGCCGGAATTGAAAGGGAAGAAATAATATCCTCAAGTAAACTTATTTTCTTCCATTTCTGTTTTTATTTCCTAATTATAGCAAAAATAAGATAGAGGAGCTGGATGGAAACAACTTTTTCCCTTGCACTTTACATGTTTATGGTTTTAGAATGATTGTTTCTTTTAAAACAACTTCAGTGACTGAAAGTACACTATTGTGTATGTCTCCCACGATATTGGTGAAATATGAGCTGTATTGGTGGCATTTCAATTTTTGTAGTTGACTGTTGATGGACAAAGCTGTTCAAGGTCAATGGCTTCCGCCACTACTTGTGCTGTTTTATCTGAATTGCCGCCGAAAGTTTCAGATAACCTTCCATCTGATATGCTGGTTGATTCATTTGGGAGGTTCCATAACTACTTGAGGATCTCATTAACAGAGCGTTGCAATCTCCGATGCCAATATTGCATGCCAGCGGAAGGTGTCGAGCTTACACCTAAGGCTGAGCTCCTTTCTCATGATGAAATTATTCGACTCGCAAGTCTCTTTGTTACTTCTGGAGTGGATAAAATTAGGTTGACAGGAGGTGAACCTACAATTAGGAAAGATATAGAGGACATATGTTCAAGTCTTTCCAACTTAAAAGGTCTAAGAACGCTTGCAATGACCACCAATGGGATAGTTCTTTCGAAGAAGCTCCCAAGACTGAAGGATTGTGGTCTTAATGCGATAAATATTAGTTTGGACACATTAGTTCCAGCTAAGTTTGAGTTCATGACTAGACGGAAGGGTCATCAGATGGTCATGGAATCAATAAATACTGCAGTTGAACTTGGATACAATCCTGTGAAGGTATCATTAATATGCTTATAAAGAATTTTTCTCGATAGTTTTTCTTGTTAGTGTGCCTCTTTATGCATAATGAAATGCTCTCTGCTTGCTTTATCAGATAAATTGTGTTGTAATGCGTGGACTAAATGACGATGAGATTTACGATTTTGTAGAGATGACAAGAGAGAAACCGATCAATGTTCGCTTTATTGAGTTCATGCCATTTGATGGGAATGTTTGGAATGTCAAAAAGCTTGTTCCTTATGCAGAAATGCTGGATAGAGTGGTAAGGTACATTTCTGCCAGATGTTGGAACCACAAACTTATAAACTTATCTATGATTCTCACGATAAATTCCTCCATGCAGAGACAGCGGTTCAAAAATGTAGAGAGATGTAAGGATCACCCTACTGATACAGCGAAAAATTTCAAGATCAAAGATTATTGTGGAACTATCTCATTTATTACATCAATGACTGAACACTTTTGTGCTGGTTGCAATAGATTAAGACTTTTAGCAGATGGAAACTTCAAAGTGTGTCTCTTTGGTCCATCAGAGGTATGATATTTATAATGGTTCTTCGTCTATGCATTTAGCTTTGACTTTTCATATTGTTCTTTTATTCATTTAGCTTGAATATTGCCTTGAATGTTGTTTGTGAGAATGTCTTCTACATCTGATAATTTTGATCTTTGACAAATTATTTATCAGGCCATATTGTAGAAAAATGTAGTATGATACAGTTTATGATTCATGTTAGAACAAGTTGAAGATCTTCAATTGCAAATTCATAATATGTTAAAAACCTTGTCTATGTGGTCATGCATCTTGGACAGTGTCTAGGTCTTCTAGGGTAAACACAAACAATCAATTTTCTTATTCAACAGTAGTGTTTACAATCCAATACTTTGATGCCCTTTCGTATTACTTGTATCAAATAAGAAGTGTTATTTCGATTTAGGAATGAAAATGTTATTAATGAAAAGACCCTTCTTTACTACAAAAGATTATGGTTAGGTAACATGTAACGGCTTTCTAATGCGGTAAACTAGTTGACCGTCTTCTGTCATAATACACTTTGAACATTCAAATAGTAGGGTTGCCACTGTGTTCTAGCCTTTGCACACTGGATATTGACTAAATATCATCACTTTTTTATAGGTAAGTTTGAGAGATCCATTGCGAGCTGGTGTTGATGACCTTGTGTTGAAGGAAATCATTGGAGCTGCAGTAAGTACAATTCTCGAGCACATAAATTGTCTCAACTGGAAATTTCGCGAGAATAGCTTTTTTATCATGTTCTATTCTGCGTGATATCGTTTGTCATTAGGATGCGTCAAGAACTTTCAATCATTAAAGCATTGTCAAACTGTGCTTATATCAACTATTTGGTTTGACTATATAAATCGTATCCTTCAAATGAGCTATATAAAATCTCGGATAGATTTAATAGACCAAACAAGTCGAATGTGACAAGCCAAATAACTCATACACACCGAATGAGTTGGCTTATGCTCATTTATTGCACTATATGGAGCAAATTCTGCAATTGTTTGTGTTACTGAAACTATGCCACATTTACATTATCAGGTAAAGAGGAAGAAAGCTGCACATGCCGGGATGTTTGATCTCGCAAAAACAGCAAATAGGCCCATGATACATATCGGTGGTTGAAGCGATTACATTCTGACTACTTTTTTGGCCGATGATATATATCTACAGTTGAAGCCCTTACATATTCTGATGTCATAGAAGAATATACATATTTTAAAGTGTATCATGTTAAGAATTAAATTTATGAGCCCTTTGTGCTGTAATATGTTTTTTTTTTATAACAAAAGTGTTTCTTATTGAGATTATGAATGCAGATAAAGAGTATGAAAACACATGCTCCAAAAAAAAAAATGTGATTCATATTTGGCGGAGGTATCCATTCAATTTTAGTCAAATTATTAGACAACTATATTGAAATATATTAATATTTTAATTCAGTTTAATTTGATTTTTTTTTCAAAAAATAAACGGAATAATAGTTAATTTTAAAGTTTATGATAATTCTAAAATTTGAGTGGGATTTTAGAAAAGTCACTTAATTTTAGTAGGTGAACTAAAACTTTTCTCATCTAAATTTAAAACAGGATTAAAAACAAAAATTTTAAAAAACATTGAACTAAAATAAAATTTAACAAATTTAAATTTAGAAAAATATGAAAAATTTAATATATCATATATATCATATCAAAATATATCGATATTATTGGTATATTAAAAATTTTAATATGGTATTATATCATATTAAATTTTTCGGTATTGATATTGGTTTGAGATTTAGTATCGGTATATATATTATTTCTATATCAAAAATTTAATATAAATGATGTAAAATTTATATCATATTAAAAATTTAATATATTAAAATTTAGATAGTATAAATATTTTTATATTGAATTTTTTAATATGATATATGATATATAGAATTCGATCGAACACCCTTAATCTTCCATACTCTTTCGGGTAGAAACAAACTCATTTACGTAGAGAAATAAAAGAATTAATTGATTATTATGACAAAATATGGTGCAAAAACCACTTCCCTAATAAATGTCAATGCTCTTGGATGCTAGGAAGCCTGTTTATTGTAATCCAATAAGAAAGTAGATTTGTTGGATTGATCGCACGCGAAGGGGGCGAATCATTTAATTTTCAAAAATTTGTTTTGTCAGTTTTAAAATTACAAGTACGCAGTGGAAAAAAAAAATAGAAAAACACCAAAGAACACAAATGGATTTACTTGGTTCGAAGCCTTCGAAGACTTCTACTTCAAGACCCAGGTCACGCGGACCTATCGGTGGGTAATCCACTAAAAAATCTCTTCCGGTATCTCCGGAAGTGGAAATCGATTACAAGAAGATTAGAACAAGCGCAACACACTGCACTTGTCCTTTTGCTAAATACACAAATAGAACTTGTTACCGACACGTAGGATCAAGCGTGGGAACCTTCGTGTGTCGTAGTCGATCTATCGGCCGCGATCGGAAGCCCTTGGAATAGTTGTCGAGCGCAGTAACTTTGCAGCAGAGTCATATCAAAAGCCTAGAGTAGTCGGAAGCTCAAAAGGATGCGCAGAAGCTCGTATATCAGTTGTATCCTAATGCTTTCTCGAGACAGCCTTATAAAATACATGGAAGGCACCTAAGTCTTTGCCCAAAGCTCCCAAAAGCATACTCTCTTCTGCCTAAGCTTATTCTCAATCTTGTAAAGAGGAAGAGAGCATTGTGAGAGGTTGTACTCCACCAAATAGGAGTAAGTTTTAGCCGGAGATTGCCGGGGACTAATCCACCGAAGGATTAAGGGTTCCTCCACCTCAAGGACAAGTTGTGGAGTAGGAGCTAGCAATATCCGAACCACGTAAAAGGAATTCTGTTAGCGTTTGATATTTCTTTCTTTACATTGCTTTCATTGTTATAGTTGTATGTCTGCTTGCACACTAACCTTGTAGGAAGAACAAATCGACTTGGGGGTACACGACTATTTAACCCCCCTTCTAGCCAGCCATAAGATCCCCAACAATCTGGACTTTGTATCAGCTATCCGGTCGTTCCGTTGACCTAACTAAATTTCTTGTCAGATACGTAGTCAGCCCGTCGACCTATCTGAACTTCGTACTAGTTATTTGATCGGCTCGTTGACTTAGCTAGATTTTCTACCAAATATCTAGTCAGCTCGTCGATCTATCTGGACTTCTTCTGCTCACTTAATCAAGTAGTTAAATCACACTAACACCTAACTTAACCTACTTATCATTCATCAAAACTTAAATTAGACTGTTAGTATAAACTGTACTAATAAGATTTACCTTAGAATTGTTGTTACAAAAATTATTGTTTATAATTCATGTTAGAACAAGTTGGAGATCTTCAAAGTAAATTTATAATATGTTAAAAACTTTTCATGCATCTTGGATAGTGTTTAGGTCTTATGGGGGTAAACACAAACCATCAATTTTCTTACTAAATAGTATTGTTTCATTCAATACTTTAATTAAGCATAAAGTGACAACGCTCATTTCAAGCGATCCGATATTATCGGACCCTCGGTTAAATACAGATAGATAAATTATAAAAAATATTTTATACTAGCACAATAACTCTACGTAGCGATCCAATACTTAGATCCCCATTCGTATTACTTGTATCGAAAGTATCATTTTTATTTAGGAATGAAAAGGTTATCAATGAAAAGACCCTTCTTTACTACAAAAGATTCCTGACTGGATACTATGAAAAGACTTTCTAATGCAGTAAACTAGTTGACCATCTTATGTCTTAGAGCATCCACATTGGTGGGTGTTATAACACCCACCATCTCATCAAAAAGTGTGGGACCCACATGCCACATATACATCATATTAACACATCCATTCTCTCACATTCGTTTTAACAACCACCTTTATTATTTGTGGGATCCGCTGTCCATTCATCTTTATTTTTATTATAATTTCAATTATATTTACACAATTTAAATAATTATTATTTAAAATAATTAATAATATTATTTTAAAATATATTATTTATGTAAAATTAAAATATATTTATTTAAAATTAAAATAAATAATAATATTAATAATTTTATTTAAAATTAAAATATTAATATAAAATTGAAATGAAGGAGTACAACATAAAAAAAAATTACACTTGTATAAACTTAAAATACAATACTTTCAAGGATTATTGTTGTATTGTGACCAAATATGTTCAACTAAATCTGCACGAAGTTGGTGATGCACATGACTGTCACGTAGTTCGGAATTTGTCCGCAGATAATCATGAAATCCTCGATTTGAACCTTGGATATGTTGTGCGGGTTCATCACCTTCATCACTGTTGTACCAATTTGTCACCTGCTCCCCCTCATCTTCAACAATCATATTGTGCAAAATAATGCATGTTAACATAATATGTTTTAACTTTTTTCTGTACCAATAACGAGCTGGACCTCTGACAATTGCCCATCGAGCTTGGAGCACCCCAAATGCTCGTTCAACATCTTTTCTTGCAGCCTCTTGTCTTTCCTTAAACAACCTCCTCTTGGGATCTTCTGGACAAGGAAAAGCCTTCACGAAAGTAGTCCATTCCGGATATATTCCATCTGTTAGATAATACCCCTTTGTATATTGAGTCCCGTTGACCGTGAAATTAATCTCCAGAGCATTTCCTTGCAAGACGTTATTGAATATGGGATATTCGTACAACACATTAATATCATTACGTGAACCTGCGACACCAAAGAATGCATGCCATATCCACAAGTCTTGAGATGCAACCGCTTCAAGCACGATTGATGGTGATCCATGACCTCTTGTAAACTGACCTTTTCAAGCAACTGGACAATTTTTCCATTCCCAATGCATGCAATCAAGGCTGCCCAACATTCCAGGGAAGCCGTGTCTCTCATTATGCATTTGAAGAAGACGTTGAACATCATCAGCATTCGGTCTTCTCAAGTATCGATCACCAAATAGTTCAACCACATAACCACAGAACTTGAACAGACACTTGATGGCGGTTGATTCACCCATGCGTAGGTACTCATCAAGATGGTCGGCTGGAACTCCATAAGACAATTGGCGAATCGCAGCTGTACATTTTTGTAGTGGTGACAAACCTTTTCTTCTCGCAGCATCATCCCTTTGTTGAAAATAGGAAGAATGACTTTCAAGTGCATTAACTATGCGACAAAATAAATCTCTTCGCATGCGAAATCGTCTTCGAAATATTTGATCTGGATACACCGGGTTTATGGAGAAATAATCATTGAAGAGCCTCACATGTCCGGCTTCACGATTTCTTTGGATGAACCTTCTTCTTCGCCGCATCTCGTTATTACTTTGATATGCTTCAACTATTTGTTGACTTTGTTGAAGTATCAATAACATTAGCTCATTCCCCGGATCATAACCTTCGTCGCCAACTTCAACTTGGACTTCATTTTCACTTGTCGAGTCAGAGCTGGTGCTACTTGAAGATTGAGACATTTTGGAGGAAACTAATGCAAGTCTATGTTTAGAATAAGAATTGTAGAGCACAAGGTGTCTATTTATTTTTTTCTTGTCAACGGATATATTCCAACGGCTATTTTCTATTAATCTAATTGTACACATATTCCAACGGCTATCTTACTAAAATAATTTTCATTAATTAATTAATTAAAAAAAATTCAACGGATACTTGTTTGGGTGGGTCACCCAATTTATTTATTTATTCATGGATGACTAAAATATTTGGTTCATTGAAAATTGCAATAATAAAAAATTAGACTTAGTGATCAGTACAATAATTGAAGTTACATTAATTGAAAAGTACAATAATCGAAAATTACCTTAATTGAAAATACAATAATTGAACATTACAATAAATGAAAATTACATATTCCATCTCCCCTTAATCTCTTGGCATAGATGTTCATGGATGATTAATTGCTCCTCTGTCATTTGCGAAGTGTCCTTTGAAAGGATTGCATATTCTTTTAATTGAACTTTGGCTAAGGCAGCTTTTGCTTTCATCTCGACAGCGTTTGCTTTCATCTCCTCAACTTTGAGTTGTTGTTTTTTCATTTCAACTTCAGCCATTTTTATGCTTGTATACTTAGTAAACTTTGCAAACATATTGTCCAAATTTGTTGTCATACCTTCAATGTCTGATTTCATTTTGCCTTTCTCCTTTCTTTTTGCTGCCTTTTGACCCATTGGACGAGTTTCTTCTTCATTTAGGTCTACATGCTGACCCATTGGACGAGTTTCTTCTTCATCTAGGTCTACATGTAAACTCGCATCTTGGTTAGATGAGGTATTGCTTGCCCCCGACTCCGAGGTCCTTGCCTTCTTCGTGCCAACAAGGTGATCAACGGACTGTGGAGTAAAGCTTGGACGATCTTTTATGATTCTCCATACATGCTCGAGATTAAATGCAATGCCATTATTTTCCTCGTGATACTTTTCATATGCAAGCCGTAATATGTCCTCATCACTGTGGCCGCTACGATACACACTATAAATACTATTGTAATTTGCGTTGAAGCGATATACCTTTTTTTGTATGGTATTGTGCCAGTGCGATCGTATGACACTAGCAATTCTATTGGGTGTACCTGGAGGACAATTCTCATTGTAGTAGCTTGCAATATGTCCCCAAAAGGCATCCACCTTCTGATCATTGTCGATGATTGGATCATCACTGATAGTAACAAACGATCTCACTAAAACCTCATCTTCAACCTTACTCCATGTTGACCGCTTTCTTCTACCTGCAGTGTCGGAATCCACCTTCTCCAAATTTACGAGCTCAATTGGGGATTCACGGTCAGACAGTTGAGTCTCTGGAATAAAAGTCGGACTAAACGGCTCATTTTCCGTCGGAGATGTAAAAGGCATACCGGTTGCATGTGGAATAGATGGATAATTTTGTGGATATGGATTGTACGGATAATTTGGTCGATATGAACCGTATGGATTTGGTGGATATGGATTCTGTGGATAATTTGGTGGATATGGAAAAAATGGATAATTTGGTGGAATTTGTGAATTTTGAGGAGAAGGATTTTTTTCTGGCAAATTTTGGTAATTCACAAAATTTCTAAAAAATTCTCGATTATTTTCATCTATTTCGGAGGAAAATAAGAGAAGAATTTTAGAGGAATTTAGGTGTTGAAAGATTGAAATAAGGTGATGAGTATTTATAGATGAAATTTTATATTTTTTTTTAAAAAATTATCCGTTGAAATTTGAAATAGCCGTTGAAAATAAAAAACTATCCGTTGCGTTGCCGTTGTTTCCCAACGTCTAATTGATTTTTTAAATTTTTTTAATAGATTATATATATTGTAGAATAACTTTATGGTGGGCCATAGAGATAATAAGTTTGTCGTGGTTCATAGAGATTTTTTTTATTTTCCTCAACGTTATTTCCTCTCTCTAAAATGTTTGTGGTGGGCCATAGGTATTAAAAAAAATAAAAATAAAAAGACATTGAACGCGTTCAATGAATTGAACGCGTTCATGCCTTTGTGTGGGTCCAACCCAATTAATTCTTGCGCTACACTGATTTTAACGTTCATTGAACATTATAACAGTCCATAAACGCACCAATGCAGGTGCTCTTAACACACTTCAAACATTCAGATAGTAGGGTTGTCATTGTATTCTAATATCTGCACACTAGATATTGACTAAATATCGTCACTTTTTTTAAGGTAAGTTTGAGAGATTCATTGAGTGCTGATGTTGATGACCTCATGTTGAAGGAAATTTTGGAGCTATAATAAGTACAATTCTCGAGCACATAAATTGTCTCAAGAGAAAATTTCTTGAGAACAACTTTTTATCATTTCCTATTATGCATGATGTTCTTGTGATTAAGATGCATTATGAACTTTCTATCATTAAATTATTATCAAATTAGGGGTGGAAAAATATTAAAAATTTTAATATACCGTACATATCATATAGATATATACCGAACATTCCGATATTAATGGTATATTAAAATTTTTGATACGGTATTATATCATACTAAGTTTTTCGATATCGATATAGATTTAAAATTTTAGTAAAATATATATCGTACCAATACTAAAATTTAAGTAGGAATAATATGAAATTTATATGGTAACCAAAAATTTAATATATCAAAACTTTAGTATTATATATATATATTTTTCTTATATCGAAATTTTTAGTGCAATATAATATCAAATTTTGATACAATACAGTATACCACCCTTGCATGAAATTTTACTTTTATCAACTATTTGATTTGACTACGTAAATCTTATCCCTCAAATGAGCTACATAAAATCTTGGATAGACTAAATAGACCAAACTATGTAACATTTACATTATCAAATAAAATGGGATAAAGCTACACATACCGCGATGTTTGATCTCACAAAAATAACAAATAGACTCAGGATACATATAAGCAGTTGAAGTGATTACATTCTGACCAGGGGCGGATCCAGAGGGGGAGCGACATCGACGGTTGCCCCTCTTGTTGGTAATGGAACTCCTAGTATTATGGGGTTCCACCGGTGAAGATAGAGGATACCACCCCTTGTTCCAAGTAAAAATCATCCCTCCATATTTTTATTCTTGGATCCGTCACTGATTCTGACTACTTGTATATATGCCGGTGATGCATATCAACCATTGAAGCCCTTACATCCTAACATCTTAGAAGAATATACATATTTTAAATTGTATAGAATCAAATTTCTGAGTCCTTGTATTGTAATCTGTTTTTTTTTATAACAAAAGTGTTTATTGTTGAGATTGTGAATGCAGAGAAAGAGAATCTAAACACATGTTCTAAAAATATGATTCTTATTTGACTTTGGGTCAACAGATTTGTTGCAAGGACATTTTTTCTTTCCTCTTTTCATTTGGCAGCGAAGGTAGGGGTGGGCATAATTCGGTTCAAACCGGAAAAACCGACCGAACCGAAAAATTTTGGTTTTTTTTGTTCGATTTTTTCGGTGTTTCGGCCGGTTTCGGTTTAAGTTTTTTAAAATTCGGTTATTCGGTTCGGTTTCCGGTTTTGACTCCCAAAAAACCGAAAAAACCGAACCGACAGTATTATACTTAAAACATTATTTTTATAGATATTTGATCATACAAGTGGATTAATTTCTAATTATTTATAATATAATAGCATAATCAAATTATATATTTATATTTACTTATTGTTACCGGATAACAAAATTTTAATATTACTTTAAATTCATAATTATTTTAATAAATTGATACTTTTTCTTTGTCTCTAAACTAATATTTGTAGTAGCACAAAATCAATTTAATTCATTGTATAAACCGTATATAACCGACCATATAAACCGGACCGTATTACATAAAAATCGAACCGAATCGTAATAAAATGGTTTGATTTTGGATAAAAAATCTTTAAAACCGAAACTGAAAAAATAAAACCGTAGTAGGGTAAAACCGGACCAAACCGGCCGATGCCCACCCCTAAGCGAAGGTAGTAAATATTTATTTTCGATGCCAAATTTATTAGACAGTTGACTATATTAAAATATATTAATATTTTAACTCAGTTTAATTTGATTTTTTTTATTTAAACTGAATAATAGTTAATTTGTATATCACTTTCTTTTTTTTGGGTGTAGGGTTTACTTTAGAATTATTCTTCTTGTTGTTATTCTTAAAACTTTGTGAGAGAGGGCGAATAGGAGTTGTCCTCCCCTTCCGCTTCTTCCTCCTCCTCGAATCGCTCTTCTTCTCCAGGCGTTGCTTCAGGTAATCATCCTCATCGATCGCTTGGATCTCTTCTTCCCCCTTCTTCTGTTTCTCTGACCTTAAATCGCTCGCATCCGTTTTGCAGGGGATCCTTCGGAAGTCGAATCGATGGTGTTATTCCGGAGTGTGGCGGCGCTCTCGAAGCTCCGGTCTCGTCTGGTGGGTTGCTTGTTGGAGACTTCGTCGATGCTATGTTGCAATTGGTCGTTTTGTGATTTGGCCGTCGTAGTTGAATTTGTGTCCTTTTTGATCTTTGCTTCTAGGCACAGCAGTCGAGCTCATTGGGTTCCATACGATGGTTGCAAGTACAGAGCGCGCCCGATCTTGTGAGTTTTTTTTTTTCCTTTGGATTAATTTGATGATTTGGCCTTACTACTAGATTGTTAAGTGTTGTTAAGTGATTGTATGGGAATTTGATATGAGAGTTTTTTGCTCTTTCAAATTTTCTTTTGATGCACGTCATATGTGCTACGCATGTAAAAACCTTTTTTTTTGGGTTTCCAATTCCATAATTTTGAGAAAGTCTTTTTTTTTGTCGTAGAGATACAAGAATTAGATTTGTAATCGCTAAAATATCTGGAAATACTAATCCCTTGTCTGCATTACTTGTTCACTTAATAAACAAATGTTCATGCTAGAAAGTACATAGCCAATTTAGTAAAATTTCATATCCTTGTTCCTTTAAAGATAAGAATTGAGTTTTAAATTATTGGGAATTTATTTCTATCATGATTTTTGTTGTTTAGGAATTATTCCACTACAGTTAGGGTTTCTGCTGACAAGGTGAAGTAAGCTAATTTCTAGAATAACACTCACCATTTTTATGAAACGTGATCCTGACCGACCTCCATGTCAAACCCTTTTTGGTGAATTTCAGCTACTCCTGTCATGAATTGCATACAGTGAGAGAAATAACTCAATAGCTTCGCTAGCCTAACCACTTGTCTAAAATGTTGAAGTCAACTTATTAGTAGCTCAACCATATAAGCTTATGAATCCCTTATGTTATCCCATGATTCACCTTATGGGATAAAACTAGAGTTCCAAATCTCCCTCACTCAAAGGGTGATGTCCCTGTTAAGGATCCAAGTCCAACTCATAGCCAGAACCATCCAAAATTGGTAGCATGTGAGGCCCAATGGTAGCTTTGCCATCCTTTCCAACATCTTACCAAACCTAGGATTAAATATACTCTTTAATCAATTGTTATAACCTACGTGTATGAGAGAACTCAATGATTTGTTGGAATCCACCATTAACCTAAAATGCATAAGCACAAGTTAATAACAACACTTATCTAAGCTTATAAACTTCTTTTATTAACCCACCGTTCACCATGTGGGACAGTGTGACCAAATTAGAGTGAAACTTTCCTTGTTATTGACCTTGTTGAATATTCCTGTCACTCCATGCATTTTCCATGTTCATTTTCATTTTGAGTACCATTGCAGTTTCACTTTTTTTTTGTTTAGATTGGTTGTTAACAAAGCACTTGTTTCGTGAATTTTGCTTGTAACATTTTCTTCATTTCTTTTCTTGTAAAGTAATTTTTCATTCTTCAATAATCTCTTTGCAGGATCTTCATTCTCAGCTGAAAGAATTGATACCAGAACAGCAGGTTTCTTATTTTCCATTTAGTAGGAATTTCCTTGTATATATTTGATATGGTCAACATATTCTTACATTGTTCAACTTACAAATATAGTTTTTTTGACTCATTATATCTCTTATAAATTGGTTGTTAGATATTTCTGCATGTTTTTTTGTAGTTCGACTATGTCTACACTATGTCCTAGTAAAGATTGGCTTCTAGAATAGTTACTAAATATTGTAGAAAAATTTAGGGAAATAGTCTATTAGATTGTAGAAACATGATAACCATTTAATTTAAATCTCTTCAAATCATCAGCATCTTCATATCACTATTTCTGCTTCTTATGGTTTAAGTTCATAAATAATACTGGACTTCCTGGTACATATAAATGTTCCAATCAGATAATAAATTAACTATACAGTTTTGGACTTATGGAAACATGAATTGAAGCGCTACTGTTATTAGACATGGTTAGCATGCATGCGGAGCTTAAAGGTAAAAGGTTTACATGAAATAAATAACACAGATGGTATGAAAAGTCTTGTTTGGAGAGCATGGCCTCGAATGTTGTTGTAGAAACTCTATTCTCTATCTGTTCTCTTTCTCTCTTCCAGGAACGATTGAAGAAGTTGAAATCAGATCATGGGAAAGTTCAACTTGGAAATATAACAGCTGATATGGTATATATGTCCTCTAGTAAACTATATAAATATTGCACTCCAACAATTCAACAACGATGTCCTGTTTCCATGTTTATTTATTAATTACTAGATTAACTTCTATTTGGATAGGTTATTGGTGGAATGAGAGGAATGACAGGACTGCTATGGGAAACCTCATTACTTGATCCAGATGAGGTCCATTCTTTTTCTATAGAGTTATTTTAGAATTTTATTTTTAAACTCATAAGTTTCTTACTGACTATTTATTCCATGAGTATTTGTCTGAAGAATTACAATGGCCACTGAAATTTTTCAGGGAATAAGATTTAGAGGTCTTTCAATCCCTGAATGTCAAAAGTTACTGCCTGGTGCAAAAGCTGGTGGGGAACCATTGCCTGAGGGTCTTCTATGGCTTCTTTTGACAGGAAAGGTGATATGTTGAATTGTTTATCTCAGACATAATTTTATGATTTGGTTTCTTTGGTCACAGGTATGTAAGGGTGGGCATGGGATTATTAAAGGCAGACAAAAAAGCAATTCATTTTACCTTTTTTTTTTCAAAATTTCTAAATACTGCTAATGTTTATGAAGCCATTGACGGTTTCTATGCCTATTTTGGGTATAAGATACTATATCACACCCAATGGTTGTTGGAATTAGATCCTGTATGCTTGCTACAGTCACGTTGATATAGTTCTAGTAGTTGCGAAACTGAAGGAGCTTCTATATGATTTTCAAACTGTTTCATCTGCACAGGAAAAAGTCACCTAGTTACCCTTGTATTGACTTTTCCACCTCTACCTGACACTTTAGTAGTTCCTATATCATATTGCTAATCTTAGAATGCCATGTTTTTTTGTCAACTTCAATTGCATAGCTGGAAGGACATCAGAAGGACACATTGAGTTTACACATGGCTTTTTAAAGTGGTTTGATGTTTCCTGAGGGTGTTTTTTTTTTTTTTTTTTTTTTTCTGTTTTCTTTTGTTCTTTACTTTTATGCTTATGCCTCACTTTATGGTCATTAACAATTCATTATTTAGATGTGGTTGGCTTGTCTATATCTGTTTTGGTAAGAAGTGACTGGTGTCACCTCATTCTTTATGCTGAAAGCTTTTTCTTTAATTCTAGGTGCCTAACAAAGAACAAGCTGATGGACTATCTGCAGAATTATGTAATCGTGCAAAAATTCCAGGTTTCTTTACTTATTTTTTTCTTGTTTCTTGCAGCCATAGTTTAGCTCACAGTAAGTCTTCAGAAAAGATTCACTTAATCTATAACCTGTTACATTGCAAGGCACAGTCTACCTCAGGAGATGTCTATGTTTGAACTGGGAGAAACTACATTGCATATACCTACTCTAGCAAAATGCTTTGAAAGTTTTAAGATGATCAAAATGTTTGAATTTGGAGGTGAAATGAAAATTTCCCTTCAGATTGTTATATGGTTGTGAACTCAAATCCTCTTAGCAAAGCACAATTTTGGTAGCTTATGTGAGGGTTGGCATGATTACACGTGAATTAGATATTTATTTAGGATCTTCTGTCAAACTTAGCTTCCACCATGATACTTGGTGAATCTTATATGCTCATTGCTGTTGTTTTCCTGTGAATGAAGGCTTCTGAGTATTTGTCTCATGATACTTATCAAAGTTATTTAAACTCTCGATGAAAATATTGAACTTCTCATGACACTTTGCGTGTATATCTCCCTTCTTGATTTTGGCAATTTGGTGATGCAGGAGTCAACATTTTGTATGCATAATATTTACTGAAGCTTGTATTAGAAAATTGGTACTAAATCTTGTTTAATATCATTGTAGATCATGTATTTAAGGCAATTGATGCTCTTCCTGTAGCTGCTCATCCGATGACACAGTTTGCAACTGGAGTTATGGCACTTCAGGTAATCAATCAACTGTTATCTTCATGTTTTTGCAAACAGGTCAAAGTTGTGATTTTGTAACTTCAAGTTTGACATTCAATTAGGTAATAAGAATCCACTATGATAAATACTATGATATATTTAATATAAAATCTATATCCTCTCATTACAACAGTCCAAATACTTCATCTTTCAGGAGTTAAAAATGTATTTCTTGTTGGAATAGGTGGTTGACTAAGACTACAGGTCAATTTAACTTGCTAATATTGAGAAAGAGAGAGGACCAAATGATATGGCTGATGTATGCTAATTTTATTCTAGCATTGATGTGATATGCTTTATATAATTCCATATGGTCTTACATAAATAAGACAATATTTGTTGAGCTTGAGAAACTAGGAAACATGGTGGATAGGTTAGTATTGGTTGAGGCCACTGATTGGGGTTTCAAGACATTAATCTAGTTAGTTGATTGGGTTGCAATAGTCTGTATGATGGAGGGTGTGCCAAAGTCGTTTGGCAAGGTGTTTAAATGTGAAGTTCATTGGTAAGCTGTTCCACAGGGAGGTGTTCCATGCCATCTACATCCAGTATAGCAAGCTGGATATAATTCCTGGTTATAGTGGGAAGATTATTATCTTCCCTTTTTTTTTTCCTTTCATTTACTCCCAATTTTTGGGATGACCGGATTGAGAAAAAAAATGGTACAAATGGAAAAAAAATCCCATGTTTCTATCACCCTTTCACTTTCTCTCCATGTAAACAGAATATTTGTGCAATGTTAGCTACTTTTCCCCCACTTTTCCATCCTCCCACCAATACGAATTGTCCTGGTATTTTTGGCAAAGTTTCTTAAGATAATTAACTACAACATTTCAGGTTGATAGTGAATTTCAAAAGGCATATGAGAAAGGGATGCCCAAAGCCAAGTAAGTTTTTGTTTTTTTTTTCAAAAAAAAAAAAGTTTATTCAAGTGCATAAAATGGCAAAAAGAGAAACAATTATTTTTGTGTTAGGTTTTGGGAGCCAACATATGAAGATTCAATGAACTTGATTGCTCGCCTTCCAACAGTTGCTTCATATGTTTATAGAAGGCAAATATCTTTCTTTTTCCTCTTTCTTTCCTTATATATGCTTACTTTATTAATATTTGGTGATCTAGTAGCCTTCTACTTCATTAGAAAAAAGAATATCTGTGGATTGCCATATGTGATTAGTGCTGAATAATCATTTAGTAATCAAAAGCCCTGAACTTGATTTTCTACAAATAATTAGACATCTCATTGCTTTTAAGAAGCTATAACTAATAAAGTTTTCATATTGTGTAGTGCAATTGTTATATGTAAGATTGTAATTGTTGTATGTAAGATTGCGAAGTTTGTTGAGTATATAAGGATTTGATTTCACATGCTATTTTTATAACAAGCTGCCTTAACTTTGATATTTGAGCCAGAAATTAATTTCTCTCTTTTAGATGTTAGACATATTATTGTTTTTTCACGACTGCTTTTTAGTTGCCTTCCTATAGATCTATGTTTACATACTAATAGGTTTGTTGTGGTATATTATTCAGAATTTACAAGGATGGCGGAATCATACCTCCAGACAATTCTCTGGATTATGCTGCTAATTTTTCTCACATGCTTGGTTTTGATGATCCCAAAATGCTTGAGTTGATGAGACTTTATGTAACAATCCACAGGTGACTAATCTGTTTAATTGCTTAAATTTATGTTGGTGTTTTTTGTGATTACTCTTTATATTAACGTTTTGATTTATATAATTCTCAGTGATCACGAGGGTGGGAATGTTAGTGCTCACACTGCTCATCTGGTAAATGAGAACATTATTTATTACTTTTCACTGATATCCAACATGAAATATAAATGCTAACTTTGACATCTTGTCCGAGTGTTATATCTACAAGATCCTTTCCTTTACAAATCATTCTTAAACATTCAGGTGGGCAGTGCTCTTTCGGATCCCTACCTATCATTTGCAGCTGCATTGAATGGTTTAGCCGGACCTCTTCATGGCTTAGCCAATCAAGTACTTATATTGTCTTCTTTATTATATACTATTTTTTTCACTACCATATTTGAAGCACCATAGTTTTTTTTTTTGGTACAAACGAATGTTGAAAAATACCATAGTGAATTGCTTTATGTTAGTGTTACTAATCTGTCCAAATAGTTGTTATCGGTTATGATTCTTTTCATCTTGAAAAAGAAGTCCGTGGCTTCACTTTTTCTTTTTGGTTGCTGTGCAGGAAGTTCTTCTATGGATTGAATCTCTTGTAAAAGAGGTTGGAGAGGATATTACAACAGATCAATTGAAGGACTATGTTTGGAAAACCTTGAAAAGTGGCAAGGTACTATAACATTTGAGCGTGATGGATTGGAAAAGGCTCAAGTTTAGTTATCTCATTGTGAAAGGAAAATAATGCATTGACCTTTTTCTTATAATTTGTTTGTTGTTGTCTGGGTTTGACGATTTAAATAATGTTTCTGCTCTGAATTTCAACTCCTATGCTACAGGTTGTTCCGGGATATGGCCATGGAGTGTTACGAAAGACAGATCCAAGATATACGTGCCAAAGAGAATTTGCTCTGAAGCATTTGCCAGATGATCCACTTTTTAAGCTGGTAAATCTGTGAAACTTTTCTGTCATTGATTTTGCTAGAAAAAAGGATTGAAACTAAATTGAGCGATCTTCCTGTGAAATTTCATTTGTAGGTTTCGAAATTGTATGAAGTTGTTCCTCCTATACTCACTGAGCTAGGCAAGGTAATGTAAATAAGCATCTCATCATTCATACTTGATTAGCAATATTTTTTTTTAATGATTTATGCTTGCAGGTCAAGAATCCATGGCCCAATGTTGATGCTCATAGCGGAGTCCTACTGAAGTATTTTGGTTTATCAGAAGCACGGTAAGCTTTTGTCATACGATTCATTATGCGCCCTATTGAAATTAATTCTATTTTTGAGTTTATTAGTGAACAGTTACAGGTGAAATCACAAAAGTTTGAAATTTTTTTGGTCATTTTGAAGATTTTGAATTTTGGAGCCTATTGTTAAGCTTTTCGATATTTGATATTTTCAGGTATTTCACTGTTTTATTTGGTGTATCACGAAGCATCGGCATAGGGTCTCAGGTGAGTCCATCTCTCTACCTCTTTAAATCGATTATAAGACTTGTGCACCATCTAAACCCCCTAAATATTTGGTGTTTATGCAGCTTATATGGGATCGAGCCCTCGGATTACCACTCGAGAGGCCAAAGAGTGTGACCATGGACTGGCTCGAAAGCTACTGCAAGAAAGCGGCCTGAGTTCCTTCTCACATCGCGTCAGGTCGAAAATGGCTTCTTTTTAAAATAAATGCTCAGAGCATAGTTTTGTTTAGTTGCATTGTTTCGATAAGCATCGACGGGATTGTCGGAACAATGAGTCCCTGAGCTACTTTTATCATTTGGGTTTTACTTCTAACACTATTTATGCATCATTTCTTGTAATAAGCATCACACTTGTGATCCAATGCCAAAATGTGCTCATTTTTGCATCTCAAAGTTTTTATGGAGTATTTATTTAACCATGTTCTAATTTTTTAAAGTTCAACTAGATCGAATTTGTTATGGTAATTAAAATTAAATAGAAAAGTATTAAAGACTTGTCAGAATAGTTTGAAGAAGGTAGGTATTTGTTATTCTAGGTTTCGATGAGATAAATTTTAACTCTAATGGAACAAGATAATATATTTATTATATTAAATATAATTTAGTCGTTGAGAATATAATGATTGAGCTCTCAAATTCGTTTTAGGAAGACGTTTTGAGAAACAAAGGAAAAACATAAATGAAGGAAGTAATTCGTTCGTTGTTAATTGTAGGATCGAAAAGTGCTAGAGGAGGGGGTCGTGGTTAATTCGTTCGTTTCGTAAAATTTTAAGTAAATACGCAGTGGAAAAGTAAAGACACGGAAACAATGTTAACCCGCCCGTGATCGTTGATCGCTTTCAGTGAGTAATCACTATAAGCTCTGGAAATTACAACTTTGAATTACAATATTAATGCACTAATTAAATTTATATCGACAAATAAGGAAGACGAAATGAAGGCTTTCCGTTGTCGGAGTTGAGTTACGACTTTGTCGAATCGTCCTTTGAGCAGCACACGGAAGAAGGATTGCATTCGTTGTGCCTTGGCTGCTGCTCGAACTGGGCTTAAATAGCCCATGGAGGGCGCCTCCAACCTCCAAAGGAGGCGCTTCCAACCTCCAAAGGAGGCGCTTCCAACCAAGGGTTATCTCTTCCGCGTCGGTGCTGATAAGCTCCGCTTCCTGCGCTGCTTATCCGCCCGAAGGCGCCTTCAAGCTCCATGGAAGGCACCTTCTATCTAGCGCCCAAGGGGCCTTCAAGCCCCTTTGAGGGCACCTTCAGCCTTGTTTCCTGCACAGCCACAGCCAAGGCGCCCGAGGCGCCTCCAACAACCCAGAGGCACCTCAGACATTGTTCATTCGAGAGTTCTCTTGTGTAACTTCATTCCTGCAAAGCATATTAGTTTACAAACAAAGTATATCCTGCAAAATCAAGTTAACACAATAATATAAGATAAATATAAGTACTCGACAGTCATCGGACTGTCCGGTTCTGATTTTGAATTTCCTGGAAACCCTAGGTTGAATCGACGTCTATCGTTCCCTCGCAGGGGAACGCGCCCTCACCTACTCCTCTCAGGAGAGTTTACCTGTTGCCATATCGATCCTCCAGACCGACTGAACTTTCTGCCTAGGGTTACCATCTCCTAGAACCTAGGGTTACCACCCCTTAGGGTTTTCCTCAGTCTAGGGTTACCACCCCATAGGACCTAGGGTTACCACCCCCTAGGACCTAGGGTTACCACCCCCTAGGACCTAGGGTTATCACCCCCTAGGATTTTCCTCAGCTTAGGGTTGTCACCCCCTAGGACCTACGGTTACCATCCTCTAGGGTTTTTCACCTGCCTAATCGCAGCTAGGACTTTCCATCACCTAGGGTTAATGCCCCTAAGA
Source organism: Zingiber officinale (assembly GCF_018446385.1). Classification (NCBI taxonomy): domain Eukaryota; kingdom Viridiplantae; phylum Streptophyta; class Magnoliopsida; order Zingiberales; family Zingiberaceae; genus Zingiber; species Zingiber officinale. The sequence continues at coordinate 2,212,777 of NC_056007.1, read as the reverse complement.
CCTAGGGTTACTGCCCCCTAGGGGTTTCCACCTGCCTTGAATCCACTAGGACTTTTGCCTAAGATAATTTAGGACTTTCCTGCAAGCTCAATGAACCTTGTTAGATAACAAGACAACTTAAGTTTGGACCTTTTGACATAATCAAAATACATGTTCGATCGTCGGAGGCTTCCCGCATCAACAAGGAGTTTTTACAAAAACCTCTTTTTCTCTCTCTTTGCATGTCGTCTCCTCCTTTGGCTAGCACCAATAGAAAACAAAACTTGTGGAGAGATCCTACTCTTGGAAAGATCCCGACGTGGATACGGGTAGAGGTAAGGCTCACGATGAGACTTGCTAGTTGACTTCCAGTTGATTTCGTCGTCCACGGAAGGTATAAACCATCTAAATTCTCTATCTATGGTTATGTCACACACTTGTATGGTCTTGGTAGTATGGGATGTGAAAAGAAAAGTTTGTTTCCTTCCGCAGTGTGTTTGTGGAAAATCACAATATACATCATGCTTTATTTGAGAAATTTGATAACAATAGGCTTGTTAATAGATATGAGTGAACCCAAAATATTATGTTTGGCTTGATTTTTTTTTGTATTTTTTTAATAACCAAATTTTAAAATATTAAGCTCAACTTGACTATACTTATTTACAATCCCACCCACGTCACATTACAATATTGCTTAGTTGCATCTTTTATCATAAAACACCTAAAATGATACAAAAAAGGCGGAATCCGCCGCCCCGACGGCCCCCTACGCCTGCCCCACGGTGATGTAGGAGGAGGGTTAATCAGGGTGAATGTTGGGTTGACAAGTGGCTGGGGTTCGAGGCTTTAAGCAGGCAGACGGGGATATTATCCCACATTGCAACCGTCGACACTCGAACCGTTGCGTCATGATACAACATCCCAGCCACTTACCAACTGATCCAGCCCCTGGGGGCCATAAAACACCTAAAATGATATTATTTGAACTGGATAACTCTTATTGCAAGTAAATTCAATGGTATTCAAGTGCCTCTAGCAAACAGGACAATTTTAATTTCATGGTTGAAACTTAGAAAGGGAGCCATCATTAGGAAGATCCTATCAAAGGTCCTCCATTAGATTTGCACTAATAGAGAGTCCCTTCCCAGCCACAGATAGAGTGGATGTTCTCATCCAACCATCTCCAGTCACAACAGAAAATGCCCCAAATAGCGACAGATATATTCGGTCACTATTCCGTTGCTAGAGGTTTATTAAATCCATCATTGTTAGCGATGGATATTTGAAATATCCGTCATCATTTACGATGGAAATATAAATTTCCATCTCTAAACTATGATATAGTGGCTCATGACCTTTTTGGTTTTCCTATTTTTTCTATTTACATATAAATCTAATTCACTCTAACCATCACAAGCGATAGTTTTCACAATAAACTCACAATACATAACAACAAAACTCACAACAAACTCACTACACATCAACAATTACAACATAACAAACTTATAATACATAACAAACGCACAACACATCACAAACAACATAACAATTCAGTTAAGTTGTATTGTTATCTAACAAGGTTCATTGAGCTTGCAGGAAAGTCCTAAGTTGTCTTAGGCAAAAATCCTAGTGGATTCTAAGCAGGTGGAAAACCCTAGGGGGTGGTAACCCTAGGTCCTAGGGGGCGGTAACCGTAGGTGATGGAAAGTCCTAGCTGCGGTTAGACAGGTAGAAAACCCTAGGGGGTGGTAACCGTAGGCTGAGAAAACCCTAGGGGTGGTAACCCTAGATCGTAGGGAGTGGTAACTCTAGGCTGAGGAAAATCCTAGGGGTGGTAACTCTAGGTTCTAGGGGGTGGTAACCCTAGGCAGAAAGTCCAGTCGGTCTGGAGGATCGATCTGCCAACAGGTAAACTCTCCTGAGAGGAGTAGGTGAGGACGCGTTCCCCGGCGAGGCAACAATAGGCGTCGGTTCGACCTAGGGTTTCCAGGAAATTCGAAGTCAGAACCGGACAGTCCGATGACTGCCGAGTACTTATATTTATCTTATATTATTGTGCTAACTTGGTCTTGTAAGGTAACTTTGTTTGTAGACTAATATGCTTTGCAGGAATGAAGTTACACAAGAGAACTCTCGGATGAACAATGTCCGAGACGCCTCTGGACTGTTGGAGGCGCCTCGGGCACCTTGGCTGTGGCTGCGCAAGAAGCAAGGTTGAAGGCGCCTTCGAAGGGGCTTGAAGGCGCCTTGGACGCTGGATGGAAGGCGCCTTCCATGGAGCTTGAAGGTGCCTTCGGGCGGATAAGTAGCGCAAGAAGCGGAGCTTATCAGCACTGACGCGGAGGAGATAACTCTTGGTTGGAGGCACCTCCTATGGAGGTTGGAGGCGCCCTCCACGTGCTATTTAAGCTCGGTTCGAGCAGCAACCAAGGCACAATGAAAACTTGCAATCCTTTTTCGGTGTGTTGCTCAAAGGACGATCCGATAAAGCCATAACTCGACTTCGACAACTATTAGTGCATTAATATTGTAATTCAAAGTTGTAATTTTCCGGAGCTTATAATGATTGCCCATCGAAAACGATCAACGATTGAAGGCCCTGGAGTAGAAGTCGACATAGGCTCCGAACTAAGTAACCAAAAGTGTTAGCATTTCTTCCGTGTTTTTACTTTTTTGCTGAGTATTTACTTAAAGTTTTACGAAACGAACGAATTAGCCACGAGCGCTATTGACCCCTCTCTAGCGCTTTTCGATCCTACAGTCCTTTTTCTCACAAGAGGTCGATTTATACCTCTTAATGAGGGGCAGGTCTGGGCCCATACTACATGAGCAGGCTCTTGCTTTGGTCCAACTAGATTTAATCTCTCCCTCTTTCTTTAAGAATCTCATTCTCATACTTGTTTTGCTTCTCTTGAAATAATCATAGTGTGTGTGATCCAATAGATTCCCAATTATGTTGGTCATTCATAATTAACCATTAATTATGAATAGATCATGAGTGACACCTACCAGTACATCACTACACCCTATTGGCCGAAAATTCAATGTTGACTTTAGAACTACTTCTAAACCCTTCAGTAGCTATAGTTATTAATGCTTATATTCCTTTTATTTCTCTTATACTCACTTAATTCAGGATATGGTCTTTGTGTCAGTCCCCACTAGGTTGACTACATTATACCTAAACCAAGTATATATTTTTTTATTCTATGGATTCAAATTACTCAAAAACACATGTTTAAGAAGATCATCCTCTTGACATGTTTGCTATAGTTAAAGACTTCTGAGTACTAATCTTAACAAGATACCATAGAGTATATGTCTCCTATGAAAATAGTGGTGAATTTTTTTTGGGCTATTCAAATATCTTCAGGCACATTATTTATACCTAATCATCATAGATATATATCTCCTATGAGATACTAGTTAAGATGTCAAAGTATAAGTATTCCTGACAAAGATAATTTGAATACCTCAAGTTTTAGGAAATGTACACTCGAGCTACAATGAAATATTCGTTTATATAAATTTATGACAAAGCTAGCAAAGAAGAATCAAAGAGATCCAACAATAATGTTGTTTTTACAATGACCACAAATAACTTTAAATATAATTTTATATTCATGAGTGACTCCAAGTGAAGATAATTCTACATAATAACTCACATATGAAACTAATTTATTAAGAAAACTAGACAATAAACATACAAATGCAAAGGATTTGAAACTAGAAAACATATAAGAGGATTACATAAGTAGGCAAACAAACACACAAGTAAAGTGGCAACATAACTTGAGCTCATGTCTCTTTCTTGATGTTACAACCAATCTTGGATATTGCTCCGTCCTATGAATCTGCTCTCTATATCGAATGTAGTATTGGAATTAACATTATTATCATTTGGCAACCCACTGAGCAAGCTCTCCATTTCTTCAGCATTGTGTTGTACTACGAACGGGTGTTGATTAAGAGTCCTTAATTCATTTAGCTCCTCGGCCACTTCCTTCATAGTTGGTCTATCCTCTCCCTTGAACTTTAAACATTGTTTGATAAGTTTAGTAAGTTCATGGATAAATTCTATATTAGCTTCCAATTTCACTTGTTTGTCTAAGATCTCTGAAACCCTATTCTGATTCTCCAACATAGTAAAAGTCGACACCAAACTCCTTTGTTCTTCAGATTCTTCAAAATTAATAGCTTGCTTACCGGTAAAGAGCTCCAAGAGAACCACACCAAAGCTATAAACATCACTTTTATAGGTCAACTCATATGTCACTAGGCTCTCTGGATCAATATAACCATAAGTGAATTGCAACAGTGTGGCAAATTGTTCCTTTCCCTTGGGAATCAACTTTGAAGCTCCAAAGTCTGAAATTTTTGCAGTGTTATCCACATCTAATAGTATGTTAGATGATTTCACATCTCCATGAATGATTTGAGGTGAAGCTTTTGAGTGCAAGTAGTCCAAAGCATCAGCAGATTCATAAGCAATCCGCAGTCGAGTATCTAAGAAAGTTGTAGTTCTGTTCTCATTTTCATGAAGTAAATGAAATAATGTTCCATTCTGGACAAACTCATAGACCAACAATGGCATCTCCATCTCCAAACAACAACCCAAGAGTTTAACTATGTTGACATGGTTAATATTTGATAAAATAAGTGCCTCTGTTCCAAATTGTTTCTTCAAGTCCTCATTAATAAACTTAGGTTTCTTTATGGCAACAACATCTTGGTTTTCCAAAACTCCTTTATACACAACTCCATTTCCTCCTCTCCCAACAATATTTTTGTCATCAAAATGATTGGTTGCCTTCTCTAATTCTTTGCTTCCAAATATTTTAAATTTGTTGAGGCTTTTTTCTAACTTCATCCTTTCCTCCAATTCATGACCTCCATATTGTTTGAAATATTTTCTTTTCATCTCTTCTAGTTTTCTCCTTTGATAGACTATATAGAGACACATAAGGCAAAGTAACAAAATGATTACACCACTGCAACCACCTGCAAGGTCATTGCATTCAACTTACAAAGAGATGACAAAAAACTAATCCAACAGAAAATAATGACAATCATTTAATATTACTGTGGATATATATATATATACATACCTTAATTAATTTATTATATTAAGAGTTGAATAAAGACAAACAAGTAATGTGTGAGGAGAAGCTTCTTACCTATAGCCACCTTCACCGCCAAGGGAAGTTTCTGATCAGGGTTGCATGTTCCATTGTAAGCGTCACCGTGAGTGCCTTCTGGGCAGTCACAACTGTAATTACCGGGCAGGTTCTGGCAGTGGGCGCCATGCGAGCATGGATTTGATTGCTGATTGCACTCATTGATGTCTAAAATATATTAAGTGCACGCAGAAATTACAGTATTAACTAGGCATCATCGTGTGCATTTAGAAAGGTAAAATATAAGGGAGGGCGGATTTTTTAATCTGTAAATTATGAATGAGAGAATCATGCTGCAAAGGTTGGAACCGTCAACCCAGCGGCCCCCTCAATCCGGCCCCACAAGTATGAGAGGGAGTAAATCACGGTGAATACGGGGCCGGCTATGACATGATGGTCTTAGGCATTTTAGCACGGACAGATGAATGAGAGAATCATGCACTCATTTGATGATGTTCATCTATTTAATAAATGAGGATCATCAAAATTCATCAATCATGGTGGTAAAAGGTGAATACGCTCATCCCCCTCATCCCCGCTAATTCGTCCTAGGATCAACATGGAGAAAGTAAATTACGGATGACTACTAGCCTTTGAAATAGTGACACTAGCATATAAGGGAGGCATTTATCTCGGCTTTGCCGATATTCAAACCCCAGACATCATGGTGACAACACCTCATGTGCTAGTCACTAGACCATCCTGAGAGACTCAAAATTCATCAATCATAGTGGCAAAAGGTGAATACGCTCGCCCCTAACGCCCCTGCCAACTTGTCCCAGGGCCAACACGGAGGAGGTAAATCACGGGCGGCTACTAGCATTTGAAATGATGACTAGCATATAAGAGAGACAATTACCTCGACTTTGTCAAAATTCATCAATCATTCTGGCAAAAAGCGATTCGTAAAATTGTGGCAAAATTCATCAATCATTATGGCAAAAGGTGAATACGCTTACCCCTAACGCCCCCAACCCATCACAAGGCCAACACGGAGAAGATAAATCATGAACAACTACTAATCTTTAGAATAATAACTAATACCTAAAAAAAATATTTACTTTAATTTTATCAAAATTTGAATATCAAATCTCATTATGATAACACTTCATATGTTAATCATAAAATTCATCAATCAGATCCATATGAAGATAAGGGTATCCATACTTAAAGTTTATTATAACATGGCAACATGGAGCGGTTTACGGAACCGCCCCTTCTTTCTTTTGTTTTTTTATATTATTATTTTAAAATTTTTGTTTTAAAAAATAAAAATAGTAACATATTGTCTTTAAATTAGTGTGATTTTTTTTAGAAAGATATATGGAATTTTGTACTTTTTTTTTTTTTGACATGGTACGGATATGACAAAGGAGCTCACACGTTACTTCAACCATCGACGTCAGGTAGAATAATTAATTAAATTGATTGGCATAGACGACGGACCTTGGCATCCGTCGGAGTTGGAGACGTAAGGGTTGCCTTGGTATCCCGGCGAACATTTGCAAAGATAGCCAGGGCCATTGGTGGAGTCCACGCACACGCTGTTATCGCTGATGCAGGCATAAGATGTTGGGTTGCGCTTACCTACCTCACACGTCTCGTTGCCGATGGCCCAGTCCATGACCACCGGCATCCTGCCGTCGTCGTTAATATGCCTCAATTGGTCCGTGGTGATGTAAGACGTCTGAAACCGGAACCGATCGGCCTCCAACAAGACGGCGTAGCTGCATCTTTCCGAGCGGTTGAAACTCCTAGAAAACACGACATCGTAGTATTGGAGATTCTCGGGTATGGAAGTCTGGCAGCAACCCATGCCGGAGCAGGAGTCGTTGACGATGCTCCCTTCATCCTCGCATATGGACACACACCCACTCTGGTAGCTAATGTTGCTCCCGTGGTAGTCGAGGATGTAGGCGAGGGTATCGCAGCCGATGGCGGTGAACTTGTTGTGGACATTAGAGAACCGATACGGGGTGCCTTCCATATCCAACCTCCATTCTGAGTAAGTGACGTTGTTGTAATTTGGATCGTAGCACGCTGAGGATATGTAGTTGAGCATGCGCACTTGGCCCATCGCCAGCGAAATATTGAGGACCTCGAGATTGTAATAAAATGGCTTCGTGAGGCCACTTTCGATGGCGTTGCAGGTTAGATTGAAACCTCCTCCCAAGGAACAGTTTGCTCCGATGCCAGTTTCGGTAGTGTTGAAGATACAGTGGTCCCTTTCCCCGGAACAGTTGGAGCCGAAGGCGCCGATGCCGAATGGGTAAGGGATCTCCACGTCGCCGCATTTCGTTGGGCATCTTCCATCAGGCACGGTGGATGCAGCTGCAGGTAGCTGCAGCAGCAACGCTAGCATTTGGGAGAAGAGCAGAGACATGAGAGTGCTAGCTGTTGTCGTCGCTGAACGCATAGCTTCTAATTAGCTGATGGATGAGCCAATACCCTCTTCATTATCCCTTCATAGACAGATACTTAGGGTGCCCAGTTAAAACAGTTCTGGACCTTTGTGCCGGTACAATCAAGTTTGACAAATAGCTAGTACCGCAGATTCGTCATTACTTACGCATACTCTGTCTCATTCTAAACACACGACAGCAAGATTATAATAATTCAACGGCATGTCCTTGACTTATTGACGGCTTTAATTAGAGAGGCCAATAAAATGACTCATTGATATGATACACAAATACTTTCAAGTTATCTTCTCTAGATGATCTGGTGGTTAATATATAAGGTGTTGTCATCATGAGGTATAGGGTTCGAATCTCGATAAAGTCAAGATAAATCTCTCCCTTATACGCTAATTACTATTCCAAAGGTTAGTAGTCGTCCGTGATTTACTTCCTCCGTGTTGGCCCTAAGACGGGTTGGCGGGGGCGCTGAAGACGAGCGTATTTGCCTTTTTGCCACCATAAATAATTCCAAGTTACTCTCTTGGGACAGTGTGTTGATTAAAATATAGAATGTTATCATATAAGATTTTGGGATTAAAATTAGATGAGTTTGAGGATGTCTTTTGTCTTTTTCATGTCTTGATTATCTGTACTAATGAGTAGTATTCACTCATGATTTATTAGAGACGAATTGACGGGAGCGAACGAATCGCCTTTTGCCACATAAACAAGTTCAAGTCAAAAGGCGAAAAAATAATTCGCTTTGTGTTCATCACTCACCTAGGCACTTACGATTATTTGATCTCTAGTTATGGTAAATTTATAAGAATTTTTTCTCCAAATATGACGCGCAATCAAAGAATGTTGAACTTCTTTAATCATGTGGCATGAGTATTTTCCGATTTATCTTGATAGTCAATAAAAAAATTTTATAGCGTGAGATTGATCACCTCAAGACTAGTCAATACAACTAACTAAATTTATCTGTTTTTGATAAACAAGTTCAAGTCAAAATCACTTAAACAAATATATATATAAACATAAAAGAAAAACAATCAAAGTCAAATAAAGTAATCCTTTTAATAAATTGTTTCAAAAATTACTAATTAAAGAAATTTAGCTTAAACATTAATCATCTTTCAGAATAGTTGATCAAGGAAATAATTATATTAATCTAATTAATTTGGGATGATAATAACTAGTGCTAGATAATTAAGCATTTGTGTATATCTACTTGCAAGTACTCGTGAATATTTAGATAAAAGAGAGTAATGAACATTTAATAAGTATATTCATGTTTGAATAATATTTAGAAATATTAGTACACATATATCCTTCCTAATTTCTTTCATAAATTAATGCTCATTCAATTCTTATGATTAAAACTTATATATATATACATGTATATTTACTGATACGCTGGATGAGGGCACCAAAGAAGGGTAAGGGGGAAAATGACCGCTAACGAAGAGGTCGGGGTCAAAAATGGTCAAAGATTTTGGTCGACCGATCAAATCTTATGATCGGGAGCTCTCAGTCGGTTGGGCGAGGATGCCGAACGACCATCCTCATCTAGTGGTGACTGGAGTTAAGAGGCAAGCGGCAATCCATGAGAGGCTGGGTCTCGTCGATCGAGCGACACAGGCAGTTAGACAAATATAATCATTGATAGTCGGGAAGCAGAGAAGGGGACAAGCCAGTAGCTCCGAACTGCACAACCAGTTTGAGCAGGATCCGGTCAACCTATAGTGGGACCCAACTGCATGTCTCACCATAACCTTTTGGAGGTTAGTACTACTGACAATAGAGTATGTCCAGCAAACAAATCATATTTTAGAAGCCTCTTGCCTGTACTCGTATCAAAAATTTTTATGCTTATTTAAGAAAATGTATCAGAAACACATTTTGACTTATTTTTTTCTAGGATGTTTTGAAAAACGTGCATACGTTTTGGGATGTGTACTCAGACACTATAGTAATACTATAAAAGAAGGGTTCCCATATACAAACGGAGGTATGCACAATTTTATTATTCAACACACTATGTGCTACAACATTCTTATTGTTCTCCACTATACTGGAAACTAACTTGAGTGTTGGAGGGCCAATACCGGGAATCCCTTCTCAGCTCGGTACTAAAGCCTTTTGCGTTACAAGACCATGCGGAGTCACCGTTTTGTCAACCCTACAACCACGTCCCCAGCTGTCACCTTCTTCGCTTTCGAACAAGATGATTTACTAATTTAAAATTTTAATATCTATACGTTAGACTCAATCAACTTTGTCAAATATCTCGTAGTTGTTATCTTTTGAATTGGTCTAGCTAATCTTTTCCCATTGCTTACGGCTTAATTACATGCATGATTACAACCTCCCATCTTGTTTTTCTCACTCTATACAACATCCCATAGCTGACTTAGCTACTAGTGCATCTGCATAATCTCTCATTCCGAACACACAACAACAAAATAATAATAATTAAATTAATTGGAACAGATAAATTTACACGATTCACATAAGAATTTATATAAAAGTCCATTCTAGTTAAATCATCCTTTTAATTAATACTAGCACAATATAGTACAATGAGGACGTACGACATTCGAGGACTCTTTACTATAATAAATTATCCCTTTTACAAATTAATTTAATTTTTATATCAAATATTAACTGATACTATACTTAATATTAAAGGTCCAGATTTTTCATTAATTAGTAAAATATTATTTCAGTAATTAAACTAGAAATCTGCGTTAAATATTAACAGTTATATAGTTGATGTACTTGGTAATAATCATATATATTATTACCATGTAAAATAATTGGAACCCTCGAAAACAATACAATGTATATATATATATATATATCAGACAAATTTACACAACTCACGGATGTGACATTTATGTAAGTCAACGTAGATTCACGTAAGAATTTATATAAAAGTCCGTTCGAGTTAAGTCATCTTTTAGTTAATACATGGTTTCAGTAATTAAATAAAAAATCTGTGTTAAATATTAATAGTCATCCAGAATAGTTGATGTACCAAGTAAATTAATTGGAACCCTCAAAAGCAATGTATTTAGATATATCAGACAATTTATACGACTCACCGATGTGAAATTTATGAAAGTCAACTTAGATTTACATAAGAATTTACATAAAAGTCAAATCGAGTTAAGTCATCTTTTAATTAATATATTATTATTTCAGTAATTGAAGTAGAAATCTGTGTTGAATATTAATAATCATCCAGAATACTAGTTGATGTGGATAACTGATAGTGTGAGTACGGTGGGATCTATAAAAAGTTAGATTTGAGGTCAAGAAAATTAATTAATATAACAATTAAAATTAATAAGGTCTTAATTCTTGGATTATATTGATGTTATTTCAAAATAAGTTCAGTATCATTACCCAGTGTTATGACTGATTGGACCAAATGGTTGATCAGACATGCCAAATATATCGCTCGGTTGGACTAAATTATATATTCAAATATAATGGCCAAGTATAAGATGATTGTTTAACATAAAGTTCGGACGGATATCTTGTTCGAGAGAATGCGGAATCTCCAACATAAACCCAGGTAGACTTAAAGCCAGTTGGACTCACAAGACTTAGCTTCTCATTATGCAGAGACAGGACCCTCAGTCTACAACCAATTGGATTTACGGGACCCAGCTCTCCACTTCTCCAAATGTAAGACTTTCAACTAACATCCGCCCCAGCCCCATCACTGGTCAAATTTACAGGGTTCAACTCCTCATTTCTCATGAGTAGGGTTGCACTAATAATTCAGATTTCCCCCATGATCAACGGATATCTGGGGCACAGTTCCCCCATGATCATAACTCCCAGCATACAGTTGATCGACCCCAGTGCCAGTTTGCCCCAGCGTCGGTCGAACATCCGGGGCATAGTTCCCCATATGAGCATAGCTCATAATCTATAGCTAGTTGGCCCAGAGCTGGTTGTAGGTGCAGGTTGCACTAATAATTCAGATTTAATGTATGACAAATAGATTAAAGTTAGATTTGTTGTTTGTCTAACGCTTCTATCAAGTGTGCAAGAGTTAATTGGTTTGAAGGACCTGCCACCAGGTTGAAATCCATCTATAGGTCCGTGGGGCTCAATAGTTGGTGGAAAATCCAGCTAGGTCTGCGGGGCCTAATAGCTGGTGAAAAATCCAACTAGGTCCGCAGGGCCCGATAGCTGGTGCAAAGTCCAGATAGGTCTGCGGGAAGTCAGGTTGGGTTTGCAAGACCTGATAACCGGTCAAAATCCAGTTGAGTTTGCGGACCTGACAACTGACGGGAAGACCTGGTGGATCAGAGGCAAGTCAAGTGACTGCAAGTGGTAAGTGAATGTAAGCAACTAGAGGAGAGATTCAGTGAGGACGCATACCCTGTTGAGGGAACTATAGGCGTCGGTCCAACTTAGGTCTATTTTGAAAGTCTAAGCTTAGACCTTGACTAGATCTTGGTATCGGGGAGACAAGATCTAATTACTACTCATATGTTATTATGTTGTGCTAACTCTGTTTTGCAGGATGAATCTATTTTTTGTTGCCCAGGACTAACCTTTTCTGCAAAGGAAAGCTGCTGAAGAAAAGGGGTCCAGACGCCCGGATCAGGCTTGCCCGGGCGAGCTGTAGGCGCCCAGGAGGTCCAAGCACTCGAAGTCAGTCCAAGCGCCCGGACTCGAAACTTCATCCACAAAGATGATGTTGAACACATTGATTGGTGAGCCACGTGATCCAGGTGACCGGAGGGATTCCAAGTGCTCGGAATGGACCTATATAAAGGCCTTCAACCCCGAGCTTCAAAAATACAACGGCTATGACTTTCTCTTCTGCTCGGTACTCCGAAAAGCTCCTACGACGCTGTGAAACTCTTTCGACAACCTGCGATCAAGATTCTTTTCTTTTATTGTCATAACACCATTTTATAGTTATTGTACTTGAAATTTGTAATTTTTTTGAGCTATTAGTGAATTGCCCAACGAAAGCACTGGACGAGTACAAGCCTTGGAGTAGGAGTCGTCGAAGGCTTCGAACCAAGTAAAAACAACCTGTGTTAGCATTAATTTTTTTTTGCTTCTACTTTCCGCTACATAACTTAGTTTTTAAAATCAAATTTTTTGACGATCGCTATTCACCCCCCTCTAGCGAATTTCCGATCCTACAAGTCAGACTTTCTCTAGGAGACAACATTGCCAGAGAATTATAACAACTTGTCAGGGAATATACCATTATTCTAACATATACAGACAATGGAACCTTCTTCCAACCATGGGGAAGCTACTGTACATACTTTGCCATTCGACATACTTTGATACTAGATATTCTCTACCACTTTATTAATGTGGAGGTTATGAGAGGTCGTATGAAAAGGGGGGGGGGTCCTCTTCGTTGGCTAGATGCACGCATGAATGCATACGCATCTGCATACTTGTGCATTGACACTATTGTTACTAGTGTTCATCTTCTTTTCCATTTCACTTGGCCACTGTTCTGACTTGAGCGTTGGAGTGTTTGCACTAGAGACCTCTTCCCTTGCCCGGTGACTAACACTTCCTTCTCCCAGTCTTTGTCTGTGGTGTGCACAGGTCCGCAAATCCTAGCTCCAAGATCACTTAACACCACCTTCTTCCAGCTCAGGGTCTTTGCACGGTCAACACACAAGCCACCTAGATGGCAACCCAGCCAGCATGCCATCTCCCCTATTTTTAGACAGGATCAAATTTAGCGCCGTCTATGAGAAGTTTACATGAATCTAAAATGAGGAGATGGAAGAGGCTAAATGACTCACCACCGTCACCTTATCGCAAGAAGACTTAGAACTGCTAATAATAGCTTGAGCATAAAAGTTAGTGCAACAACAATAAACAGCGGTTGGGGGTCTTGTGCCGCATGACTCGGTTATGCTAATGACAGACCCTCACAGTGAGCAAAGGACTCGAGTGGAAGGTCTGACTGGGTTCCAACCAACTCCTCCTCTACCAAGCTTCATGAAAATGCACGTGTAGCCGATCAACATGTCGCCCGTGCCATCCACCCTCGTCGCGTATCATGGGGCATTGCTCCGCACACCGTTTGATGATATGGGATGGGTGGCAAGGCTTTAGGTATCATATTCTGGAAACACGCCTGCTTGCGATCTTTGAAAGAAGAAAGCTCCAATGGCTAGCATTTCCCTTGAGCGAATAAGTGTGCCATTCTCCCAATAAATTTTGGAGGATAGATTGCCGAGCCGCTTCCACCCTTTGACAATTGGAGAATACGGAGGAGCGACCGACCCAAAAGATTATTTACTTAAATTTGAAAACGCAGTCAACCTTCATCAATACATGGATGACATTAAGTGCTTAGTGTTTCTTACCACTCTTTTTGGATCGACACAAAGATGGTTTAGCCAGCTCTTGGTTGAGTCCATTTTTTGCTTCAAAGATTTTCACAAAGCATTCTTACACCACTTTGCCATCAATAGGAAGTATCAAAAGAATAGCCTGAGTTTGTCACTTTTGAAATATTAATAAATGCTTTCTCCCAAGGCCTTTTATAAGGAGATTTTTTCCGAATCCTGTCAGAAAGCCCCCAGAGGACTTTAACGACCTACTAGGGAAAGTAGTCAAATATATTAATGTAGAGAAAGCCTAGGCCGCCCGGAAGGAGGTGACTATCTCAGCTCTGATTGGCCACACCGGTTGACAACCACTATCACCCCCAGAATGCCCAGAGACTCTTGCTCGAATCTTCCACCAATCCGAGAAGAAAGGGCAGTGCGAAAAGTAAATTAGTCATTGTTTGAAAGGTATAGACATTTTTGTGACTACCATCAATCTACTCACCATGCTATCAGTTGTTGGTTGCTACTCGGAAAACCTAGAGGCTCCACTGTACAAAAATTTTGTACAAAGGTCTGAACCTTTTCCTAGCTACCATGTGTTCTTTTAAATTAAATTTTGGATCACCTGCGGAACTTAACACGTTTGATCCAAAACTTAATCTATTCGTTCTTTTAGGTTTTGACTTGGGTCTCCTGCGGAACTTAACACGTTCGACCCAAATCACCTTAAGTTATTAATTCCATTAAATATTAATTTCCATAATTAGTTCCCAGTACTGACGTGGCGAGGCACATGACCTTCTTGGATATGGGAGCAACCACCACCGACTAGACAAAACCTTTTATGGAAAGCTAATATTTAATTTCCTAAAATAACTTTAGGTTAACCAAAAAGAACAATCAAATCACAAGGAAAAATAAAACAAAAGAACACAACTTCGAAAAACATATTCGAAATACTAGAATCGTAAGCCTCTTGTATTTGGTATTATTTCCAAAAATAACTAGTATGATGCGGAAAGAAAAATTACTAGTTATACCTTTTAGAAAGACTTCTTGATCTTCTACCGTATTCCTCTTCTAACCTCGGACGTTGTGTGGGCAACGATCTTCCGAGATGAGAAACCACCAAAGCACCTTCTTTTCCTTTCTTCAAATTTCGGCCAAGCACAAAGCTTCCAAAAGATGAAGATCTTTTCCACCAACCAAGCTCCAAGGGATGTAAGCTTTCTCTCCTTCTTCCTCAAGCTAGATCCGGCCACCAATTAAAACTCCATGAGCATGAAGAGGTTCGGCCACAAAGAGAAGAAGAAGAGAAGAAGAAAGGGCCGACCACACCACCAAGGAAAAGAGGGAGAAAAATAGAATAGAAGTTCTTAGCCTTGAAGCCTCCTCTACCCCCTCTTTTATAATTCTTGGTCTTGGCAAATAAGGAAAATTTAATAAAAACTTCCTTAATTCTTTTGCCATTGAAAAGGAAAATTTATTTAATTAAAATAATTTTCTCTTTTCAAATTATAATGGCCGGCCACTCTTCTCCCCAAATCAAGGAGAGTTTTAATTAAAACAAAAATTAAAACTTCCTAATTTGTTTCTAGAAATTTATAAAAATTTCTCAAATAATTTTAATCCCTTCATGATTGGTTAATAAAAAGAAATTTTATAAATTAAAATCTTTCTTTTAAACATGTGGATAATTTCTAAAAAGGAAAGTTATCTCTAAAAATTAAAATCTCCTTTCAATCTACAAATAAGGAAAGATATTAAATCTTTTCTTAATCTTTTGTAAAAACTAATAAAAGAGAATTTTTAATTTTTAAACTTTCTTTTAAACCATGAATATAATTAAAAGGAAAGTTTTTACCAAAATTAAAATCAACCTTTTAATCTACAAATAAGGAAAGAGATTTTAACTCTTCTCTTAATCTTTTGTAGAATCTTATAAAAGGAAGGATTTAAATTTTTAAACTTTCTTTTAAATTATATTATCCACATAAGAAAAATTTTAAAATTCCTTTTTATCTTAATAGGGACGGCCACATGAATTCACCCATGAACATACCCATGGCCGGCCCTAGCTTGGTCTCCAAGCTAGCTTGGCCGGCCCCTATAGGATGGGTAAGAAGGTGGGTATAGGTGGGTATAGTACTCTATAATTAAGAGGCTACGATAGGGACCCAGAGGAGGAATTGGTTTTGGTCTCCCGATAAAATTAAGCATCCCGTGCTCGCCCCGAACACACAACATAATTTTATCAATAATAATTCATTCCACTAGAGAACTATTATTGAACTACCGCACCAATCCCAAATTACATTTTGGGCTCCTTCTTATTATGAGTGTGTTAGTCTCTCTGTATTTAAGATAACAAATGTCCACTAATTAAGTAAGTTACTGACAACTCACTTAATTAATATCTAGCTTCAAGAGTAGTACCACTCAACTTCATCGTCATGTCGGACTAAGTCCACCTGCAGGGTTTAACATGACAATCCTTATGAGCTCCTCTTGGGGACATTCTCAACCTAGATTACTAGGACACAGTTTCCTTCTATAATCAACAACACACACTATAAGTGATATCATTTCCCAACTTATCGAGCTTATTGATTCATCGAACTAAATCTCACCCATTGATAAATTAAAGAAATAAATATCAAATATATGTGCTTGTTATTATATTAGGATTAAGAGCACACACTTCCATAATAACCAAGGTCTTTGTTTCTTTATAAAGTCAGTATAAAAGAAACGACCTCAAATGGTCCTACTCAATACACTCTAAGTGTACTAGTGTAATTATATAGTTAAGATAAACTAACATCTAATTACACTACGACCTTCCAATGGTTTGTTCCTTTCCATCATGGTCGTGAGCCACTGTTTATAATTTACAAGGAACCGATAACATGATCTTCTGTGTGTGACACCACACACCATGTTATCTACAATATAAATTAATTGAGCAACTACATTTATCATAAATGTAGACATTTGACCAATGCGATTCTTATTTCTAGATAAGTGTTCATACCAAAAGCTAGGCTTTTAGTATACACTCTAACATCAGTGAGGGCCATTAGTATGCTAAAAGGCTTCATCGAGTGGCTGAGTCAAGAGAAGCGAATAAAGGATCATCCTCACTTTCCTCTTAATTATCTCCTTCCAAAACATCATCCTCGCAGATAGAATTTTATCCGCGTCACAACGGATTGTGACACCTATCGTGTTAATAACTTTTTCGATCTAAGCGCCTAAACTAGTTTCGGGTGCCCGGACCGGGTTAAACCCGCTCCGTGAAGCCACTGAAACAAGGTGCCCCTGGGCTGCCCCAGGGGGTCAGGGCACCCGAACCAGGTTCGCGCACCTAGAACAGAAAGTCAACCTAGTGTTGACTTTTTAGTCAAGGTCTTCTGCTCCGATTCCTCTCACATTGTTCTGGATCTTCCGCTCCGGTTCCACTCGCTTGGTTGATTTTGGCCATCCGGAATAGAATTCACTCGAATCCAACTTTCGGACTTCTCGAACAACCTTCCGCTCAGGCTTCTCGTCCCTCGAAAACACCTCACGTCTCCTTCTCGTTCACCTGCGTACTCTTCTGCAGCACCTCGTACCTCAGACACACCGAGCCCGTCAGCTCTCTCCCGTACCGTTCTTCTTGCTAGCTACGTCTTTTGCTCAACTTCCTGTGTTCCTAAGTGTTGGTGCAATATTCCCTAGGTCAAGGTTGACCTGGTTGACTGAGCTTTAGTTGATTCAAACTCGAGTCTTGATGTTTGAGTTTCGATGTTTGACAATACATGTAGACAACACATGGAGATTGCAGGTGCGATTGTTCATGTGGGAAGATTGTGAAGGAGAGTCAAGTAAGTCAAGGTTGACTGGATACTTGACTGGAAAGACCTAGTGAGTGAAGCTAGGCAGAAGGAAAGTCCTGGTGAGTGAAGCCAGGCAGATGGGAAATCCTAGTGAGTGAAGCTAGGTGGAAGACCTAGTGAGTGACGCTAGGCAGCTGGAAAATCCTGGTGAGTGAAGCCAGGTGAAAGACCTAGTGAGTGAAGCTAGGCAGTATGGAAAGTCCTGGTGAGTGAAGCCAGACAAATGGAAAGTCCTAGTGAGTGAAGCTAGGGAGTATGGGAAGTCCTGGTGAGTGAAGCCAGGTAGATGGGAAGTCCTAGTGAGTGAAGCTAGGCAGTTGAAAGTCCTGGTGAGTGAAGCCAGGCAATTGGGAAAGTCCTGGCGAGTGAAGCCAGGCACGAGGAAATCCAGATGGATCAAGGTTGATCAGACATCTGGTGTTGGAAAGACCAAGTAGGTCAAAGGGATTGACCGGATACTTGGCACGAGAAATCTAGGTGGATCAAGGTTGATCAAACACCTGGTGGAGATAAGTCCAAATGGGTCAAGGATGATCGGACACTTGGCACGAGGAGAAAAGTCCAAGTGGGTCAAAGGGATTGACCGAACACTTGGTGAGAGAGTTCTAGCAGGTCAAGGGTGACCAGATGCTAGGCATGATGTACCAACAGGTTATGGTTGACCGGATGTTGGTCTAGGGGACTTTGGACTTGTTTTTGGGCAAAAACAAGAGCTAGCTCGATCAACCGATCGATTGGCTCATGCCCAATCGATCGGCTGATCGATTGGGTGAGTCCCCACGACAAACCTCCTCCCAATCGATCATTGGATCGATTGGGGAGAAGTGTCGCGCGAACAGAAAGCCTCCCAATTGATCGGTCGATCGATTGGGAGCCTCCAATAGATCGGGCGATCGATTGGGAGCTGCGACTTCACGCGATAAGCCCTGGATCGATCGTCCGATCGATCCAGGCTATTCCCAGGAGCACAGAGGCGCTCTGGATCGATCGACCGATCGATCCAAAGCCTCCCCGATCGATTGGGAGCAATCCAATCGATCGGGAGCAATCCAATCGATCGGGATTCGACCGTTGGCGCAGGTTTTAGTCGTTGGCGTGCGATTCCTTCGGCACTTTTTCCTCTCTTCGACACACACGACCAGAGCTTGAGTTTGGGCGATTTCTCCACAAAGTTCACTGCTAGATCTTATAGGTCCTTGGAGGTACGTCCAAGTCAAGAGGCGAGAATACAACAAGAAGAAGAAGCTAGGGTTTTTTATTGTAATCTTGTAAGATTCATTTTTATTTTGCTTCTTTCTTTCTTGTTGTTGTATTGTGAGGTTGTAGGGCTTCTCCGCCTTCAGTAGTTATCGTAAAGGAGTGTTTTATTAGTGGAGGGTACGTGAGTGTGTGGATCCTTGGACTAGTCATCTTTTGTGAGGTGAATATCAAGTAAATCCTTTGTGTTAGCGTTGTATGTGTTGTTTCTTGTATTTCCGCCGCATATCTTTGAAGAAACAAGCAACGAAGAGCACGAGGAGCGCGCCAAGCTATTCAGCCCCTCTAGCTACATATTTGGTCCCAACAAGTGGTATCAGAGCGAGGTCGCTCTTCACCGGAATCATCGCCGGAAGGGGCAAAAAGCTAGAGGGTGAAGAAGTTGGAGCAAAATTCTACAAGTCGAAGACTTTATCAAAAGGCTCAATTTCAAGATAAAATTCCAAGATGGACTTGGATTCGATACAAGGGTGCCTCCACCATATGTATCAACGAGTTTCGATTCTTGGAAATCAAGGATTGAAAATTTTCTTATGATGGAGATAGAGCAATGGTTTACTCTAATGGAAGGCTTTGAAGCTCCAACAAACTCCAAGGGTAAGGTTCTCAAGAAGAATAAATGGAGACAAGAGAAAATTCAAAGGAGCGAGGCAAACGATAAAGTGATCAAGCTATTGGTCAATTTATTGCCAAGCAACATTTTAGCTCAAGTTGGAGAAGTTCAAGATGCTAAGGATCTATGGAGTAAATTGTCAAAGCTTCATGAAGAACCCTCCACTGTACCAATTCAAGAAAAATCCAAAGAGGGCGACTCATTGGAGAAAATACAAGAAGAAGAGAACTCCGAAGTTGAGAGATGCTCAACTTCTAAAGAAGAAGTCCAAGAAGTCTCATCTTCAAAGGAATGCAATGAGAAGAGCAAAGAGGGAGCATACTCTTTGTTCCATATACAAGATGAAATGACAAAGCCTCCACCTCTAGGATTGAGGGAGAGCAATTTTCGTTGACACCGGATCAAGAAGAAGGAGAAGTCTCCACATCCGGGTCAAGAGGAGAAGAGGATGAAGAAGTTTCCACCTCCACAAGTCAAGTCAAATCAATGGGAGGGAAACCATTTTCGGATCAAGAGGAAGCCTCTACATCGCAATCAAATGGAGAGGATGCCATCCCTACACATGAAGGTATAAATAGTTCAATTAAAATTTAAAATTATATTATATGTTTTGAATGTAGGGAACATGGGCACTACAAAAGCAAGTGCCCTAAATTGGCCAAGAAGAAGAGTCAAGTGACACATACGGGCAAGGAGAAGCCCAAAGAGACCGCTCTCGGAACAAAGAAGAGCAAGGAGCACATTGTGTGCTTTTCTTGCAATCAAAGGGGACACTATCAGAGTCAATGTCCAAAGGGGAAGAAAGCGGTCAAGGCTCAAGGAGGAAGCACAACTCAAGGGGGAGCTTCCAAGGTAAAACGAAAGGTATCATTTATTGAGCCTACCCTTTTAAATAATGGTAAAAAGCATGATAATTCCAATTTTTATCATTTTAATGCTATTTACCATAAAAATAGGAAGCATGATAGCATTAAAGAAAAATATATGACTCTTCATGTTAAAACCACTCAATCAACATGAACCACTCAATCTAGGGCTAAGAAGGTAGATAACCAACTAGGAAGTAATTCTAAGGATTTTAGGTATTTACCTAAGAAAAAGAAAAATCAAGGTTTTAGTGAAAAATCCAAGGTTGAGGGATTATGGAGAGAAAATCAAGTCTTAAGGTCAAGACTTGATAAATTGGAGAGGACTCTTAGAAAAATCACAAATGATACACAAGGATTCAAGAGTCAAAACCTAAGTCTAGGACAACAAGGGTCATCCAATGGTCATAGAGGTTTGGGGTACAAACGTAAGGCTAAGAAGGATGCACCTTCTTATCATAGGGTTCCATATAGTTATGGAACCAACCCTAGGTCAAATGGTCAAGTCAAAAATACTAGGAAGGCTATTCCTAAGAGTATTTTTACAACAAACGTGACTAAGACTTCTAAGAAGTCCAAGAAAGTCACAAAGAAGGTCACAAGGGAAGAAATCCCTAAGGTTGACCTAGAAAGTGTGACCAAGGCCTCTAAGAAGCCTAACAAGGTCACTAGGAGGTATTTAGGGAAGTTATCCCTAGTGAATACTTAGAGCATCCAAGGAGCACCAATAGGTTTTGGGTTCCTAGGAGCATTTTCTCTACCCCTTAGATGAGTTAGACAGTGTCAACTCAAATTGAAAGGGTAGTTAACCCAATCATGATGAAGTTGACACTCTAAGAGCATTTTCAAGGTTATTATCAACCTTTGAAAATGAAGTGGAGTTTCATTTACTCTTTGGTAGAGTAAAATGTGCCATAATTTGAAAGTTCAATTTTAAATTAAATCGGTACAAATTGGGAAAATCATAAAGAACTACCAAGTTGGGATTTTGGTATGTTCTTAAGGAGTAAGGGCAAAAATTTAGAACTTGATCTCGATGATTACTCCTTGAAGGAGAAAATTGTGCCAAAATTTGAGGATTATGCTTAATTTGTATTGACACAATGTAGGAAAAGCAAAGGAAATGCCAAAATTGGGTGTTGACATTTTCTTGGGAAATAGTGGGCAATCTAGATTTTAAATCTAAGTTAGCTAATGTTTAAGGACGCTTAGATAGTTATTCTAGGTATTTTATTTATGTTAATTTGTCATGCTTTGTTTGCCCATCATATGTCATGACATCATGCTTATGCATTCATGCTTTATTGTAAAAAATATAAAAATACCATGTCATGTCATACATACATCATGTAGTCATAGGAAATTTCCTTTTGAAAATTATTTATCTTTGATGTATGCCATAACATATCATGCATTGTTTTTAACTCCTTGCAATTTAAGGATAAATGACATTCATTAACAAGTAACATCCTTGGTGGATGTTTATATTTAAAAATGCCTAGATAGACATGCATGATCCCTAGATTAGGGCAAAACCAAAGTTTACATCTCACTAAGAACTATAAGGTGACTTGTATGTGGTTTCATACACATAAAATACAAGTGAGATGTTAGGATGATGAACAAAACTCAAGATATTGATTTAGTGTATTCTTTTGAGTTTTAGGTTCATCAAAACACATAGTTATGTGTTTTCCAATCATTGGGAAAGCTAATGTACAAGTCATATGCATTGAGCCCAAAGAACATGGTTGGATATTGGTTTTGAAAATCATTTTAAAATGCTTTTAGAAAACCTTGATGAAGACTATCTTTTGATAGTAATCATCATTGAAATGTTAGACACAAACTAGAAGAAAATACTAAAATTTTTACAAGTTTCGAAGTTTATGTCAATCTTGGAAAATATAAAGTATTTTCATAGAAAACTATTTTTCCTTGATAGTATATCTCCTAAGTAGTGTCTACATGAATTTTCACGATTTTTAGAATTTTGTAGAATTTTTGGGGAGTTTCTGAAGTTGACTGAAATGGAATTTTAGCAATTTCAGAGCTTCAATCGATCACCCGATCGATTGGAGTGCCTCAATCGATCGAGCGATCGATTGAGAAGGCATTTCCCGCGAGCAGAATCTTGCTAGATCGATCAGCCAATCGATCCACGCAGTCTGAATCGATCAGTGGATCGATTCAGCAGGGTTCAATCGATTGGGACCCAACTCCAATCGATTGGGAATGCTGATTTTGGCTGAGAAAGCTTGATTTCAGTATTTTGAACCACCTTTAGTCTAGGTAAACTTTTCTAACCCCTCAAAACACATTTGTATACATATAGGGGGAGTTTTCATGATGAAAACAAGGATGGATTGGTCAAGGAAGACTAAGTAGAGGTTTAGGTTGAGGTTTGGTTTCAATATTAAATTTTTGAACCTCAAAACTTCAAAATTTGGATTCCCTAAAGGTTTAGAGATTCCAAGTCATTGTTGGTGTAATGAAAGAAGTTTCGTGCATGTCTTTAGGGGGAGTTACTCTTTAAGGACATGAAAATCTATTTTTCATACACCTTTGAAGGTGGTTAACCTTCTTTAGTGAATATGCTCAAGGTTGAGCATTTGAATTTAATGGAGAGTGGATATCTTCATCATTCAAGTGGTGTATGCTCATGGATGAGCATTTGATGATAATGAAGGGTATGAGACCTTCATTTGAATCGTGTATGAATATACCAAGTGGTATATGCTCAAGGATGAACGTTAAGAATAATGAAGGATATGAGACCTTCGCTATTAGGTTGTGAACAATGAGTGAAGTTGTAAACAATGTTGGGTAACTCTTCAAGGGGAGAGTTTTGTTTCTTGATGTGTGGCAATAGAGAGAGAATGTAGGGTTTAAGTTAGACCTTCATTTCCTAAATAGGGGGAGAATGTACATTGCCCTCTAGAAAAGGAGGAGAATGAAGGGAATCCTCATTCATATTGGCATGAAGGAGTTTGAGGCTATGAGATTAGCCTAACTTAAAGGAGGTATTGTCAAACATCAAAAAGGGGGAGATTGTTGGTGCAATATTTCCTAGGTTAAGGTTGACCTGGTTGACTGAGCTTGAGTTGATTCAAGCTCGAGTCTTGATGTTTGGGTTTCGATGTTTGACAATACATGTAGACAACACATGGAGATTGCAAGTGCGATTGTTCATGTGGGAAGATTGTGAAGGAGAGTCAAGTAGGTCAAGGTTGACTAGATACTTGACTGGAAAGACCTAGTGAGTGAAGCTAGGCAGAAGGAAAGTCCTGGTGAGTGAAGCCAAGCAGATGGGAAATCCTAGTGAGTGAAGTTAGGTGAAAGACCTAATGAGTGAAGCTAGGCAGTTGGAAAATCCTGGTGAGTGAAACCAGGTGAAAGACCTAGTGAGTGAAGCTAGGCAGTATGGAAAGTCCTGGTTAGTGAAGCCAAGCAAATGGAAAGTCCTAGTGAGTGAAGCTAGGCAGTATGGGAAGTCCTGGTGAGTGAAGCCAGGCAGATGGGAAGTCCTAGTGAGTGAAACTAGGCACTTGAAAGTCCTGGTGAGTGAAGCCAGGCAATTGGGAAAGTCCTGGTGAGTGAAGCCAGGCACGAGGAAATCCAGATGGATCAAGGCTGATCGGACATCTGGTGTTGGAAAGACCAAGTATGTCAAAGGGATTGACCGGATACTTGGCACGGAAAATCCAGGTGGATCAAGGTTGATCAAATACCTGGTGGAGATAAGCCCAAGTGGGTCAAGGATGATCGGATACTTGGCACGAGGAGAAAAGTCCAAGTGGATTAAAGGGATTGACCGGACACTTGGTGAGAGAGTTCTAGCAGGTCAAGGATGACCAGATGCTAGGCATAATGTACCAATAGGTCGTGGTTGACCAGATGTTGGTCTAGGGACTTTGGACTTGCTTTTGGGCAAAAACAAGAGCTAGATCGATCAGCCGATCGATTAGCTCATGCCCAATTGATCGGCTGATCGATTGGGTGAGTCCCTGCGACAAACCTCCTCCCAATCGATCAGTGGATCGATTGGGGAGAAGTGTCGCGCGAACAGAAAGCCTCCCAATCGATCGATTGGGAGCCTCCAATCGATCGGGCGATCGATTGGGAGCTACGACTTCTTGCGATAAGCCTTGGATCGATCGACCGATCGATCCAGGCTATTCCCAGGAGCACAGAGGCCTCTGGATCGATCGAGATCCAAAGTCTCCCCGATCGATTGGGAGCAATCCAATCGATCGGGATTCGACCGTTGGCGCAGGTTTTAGTCGTTGGCGTGCGATTCCTTCGACACTTCTTCCTCTCTTCGACACACACGACTAGAGCTTGAGTTTGGGCGATTTCTCCACAAAGTTCACCGCCAGATCTTGAAGGTCCTTGGAGGTACGCCCAAGTCAAGAGGCGAGAATACAACAAGAAGAAGAAGCTAGGGTTTTTATTGTAATCTTGTAAGATTCATTTTTATTTTGCTTATTTCTTTCTTATTGTTGTATTGTGAGCTTGTAGGGCTTCTCCGCCTTCGGTAGTTACCGTAAAGGAGTGTTTTATTAGTGGAGGGTGCGTGAGTGTGTGGATCCTTGGACTAGTCACCTTTTGTGAGGTGGATACCAAGTAAATCCTTTGTGTTAGCGTTGTATGTGTTGTTTCTTGTATTTCTGCTGCATATCTTTAAAGAAACAAGCAACGAAGAGCACGAGGAGTGCGCCGAGCTATTCACCCCCCCTCTAGCTACATATTTGGTCCCAACACTAAGTTCCTACACACTTAGACACAGGAGTTAAACACCAACAGTACCTAACCTGACTTGGTTGATCACATCAAAACTATCTTGGGGTACTAACATAATTTTCGTGAGCTATTTGATGAGCAAGCTAGATCCGAATGGTTCGAGGTCTCCAAGCTTCTCTTTTTTCTCAAAGATGTAGGAGGGTTCGTCTGCAATACAATGTGTACTAAAGATGAATGGCTACATATCACATTTAGCATCACTCGATTTTACGATGGATCATGAATTAAGTATTGACTTAATTCTCCATAGTTTATCAAAAAGTCATTCACAATTTGTAATGAACTATCGAATGAATAATTTGGAATTGACCATCCCCGAGATGATAAACATGCTCAAGACTATGGAGTCTTCTGTTAAGGGTGAACAAAAAACGGTGATGTTAGTAGACTCCTCTAAGAAAAGTTCTAAAAGGAAGCTAAAATATCAGGCTACAGGGAAGAGCAAAAAGGCCAAGATAGTAGAACCAACACAAAAGGGTCCATGCCATCATTGTGGCAAGACGGGACACTGATGAAGAAACTACAAGATTTATCTTGAGTTCATGAAGAAGAATAAGGCATCCGATGCCCCATCCTCTTCAGATATTTTCGTTATTGATTGTGATGCTATTTCCTCTGACATTTGGATATTAGATACTGGGTGTGACTCATATATATGTAATAACATACAAGGGCTAAGGAATAGCATAAGACTAGTCAAGGAAAAATCAAGTTTGTGAGTTGGGAATGGAGCAAAGGTTGCTACAGTCGCCATCAGAACATATTTGTTAAAGCTTCCTAGTGGACTTGTCTTATAAATAAATAATTGTTATTTTATTCCAACATTAATAAAAAATATTGTTTCTATTTCTTTCTTAAATAGAAAAGGTTTCCATTTAACTTTTAGTAATAATTGTTGTTATATAGTCTTAAATGATGTTCTTTATGACACTGGAACTTTATGCAATGGAATCTATATGTTAGATATATCTAGCGACGTACTCAATATCAAAATGAGCAATAAATATGCCTGAATAGATAACCAATTAACCTCTTACTCGTGGCATTGTCACCTTGACCATATAAGCAAGAAGCGCATGCCCGAATTGAAAAAGCTTGCAGTTCTCGAATCATTTGAATTAGATACATTTGATATATATGATTCATGTTTAAAAGACAAGATGACAAAGTTACCTTTTTCTAAAAAGGGTGAATAAGTTGATGAGTTACTTGGGCTCATACATACCGATATATATGGACCAATGTCAACTCATGGTGGCAAAAGGCGAATACGCTCACCCCCAGCGCCCCCGCCAACCCGTCCCAAGGCCAACACGGAGGAGGTAAATCATGAGTAGCTACTAGCCTTTGGAATAGTGATTAGCACATAAGGGAGACATTTACCTCGGCTTTGTCGATATTCGAACCCTAGACCTCATGGTGTCAACACTTCATACGCTAGCCACTAGATCGTCCCGAGGGGACGGACCAATGTCAACTCATGCACTTAGAGGCTATAGCTACTTCATTACTTTCATTGATGATCACTCTCGTTATGGGTATGTGTATTTAATGAAACATAAATATGAAGCCTTTGAAAAGTTTAGAGAATTCAAAAATGAAGTAGAGAAATAATTTGGTAAAAATATTAAAATACTTCGATCTAATCGAGGTGGTGAATATTTAAGCCAAAAGTTTCTAGATTATCTAAGGGACAAAGGTATATTGTCTCAATGGACTCCACCTTATGCGCCACAATATAATGCTGTATCTGAAAGGTGAAATCGAACCTTGTTAGACATAGTTAGATTAATGATGGATCATCCAAATCTTCCTAAAACCTTTTGGGGTTATGCACTCATGACAGCTATTTACTTGCTAAACAGAGTCTCGACGAAGACAATCTCAACTACTCCATATGAGGTATGGACTAGTAAGAAACCCCTTGTAGGACCGTTGCGGCCGGCTGGAAGGGAGGTTGTTGGATAGCCCTGTAAACACAAAAGCGAACGAACAACCCTTCCTCGAACTATTTAAGCTAACACTTGTAAAATAAACAAAGCAGATAAATAAAACATTAAAAAGATGAGGCACAAGATTTACTTGGTTACAACCGATCTGGTTGTTAATCCAAGGAAGGTTAAGCACACTAGAATACTCCTTCAAGCGGAGAAGCCTCTTACAACGTTGAAGCACAGAAACAGAAGTTTAACTCTAAAGCACACAAGTATAGGAATTACAAGTAATGAGTTCGTTGAAAAGCATCTGGACCAAGGCTATATTTATAGCCTTGGTCCGGGCGCCCCGAAGGGTTCCGGGCGCCCTAGGGGGATAATACTTTATCTCCCAACGTTCAGAACGCGTTAGACGCATTCTGGTCAAACATCCTGGTCCAGGCGCTCGGAGGGGTTCCGGGTGCCCCGGGTTGGTCCGGGCGCCCCGGACTGTTCCGGGCGCCCCGGACCCCCCAAGTCAACAGATGTTGACTTTTCTCCATCGGGACCTTTGCTTCGGTTCGGTCCGCCTCGGTCCGGGTCTTCTACTCCAGATCCACTCACTTGGATGATCTCTGCCATCAGGAAAAGGGCTCACCCGAACCCAACTTCCGGTCTTCTCGAGCAGGCTTCCCTCCGACTTCTCGTCCCTCAGAATCGCCGCGTGTTTCCTTCTAATCCACCAACGTACTCATCCGCAATCTTCATCCCTCGGTCGCACTTCATGCCGACCTTCTCTCTAGCTGCGCCTCTTGCTCCCCGAGCAATCTTCCGCTCTGACTTTAGTCCCTCGGAACCACCGCACACTTCCTTCTCGTCCGCCGGTGTACTCTTCCCCAGCACCTCGTCCCTCGGACGCACCGCGTGCTGTCCTTCTCGCTAGTTGCGTCTTCCGCTCGAGTACCTGTGCTTCTAAGCTCCTGCACACTTAGACATAAGGTTAAAACAACACAGGACCTAACTTAACTTGTTGATCACACCAAAACAACCTTGGGGTTCCAACACCCCTCATATCGTATTTGAATATATGGGTATTGGATCATGAAAGTCGCTAGAGGGGGGGGGGGGTGAATAGCGATCAAGAAATTATCATATCGAATTAGAGTGAGCATAGCGGAAGAATAAAAGCAAAACAATGCTAACACAAACCAATTTACTTGGTTCGGAGCCTTGGTCGACCCATACTCCAAGGTCCGCACTAATCGAGTGCTTTTGTTGGGCAATCACTAATAGTTTGCAAAATCAGATTACAATATTGAGTACAAGAACTATTAAGAAAAATACCGACAAAAATGAAATAAAGAAAACTTTAGCAGGTTGTCGGAGAAGCAGCGTCACAGGAGCACAGCGCAGTGCAGCAGTCGTTGGAAGACGTTGTTGTACATTACTCCAGGGCTCAACCTCCTTATATAGGAAGCTCTGGGCGCCCGGATCCCTTTTGGGCTCTTGGACTGTGACGTAGCCCACCCAACCAGTGACCTCCACGTGCGACGACTACGACGGGATAAGATTTGCACTCCGGGCGCCCAGACCCCTTCCGGGCGCTCGGACCCCCTTCGAGCGCCTAGATCTCTTTCGGGCGCCCGAACCCCCATTTTCCAGCAATCAACTTCCTGCAATAAAACGTTAGTGTGAGGCAAATGCAAATTATACTATCCTGCAAAACAAAGTGTTAACACAATTATAGTAAAAGAATAGTAATTAGATTTCGTCTCACCGAGACCAGAATCTAGTCAAGATCTCAATTTAGATTTCTGAAATGGTTCTAAGTTGGATTGGCACCTAAGTTCCCTAATCGAGAACGCATCCTCACCAAGTCACTCCCCTCCAATGACTTACCTTAACTTACCTGCCAGACGTCCGGTCAGCCCGTTAACCAGTTTGGACTTCGTATCAGCTATCAGGTCAACCCGTCGACCTAGTTGGACTTCATGCCAGACATTCGATCAGCCCGTCGACTAGTCTGGACTTTGTGTCGGCTATCAGATCAGCCCGTCGACCTAGCTAGGCTTCGTGCCAGCTATTCGATCGGCCCGTCGACCTAGCTGGGTTTCGTGCCAGCTATCCGATCGGTCCGCCGACCTAGCTAGGCTTCTCTTGCACACTTCGTCAGAGTGTTAGATTACTATGAAACTAATTTAACCTACTTTATTATTCATCAAAACCTGAGTTAGACCGTCAGTGCTAACCACACTAACAATTTTCTCCTTTTTGATGCAATGACAACTTGAGTTTAGTTAGTGAAAAATATGCAAAACATGACATGGTTTTTTATGTTAGCCTTGTTTTTTTATGTTTGGTATTTTGTTGCTAACTAACTTAAACCACCTAACCCTCCCCTTTGGCATTCATCAAAAAATGCAAGCATGGAAAGTTTTCAAGTTGACAACAGAAAATAAAAAATTTAACACCCGAGAATGATAATACAAAATATTCATGTTGACCTAAGGGAGTTAACTTAGAAGAAATAAGTCAAGGAAAATCTTGAAAAAATTGTTAAAAGGATCAGAAATAGTTTCTAACATCCTTTATCTTTTCCAAAATTGAGGTAATTTTTAGAGTATCTTTTAAAAATAAGTTTTGTAAAGTTAAACGAATTTTCAAACACAAACTAAAAAATTAAGTCAATTTTCAAACATAAGTCCAATTCTTAGAAATAAGTTTATAAAATTTCTTTTCAAAAATAAGTTTTTGAAAACCATTTTCAAAAGTGAGTTTTTGAAATTCTTTTCAAAAATAAGTTTTTGAAAGTTATTAAAAAGTTTTGAAAGTTATTTTCAAAATAAGATTTTGAAAACCATTTTTCTAAAATTAAATTTGTAAAATGAAAGCAATTTTCAAAACATTTTGCTAGAGTATTTTTAAGGAAATGAAAAATACTTTTCAAAAGTAATTTTGCAAAGATATAAAAAATAGTAAGTATGAAAATAATTAATCCTTCCCCTGAACCTGACATTAATAAAACTTCAACTGTCTAACCCATAAGTTACTTACTGACTATCAGAAGATAGCATCTTTCACTTGGTTAGTCAGGTTAAGTTGATTGTATTTAGTTAGTGTTTGACTAAGCTGAAATACTTAACCTGATTAATATTTGTTTGGTTTTTAACGCCCAGACTTATGATGATGCACTGATATAAGTATCTTTAAGTCTAGGTAATCTGCCTATACATCTCATCCATTTCTAAGTTCAGAAATACACAAACAAGTTAGTCCTAATGTGTTGGTGAGATGCTCAAACCTTAGATCTATAGGAGCATGCTTTCTAAGGGATTGATCTATTCTAAGGCTAAAGCTTATTTTGAAATTCTAGAAATGGGAAATTTTGAAAACATAAAAATTTTATCCTAGAATTTAAGAACAACATTTTTGAAAACAATTTCTGCAATTTAAGAATCCTAGTTTATTAATCAGAACAAGACAAGTCAATATCTGAGATGAAATATAAATAAGTCAATATATAAATACAATAGTGAAGTGAAAGTAAACGTATATGTTGGATCGAGACGCGCTAGAGGGGGGGGGGGGGTGAATAGCGCTTGCGGTTATTTCGTTCGATTATCGGAATCGTAAAACGTTTGTTGAGATTAAGGCAGCGGAAATGAAATAAAGAAAACACAAACACGAAGGATTTACTTCGTTCGGAGCCTAAGGCGACTCCTACTCGAAGGCCCGCGATCCTTGATCGCTTACTGTGGGCAACAACTATAGGCTCGAATAGATTTACAAGTTTAAGTACAAGAAGCAAAATAAACAACGTAAATAAACTTTTATACCGACAACTAAAATGCTAAATTGAAGCTCCAGGTCGTCGGTGTCGTGTTGCAGCACTTCGGAATGAGTTCGTTAGCCGTTGAATGCAGAAGAATCGCTTGGAAGTTGTTATTCCTCAATGTTGCTCGAAGTCCCCTTATAAAGGGCATCCAAGGCGCCTTGGAAGCCTCCAAAGGCGCCTCCACAGCTCCGAGTCCACCGTGCAGATGAGCGCTGACCATTCTGCGCTTATCGCCTTGAAGGCGCCTTCATCCATCCTTAAGGCGCCTCCAATGGAGCATCCAAGGCGCCTTCGTGCAGCATGAAGGCGCCTCCAGTGTGTCTGCGCAGCCATGTCACCTTAGCACCCGAGGTGCCTCCAAGGTCCATGGAGGCGCCTCGGACACTGTTCATCCGAGGCTATTCTTCGCACTTTGGTCCCTGCAAGATACATTAATCCAAAATATACCCTGCAGCACAAAGTTAGCACATAAAATAGATATGATAATGAGTAATGACAGTCTTCGGACTGTCTGGGTCTGACTTCGGATTTCCGTCCGGAAACCCTAGGTCGACCCAACGCCTACTGTTCCCTCTACGGGGAAAGCACCATCATCTACTCCACTCAGGAGATTTACCTGTTGCTAGTGCGATCCTCCAGATTGACTGGACTTTTGCTCAACACTCGACACTTCCGGTCTTTCTGCTGGACATCCGCTTCCCGGCTAGTCCAGTCTTTCACCTGGTTCGCGACACCAGGACTTTCCACCTAGGGTTGCCACCCCCTAAGAATTTTGCCTGAAGCCATCGATCTGCCAAGACTTTTCGCATAGGGTTACCACCCCCTATGACCTAGGGTTACCACCCCCTATGACCTAGGGTTACCACCCCCTAGGGTTTTCCCTTTGCCTAACCGCAGCTAGGACTTTCCTGAGATACTCAAGCAGACGTGTTAAATCACAAAACACCTTAACTTTGAATCCTTTGCCATTATCAAAACACGAGTTCGATCGTCGGATGCTTCCTGCACCAACAGTATACAG
Source organism: Zingiber officinale (assembly GCF_018446385.1). Classification (NCBI taxonomy): domain Eukaryota; kingdom Viridiplantae; phylum Streptophyta; class Magnoliopsida; order Zingiberales; family Zingiberaceae; genus Zingiber; species Zingiber officinale. The sequence continues at coordinate 2,180,686 of NC_056007.1, read as the reverse complement.
TAAGCGATTTAATCTATCGGGATGATGAGGAGGGTGGTCCGGATCCCAAGGAGCATAACATCTCTATCAGCTCAGTATGACGGGTCCGGTCATCCTCTCGAGAGCTGGACAGGTCACTTCGAAGGTCGGAGATCTCTTGTCACACGTCCCATTGCAAGTCGGAGACCTCCTACCATATCTCCCATCGTAAGTCGGAGACCTCCTGCCGCATACCTTGGTGAAAATCAGAGATCTCCTGACGGACACTCATCATAGATAGCTCTAGTCCGGTAACTCGGTCGCCTAGAGTGCGAGGAGTGGGACGTGGTGCTCGGGTTGGGGGCGGTGCCGGGGCCGGAGCGGCCTCGTCGAATAGTGCGATCATAAACTCATCCTCCTCTACCTCCTCCCCCTGGGCATCTGGCTCTATATCTGGATTAAGCTGGCATTGTGCCCCCTTCCACCAAGATAGGACACCCTCATCATCGGTATGGATACCTCCTAAAGAGAAGTTCTTAGATCCTACAACGTCAAACTCAATCAGGACTCGGACATCACCTCTGGTGGCGTCAATATATAGGGAGGCAATATATGTCATCAAAATGTGATAGTACAACATATGAACTCGTGTGCTGGTGGTGACTCCAGCTGAGTAGATAATGACCTGAAAGATATATAGGCTAATGTCTATATCTAATCTATGGCAATAGGCATAAAGGAGAAAAGAGTGAAATGGATGCATCATCGCGACGTCGTGAGTGGTCAACGACAAAATACAAGAGACTAAAACCCTATAGAGGACATAGTCCTGAACTCGAAGGGAAACTGACCTAAACATAGTAACAGTGGGTACTCGCTCTCCCCCCAAAAAATACGAGTAAATCATATCAAGAGTAATGTGCGAGTAAGGATCACCAAATGGTAGATCCCTAGGAGGGTAGCACTGAAAAGTGCATGTAGATGGTCGTAGACCTAAAAAGGTCTGGATGATGGTAAGGGATAACATGATATTAGTACCAGCTACCCAAGTAGTATATGTAAGGTCATCTACCTTGACTAAGTTGTTAAACAGTTCATTACATGAATCTATGTTTACTGAACTGGTACAATAAACAAGGCTCTACAAGTTATAGTAGTCAATGACCTATACAGCTGGAATGCAAGAGCGTAAGAAAAGCGGTATATCTAAACACCTAGTTCAGATAGGCATATAAATGGTAGAGTCAAACCTAATCCTAAGTTCTTAAGTAGGGAACCTAGGGTCAGTACTAACAGCCAAGGGTCGAGCACCAGTATTAGGACATTTCCTACTTTATTAAAGAAAAACTAGGCTAAGCAATAAATTATAGGAAATAATTAAAAAATTTAGAGGAGCAACGAAAGTTTACCGAAGCATCGTGAATAAAAATATTAGAAATGACGACCTCGGTTGACTCGTAGCAGCGTAATAACCGAAGAAGGAGGTAAGATTTTAATTTAAATCTCTCTCGCGTTAAAGCTTGGTGAGAGCCTTGGTAAGAGTGAAAGGAGAAGGTATGAGGATTTGGGGGCGCTCCTACTGCCCTATATAAAAGGCGCTTCGGGTGCCCAGACCGGCTCCGGGCGCCAGGAGCAGAGTGCACGGGCGGGGCGCCCGGAGCACCTTCCGGGCGCCCAGAAGGAAATACCAGGGGCGGGTGCCCTTGGTTTCTGGCCGGTATTAAATATATTTTATTATTATTTTTATATATTTAATTATTTTTTTATTTAAAATATTTTTGAAATAATTTTGTAAGTAATTTTGATATCATTTTTATGTTAGAATTTTTTTTAAGTTAAAAAGATGTTTAAAATAAGTTAAAATAATTTTTAAGTCAAATTAATTTTTTAAGTTAAATCAATTTTTAAAATAATTATTAAGTTAAAATAAATTTTTTAAGTTAGATTAATTTTTAAAATATTTTTTAAGTTAAATTAATTTTAAAATAATTTTTAAATTAAAATATTTTTAAGTTAAATTTATTTTAAATTTATTTTTAAATTAGTTTTTAAATTAATTTTTAAACTAAATAAAATTTTAAAATAATTGTTAAATTAAATTAAGTTTTAAATTAATTTTTAAATAAAACCAATTTTTAAATTAAATTAATTTTTAAAATAAAATTTTAAATTAAATTAATTTTTAAAATAATTTTAAAATTAAATTAATTTTTAAAAATAATTTTTAAATTAAATTAATTTTTTAAAATAATTTTTAAATTAAATCAATTTTTAGGTTAAAATTTTAAATTAAATTAATTTTTAAAATAATTTTTTTAAGTTAAATTAATTTTTATAATAATTTTTAAATTCAATTAATTTATAAAATAATTTTATAATTAATTTTTAAAATAATTTTTTAAGATAAACTAATTTTTAGAATAATTTTTAAATTAAATAAAGTTTTTAAATAAAAATAATTTTAAAATTAAAATATTTTTTTAAATAAATTTTAAATTATAATAAATTTTAAATTAAATTAATATTTAAAATAATTTTTTAATTAAATTAATTTTTAGAATAATTTTTAAATTAAATTAATTTTCTAAGTTAAATTAATTTTTAAAATAATTTGTAAATTAATTCCATTTTTTAAGTTAAATTAATTTTTAAAATAATATTTTAAGTTAAATTAATTTTTATAATTTTTTTTTTAATTAAATTTATTTTTTATGTTAAATTAATTTTTAAATTAATCTAATTTTTTATTTTAAATTAATTTTTAAAATATTTTTTTAAGTTAAATAAAATTTTAAAATAATTAATTTTTATAATAATTTTTAAATTAAATTAATTTTTTTAAGTTAAAATTTTAAAATAATTTTTAAAATAAATTAATTTTTAAAATAAATTAATTTTTAAAATAAGTTTTTAAGTTAATTTAATTTTTAAAATAATTTTTAAAATAAAATTATTTTTAAAATAATTAAGTTAATTTTTTAGGTTACATTCATTTTTAACATAATTTTTAAGATAATTTTTTAAGTTAAATTAAAAATTATTTTAAAATTAAATTAATTTTTTTAAAATAATTTTTTAATTAAATTAATTTTTAAAAATAATTTGAAATTGAATTTGATTTGTTTTAATTTAATTAGATTTAATTTAATTTAATTAGATTTAATTTAATGTAATTATATTTAATTTAATTTAATTAGATTTAATTTAATTCGATTTGATTTGATTTGGTTCGATTTGAAGTCCTTAGTTATGTCACCCGATCTATGTTTTCAATCTGGGAAATCTATAATTTTTTGAGATGAAGTTAATTTCATTGTCAGGGTTTGGTTTAACTTTGTGTTAGATTCAGGTTTAGCTTTGGACTGAAGAAATAGAAATTTTTTGGATAAACTTCTGGGCTATGGTGAGTCACTTGGCATCATTAGAGTAACCATGCCTTCGAGGTTTTCCAAATAGTCCTATCTACTGAATTTAGTACAAAACCTTGGTCTAACTAGTTAGGATCCGTAAGGGGTAGCTTCGGTAAGTTCCACTAAGCCAAATGCACTAGGTCGAAGTCATATCTTCCTAGACATGCATAGACAGAGTTTTCCTAACGTACTATCATCCAAAACTTCACTGGTACCGTAAGTCAAGTTAAACTGTTGTCCCTTTTTAAACTAGTCCAAATTACCCTGCCGGGTAAGTTAGTTTTTGGTTACCCTATCGGGTAGGTTAGTTTTGGAGGTGCCAGCTATTTTGGAGCCTCCTCCTAAATTATTGATCCGATTTAGGTTTTAGTTTTGGGTTTGTGCCGATTACTTTTATAATTGTATTTAACTTGATGATAGTCTGATTTTTGGTAGGTTCTAAAATAGTTTGTTTTTAGTTTAGTTGGTCTAGGTTTATGTTTTGGCTTTTGATTTGGTTTATTTGATTTTACATAGTATATTTTATCTTGGGTATATAATATTGGTTAATTCCTACTTGCATGGTTAAACACATTTTCGGAACTCAATCTTAAATTTGTTGTTTGTGTTGAGTTATTAGAGATATAAACGATTTATTTGAACTTGACTTGTTGCCAAGTCCAGATTTATTGTACACGGCTTTTTGACTATTTAATATAAGATCTAAATTTTTAGATCTAGTTATAAATGTCTCTAAAAGTTCTTTTAATTTATTAATTTTAGCTTTTAGTGTTGAATTTTCCTCCTCAAGGGTTAAGGCATGAGTTGGATTAGAATTTGTAATTTGTTCCTTGAGGTTTTGGTTTTCCTCAAGGAGCATTTTATTTTCATTTTCAATTGCAATTAATTTTCTATCTAAACATGCAATTACTTTAAAAAATTTCTCATTTAAACTAATGTATACCTCTTCGGGACATTGGGAAATGAGTACGGACTCGTGGCTCAATTCGAATTCGGACCCGTCTTCCGATTCGTCCTCTGATTCACTGGCCATTAGCGCGAGGTGGCTTTGGTGCTTCTGATCTTTGGCCTCCGATTCTTCTCAAGATGAGTCATCCCATGATGCTTTGAGAGCCTTCTTTATGGTTGTCTTCAACCTGTTACTCTTTAATTTCGGACACTCGTTCTTGTAGTGACCTTTCTTGTTGCACCCGAAGCAGGTCACGTTTCTTGGTTCAGTAGTGGAGTTGATCTTCTGCAGGTCTTTTCTGCTGAAGTTCTTCTTTCTCTTGGTGAATATCTTCCTTACCAAGTTCACCAGGTACTCTTCATCTTCTGAATCTTGGTCAGACTCATCTTCAGGTTCAGGCTTGATTTTTGTCTTTTCCTTGGACCTGCAAACAAAGCGATACCTTTCTCGGTTCCGGCGTTAGTCTGCTTGTGTAACTCAAGTTCGCAAAATAACTCATCTAATTTCAACTTAGAAAGATTCTTCGAAATCTTGTAAGCATCCACGATGGATACCCACAATGCATTTCGAGGAAACACATTTAGAGCGTACCTAATTAAGTTGCGATTCTTCATTTGGTGGCCTATCACGTGAAGTCCATTGAGGATATCTTTGATCCTCGCATGGAGTTGACTTGCCGTTTCTCTTTCCTGCATTTTAATATTAAACAGTTTATTTAAAACAAGGTCACATTTAGTTTTCTTGGCGTCGCTTGTTCCTTCGTGTAGTTCGACCAACTTGTCCCATAATTCCTTCGCATTTTGGTGTGTACCCACTCGGTTCAGCTCTTTCCTCGTCAGACCACATTACAATGTGTTGAGGGCTTTGAAGTTCGTCGAGGCTTTCTTTTTCATGTCCGGAGTCCACTAATCTAGGTCAGTGAATTTTTGGAGTTGTCGACCGGCGCCTTGTAGCCTCTGGTGACGCTAAACTGTTGGTCGAAGTCGGTCTTCCGATAGACCTCCATTCACTTCTTCCAGTAGAGAAAGTCATCACTGTTGACTAGAGGGGAATGAACAGTGCTATATCCTTTGTTCATGGCCATAGATCTTGCACACAAGAAAACGAGGAGAGAAATCTCACAAGACTTGGTCTTGGATTAGTAGTGCGGGATTAAATTAAAAAGAATCTAAAACTGAATTGGTGTTGCACCAGTTCAGCTTAATTGCTACGAAAAAAACTTCCAAAAAGGTAATGATACCAGTTTGGATTATAACATAAAACTTAAAGTCGAAAAAAATTGAAAAAGAATTTCACCCCCTTTGTCTAACTGGCGGTTGCACCAAGTCAGAGCGGTACCTACTCTGATACCACTTGTTGAATCGCGAAAGTCGCTAGAGGGGGGGGGGTGAATAGCGATTGAGAAATTATCGTATCGAATTAGAGTGAGCACAACGGAAGAATAAAAGCAAAACAATGCTAACACAAACCAATTTACTTGGTTTGGAGCCTTCGTCGACTCCTACTCTAAGGTCCGCACTCGTCGAGTGCTTTCGTTGGGCAATCACTAATAGTTCACAAAATCAAATTACAATATTGAGTACAAGAACTATTAATAAAAAAATATCAACAATAATGAAAGAAAGAAAACTTTAGCAGGTTGTCGGAGAAGCAGCGTCGCAGGAGCACAGCGTAGTAGAGCAGTCATTGGAAGACGTTGTTGTACATTGCTCCAGGGCTCACCCTCATTATATAGGAAGCTCCGGGCACCCGGATCCCTTCCGAGCGCCTGGACTATGACGTAGCCCAGCCAACCAGTGAGCTCTACGTGCGACGACTACGACGAGATAAGAGATGGGATAAGATTTGCACTCCGGATGCCCTGACCCCTTCTGGGCGCCCGGATCCCTTCTGGGCGCCTGGACCCCTATTTTCCAGTAATCAACTTCCTGTAAGAAAATGTTAGTCTGAGGCAAATGAAAATTATACTATCCTGTAAAACAAAGTGTTAGCACAGTTATAGTAAAAGAATAGTAATTAGATTCCGTTTCACCGAGACCGGAATCTAGTCAAAATCTCAACTTAGATTTCCGAAATGATTTTAAGTTGGATCGGCGCCTAAGTTCCCTAACCAGGAACGCGTCCTCACCAAGTCATTCCCCTCTAGTGACTTACCTTAACTTACCTACCAAACATCCGATCAACTCGTCGACCCGTCTAGACTTTGTGCCAGATAGACTTCGTGCCAGACATCCGGTCAACCCGTCGACCAGTCTGTACTTCATGCTAGCTATCAGGTCAGCCCGTCATCCTAGCTGGACTTTGTGCCAGCTATCTGGACGGCCCATCGACCTAGCTGGGCTTCGTGCCAACTATCCGATCGGTCCGTCGACCTAGCTGGGCTTCTCCTACACACTTCGACAGAGTGTTAGATTATTATGAAACTAACTTAACCTACTTTGTCATTCATTAAAATATGAGTTAGACCGTCAGTGTTAACCATACCAACAATGGGGATGTCCTGCTTATGTGAGGAGGACTGTATTAGACAAGTTGGACGCTAAGTCTGATAAGTGTTTATTTATTGGATACCCTAAGGAAACTAAAGATTACCAATTCTATCAACCCTTAGAATAAAAAGTGTTTGTTTCAAGGTATGCTACCTTCCTAGAGAAAGAATTTCTATTGTAGGAAGCAAGTGGGAGTATAGTTGAACTTGATGAAGTTTAAGAGACTCCAATAGATACTAATGAGATGCTTAGTCAAGAACCATAACTGATTATGACACAACCTCCTCGTAGATCAAGTAGGATACACAATATTCCTAAGAGATATAGATCTCTTGTAAGAGAATCGAATGACGTGTTACTCATTGAGGATGAGGAACCTACTACTTACAAAGAGGCTCTGAATAGTTCAGAAAAGGACAAGTGGCTTACAACCATAAAGTCAAAAATGAATTCCATGTATGAAAATCAAGTTTAGAATTTGGTGGACCCACTTGAAGGCATTACGCCTATAGGATGCAAGTGGGTTTTTAAGAAGAAAACTAAAATGGATGATAATGTAATAACCTAGAAGGCAAGGTTAGTGGCGAAAGACTATCGTCAAAGGCATGACATTGACTATGACATAACCTTCTCACCTGTAGCCATGCTTAAATCCATTCGGATACTCCTGGCCATATCAGCTCATCATGATTATGAGATATGACAAATGGATGAGAAAATAACTTTCCTTAACGAAAATCTACTCAAGGACGTGTATATGACATAGCCCGAAGGTTTCATATCTGTTAACAAGAATAAAGTATGCAAGCTTCAACGGTCTATTTATGGACTGAAGCAAGCATTTAGGAGTTGGAATATTCGTTTTGATGAGGCAATCAAACAGTTTAATTTCTCATAAAATCCAGACGAACCTTGTGTGTATCAGAAGGTTAGTGGGAGTGTGGTTGTATTCTTAATATTATATGTTGATGACATATTACTTATAGGAAACTATGTGCCAATACTACAATCAGTTAAAGTTTGGTTATCCATGACATTCTCCATGAAAGACATGGGAGAAGCAACTTACATCCTAGGGATGAAAATTTACAGAGATAGATTGAGAAGGTTGCTTGGTCTTTCACAGTCAACATATATAGATAGAGAACTAAAACAGTTTAGCATGTCTGAATCCAAGAAAGGTTTCATACCTATGAGGCATGGAATTCACCTTTCAAAGTCTATATGTCCACGCACAGAAGATAAGAGAATTTGCATGGATAAGATACCTTATGCGTCCGCTATAGGATCTATCATGTATACTATGTTATGTACTAGGCCCGATGTATCGTATGCTTTGAGTGTTACGAGCAGATACCAATCAGATCTAGGATTGGATCATTGGGCGGCTATCAAGATTATCCTTAAGTACTTAAGAAGAACTAAGGATATGTCCTTAGTTTATGGAGATGGTGATATGATTATATGTTGATATACAGATGCAAGTTTCCAAACGGATAAGGATGACTCCAAGTCTCGGTCTGGATTCATATTCATATTAAATGGAAGACCAGTTAGTTGGAAAAGTTCCAAGTAAGACACTGTTGTAGATTCTACCTATGAGGCGGAATACATTACAGCTTCGGAAGTAGCAAAGGAAGCAGTTTGGATCAAGAAATTCATTACTGAACTTGGAGTGATTTCATGCATTGTTGAAGGAACCTAGGTCTCATCAGCAATCAATGTAACGCCCGAAAATTCTCAAAACTATTTCAGGAATATTCTATGATTTTTCTGGAATTTTTAGATATTTTCCGGAATTTTCCGAGTAGCGGAAGTAGCAAAAATAATTAGAAGAATAAAAAGGCTTAAGCGGGAATCGAACCCGGGACCTCTCGGGTCCGCTAAACCTTTAGTTAGCCTTAGTAACCGGTGAACCCAGCAGGGCCGTGCTGAGAGAAAGGAGAATCAAATATATTTATAATTGAGTTGGGCCAAAATACCCACTTAATATAAATTAAAAACTTAAGTTGGTTTGAGTTATTTTTAATTTGGTTCGGCAACCTCTTCCCCTCCAAACCCTCACGCCGAACACCTCTCCCTCTCCTCCCTCTCTCGGCGCCAACCACAAGGAGAACTAGGGTTCCATCCCTAGGGTTCCAAGATCACTTTCCGACGACGATTTCAGCACAAGGACGTTCCCCTCCGCGAGTAGAGCACGTGGACGCGAGCGAATCGTCGAGAAGTCGTCTCCACCGGAATTTCTAGTGATTAGATTTGTAAGAAATCTAGCACACAAGGTAAGAAACCCCTCACCTGCGGTATAAGTAGCTCCGTTTGGTTTTATACGCACTAGTTTAGCTATATGCAGTTTTTATCGACGCATAGGGTGAATTTGACCCTCCTCGCAGATTTAGGGATTTAGTGAGTACTTCTAGATGGGCCGGACACGTATTTCCTCTTCAGTGGGGGTTCCTAGATGTTGTCGGGTGCCTAGAAGTGGTCTCCCTAATAGAGGGGAGAGTTGGGGCACACTAGGTGTTCGATAAAATAGCTAGTTAAGTTAAAATGCAAATTAGGCATTTTAATAGCTCAGTTAAATGTATTAGAAGCATTTAAATCAGTAAATCAGTTTATTTTAGCTTATATGGGACTACGGTCCAATGGGTGGGCTCCCACAGTCGCCTCTAGGTTCAGACAACCTAGCTCTAGGTTCAGATAATCTAGAAACAGCAAGTTAAACCAGTTAGCTATATTCAGTATTTTATTTTCAGTGGCACTGTACTGGATCAGATATCCATTGGGTTGGACTCCCATAGTCGTCCCTAGGTTCAGATAACCTAGTTAACCCTACTAAATTCGGGACTTGCAAACCCGGGTCTAGTTAGGGATGCGCGCACAGCAAGTACAGTTGCCGGGCCCAAACAGCATGATTATGTATTTTCACTTATTATGAATTAGTTTTCAAAGCTCAAATTAGTTATGTTAGTTGAGTTGGAATTCAGTATCAGTTTAGCTACAGTTTAGCTTATTATATGTTCAGTTCAGTTATCTTTATTGATTCATATGATTAGTTGCTATGCCATGATTGTATGCTTATATGCCATGCCATGTTTAGTTTATTCAGTATACTTAGCATATCTTTTCAAACAACATGATTTAAAATCATAATTGCATCGTATGCATGTTTTAGTGAGGTAGATGATTTCTTACTAAGCTTTTTAGCTTACAGATACTATTTTCCTTATACTGCAGATACATGTAAAAGGAAAATGGACTAGCAGTGGAGGCTGGAGGTCAATGCAGATCGAGATGGTGTGTGTGGCAGGAACATGGAATAAAAGATCCTTAGGGGATCTAGCAAGCTTAAACAATTGAACTTTTAGTATTTCTATTTTCACGCACTTTTAATTGTTAAATGCTATGAACTAGTAAACCATGCTTTATATCCAGTTTAGAATGCTAGCTTTATGCCATTAGAATATATTCTATGGATTGTATAAGTGAAATGTGAGATTTTGGCACGAACAAGTGCTGAAATCAGAGCTTAACTGCAAAATCAGAAACCCCCAATCGATCGGTGGATCGATTGGGGGGTCCCAATCGATCAGCTGATCGATCGGGTAAATTGCTCCGTGAACAGTAGGTTTCTGGATAGATCAACCGATCGATCCAGCAATTTCTGTCGCGAACAGAAGGTTCGGGGATCGATCACTGGATCGATTGGTCAGTCTGGATCGATCAGCCGATCGATCCAGAATATCGTCCCGAGCACAGTAGCGTGCTGGATCGATCCAACCTATGTCCCGCGTACAGTAGCTGGCTGAATCGATCCCTGGATCGATCCGACGTTCCAATCGATCAATGGATCGATTGGGAGGTCTGATAACAGCTGGAAAACATTTATTTCAGTTCCTTGACCATAGGGGATGTAGTATACGCCAGGTATACTTTAGATTACACCCTTTAGCATGTATAGTATCAAGAAATGTTAGCAGCTTAGAAAATTTCAAATTAGTACAGCTTCCGCATCTAGATTTTATGATGGTCCGCGAGTAGTTAGCACAGCTTAATGTGATGATCGGCCTTACAGCCTAGTTAGTAGAAGGTGGGTCGTTACAATCAAAACACGTGCTTCACCGCTAACATTTAATTAGGGAAATCATTAGTAGGAAAGAAATACAGCTCAAGAAAATTCCCACTAAAAGAAATCTAGTGGATCCTTTGACAAAGGCTTTACCACAAAGCAAGTTTGCGAGTCACATCCATGCTTACGGTTTAGGACCCCATAGCGATTGGCTTTATGCCAAGTGGGAGTGTTAGATTTTGAGGGATGTCCTAAGGCAATCGTCTTATGATTTTTACTATTTATTAGATAAATATATATTCACTTTTTGAGTGTATATTATATGTTTGATTGTCTTAAACTTGTTTACTGAATGTCTGCAATATAATTTATAGCATGAGAGAATTTATAATTGGATTATAACTTGTGATTACCTTTACATGTGCAATTATGAACGTATTGGAATTTTTCTAGTCGTCAAATTGATGCATTCAGACATTATCAATTTTGTGAGACTAGCACGGGTTATATTCCTTGGTTCGACCAAGCAGCTATTTTCTTATAGGCTGGAGACATTGGGATGTCAAGAGTTAAACGTGGATGCTAGTTATGGTAACTAGTTTATTGGAGTGACTCGCTGTTAGACTTCATATGGTTCTCTACATATATAGGTATATCTATGAAAGTTCTTACTGCAGCATGAGTGCAAGTTTCCTTCAACTTAAGGTATACAAGTCATCTTGATCAAGGAGAGTTATACTTTAATAACTTAAGCAAGCATCTCATCGAGGTGTGAACCCGGGATGATTGGACATAAGTCAAAGTGTCCGAAGGTGTTTAGATAGCTCATAGAGGATTCACCACTCCTTGCGAAGAGACATATACCCTATTACGACTCGTTAGGATTATTACTGAAAGTCTTTGGCCAAAGCATCACATGTTAAGAATATGTGACTCTTGTACACATGTACGAGTAATTAGAATCCGCAGAACGAAGAAGTATTACTTGGGCTAGATGTGACATAGTCAGTCTAGTGGAGACTGGCACATAAACCATGTCCTAAATCAAGTGGGTATAAGACGAGTGAAAGGAACAAGGCATGACTCATTGTAGCTGCTGAAGGGTTTAGAATTAATTCTAAGATCAACTATGATTTTCTTGCTAATTGGTGATCATGATGTACTACTTGGTGTCACTCATGACCATTCCATAATTAAGTAGTTAATTATAGACGACCAAGATAAACTGGAAACCTATTGGGTCACATGTACTATGAGTCTCTAAAAGACGTAAAATAAGTTGAAGAATAAGATTCTTAGATCAAGAGATAAATGTTTGGTTGGACCATACATAAGACAACTATAGAAATATTTATTGAATCAGAAGCACAGATAGGCCACATCTCTTATGGAAGAGTTGGACCATATTTGGTTAAATCATAAATTAGTCATGAATCAACTTGGTACAGTTGTGAACCAAACTAAGGGGTTAATGAGCTAATTTTTAGTTAAGGGATAATGAGTTGGATTTGGACTTTCTAATTCAACTCATTAATGAGGGCTATATATTGATATGGTTGAGAGAAAAATTAATACAATTTTCGTTATTTAGTTGATTAGGTTTTAGAAACCTAATCCTCCCCTCCCTCTCCACTTTCTTTGTCGTCGGCCACACAACAGCAACAAGAATTCTTCTCCTTGTTGCCGTGACCACCACAAGGGAAAAAATCTTTCCCTTGTGTGCTTATCATCTTCCTCTTGATCCCTCTTCTTTCGAAGGAGAGGCTTATGTTGGAACCCCAAAGTTGTTTTGGTGTGATCAATAAGTTAAGTTAGGTCTTGTGTATTTCTAACCTTGTGTCTAAGTGTGCAGGAGCTTAGGAGCACAGGTAGTTGAGCGAAAGACGCAGCTAGAGAGAAGGACGGCACGCGGTGCGTCCGAGGGACGAGGCACTGTGGAAGAGTACACCGACAGACGAGAAGGAAGCGTGCGGTGGTTCCGAGGGACGAGAAGCCGGAGCGGAAGACTACTCGAGGAGCAAGAGACGCAGCTAGTGAGAAGGTCGGCACGGGATGCGACCGAGGGACGAAGACTGCAGATGAGTATGCTGGCGGATGAGAAGAAAGCACGCGGCGATTCCGTGGGACGAGAAGCTAGAGCGGAAGCCTGCTTGAGAAGACCGGAAGTTGGGTTCGGGTGAGTCCTATTCCGGATGGCAGAGATCACCCAAGCGAGCGGAAGACTCGATCTGAGGTGAACAGAGCTGGAGCAGAAGACCCGGGCTGAAAAAAGTCAACGGGGTTAACTTTCCCAGCCGGGGCGCCCGGAGCTGTCCGGGGCGCCCGAAACTGTCCGGGGTGCCCGGACCCCTCCGGGGCGCCTGGAACCCTTCCGGGCACCCGAAGTTGACTTTTTGATCAGATCGCATCAAATGCGATCTGAATGTTAGGGGATAAAGTTTTATCCCCCCCAGAGTGTCCAGAATCCCTTCGGGGTGCCCCGACCAAGGCTATAAATACAGCCTTGGTCCAGAAGCTTTTCATCATTCAGAACTCAAGCAATTCTTTCAACACTTGTGTACTTTGTCTGTAGTTTAGCTTCTTTTTGTGCGCTTTATCGTTGTACGAGGTTTCTCCGCCTGAAGGAGTTTTTAGTGCAATCATCTTCCTTGGATTAACAACCTCCCCAGTTGTAATCAAGTCAATCCCAGTGTGCCTCGTCTTTTCTGATTTACTTTCTGCTATTACTTTTATGCAAGTGTTAGTTTAAGAGTTCGAGAAGGATTGTGTGCTTTTTATTTTTACAGGCTATTGAACCCCCCTTCTAGCCGACCTAGCAGTCCAACAACTTGTACTCATGGAGGTATTTTGAGGAGTTTGACGTGGATACGAATAGAGGCGAGGTTGACAACATCGTTAATAGTTGATATCCTTCTTATTACACGTCATCCGTAAAGTACACCTAGCATAAATTTACTTTCTGTAAAATCTTAATTATGCAATCATGTTTGGCGTGTTATATCTATTGGTGTGGGAAGCATTTGACGATCGAACCTGAGTTTTGATTATGTCAAAGGGTTCAAAGTTAAGTTGTCTTGTTATCTAACAAGTTTGAATGAGATTGCAGAAAAAGTCCTAAGTGTTCTTAGGCATAAGTCCTAGTGGATTCTAAGTTGGTGAAAAACCCTAGGTCCTAGGGGGCGGTAATCTTAGGTGATGAAAAGTCTTAGCTGTAGTTAGGCAAGTGGAAAACCCTAGGGGGCGGTAACCCTAGGTTCTAGGGGGCGGTAACCCTAGGTGGAAAGTCTTGGCGGGTTGAGAGCTTGGGGCAAAATCCTAGAGTCAGGGACTCTAGGTTGAAATCCTAGTGTCACGAACTAGGTGGAAGTCTGGGCGGGTCGTGGAGCGGACGTCCAGCATGAAGACCGGAAGCTTCAGACAGTGAGCAAAAGCCTAGTTGATCTGGAGGATCAATCTAGCAACAGGTAACTTCTTCTGAGAGGAGTAGGTGAGGATGCATTCCTCGAAGAGGCAACAGTAAGCGTCGGTTCGACCTAAAGTCTCAACGAAATTCAAAGTCAGAATCGGACAGTCAGAGACTGTCAAACTTTAGTTTATATATGTTATTTTATGTGTGGACTAACTTTATTTTGTAGAAAATAAGGGGCTGAAAAAAGTTGGTCCGGGCACCTCGAGCTAGTCCGGGCGCCTGGAGTCGGTCCAGGTGCCCGGAACTCAAAAGTTATCGCCAAGCTGATGTGGCACGCGCGGAGTAGCCGAGCCACATGGTCCAGGCACCCAGAATAGCCTATAAAAGTATCTTTGACCATGAGCTTCAGAACAACACAACGAACGACTTTCGCTTCTTCGAGCTGCTCAAAAAATGTTTCCACGACGCTCGAAAACTCCGATGACGATTCTTCTAGAGATTTCCTCATACAAAGTTGTCGGTATTGTTTTATTTAAAAGTTACTTGTACTACAACTGTAATCATTTTGTATTGTTTCGGATTGATTAGTGATTGCCCATCGAAGACACTCTTATGTTTGGGCCTTGAAGTAGGAGTCGTCATAGGCTCCGAACCAAGTAAAATCTTGGACTTGTTAGCATTGCTGTGTTTTCTTTTCATTCATTATTTCGCTGCGTATTTACTTAAAACGAATGAAATAGTCACGAGCACTATTCACCCCCCTTCTAGCACTTTTTCAATCTTACAATATCCTTGTATGCGTGTGGTGTGTGTATTGTAATAAATTAGATTTATTTACGTTTAGTCTTCTGCTGTGCATGTTTACGAAACATGTTTTAGCACACACCGCATCAGGCATAACCCAACAAGTTGTTGCTGTAGAAATGGAAAGAGTTAAAACAAGACAAATCAATCTGCCAATTAAATAAATTATTAGATTCAATATATAAGCAAACGATATAATTATAATTCTCAAATATCGTAACCAATGAATTATATTTTCCAAAATTCACAACAATAAATTTGTAGGTTAAAAATTCAAACTTGAAAATTTATAAACATCATCGCCCAATATTATCACAACTCAAATAATCACTACTAAATATTCAACATAATTTTAGAATTGTCGAATTTTACCTCAAAGTTGCACAATTTCAGAACCTACAATAATAAACTAACCAATAAACAATATTAGCATGATATATGAGTTGAAAATCAAACTAAATCAAATGAGTAAAATTCTCACTCGAGATAGCCTGTAAATCAACCAATACAAGCTAGAATCGAGCTTTAAAACTCTAAAAATTGCAGCTAACTCTAGTAGGCAAAATTTCTAACAATCAACAGCCTAAAATATCCAAACCAAGGATCTAGAATCAAGTTGAAAACTCCTTAAAATGAAGCAAAATTGATTTGAGTCGGAGTAAGGTGGTCATACGGTGGTTTTGCCCAAATTGTGGCCAGAAACTCGAAGGGAGGCGACGGTCATGGCCGAGTTTGGTTGGTAATCTTCATAAGGTTCGAATACACATAGCCCATGACCTCAACATTAAAAAATAGCCTATGAAATGGAAAGAAATCAAAGTAGAATAGCTCATGCGACATGCATGAATTAGGTTTCAGTTTTCACCATTTCTAACTCAAATATTTTGAGGCAAGTCACAAATCGATGTAATAGGACCTGGGTTAGGTTGGGTTAGGATTGTATGCCCTTTTACAGTAGTTTTTCAGTGGCAATCAATTGAAAATTGGAAGGGGAGGGAGCTGATGGGAATAGTCAATTGAGTTTATGGGGGGCTAAAAAAAATAATCAAAAGACAAGCCAAAATTAGATGCGGCTAGAGCCCACCCTAGCTGAAGGGTGGCTCCGCTCCTGGACATTTGTGCCCCTTGGGCTGCATGAGTGACCTAGGCAACTTGCAACCTAGGCTATATGTCCATGGGCCATGTGTGATTAGGGGCGTGTGTCTTTGTTGCCACAAGTAGTTTTATCGAGCCGTCTTCTACCTTATCAAAACATAACTCTAAATATTTTAGTTTTATACATAACTAATTTTTGGGACATGTTAATCTTATTTTTGTTAGATTTATCTTAAGACGATAGAACGTGACATAAGCTTGATCCCATAATCAAGATTTCTACCGTAAAGCGGATCTTATTAAGTATATGAACGAATTTAGAGAATAAAAATTACCTGCATTGAGCGCCGACATCATTGAAGACTCGATCTTCACCTCTTTCGCTCTACGAGAGGAGATGAATTCCCGTGTGTACTTCTTAGGGTTACCGTAAGCTGTCATGTGTAAGAATATGTAATAATCATTCAAATAGGCTAGACCTAAGTGCCTATTTATAATAACAACAAACCCTAATTCTTAATAGGTAGAGCAAGAGATGGGACCGACCCAATAAGAAATACAATCACTAGTCCGTCCATCAGGTTTTAGTGATTGGGCTAATTAAATAAATTATTAAGGAATAACTCAACTAATTATAATCCGTAGACCAACATCATGGATCAGATCCTGTCGAATCCAACATTCTCCCACTTGGCCAAAGGACATAATTAGCTTCAAAATGGGTTTAATATACCGGCAACATTATATCCTTAATAATCCACATCATCTAAATGTTTGATCGGATATAGGCCGAGATCTAAAATCATATGTAATAGATTCGTTCCTAATTCACAATCTTACACTGTCGATGTTATGGTTCAATAAACATAAGTGGTCCTTCAGTGATTTATTTATAATGCTTAACGTTAATGCGTAAATAAAAGCAATAAATCACATGATCACAAATAGGATCCAAAACATTACAAACATGATCACAAATCAATATCTAAATCAAATAAATACTCTCTCTAAATTAAAGTTTGCAAAAAGTCCCAAGTTTTGCACATGCTCCGAAACATCTTGAGAGGCAAGGTTTTTGTCAATGGGTCCGCCACCATATCACCAGTACTAATGTTCTCAATGGATATTAACTCGTTTTGGATCCTTTCCTTCACAACAAGATACTTAATGTCAATATGCTTAGAAGCACTACTTGACTTGTTGTTCTTAGAAAAGAATACGGCAGCTTGGTTATCGTAGAATATTTTCAATGGTGTGGACATAAAATTCACCACTTGAAGCCCCATGATAAAATTTTTAATCCATATAGCATGGCACGACGCTTCATAACAGGCTACAAATTCCACTTTCATGGTAGAAGAAGCTGTAATAGTCTGTTTTGTACTTTTCCATGAAACAGGTGCTCCAGATAACATAAAAACATATCCAGATGTAGATTTTCTAGTATCGAGGCATCCTGCATAGTCAGAATCAGAATATCCAATGACCTCGAGAAAATCTGATCTCCTGTAAATGAGCATGAAATCTTTTGTACCCTGTAAGTATCGCATAACTTTCTTTGCATTCTTCCATGATCCATTCCTGGATTAATTTGGTATCGACCAAGCATGCCAACAATATATGCGATATCTGGACGCGTACACACTTGAGCATACATTAGACTTCCTACAGCATATGTGTAAGGAAATTGCTCCATCTCATTAAGCGCCAACTGGGTCCTAGGACACTGTGATAAACTGAACTTGTTGCCTTTATAGACCGATGCAACTGTAGAAGAACAATTATGCATGTTAAATCTTTTAAGAACCTTTTCAATATGGGCTCTTTGAGATAGACCCAACATACCACGAGATCTATCCCAATGAATTTCAATGCCTATAACATAAGAGGCTTCACCGAGATCTTTCACATCAAATTTACTTGATAGAAAATCTTTTGTCTCTCGTAACATGCCTAAATCATTACAGGCAAGTAAAATATCATCCACATACAATACGAGAATGATAAATTTGCTCCCACAGATTCGTATAAAAGTGCATTGGTCAACAACATTCTCCTTGAAACCAAATTTACTTATCACCTCTAAAAACTTCAAATACCACTGTCGAGATGACTGCGTAAGACCATAAATGGATTTCTTAAGTTTGCATACCATTTGTTCCTTGCCCTTAACCAGAAATCCTTCTGGTTGCATCATATAAATATCTTCATACAAGTCACCATTAAGGAATGCAGTTTTGACATCCATTTGATGTAGCTCTAAGTCAAAATGAGCTACAAGGGCCATAATTATACAGAACAAATCAATTTTAGACACGGGTGAGAAGGTCTCATTATAATCAATACCTTCCTTTTGCGTAAACCCTTTAGCAACCAAACGGGCCTTGTACCGTTCAACATTTCCTTGAGGACGCAGTTTGGTTTTAAAAACCCACTTTCAACCTATCGGTTTGAATCCTTGAGGTAAGTCTACAAGGTCCCACACATTATTTAATTTCATTGATGTCAACTCTTCGTTCATGGCTGCAAGCCATTGAGGTGTTTGGTCGCCTGTCATTACATCATTAAATGATGTGGGATCATTCCCAATAGAATTGTCACAGTCATCGAAATAGATAAAGTCATTAAGAGTAGTTGGCTTTCTCACTCGTTCTGACCTTCGTAAAGGTGGGTCATGAACAATAATAGGAGAAGGTTCATCAACATGGTCTGAAATATTAGGCATTGTCTCATTATTTGATTCTCTCATAGAATCAGAGATAATCAAATCTCTTGAAATAATGTGAACATTTAAAATTTCATGTTCCTCTTCAAGAATATTTTTGCGAGACGTGTTATCACCACAATTACCAACATCTTCCAAAAATATTGCATGTCTAGTTTCGATTATTCTTGTGGTATGTGATGGACAATAAAATCGATAACCCTTTGAACGTTCTGGGTAACCGATGAAATAACAACTTATTGTCTTAGGATCAAGCTTTCGTATATTTGGGTTGTAAATTTAGCCTATGCAGGACATCCCCATACACACATATACCCAATATTTGGTTTCTTTGCGCCCATATTTCATAAGGGGTTTTAGGTGTAGCTTTAGTAGGAACATGATTTAGTATATATGCATAGCTGTCTTAAGAGCCTCAACCCAAAGATACTCAGGTAAAGAAGTTTGACATATCATACTTCGTACCATATCCATAAGGGTACAATTACGTCTCTCAGCGACAACATTTTGCTGAGGCATGCCCGACATAGAAACCTGAGTAATAATGCCACATTCTTTCAGAAATAAGGCAAAATGTCCAAGATTATGACCTGAGTCAGAGAATCTTCCATAATATTCTCCTCCTCTATCAGATTGAACCACTTTAATCTTTCGATCAAGTTAGTTTTCAACTTCAGATTTATAATCCTTAAAAATCTGGAGTGCTTCATATTTTTCACGAAGGAGATAAATATATCCATAACGAGAGTGATCATCAATAAAGATGATGAAATAACGATGCCCATGAATGCCAAGAGTATAAGGACCACTGATATCAGTATGAATCAGTTCTAATAGTCCATTACTTCTGGTGGCGCCATGTTTGTTTTTTTATGCAAATTTTCCTTTAATACACCTAATACATGTGTCAAAATTAGAGAAATCTAATGAATGAAGTATTCCATCTTTAATGAGACGTTGCATTCTGTCCCGAGATATATGGCCCAAACGTTCGTGCCATAGTATTGGCGAATTCTCATCCATTAATTTTCTTTTGTTGCTGATTTGGGCTGTACAATTTTCATGCACGAATTCCAATATGTTCGCAGAAGAAGCATTTAAACATAATTTAAAGAGGTCTCTCTCTAAAATACCAGAACCAACAATTTTGTTGTTTAATGAAATGGTAAAACCTTTATTCTCAAACAAGATAGAATAACCATAAGCGACAAGTCGAAAAACTGAAATAAGGTTTCTTGTAATACTAGGAACATAAACAGTATCAAATAAATTCAGTTTGAAACCACTCTCCAAAACCAAAGAGAGAGTTCCTGCGACTTCAACTGGAACTTTATTTCCATTTCCAACCAAAATGTTGCGTTCTCCTTTATTTAGCTTCGCGCGAAACAGAATCCCTACGATGAACAAGTAATATGTACAGAAGCACCACTATTAATCCACCATGTATCAGTAGGAACATTTGTAAGAAATGATTCATAACAAACATAACTAGACATTTTACCCTTTTTAGCTAACCACTCCTTGAATTTTGGACAATTCTTCTGAAAATGAGTAGGCTCATGACAAAAGTTGTATTTACGAGTCTTAGAACCTGAAGTCTTTGCCTTATTTCCGTTATTATTTTTCTTCACATGTCTTTTGTCCTTTCCATGCAGTTTCCATTTCTTGCCCTATCGTTGAGTGGTAAAGTGAGCACTATCAGATGTCTTAGCCTTAAGTCTTTCTTCTTCCTGATCACACATATTGATTAGTTTTCCATTTCTCCTTCTGAGTATTATAGTTGATCTTGAAAGGACCAAACTGAGAAGGAAGAGATGTCATAATGAAGTGAACGAGAAAGCCCTCAGAGATCTCCATGTCCATGGCCTTAAGCTGAGCAACCATATCATTCATTCTTAGGATATGCCCACGAACACCACCAAGGTTGTTGTACTTAGAAGTTACCATTTTGATGATCAGTGTGGTAGCAATAGACCTGATCACGGTTCGGAACCGACGGTTCGATGGTTCGGAACCGCCGGTTCGACGGTTCCAGGCAGGTCGACCCTTAACCTTAACCACCCAAGACGGTTACGGTTCACGGTTCAGAACCGCCGGTTCACGGTTCGTCACGGTTCGCCACGGTTCAAGATTAATATGTTAAAAAAAAATTAAAAATTAAAAATTAAACAAAACATTAAAAATTAGAAATTAAAATTTATTGAAAAAAGGGCTTGCACTTATTTAAGTTGCCTACGTATCCCTTTAGGGGAATCAAAGCCCACGTAGTTCTTTTACATTTTTATCCTTTTACATTTTCATTCACTTCCATTTCCTGTTCCTGTCGTATTTGTTCCTTCAGTATCAAAATCTTCAACTTCGTCATCTGAAAGTTGCATTCCTTGGATTCTTTTCTCCGCTCTGGTCCAATCGTCCAGTAATGCTTGGGCTTCCAATGAGTCGGGAGACAAAGTTGATCGTCGTTCATCTAATATGTTGCCGCCAGCATCGAACGTCTCTTCCACAGCAACAGTTGACACTGGACAAACTAAAATTTCTTTTGCGATCACGGAGAGAATAGGAAAGCTTTGAGCCTTCTGTGACCACCACTTTAAGATATCGAAGTTTTCACTATCTGCTTCATTAAAATCAAAAGAAGTCGTAAAATAATTCTCAAGTTCCTGTGTGGAACTTGAGGATCCTCGTGGACGTTTTGTCTGTTCTTTTAATAAGAGTTGTGCTTTTGTAAGTTCTAAATTACTACTAGTAGTTTGTTGAATTTCAGAAATATTAATTTGTATTCCATATTTTGCATAATATTGATTATAAATATCATATAAATAAATTCTAACATTATATATAATATTAATTGGATCAGGGGAAGAAGAATCTTTAATTGGAATTAAAGCGTCATAATATAAAGTTAACATTTCTTGTAAAACTTCTAATTTAAATCTAGGATCTAAAGCAAATACAATTAAATAAATTTCAGGAATTAAATAAAAATATTTTTCCCATTTAGTTTTCATAGCTAAGATGCAAGGAGATAAAGATTCATTATTAATATGTTCATTTAAAACTAATACTATATTAGAAAAATTTTCTAAAACTAATTGAGCAGTGGGATAATAAACACCGGAAAGTTGTTCGGTTGCATCATTAAATACTTTTAAAATTTCACAAATACTACTACAAATATTCCATTGTTGTGAAAATAAATATATATTAGTATTAGTATTTTGTGCAAAAAATGAACATAATAATTCTTTATATTGAAATGAATCTTGTAATAATTGGTATGTTGAATTCCAACGTGTTGGTACATCACGTGGAAATTTTTTAGGTCTCATTCCATTAATTTTACAAAACCTACCCCATTGTTTCATTATAGATGGATGAAACCATAAATAAGAAATTGCAATTCTAATTGGTTTAATATAACTTTCTAAAATTTTTAACCATCTTGAACACATAAATTTAAAACATGGCATACACAACGAATATGAAAAAATAAACCTCCAATAATAGGTTGACAAACAAATTTTAGATCATCTATACAAGCAGTATTAGAACTAGCATTATCTAATGATATTGAAAATATTTTATGAGTTAAACCATATTCTTCTAAAATTAAAGATAATAATTGTGCGATATTATGAGCATTATGTGATTCATCAAAAACTCTATAAGCTAATAATCTTTTTTGGAGGTTCCAAGAGTTATCGATCCAATGGCAAGTCACACCCATATACGAATGTGTTTGCCAATGATCACTCCAAATATCGGAACATAAAGAAACTTTATTATCTAATTTACTAAATTCATCAATTAAATTCTTTTTCCTTGTTTTACTAATTTTTAAATTGTACGAGTAAGTGTAGTCCTAGGAACACGTTTAGCACATGGATTAAGAGATTCTTTACAAAATCTTCAAATGTGCATTTAGATCCAAAACTAAAAGAAAGATGTTCTACTGAAACAAATTTAGCTAATGATTCTCTTAATTTATTATCCGAATATAAAATAAACCGGAATCGGTACTACCGCTAGTTGAAGAAAATCTTGATAATTGTGTTTGAGAACGGTCGAGTCCATATTCCGTCGGGTGCTTCGTTTCTACATGTCGTTTCAACGACCCATAGCCGCCTTGGAATTTGTAGGAAGCATTGCAGTGCTTACATTTTGCACGCATTTCTCCCGACGGAAGAGTGACCTTCTCAAAATGTTTAGTAAAAATAGAAGACTTTAGAGGAGGAAGTTCCCGAACCTTAGAAGTAATTGCATCGGTACTTCCTTGTGTTTCGGGTGTCGGATTCGGAAGATGCTCGATCTCATCATCGGTGGATTGAATGTTGGGGTCCTCCTCCCGCGGATTCATTATTTGTTTTCCCTTCCGAGCTCGAGATGATGCACCTCCGCGACCTCCTTCCATTGTAATTGAAAATTGAAAACGAAAGCGTGTAGAGATTAGAGAATACGAAAATGAGATTAAGAGTAGAGAAGATGTGTGTGAAAAATGATGAAATGAGCTCTCTATTTATAGAGTTTTGATAGTAACGGACACTAAATCATAGCCATTGATCAAAAAACGGTCAAATGATCCTAACCGTTGAAAAAAAATACCCAAAAAACCCTCCCAACGGCTACGAACCGCCGGTTAACCGGCGGTTCCAACGGCTATGAACCGCCGGTTAACCGGCGGTTCAAGCCGTTTAAAAAAAAAAAAAAATTTGTTTGCGGCTGAACCGCCGGTTCAACCCGCCGGTTAACCGGCGGTTCGCCGGGTTTACAGCCCATGAACCGGAACCGGCCCGGCAACTTGCCGGGCCGGTTCCGGTTCGACCCGGCGAACCGGGTCAACGGGCAACCATCCCGTTGATCCGGTTACGGGCCCGGGCCGGGTCCGGGCCAGACCCGGCCCGGGGTCGGGTCCGGGCCAGACCCGGCCCGGGGTCGGGTCTAGGTAGCAAGTGCTTTAGAGGAACTCTGAAACTGCTCCTCAACGGAATCAAGGAAGTCCTTAGCATTTTCAGAATCAGGCACGCCTCCTCGAATATCCGACGATATGGAACCTTTCATTATCATAAGTGACAAATGGTTGGACCTTTCCCACTTTTCATAAGTAGATTTTTCATCTTGAGTGCTAGTGTTTGAAAGTGGGGTAGGTTTATCAACCCGTAAGGCACAATCAAGGTCCATAACGCCTAAAACGAGGCGAATCTGTTCGTTCCATTTCTTAAAATTGCTACCCGTCAGAGTTTCAATGGACGCGATGTGGCTTGTAATTGAAGCTGCGTTCACAGAGTTAAATCATGCTCATTAACAATAATGGAAAATATAAATCACAATCATAATATATAAGCGATTGAAGAAGTACACTTTAATGTAATTATAGAATTGACTTTATATCACCGTTGGACAGATAATAAATTCAGACTACAATTAAGTATTACATTAGTGCCAAAAATTATGATGGAGAATAATGACATACATGATCCATCGAGAAAATAGCAAATGCTACAACCTTCTGTTGGGTCGATTGTAATAAATGCACATAAATTTTCTCCATTAAATTTTTTGACTTAATCATAGAACTAAATTCAAATCACCGTTGATTTAGAATTACGATTAATTATGCGTTAGTGCTAAAATATTATAGAAAATTAAACATAAGTTTTCTATCAAAAAATAGCAAAATATTACAACCTTCGATCAGACCGACTGTAATAAATGCACATAAATTTTTTCCATAAAAACTTTAGCATAATTATACTATAATAAATTCCATTTAGTAATTAAAATAATAATTTTCGGTTGGTTCAATTATTAATTTTAATATAAGAATGTAACATAAGTGTGGTTTCATTATTCCTATTTATTTAATTGATAAATCTTCTTCAAATCGAAGCAATTTGATGTCTGACCCGGGCCTATATGACATGACTGATCGATAGAAATACTCCAACACTCCACCTTTGTCATATATTCCATATATCACATTAGATAGATATCATATTCATGGAATACGATTCACTTTCAAGATGCCTTGATGGTGAAATGGTAGACACGCGAGACTCAAAATCTTGTGCTAAAGAGCGTGGAGGTTCGAGTCCTCTTCAAGGCATAATATTGAGAATGCTCATTCAATGAGCAATTCAATAACAGATTTCGGATCTAATCAATATTGATATACCGATCTGTTGATACGAAGTATTCCGGCAATCCCCACGATCCGAGTCCGAGCTATTGGAATAGGTTCGGGGAAATTTTTTTCTATTGTGAAAAGTAGATACAAAAAAACCCCAAACCCAATATACATACCCTTATTCTACATATCACATCCACATACGATATTTATATACCACAGCAACTAGTTCTAACTGATCCTGTTTGATATTGAGGAGTTCAATACACTAATTAATGTTAATCATTTATTTTAAAATACTTAACGTTTTTCGGGGTATATCAATTCCGATTATTCCACGACTTTATTATTTGTTTGTTGTACAAAAAAACTTTTTGAACGTCCGGTAGAAATCGATTTTGCTAAAGAAAAAGCCTTTACTGCAGCTAAATTTCCTTTTTTATTCCAAATATTTTTACGAATACGTTTTTTTGACATAGAAGTACGTTTTTTGGGGACTGCCATTCAAAAAAAAGGGTTACTTATTTTTATCATTGTATGTGAAAGAGATGTATTGTTCAAAATGAATCACGTACGAAACTTAGTCGTATACCACTTCTACAAATGGCTCGTAATGCTGCGTCTCTTCCAAGTCCAGGACCCTTTATCATCACTCCTGCTCGTTGCATACCCTGATCAACTACAGTACGAATAGCATTTACTGCTGCTGCTTGAGCAACGTAGGGTGTCCCTCTTCTTGGGCCTTTGAATCCAGAAGTACCAGTGGAGGCCCAAGAAACCACTCGACCTCGTACATCTGTAATAGTTACAATAGTATTGTTCAAACTTGCTTGAACATGAATAATTCCTTTTGGTATTCTACGTCCATATCATGAAAATAAATAAGAGCCCCACATTAAATTTAATATATTTATGTCATGCTTTCAATCATGCGTACCATAATTATATACATGAAAATAATAATTATGATTTAAAATCAATTAAGGATATCGCAACACGTTAATACCTTAAATAATGAGATGATGAAGTCAACAATTAAATCAATCAAGCATAAATTCATGTAATCATATAAAGATAATATGGACATTATTTCCTAATATATTATGGTAAATAATGACATATGCTATAACAACATTAATAATTATGGTAATCATCTTGATATCATGAATAAATCATCTATAAAAATAACTTATGCAACATTGATTTATATTTAGCAATTAATTATGTCATTAATTGCCATCAAATATTTGTTTTGAGATATAATTACATTACCATTCAAAACAAAATCATAATTCGTTTCAAGACTAAAATCATAATTAATTCAGATTCAAACAAACAAGATTGAAGTATATTCTTCATTGTGAATATAAGTTATTTACTTTCATAATTCGTTGTAAGACATCAAACGACTAGATATAACATGTCGATAGGTAATAATGTATTATCTCAATTCATATACTTGAATCAACCTTGACTCTGATACCAAAATGTTAGATTTATCTTAAGACGGTATAACGTGACATAAGCTTAATCCCATAATCAAGATTTCTACCGTAAAGCAGATCTTATCAAGTATATGAACGAAAGAGAATAAGAATTGCCTGTGTTGAGCGCCGACATCATTGAAGACTCGATCTTCACCTCTTTCTCTCTATGAGGGGAGATGGATTCCTGTGTGTACTTCTTAGGGTTGTCGTAAGTCGTCGTGTGTAAGAATATGTAATAATCATTCAAATAGGCTAGACCTAAGTGCCTATTATAATAACAACAAACCCTAATTCTTAATAGGTAGAGCAAGAGATGAGACCGACCCAATAAGAAATACAATCACTAGTCTGTTCATCAAGGCTTTAGTGATTGTGCTAATTAAATAAATTATTAAGGAATAACATAACCCAACTAATTATAATCTGTAGGCCAACATCATGGATTGGATCCCGTCGAATCCAACAATTTTT
This sequence comes from Zingiber officinale, assembly GCF_018446385.1. NCBI lineage: Eukaryota > Viridiplantae > Streptophyta > Magnoliopsida > Zingiberales > Zingiberaceae > Zingiber > Zingiber officinale. Next base: position 2,153,699 of record NC_056007.1, on the reverse strand, counting down.
TTATCCAATTTCTCACCTTTTCATAGTCCCTAGGGTTGTAAATGAGTCAATCTAAATCAAACTTTATGGTATATATCCAAGTTTGTTTGATCTCGAGCTAAGCCAAACCAAGCCTAAAATGAATCAAGCAGTTGAAATAGTTGTTCAAACTTGATTTGGTTTAATTCTTTTTTACGAGCTTGAGCTTAGTTCAAACTTGATTTGAGGTTGATTCGTTTAGATGTTATCGAGCTTTTAATTCAAACTTGTTTGATTATTTAAAATTTTACAATTTTAAAGTTGTTTGAATAGTTATTAATCTTGATAATACAAGTTTGTTTGTTCAATTTAATTAGTTTTTTTAAATTTATTTATCATATTGATAAAAGTTATATTAATGAACATAATTCACAAACTTTATTTGTGAATATTGTTCATGATTTACTATCTCTATCCATAAATATTAATTAACTGAACACATATATATTGAAACTTATTTATTTAAGGAGTGAGATCACGTACCTTACTTACCTTACTTGATGATGCTCCCCCTTCGTCGCAGCTTTCTTCTTTTTTCTGAGGTTCCTCCTCCCTCATCTATGCTCATCTCTGAGCTTGAGTCATCTTCGAAAATAATGGTTAGCCATCAGTACTAATCCTGAGAAGGCTTCGACTTCTGATTCGGAGGATGAAGAATCGTCCCAAGTGGCCTTCAGACTCTTGCGTGTAGAGGACGTTGGTCTTTGAGGCTTTTCCTTGTGTCTTTTCTTCAACTTGGGGTAGTCATCCTTGATGTGCCCTTCCTCATTACAGTTCTAGCACCGGACTGTCCTTTTGTTGCGCTGATGCTTCCTCGACTGCGATTTAAATTTATTATTTTTAAGAAATTTATTGAAATGTCTTACTAGTAGCGCCACTTCGGTTTCATCGATTGACACTTCAGAGTCGAGATCGTCCTTTTCAGCTTGTAGAGCAATGTTGAGGTTCGACTTTACTACTTGTTTAGGCTCCGCAAGTCGAGACTCGTGAAGTTCGAAGGTAGAAAATAAACTTTGTAGACTACTTACCTCAAAGTCCTTAGAGATGTAGTAAGCATCTACTAAGGATGCTCACTCTGGAGTCCTTAGGAAGACATTTAGTGAATATCGGATGGAATCTCGGTTTATTACTATTTCACCGAGATTTGTCAGTTGCGTTATCAGCTCCTTGATCCTCGCTTGGAGTTGCACAACCTTCTCGCAATTGTTCATCCGAAGATTTGTTAGTTGTGTTCGGAGGATGTCGCGCCTTACTAGCTTCGCTTCTGAGGTACCCTCGTGGAGCTCCAGGAATTTATTCCAGAGGTCTTTGGCGGAGTCGTAACTTCCGATCTGATTTACCTCCTGGGGCGGCAGAACGCTGAGTAAGTGAAATTCTGCCTTTCCATTGGCCACGAAATCGGCCTGCTCCTTCTTCGTCCAATTAAATTCTTCTTTGTCTTTTGGCGCTGCATATCCATATTTCATTATTAAAAGTATATCAAATTCAGTTTTAAAAAATACCCCCATTTTTTGCTTCCAAGTAGCAAAGTCTCCGTTGAATTTCGGGGGATGAATGTTCGCGTCGGCCATCACCCTGATCTTTGTGCTTCAGTCGGCAGTTAGTCCTTCTGAGGCTGTCAGGCTCTGATACCACTTGTTGGAGCAGCAGGGCCGACAAGACGGGGGTAAATTGCCTGCAAACTAAGATTATACCCTCCTCAAGTCTTTCAACTTAAAATAATAGCAACTATAAAAATAATGAAATAACAGGAAAGAAAGGGAGACCATAAATTGCCTTGGTTACAACCAAGACGGTTGTTAATCCAAGGCGGTTGAACAGCTCCATTAGTAGAGTGTCCTTCACGGCAGAGAAGCCTTTTTACACTTAGAACGCTCATTAGTTGCTAGGAATTGATTACAAAGTTGATTGCTTGAATGAATGAATATTTCCTAGCTCCAGGGGCCTTTAAATAGCTCCTAGAAATCCTATCTCGAAGGTCTAAGATGCCTCCAACAAGGTCCAAGGCGCCTCTAACCAAGTCAATCGTATAAAACTTTATCCGATTGCAAACGACAAGTTTTACTGGGTCTGAGGCGCCTCAAATGGCCTTGGAGGCGCCTCAGACTGGGTCTGAGGTGCCTCCAAGCTCTCTGAGGTGCCTCAGATAGTGGAGGCAGCTAAGGCGCCTTTGGCTAGCTTTTTTAGTTCCTTTTGGCTTCCTTTCTCCTTCTGAAGCTCCGATTGATTGGGTGATTGCGGCCAACTGAAATAGGGCTCACCCGAATCGAATTTTCGGCCTTTTCCTTAAGCAGTCTTCCATCCCAGTTTTACATCCCTCGAACATCGTGCACGTTCTTCTCGCCTATCGGTGTACTCTTCCGCAACTTTCTCGTCCTTCGGACGCATCGAGCCCATCGGCTCCCTTGCCGTGCCGTTCTTTTCGCTAGCTGTATCTTCCGCTCGACTTCCTGCGCTCCTAAGCTCCTGCACACTTAGATACAGGGATCAAAAACAAATAGGACCTATCTAACTTGGTTAATCACATCAAAACAATCACGGGGTCCAACACTAAGTTCCTATACACTTAGACACAGAGGTTAAACACCAACAGGACCTAACCTGACTTAGTTGATCACATCAAAACTATCTTGGGGATACTAACATAATCTTCGTGAGCTATTTGATGAAAAAGCTAGATTCGAATGGTTCGAGGTCTCCAAGCTTCTCTTTTGCTCAAAGATGCAGGAGGGTTCATCTACAATACAATATGTACTAAAGATGAATGGCTACATAGCACATTTAGCATCACTCGGTTTTATGATGGATCATGAATTAAGTATTGACTTAATTCTACATAGTTTACCGAAAAGTCATTCATAATTTGTAATGAACTATCGGATGAATAATTTGGAATTGACCATCTCCAAGATGATAAACATGCTCAAGACTGTGGAGCCTTCTATTAAGGGTGAACAAAAAATTGTGATGTTAGTAGACTCCTCTAAGAAAGGTTCTAAGAGAAAGCTAAAATATCAGGCTACAGGGAAGAGCAAAAAGGCCAAGACAGTAGAACTGACACAAAAGGGTTCATGCCATCATTGTGGCAAGATGGGACACTGACGAAGAAACTGCAAGATTTATCTTGAGTCCATGAAGAAGAATAAGACATCCGATGCCCCATCCTCTTCAGATATTTTTGTTATTGATTGTGATGCTATTTCCTCAGACACTTGGATATTAGATACTGGATGTGACTCACATATATGTAATGACATACAAGGGTTAAGGAATAACAGAAGACTAGTAAAGGGAAAAACAAGTTTGTGAGTTGGGAATAGAGCAAATGTTGCTGCAGTCGCCATCGGAACATACTTGTTACAGCTTCCTAGTGGACTTGTCTTAGAACTAAATAATTGTTATTTTATTCCGGCATTAATAAAGAATATTATTTCTATTTCTTACTTAAATAGAAAAGGTTTCCATTTAACTTTTAGTAACAATTATTGTTATATAGCCTTAAATGACGTTCTTTATGATATTGGAACTTTATGCAATGGAATTTACATGTTAGATATATCTAGTGACGTACTCAATATCAAAATGAGCAATAAATGCGCCCAAATAGACAATCAATTAATATCTTACATGTGGCATTGTCGCCTTGGCCATATAAGCAAGAAGTGCATGTCCAAATTAAAAAAGATTGCAGTTCTTGAATTATTTGAATTAGATATATTTGATACATACGATTCATGTTTAAAAGGCAAGATGACAAAGTTACCTTTTTCTAAAAAAGGTAAACGAGTTGATGAGTTACTTGGGCTCATACATACCGATATATATGGACCAATGTCAACTCATGGTGGCAAAAAGAGAATACGCTCGTCCCCAGCGCTCCCTCCAGCCTGTCCCAGGGCCAACACGCAGGAGGTAAATCACGGGTGGCTACTAGCCTTTGGAATAGTGATTAGCACATAAGAGAGGCATTTACCTCGGCTTTGCCGAGATTTGAACCCCAAACCTCATGGTGGAAACACCTCATACGCTAGCCACTAGTCCGTCCCAAGGGGACATACCAATGTCAGCATATGCACTTAGAGGTTATAGCTGCTTCATTACTTTCATTGATGATCACTCTTGTTATGAGTATGTGTATCTAATGAAACATAAATCTGAAACCTTTGAAAAGTTTAGAGAATTCAAAAATGAAGTAGAGAAATAATTTGGTAAAAATATTAAAATACTTTAGAGTTGGTGAATATTTAAGCCAAGAGTTTCTAGATTATCTAAGGGGCAATGGTATATTATCTCAATGGACTCCGCCTTATACGCCACAATATAATGGTGTATCTGAAAGGCGTAATTGAACCTTGTTACATAGTTAGATTAATGATGGATCATCCAAATTTTCCCAAAACCTTTTGGGGTTATGCACTTATGATAGCTATTTACTTGCTAACCAAATTCCCGACTAAGGCAATCTCAACTACTCCATATGAGGCATGGACTAGTAAGAAACCCCTCATATCTTATTTGAAGATATAGGGATATCCTGCTTATGTGAAGAGGACTGTATCAGACAAGTTGGACACTAAGTCTGATAAGTGTTTATTTATTAGATGCCTTAAGGAAACTAAAGATTACCAATTCTATCATCCCTTAGAATAAAAAGTGTTTGTTTCAAGGCATGCTACCTTCCTATAGAAAGAATTTCTATTGTAGGAAGCAAGTGGGAGTACAGTTGAACTTGATGAAGTTCAAGAGACTCCAATAGACACTAATGAGATGCATAGTCAAGTACTACAACTGATTATGAGACAATCTCCTTATAGATCAAGTAGGATACACAATATTTCTAAGAGATATGGATCACTTGTAAGAGAATTGAATGACATTTTACTCATTGAGGATGAGGAGCCTACTACTTACGAAGAGGCTCTGAATAGTTCAAAAAAGGACAAGTGACTTACAGCCATGAAGTCAGAAATGAATTCCATATACGAAAATCAAGTTTAGAATTTGGTGAACCCACCTGAAGGCATTATGCCTACAGGATGCAAGTGGATTTTAAAGAAGAAAAATAAATGGATGATAATGTAATAACCTAGAAGGCAAGGTTGGTGGCGAAAGGCTATTGTCAAAGGTAAGACATTGACTACGACATAACCTTCTCACCTGTACCCATGCTTAAATCCATTCGGATACTCCTGGCCATATTATCTCATCATGATTATGAGATATAAGAAATGGATGAGAAAACATCTTTCCTTAATGGAAATCTACTCGAGGATGTGTATATGACACAGCCTGACGGTTTCATATCTGTTAACAAGAATAAAGTATGCAAGCTTCAATGATCTATTTATGGACTGAAGCAAGTATCTAGGAGTTGGAATATCCGTTTTGATGAGGTAATCAAACAGTCTAATTTCTCATAAAATCTAGACGAACCTTGTGTGTATCAAAGGTTTAGTGGGAGTGTGGTTGTATTCCTAATATTATATGTTGATGACATATTACTTATAGGAAATGATATGCCAGTACAGTCAGTTAAAGTTTGATTGTCCATGATTTTCTCCATAAAAGACATGGGAGAAGCAACTTACATCCTAGGGATGAAAATCTACAGAGATAGATCGAGAAGGTTCGTTGCTTGGTCTTTCACAGTCAACATATATAGATAGAGTGCTAAAACGGTTTAGCATGTCTGAATCCAAGAAAGGTTCCATACCTATGAGGCATGAGATTCACCTTTCAAAGTTTATATGTCCATGCACAGAAGACGAGAGAATTTTCATTGATAAGATACCTTATGCGTCCGCTATAGGATCGATCATGTATACTATGTTATGTACTAGGCCCGATATATCATATGCTTTGAGTGTTACGAGCAGATACCAATCAGATCTAGGATTGGATCATTGGGCGGCTGTCAAGATTATCCTTAAGTACTTAAGAAGAACTAAGGATATGTTCTTAGTTTATGGAGATGGTGATATGATTATATGTTGATATACGGATGTAAGTTTCCAGACAGATAAGGATGACTCCAAGTCTCGGTCTAGATTCATATTCATATTAAATGGATGCGCAGTTAGTTAGAAAAGTTTAAAGCAAGACACTGTTGCAGATTCTACTTGTGAGGCGGAATACATTACAACTTTGGAAGTAGCAAAGGAAGCAGTTTGGATCAAGAAGTTCATTACTGAACTTGGAGTGATTTCATCCATTGTTGAAGGAACCTAGGTCTCATCAGTAATCAAAACACATGCTTTGCCGCTATCATTTGATTAGGGAAATCATTAGTAGGAAAGAAATACAGCTCGAGAAAATTCCCACTAAAAAAATCTAGTGGATCCTTTGACAAAGGCTTTACTATAAAGCAAGTTTGACAGTCACATCCATGCTTACGATTTAGGACACCATAGCAATTGACTCTATGCCAAGTGGGAGTGTTAGATTTTAAGGGATGTCCTAAGGCAATCGTCTTATGATTTTTACTATATATTAGATAAATATAGATTCACTTTTTGAGTACATATTATATGTTTGATTGTCTTAAACTCGTTTACTGAATATCTGCAATACAATTTATAACATGAGAGAATTTATGATTGGATTATAACTTGTGATTACCTCTACATGTGCAATTATGAACGTATTGAAATTTTCCTAGTCATCGAATTGATGCATTCGGACATCATCAATTCTGTGAAACTAGCACAGGTTATACTCCTTGGTTCGACCAAGCGGCTATTTTCTTACAGGCTGAAGACATTGGGATGTTGAGAGTTAAACGTGGATGCTAGTTATGGTAATTAATTCATTGAAGTGACTTGCTGTTAGATTTCATATGGTTCTCTACATATGTAGGTATATCTATGAAAGTTCTTACTGCAGCATGAGTGCAAGTTTCTTTCAACTTGAGGTATACAAGTCATCTTGATCATGGAGACTTATACTTCAATATCTTAAGCAAGCATCTCATTGAGGTGTGGACTCGGGATGATTGAGCATAAGTCAAAGTGTCCGATGGTATTTAGATAGCCCATAGATGATTCATCGCTCCTTACGAAGAGACATATACCCTATGACCACACGTTAGGATTATTACTAAAAGTCTTTAGCCAAAGTATCACATGTTAAGAATATGTGACTCTTGTACACATGTACGAGTAATTAGAATCTGCAGAACGAAGAAGTATTACTTGGGCTAGATATGACATAGTCAGCCTAGTGGGGGCTGACACATAGACCATGTCCTGAACCAAGTGGGTATAAGATGAGTGAAAGGAAAAAAGCACGACTCACTGTACCTGCTGAAGGGTTTAGAATTAATTCTAAGATGAACTATGATTTTCTTGCTAATTGGTGATTATGATGTACTACTAGGTGTCACTCATGATCATTCCATAATTAAGTAGTTAATTATGGACGACCAAGATAAACTGGGAACATATTGGGTCACACATACTATGAGTCTCTAAAAGACGTAAAATAAGTTGAAGAATATGATTCTTAGATCAAGAGATAAATGTTTGGTTGGACCATACATAAGACAAATATGGAAATATTTATCGAATCAGAAGCACAGGTATGCCACATCTCTTATGGAAGAGTTGGACCATATTTGGTTTAATCATAAATTAGTCATGAATCAACTTGGTATAGTTGTGAACCAAACCAAGGGGTTAATGAGCTAATTTTTAGTTAAGGGATAAGGATTTGGACTTTCTAATTCAACTCATTAATGAGAGCTATATATTGATATGGTTGAGAGAAAAATTAATACAATTTTTGTTATTTGGTTGATTAGGTTTTAGAAACCTAATCCTCCCCTCCCACTCCCCTTTCTTTATCACCGCCCACAAAACAACAAGGAGAATTCTTCTCCTTGTTGCCATAAACACCACAAAGGATAAAAGCTCTCCCTTATGTGCTTCTCTTCTTCCTCTTGATCCCTCTTCTTCTGAAGGAGAGGCTTGTACTCATGGATGTATCTTGAGGAGTTCGGCATGGATACGAATAAAGGCGAGGTTCGACAACGTCACTAATGGTTGATATCCTTCTTGTTACAGGTCATCCGTAAGGTACACCTAGCATAAATTTACTTTCTGTAAAATCTTAATTATGCGATCATGTTTGGTGTGTTATATCTGTTGGTGCGGAAAACATCCGACAATCAAACCTGGGTTTTAATTATGTCAAAGGGTCCAAAGTTAAGTTGTCTTGTTATCTAACAAGTTTGAATGAGATTTCAGGAAAAGTCCTAAGTGTTCTTAGGCATAGTCCTAGTGAATTCTAGACAGGTGAAAACCCCAAGGGGGTGGTCCCCAAGGGGGTGGTAATCTTAGGTGATGAAAAGTCCTAGCTGCGATTAGGCAGGTGGCGGTAATTCTAGGTTCTAGGGGGTGGTAACCCTAGGCGGAAAGTCTTGGCGGGTCGAGAGATTCGAGAAAAATCCTAGAGTCGGGGACTCTAGGTTGAAATCCTAGTGTCGTGAATTGGGTGGAAATCTGGGTGGGTCATGGAGCGGACGTCCAGCATAAAGATTGGAAGCTTCTTACGTTGAGCAAAAGTCCAGTTGGTCTGGAGGATCAATCTGGCAACATGTAACTTCTCTTGAGAAGAGTAGGTGAGGACACATTCCCCAAAGAGGGAACAGTAAGCATCGATTTGACCTAAAGTTTCGACGAAACTCAAACTCAGAATCGGACAGTTAGAGGCTGTCAAACTTTAGTTTATATATATTGTTTTATGTTTGAACTAACTTTATTTTGTAGAAAATAAGGGGCTAGAAAAAGTCGATCCGGGCGCCCGGAGTCTGGGTGCCCCGAGCTGGTCCAGGCGCCCGGAGTCAGTCTGGGCGCTCGGAGTCGGTCCAGGTGCCCGAAACTCAAAAGTTATCGCCAAGATGATGTGACACGCACGGAGTGGCCGAGCCACGTGGTCCAAGCGCTCGAAACAGCCTATAAAAGTAGCTTCGACCAGGAGCTTCAGAACAACACAACGAATGTCTTTCGCTTCTTCGAGCTGCTTAGAAAATGTTTTCACGATGTCCGGAAGCTCCGACGACGATTCTTCTAGAGATTTCCTCATACAAAGTTGTCGGTATTGTTTTATTTAAAAGTTACTTGTACTACAACTGTAATCATTTTGTATTATTTCAGATTGATTAGTGATTTCCCATCGAAAGCACTCTTACGTGCGGGCCTTAGAGTAGGAATCACCACAGGCTCTGAACCAAGTAAAATCTTGGACTTGTTAACATTGCTATGTTTTCTTTTCTTTCATTATTCCGCTACGTATTTACTTAAAATGAACAAAATAGCCACGAGCGCTATTCCCACCCCCCTCTAGAACTTTTTCGATCCTACAATATCCTTGTATGCGTGTGGTATGTGTATTGTAATAAATTAGATTTATTTATGTTTAGTCTTCCACTGTGCATGTTTACCAAATGTGTTTTAACACACACCGCATTAGGCATATCCCAACAAGTTGTTGCTGTAGAAATGGAAAGAGTTAAAACAAGACAAATCAACATGCCAATTAAATAAATTATTAGATTCAATATATAAGCAAACGATATAATTATAATTCTCAAATATCGTAACCAATGAATTATATTTTCCAAAATTCACAACAATAAATTTGTAGGTTAAAAATTCAAACTTGAAAATTCATAAACATCATCGCCCAATATTATCACAACTCAAATAATCACAACTAAATATTCAATATAATTTTAGAGTTGTCGAATTTTACCTCAAAGTTGTACAATTTCAAAACCTACAACAATAAACTAACCAATAAACAATATTAGCACGATATATGAGTTAAAAATCAAACTAAATCAAATGAATAAAATTCTCACTCGAGATAGCCTGTAAATCAACTAATACAAGCTAGAATTGAGCTTCAAAACTCTCAAAATTATAGCTAACTCTAGCAGGCAAAATTTCTAACGATTAGTGTTGGTGCAGTAAGCATCCGACGATCGAACCTCAGTTTTGATAATGGCAAAGGTATTCAAAGTTAAGATTCCTTGTTATCTAACGTGGTTAAATAAGGTTTCAGGAAAGTCCTAACTGTGGTTAGGTAGGGGAAAATCCTAAGGGGGGGGGGGGGGGTAACCTTAGGTCCTAGGGGGGGTAACCTTAGGTTCTAGGGGGCTGTAACCCTAGGTGGAGGAAAATCCTAAGGGGCGGCAACCTTAGGTCCTAAGGGGTGGTAACCCTAGGTGGAGGGAAACCCTAAGGGGCGGCAACCTTAGGTCCTAGGGGGTGGTAATCCTAGGTGGAGAAAAACCCTAGGGGGCGGTAACCCTAGGTCTTAGGGGGTGATAACCCTAGGCGGAAAGTCCAGTCGGTCTGGAGGACCGGACTGGCATCAGGTAAATCTCCTGAGTGGAGTAGGTGAGGACGCATTCCCCGTAGAGGGAACAGTAGGCGTCGGGTCAACCTAGGGTTTCCAGACGAAAATCCGAAGTCAAACTCGGACAATCCGGAGACTGTCATTACTCTGCTTTCTGTTGTATTGTGCTAACTTTGTGTTGCAGGATATTGTTTGGGACTAACATGTCTTGCAGGCACAAAATAATGAAGTTTTCCTTGGATGAACAGTGTCCGAGGCGCCTCCATGGAGCTTGGAGGCGCCTCGAGTGCAAAAGCTGACCTGACTGCGAAACAGGGCTGAAGGCGCCTCGGTTGGCTATGGAGGCGCCTTGAAGACCTATGAAGGCGCCTTCAAGGCGATAAGCGCAGAATGGTCAGCGCTCATCTGCACGGTGGACTCGGAGCTATGGAGGCGCCTTCGGAGGCTTCCAAGGTGCCTTGAACACCCTTTATAAGGGGGTTTCGACCAACACCTTGAACCAACGAATTCCAAGTCTTCTCTCTTCAACGTGCTGCTCCGAAAGACGCCCGGAAGTGCTGCTACAAGTCTCCGACGACCCGAAGCTCTAAGATTCTATTCTTGTCGTCGGTATAATTAGTTTTTGCATTTACTTGTACTTCAAAGCTGTAACTCCTTTTCGTACTTATAGTTGTTGCCCACGGAAAGTGATCAAGGATCGCGGGCCTTCGAGTAGGAGTCGCCACAAGCTCCGAACGAAGTAAATCTTTCGTGTCTTTGTTTGCATTTGTTTCTGTTTCTTTCCGCTGCGATTATACTCGAACGACTTACTCGATACGATTCCGATAAACGAAAAATGAAATAGCCGCGAGCGCTATTCATCGCCCCCCCCTCTAGCGCGGTCTCGATCCAACGATTAGCAACATAAAATATCCAAACCAAGGATCTAGAATCGAGTTGAAAACTCCTTAAAATGAAGCAAAATTGATTTGAGTCAGAGTAAGGTGGTCATACGATGGTTTTGCCAAAATTGTGGCCAGAAACTTGAAGGGAGGTGACGGTCATGGCCGAGTTTGGTTGGTTGGTTATCTTTATAAGGTTTGAATACACATAGCCCATGACCGCAACATTAAAAAATGGCCTGTGAAATGGGAAAAATCAAAGTAGAATAGCTCATGTATGACCTGTGTGAATTAGGTTTCAGTTTTCATCATTTCTTGCTCAAATATTCTGATTCAAGTCATAAATCGATGTAATAGGACCTGGGTTAGGATTGTATGCCCTTTTACAGTAGTTTTTCAATGGTAATCAATTGAAAATTGGAAAGGGGGGAGCTGATGGGAATGGTCAATTGAGTTTTTTTTTTTTTTTTTTTTTTTTTTGGGGGGGGGGGCTAAAAAAAATAATACAAAGACAAGCCAAAATTAGATGGGGCTAGAACCCACCCTAGCTGAAGAGTGGCTCCGCTCTTGGACATTTGTGCCCCTTGGGCTGCATGAGCGACTTAGGCAACTTGCAACCTAGGCTATATGTCCATGGGCTACATGTGACTAGGGGCGTGCGTCTTTGTTGCCACATGTAGTTTTACCGAGCCGTCTTCTACCTTATCAAAACATAACTCTAAATATTTTAGTTTTATACAAAACTAATTTTTGGGACATGTTAATCTTATTTTTTTTATCCAATTTCTCACCTTTTCACAGTCCTTAGGGTTGTAAATGAGTCTAGCTAAATCAAACTTTATGGTATCCAAGTTTGTTTAATCTCTAGCTAAGCCAAACCAAGTCTAAAATGAATCAAGCAGTTGAAATAGTTGTTCAAATTTGATTTGATTTAATTCTTTTTCATGAGCTTGAGCTTAGTTCAAACTTTGTTTGAGATTGATTCGTTTAGATGTTATCGAGTTTTTAATTCAAACTTGTTTGATTATTTAAAATTTTACAATTTTAAAGTTGTTTGAATAGTTATTAATCTTGATAATACAAGTTTGTTTGTTCAATTTAATTAGTTTTTTTAAATTTATTTATCATATTGATAAAAGTTATATTAATGAACATAATTCACAAACTTTATTTGTGAATATTGTTCATGATTTACAATCTCTATCCATAAATATTAATTAATTGAACACATATATATTGAAACTTATTTATTTAGTTTAACAAGTTATTCAAACTTGTTCATTTAATTGACTATGTGTGTATTGAACGAACATAAACAAGCTCTTATCAAGTTAAACACTAAGCTTGTTTATGAATATTTGATTCATTTATAACCCTAATAATCTACAAAAATTAACATTCATGTATATTACAGTTGGTGATAATATATTCATGTCTATCGGCCCCTTGCTGGTGAAGGAGTCACTATTTTTGTATGATTTAATTGAATCAAATAACGTCGAAGATTAATTTTTCATTCATCAAAGAAATTGATTTATATTATGAAATATCTATCTATATTCATATTCAACTTATTGGTTATGAAAAATAATTTTTAATTTTTTTTTAATCCATATGTCCAGATCGAACTAGTCCCGGAGATGAACCGCCACTAAATCTCGTAGATGACTTTCATACAGTCCATCCATCAATATAAGGTTGCCTATACTCTGAATCGAGTACTTGAACGATGGATCTCACAACATTAGTCTTTTTCTCCAAATTAAGTATCCACGCATATTCCAGATGAAGATTGATTGAAATCCATCTTGACACCTTACCGTGCCAGTGAGGGCAAATTTCAATATGTTTTTGATCGAATATATTGTTGATATATATGAAATTCATGGTTGTTTAATTTTCAAATAATTTTTATTTTAAAATTCCATTTGCTTGTGACAATGTCGCAATCAGTAGATTCATCATAGAATCCTTTAATCACACTTTCCGTCGCGGTTGTAGATATTTAAGCATTTGTGATAACATTATTCTGGCAATGATAATTTTGGCAATTATTAGCGATAAAAAAAAAAAAAAACTTCAGCATGACTTTTGAGTCTTTCCCAAAGTCATCGTAGACCTGGAACGTTATATTTGGGTTATAATTAAGTTCTGAAGTGGGACACATAATTAAAATGGACTTAAACCAACCATTAAAAGAAACTTAACAAGAAGTCAGGATTTGAGATGTCTTTTCTTATCTTAATGGTGAGGGCCGTGTTGGCCAAGCAGCAACTACGTGATCCAGTGATAAATAGAGACGTGGAAAATGAAATATAAATGGAAGTCCAACTTACGACTATTATTCTGTGGAAATCAAGGATTTATTATCACATTTATAAATACAATGAGAATGAGGAGAAGACAGCAATGAAATCAACTTACATGGAGTTCTATTTTTATTTAATGCACATAACAGTGATTGTATACGAAAGTTTCTATTACGTTTCTTGGGCCTTTTTCGATGGCCATTGCAGAAGACCTTTTTTTATTAGGAGAAGACTTCTTTTTTATAATGGCAATAATTAAATACAATGACTATTCTTCTGTGGAAAATCAATCAATTGTTACTATCGTATTTAAATACAATGAGAAGAAGAGTCAACAAGGAAATCAATTATTGGGATATAATCATGTTTTCATAAAAAAAATATAAAAAAATATCATAAGTTTAAATGAATATAAGATATCTTCCTTAATAGAAGATTTTAGATAGAATTTAAAAATAAAATTATGAGAGTTTAGATTTAAAGTGAATAATATTATATTATTATAAAGATATCTAAATTTCTTTTAGACACAACAAAAGGTATCAAAGCTATGGTTCATACCAGATGACATATGAGGTGGCCTCAAATAAAGTTGTGAGGAGGGTCAGAGCAGGTCAAAGTAACCGAATGCTTGCAGGGAGACCAGGAGCAAGTCAAGCGACCGGAGCATGTTATCGTGATCGGATGCTTGCGGGGATGCCCGGAGCATGTCATAGTGACCAGATGCTCGCGGGGAAGCTCAAAATAGGTCAAGAGTGACCGAATGCTTATGGGGAGGCCTAAAGCAAGTTAAGAGTGATTAGATGTCGATGCTTGCAAGGTGGCCCGGAGTAGGTCAGGGTGATCGTGTTAGATTTCGAGAGTTAAACGTGGATGCTAGTTATGGTAACTAGTTTATTGGAGTGATCTGCTATAAGACTTCATATGGTTCTCTACTTATATGGATATGTCTGTGAAGTCTCTACTGCAGCTCAAGTGCAAGTTTCTTTTGACTTGATGTATACAAGTCATCTTGATCATGAAGAATTATACTTTGATATCTTAAGCAAACATCTCCTTGGAGGTATAGACCCGAGATGATTGGATATAAATTGAAGTACTCGAAGGTTTTTGGATAACCCATAGAAGATTCACGACTCCTTGCGAGGAGACATATACCCTATGACCACTCATTAGAATTATTACTCAATGTCTTTGGCCAAAGCATTACATGTTAAGAGTATGAGACTCTTGTACACATGTACGAGTAATTTGAATCCGTACAATGAGGAAGTATTACTTGGGCTAGGTGTCACATAGTCAGCCTAGTAGGGGCAAACACATAGACCATGTCCTGAACCAAGTGGGCATAAGATGAGTGAAATGAACGAGGCATGACTCACTGTAGCTGCTGAAGGGTTCAGAATTAGTTTTGAGATCAACTGTGATTTTTCATGTTAGGGTCGAAATATGCTAGGGGGGGGGGGGGGTGAATAGCTCGTCGTCTTGTCGTCACTTGTTTCTTGGTGATGATATGCAGTGGAAAATACAAGAAACGCAAATATAACGCTAACACGAAGGATTTACTTGGTACCCACCTAAAGAAGAGGCGACTAATCCAAGGATCCACACACGACACACACTCTCTACTATAAAAACACTCCTCTACGGTAACTACCGAAGGAGGAGAAGCTTGTACAGGACTCACACACAAAGATACACAAGAAGAACAAACTACAAGTTGATAAAGTAGTAAACCTTACAAGATTTACATGGTAGAAGCCGTAGCTTGCCTTTTTTCTTGCTTGTTGTTGCCTCTTGAACCTTGGAAGTGCACCAACACTTGTTTCCAAGAGCCTCCAAGAACTTGCTATGAGCTGTGGAGAGATCGCTGTGAAGATCGGAGATGAATCGGGTGCTGTCTGGGTGAACCATCGGCTTCCCAATCGATCCACTGATCGATTGGGAAGGAGATTTTCGCGGGGACTCACCCAATCGATCAACCGATCGATTGGGCATGAGCCAATCAATCGGTTGATCGATCCAGCTCATGATTTTATGCTCAAACAAGTCTAAAGTCCCCTAAAACCAACATCCGGTCAACCATAACCTATTGGTACATCATGTCTAGCGTCTAGTCACCCTTGATCCGCTAGAACTTCCTCACCAAGTGTCCGGTCAATCCCTTTGACCCACTTAGACTTTTCTCCTTGTGCCAAGTATCCGGTCAAACCTCTGACCTACTTGGACTTCTCAATACCAAGTGTCCGGTTAATCTTAACCCACCTGGATTTCCACGCACCTGGCTTCACTCACCAGGACTTTCCTTTCGCCTAGCTTCACTCACTAGGACTTTCACCTGGCTTCACTCACTAGGTCTTTCACCTGATTTCACTCACCAGGACTTTCTATCTGTCTGGTTTCACTCATCAGGACTTTCTATCTGCCTATCTTTACTCACCAAGACTTTCCAGTCAAGTATCTAGTCAGTCTTGACCTACTTGACTCTTCTTCATATCTAACTGGCCAACCTTGACCGATGGAGAATTGTACCAACAATCTCCCCAAATGACTGATTGCACCTGCAATCTCCATGTATTATCAATGTATTATCAAACATCGAAACTCAAACATCAAGACTCAAGCTTGAGCCTTCTCAAGCTTAGTCAACCAGGTCAACCTTGACCTAGGGAATATTGCACAGGATAGATAATAATTTAGGCAATAACTCTAAGGATTCTAGGTATTTGCCTAAGAAAAAGAAAAATCAAGGTGTTAGTGAAAAAATCTAAGGTTGAGGTGTTATGGAGAGAAAATCAAGTCTTGAGGTCAAGACTTGATAAATTGGAGAGGACCCTTAAAAGAATCACAAAAGAAACACAAGGGTCCAAGAATCAAAACCTAGGGCTAGGAGTACAAAAGTCATCCAATGGTCATAGGGGTTTGGGATACAAACCTAAAATCAAGAAGGAAGTGTCTTCTTATCATAGAGCTTCATATAGCTATGGAACCAACCCTAGGTCTAGCAGTCAAGTCAAGGATACAAGGGAAGTTATCCCTAGGAGTATCTTTGCAACAACAAAAGTGACTAAGACTTCTAAGAAGTCTAAGAAAGTCACCAAGAAGGTCACAAGGGAAGTTATCCCTAGAGTTGATTTAGAGGAAGTGACCAAGGCTTCTAATGAGCCTAAAAAGGTCATTTGGAAGGTATCTAGGGAAGTTATCCCTAGTTAATACCTAGAACATCCAAGGAGCACAATAGGTTTTGGGTTCCTCGGAGCATATTCTCTACACCCTAGAGGGTTAGAGAGTGTCAACTCAAATTGGAAGGATAGTTAATCCAACCTTGATGAAGTTGACACTTAAAGAGCATTTTCAAGACTTTTATTAACCTTTGAAAATAAAATAGATTATTTGTTTACTCTTTGAAAGAGTAAAATGTGCCAAGCTTTGAGGAATTAAATTTAATTTTGATTGGCACAAATAAAAAGAGCACAAGAAATGTCAAGTTAGGATTTTGACATTTTCATAAAGAATTAAGGGCAAATTTAAGCCTTATTTTAAATTTTTTTTACTCTTTCGAAGAATAAAATGTGTCAAAAATTTGAGGAATTGGACATAATTTAAATTGACACATTTAGAAAAGGATAAGAAATGTCAAAGTGGGGTTTTGGTATTTTCTTAGAAAATTAAGGGCAAGTTAGGCCTTGATTTAAAATGATTACTCTTTGAAAGAGTAAAGTGTGCCAAACCTTGAGAATTATGTGTAATTTTTAATTGGCACAACAAATTAAGAGTAAAAGAAATGATAAGTTGGGTTTTTGCATTTTCTTAAGAAGATATGGGCATACCTAGGGTTACTTTTAGGCTTAGCTAAGAATTTGAGGATACTTAGAAAGACAATCTAGGTATATTCTATTTATATAATTGTCATGCCTTGTTTGCCGATCACATGTCATAACATCATGTTTATCATTCATGCTTATTATGAAAAATAAATAAAAATATCATGTCATGTCATACATATATCATGTAGTTATAGCAAGTTTTCTTTTGAAAATCATTTATTTTGATGTATGTCATAACACATTCATGCATTATTTTTAATTCCTTGCAGTTTAGGACAATGACATCCTAGGTGGATATTCATAATTCAAAATACCTAGATAGATATGCATGATCCCTAGTTTAGGGCAACCAAACTTTACATCTCACAAAAACCTATAAGATGACTTGTATGTGTTTTAGTGCACATTAGATACAAGTGAGATATTAGGATGATAAACAAAATTCAAGATGTTGATTTGATGCATTCTTTTGAGTTTTAGGTTCATCAAAAAACATAGTTATATGTTTTCCAATCATTGGGAAAGCTAATGTACAAGTCATGTGCATTGAGTCCAAAAAATATGATTGGATATTGGTTTTGAAAAATATTTTAAAATGCTTTTGGAAAACCTTGGTGAAAGCTATCTTTTGATAATAATTATCATTGAAAAGTTACACACAAACTTGAAGAAAACACTAAAGTTTTTACAAATTTTCAAGTTTGTGTCAATCTTTGAAAATATGACATATTTTCATAGAAACTATTTTTCCTTGATAGCGTATATCCTAAGTAATGTCTACACGAATTTTCATGATTTTTAGTATTTTGTAGAATTTTTGGGGAGTTTCCGAAGTTCGCTGAAATCAATTTTCAGAAATGTCAAGCATTCAATCGATCACCTGATCGATTGAAGTGGCTCAATCAATTAGGTGATCGATTGAGAAGGCAGGTTACGCGAACAGAAACGCAGTGGATCGGTCCACCGATCGATCCACACTACTTCAATCAATCCATTGATCGATTGAAGTGCTGTATTTGGCTATGCAAGTCTGTTTTCAGCATTTTAGACCATGTTGAGTCTAGGTAACCATTCCTAACCCCTCAAAACATATTTGTTTACATTTAGGGGGAGTTTTCATGATGAAAACAAAATTGGATTGGTTAAGGTAGACTAAGTAGAAGTTTCGGTTGAGGTTGGTTTCATTATTGAATTTTTGAATCTCAAAACTTCTAAAGTTTGAGTTTCCTAAAGATTTAGGGATTCCAAGTTATTGTTGGTGCAATGACAGAAGTTACATGCATGTCTTTAGGGGGAGTTACTATTTAAGGACATGGAATTTATTTTCTAACACCATTGAAGTTGGTTAAACCTTCGTTTAGAAAGACAATTGCTCAAGGTTGAGCGTTGAAAAGCAATGAAGAGTGGATATCTTCATTGAGGGGTTATGGATGCTTTAGGATGAGCATCATAACGTGGAGTACTGCTCCAGGGTGAGCAGTTAATACAATGAAGGGTATGTGACTTTCATTGTTAGATTGGTTAACGCTCAAGGGTGAGCGTTGAAGTTAATGAAGGGTATGGGACTTTCATTCTGGTGTTGTGAACAACGAGTGAAGTTGTGAACAACGGTGAGTAACTCTTTAGGGGGAGAGTTCTTTTTGATATGTACCAATAGGGGGAGAATGTAGGGTTTAAGTTAGACTTTCATTACCTAAAGAGAGAGTTTACCCTTTAGGAAAGGTGGAGAATGAAGGAAACCCTCATTCATGCCTCGGCATGAAACGAAGTTTGAGGCTATGAGATTAACCTAACTTAAAGGTATTGTCAAACATCAAAAAGGGGGAGATTGTTGGTACAATATTCCCTAGGTCAAGGTTGACTTGGTTGACTAAGGTTGAGAAGGCTCAAGCTTGAGTCTTAATGTTTGGATTTCGATGTTTGACAATACACTGATAATACATGGAGATTGCGGGTGCAATCAGTCATTTGGGGAGATTGTTGGTATAATTCTCCGTTGGTCAAGGTTGACCAGTTTGATGTGAAGAAGAATCAAGTAGGTCAAGACTAACTGGATACTTGACTGGAAAGTCCTGGTGAGTGATGTCGGGTAGATAGAAAATCCTAGTGAGTGAAGCCAGGCAGATGGAAAGTCCTAGTGAGTGAAGCCAGGAAGATAGAAAGTCCTGGTGAGTAAAGCCAGGTGAAAGACTTGGTGAGTGAAGCTAGGTGAAAGTCCTAGTTAATGAAGTTAGGCAGAAGAGAATTTTTGGTGAGTGAAGTCAGGCACGTGGAAATCCAGGTGGGTCAAGGTAGACCAGAAACTTGGTATTGATAAGTCCAAGTAGGTTAAAGGTTTGGCCGGATACTTGGCACAAGGAGAAAAGTCCAAGTGGGTCAAAGGGATTGACCGGACACTTGGTGAGAAAGTCCTAACGGATCAAGGGTGACCAGACGCTAGGCATGATGTACCAACAGGTCATGGTTGACCGGATGTTGGTTTTAGGGGACTTTGGACTTGTTTGAGAAAGAAATCATGAGCTGGATCGATCAACTGATCTATTGGCTCATGCCCAATCGATCGGTTGATTGATTGGGTGAGTCCACGTGAAAATCTCCTTCCCAATCGATCAGTGAATCGATTGGGAAGCCGACAGCATCACACAGAAAGCCTCCTAATCGATCGACCGATCAATTAGGAGTCTCTAATCAATCGGTTGATCGATTGGAGTGCTGGAAAATCATGGGACATAGTGAATCGATCGGGTAATCGATTCAAGCGAGTTCCAGAGAGCACAAAGGCGCTTTGGATCGATTGACCGATCAATCCAAAGCCTCCCCAATCGATTGAGAGCAATCCAATCGATTAGGATCCGACCGTTGGCACTGGATAAAGCCGTTGCGAGCGTTCTTCTTTGCACAGCTCACACAGACAGCACCCGATTCATCTCCGATCTTCACAGTGATCTCTCCACAGCTCACAACCAATTCTTGGAGGCTCTTGGAAACAAGTGTTACTGCACTTCCAAGGTTCAAGAGGCAACAACAAGTAAGAAGAAAGGCAAGCTAGGGTTTCCACCATGTAAATCTTATAAGGTTTACTGTTTTATCAGCTTGTAGTTTGTTCTTCTTGTGTATCTTTGTGTGTGAGTCCTGTACATACTTCTCCGCCTTCGATAGTTACCGTAGAGGAGTGTTTTCATAGTGGAGAGTGCGTGTCGTGTGTGGATCCTTAGATTAGTCACCTCTTTTTGAGGTGGATACCAAGTAAATCCTTTGTGTTAACGTTGTATTTGTGTTTCTTGTATTTTCCGCTGCATATCATCACCAAGAA
This sequence comes from Zingiber officinale, assembly GCF_018446385.1. NCBI lineage: Eukaryota > Viridiplantae > Streptophyta > Magnoliopsida > Zingiberales > Zingiberaceae > Zingiber > Zingiber officinale. Next base: position 2,132,992 of record NC_056007.1, on the reverse strand, counting down.
ACAAGCGACGACAAGACGACGAGCGCACGACGAGCTATTCACCCTCCCCCTTCTAGCACATTTCGACCCTAACATTTCAGTTAATTAGGGATCATGATGTATTATTAGGTACCACTCATGATCGTTCCATAATTAAGTAGTTAATTATGGACGGTCAATATAAACCTGGAACTCATTGGATCACACACATTACGAGTCTCTAAAAGACGTAACACAAGTTAGAGAATATTATTTTTAGATCAAGAGAAAAATGTGTGGTTAGACCATACATGAGACATTTATAGAAATATTTGTCGGAACAGAAGCGAGGATGAGTCACATCTTTTATGGAAGAGTTGGATCCTATTTCATTTAGTCATGAACCAATTTGGTTTAGCCATGAACCAACTTGATTTAGTTGTGAACCAAACTAAGGGGTTAATGAGCTAATTTTTTGTTAAGGCATAATGGGTTGGATTTGGGCTTTCTAATCTAACTCATTAAAGAGGGCTATATATTGATATCATTACAAAAGAATTAATACATAATTCATTATTGGTTTGATTAGGTTTTGGAAATCTAAACTCAATACCTTTCTCCCTCTCCCTCTCTCTTGGCGCCGACCACAACAAGAGGGTCTCCTCTTGTTGCCATGAGTCACCCAAAGGAAGAAGATCTTCCTTTTGCTTTTTCTTCCGCTTTGATCTCTTCTCCTTCGCTTGTGGCTACTACCTTCTAAAGGTGAAACTTGTTCTCTTGGAGTTGTCTTAAAGAGCTCGACGTGAATATTGATAGAGGTGAGGTTCATTAACGTCGCAAAAGGTTGATGCCCTTCTCATTACAGGTCATCTGTAAGGTATACCTGGAATAATTGTTATTCAATTTTATTTTATTTTATGATCTTGTCTAAGAAATTATATCTTGCATACGTATGGTGTGTGTGTGATGTAATAAATTAGTTTATTTATCATTAAATCTTCTACTGTACATGTTTACTAAACGTGTTTTTTAGCGCATACCGCATCGGGAATATCCTATTAGTAGTATCAAAGTTTGATCGTGCTTCAACATAATTATAAAATTATTTTACAACTCGTAATTAGTGTTATAATTATTTTTGAGGTTTTTTCTAGAATTATTAAGTATTTTCTATTTTTTGGAATTTTCCTAAATTATTAGAAAATTCCACTTTTGGAAAGTTTCTGAAATAATTTTAGAAAATTAAATTTAGAAATGTGTGGTTGGACTATACATAAAACATATATAGAAATATTTGTCGGAACGGAAGAACGGATGAACCACATCTCTTATGAAAGAGTTAAACCCTATTTGGTTTAGTCATAAACCAATTTGGTTTAATCATGAACCAACTTGATTTAGTTGTGAACCAAACTAAGGGTTAATGAGCTAATTTTTGGTTAAGACATAATGAGTTGGATTTGAGCTTTCTAATCTAACTCATTAAAGAGAACTATATATTGATATGGCTAAAAAAGAATTAATACACAATTCATTATTGTCTTAATTAGGTTTTGGAAGCCTAAAACCTAATACCTCTCTCCCTCTCCCTTTCTCTTGTTGCTGACCACAACAAGAGTTCCTCCTCTCTTGTTGTCGTGAGCCATCAAAGAAGTAAAAGTTCTTATTTGTGTTTCTTCCTCTTCTTGATCATTCTCTTTCACTCGTGGCTAGTATCTTCCGAAGGCGAGGCTTGTTCTCTTGGAGTTGTTTTGAAGAGTTTGGTGTAGATATTGATAGAGGCGAGGTTCGATAACGTCGCAAAAGGTTGATGTCCTTCTCATTATAGGTCATCCGTAAGGTATTCCTAGAATAATTATTATTCAATTTCGTTTTGTTTTATGATCTTGTCTGCGTGATTGTATCTAGCATGCATATGGTGATGTAATAAATTAGTCTATTTATTGCTAAGTCTTCCACTGTGCATGTTTATGAAATGTATTTTTAGCACACACCGTATCAGGTATATCCCATTAGATCGAATGTTTAGGGGAGGCCCGGAGCAAGTCAGAGTGACTAGATGCTCGTGGGGAGGCTTAGAATAGGTCAGGGTGGTTGAATGCTTATCGGGAGACTCGAAGCAGGTTAGGGTGACCGGATGCTAGCGAGGAAGGCCTGGAGTAGCTTGGAGTGACCGAATGCTCATAGGGAGGCCCGAAGCAAGTCAGGGTGATCGGATGCTCATAGAGAGGCCTAGAATAGGTTAAGAGTGACTGGATACTCGTGAGGAGGTTCGGTCCATGGGAATAATGGTGGTCCTTCACTTGAGGGTTGGATTGTTTGGGATACAATCAAAGTCCTACATTGGAAAGATTTGGAAAAGATCATGGGCTTAAAAGGATGTAAGATATCTCCATTGACATGAAACCTTTTGGATAGATCCCAAAAGTAAAACTATGATGGCTAAGCCTAAAGTGGACAATATCATGTCATTGTGAAGATGTGTGAATTACTTTTGGTCACAACAAATGATATCAAAACCATGGTCTAGACTAGCTGCCACGTGGGGTGACCTTGAACAAAGTTACGGGGAGGCATAGAACAGGTCAGAGTAACAAGATGCTCGCAGGGAGACCTAGAGAAGGTCAAGAGTGATTGGATACGGATGCTTGTGGAGAGGCCTGAAGCAAGTCAGGGTGACCGGATGCTTGCGGGGAGGCTTGGAGCAAGTTAGGTTGACCAGATGCTCACGGAGAGGCCTGGGGCAGGTCAGGGTTGTTGGCCCAGGTAGGCCGGCAAGAGGGGGTGAATTGCCTATTAAGAAATAAAAGAAAACCTTTCTTGATCTTTAAACTCAAATTAGTAATGCAGTTAAAAATAGAATAAATGAGCAACTTAAAAAGAAGAGGCCAAAAGAGTTACTTGGTTACAACCTACGTAGTTGTTAATCCAAGGTAAGTAAATGCATTAAAAGTCTCCTTTTTTGAATGCGGAGAAGTCTCTTACACTCATTGAAAGCTCAGAAAGTAGCTAGGAAATGAATACAAGAGTTGTTCTATATTTCCTAGGTCCAGGGATCTTTTTATAGCCCTTGAAAAATCTTATCATACTCTTGAAGGCACCATCAAGAGGCTTTGAAGGTGCCTCCAGCATGGAGAAATTATCCGTGCGAAGGTAGAACTCTATCTTCGCTAATAGTTGAATTTTGCCTGTTGAAGGCGCCTTCAATGGGTTGAAGGCGCCTTTCATGGTGAGTTGAAGGTGCCTTTAACCCTGTTGAAGGCGCCTTCCCACTGAAACGCGTGGAGGTGCCTTTAACTTCATTGAGGGTGCCTCCAACAGCTATGTAGCTTCCTTTTGGCTCTCTTGCTGCTCTGATCACCTCGGTGATTTCGTCCATCCGGAATAGGGCTCACCCGAACCCAATTTCTGACATTCTCCTCGAGCAGTCTTTCTCTCGGCTTCTCATCCCTCTGCCAATGTACTCTTCTGCAGCACTTCGTCCCTCGGACGCACAGAGCCCGTCTGCTCTCTCCTGTATCGTCTTTCTCGCTAGCTGCTCTTCCGCTCGACTTCTTGTGCTCCTAAATTCCTACACACTTAGACACAAGGGTTAAAAACTAACAGGACCTAACCTGACTTTGTTGATCACATCAAAACTATCTTGGGGTACCAACAAGGGTGACCAGATGCTCATGAGGAGGTCCGGAGCAGGTCAGGGTGGCTGGTTGCTTGCGGGGAGGCCCAGAGTAAGTTAGGGTGACCAGATGCTCGCAGGGAGGCGCAAAGCAATTCAAGAGTTGGCAGATGCTCATGGGGAGGCTCAAAACATAAAAGTAATGGTGATCCTTCTTTTGAGGGAAAGATTGTTGGGGATACAATCAAAGTCCCACGTTAGAAAGATATTGAAAAAATCATGAATTTAAAAGGATGCAAAATATTTCATTGATATGAGATCTTTTGAGTAGAGCTTAAAAGTAAAACTATAAAAATTTAGGTGTAAAATGAATAATATGATGATAATATCTAAATTTCTTATAGATACAACATCAACTTACATGGAATTATATGAAACAACACTCGTTGGACAAAAGCTTCTATCATGTTTCTGGGCTCTTTTTCTATGACCATTTCAGAAGACTCTTTTTAGTTAGGAGAAGACTTATAACATCAACTTACATGGAATTATATGAAGCAACACTCATTGGACAAAAGCTTCTATCATATTTCTGGGCTCTTTTTCTATGACCTTTTCAGAAGACCCTTTTCACACTAGTAGAATTTTGGTTTTTTATTTCGTCACTCTTTACTTCGGCGATTGTTAATTACAAAGTAATATATAACAATTAACTTCGTTAATAATACTAGCGAAGTAAAATATTATGTTTTACTTCAGAATTTAAAAAACAAAGGTTTCACTATTAATTTTTAATAATTTTTTACTTCGTTACTTTAATTTTGATAAAGTAAAAAATTTTAAAAAATATATATATATATATAATTTTTTTTTTTGTGAAGTAAAAAAAGATGAATCGGATATATATATGAAGTAATTATACTTCTAATTTCCCATCTATCCATTACTTTTAATTTTTACAAGTCCAAAATTAAATTTCCCACTCCTTTAATATAACCTCTAATAAACATTACTATAACCTCTAATAAACATAATAATTAAACTCTAAGAGCCCCCAAAATCCACCCGAAGCCCTAACTACCCGTGCGTTTCTTCTTCGCGCCGACGGCAGAATCAACCGCGCGCGCCTAGCTCCGATCCGGCCTTCCACCGCGCCTCCGATCCGGCGGTTTTGTCTTCTCGAGCTCGCGTCTCCAGCCTACATCTCGAGCTTTCGTCCTCCGTGTGTTCCATCTTGCGTCTCCACTCCAAAATTTCGCCCAAGCCCTAGCCGTCGTTGTGCGTCTCCAGCCTTCCACCGCGCCTCCGGCCATTTGTTCATCTCGAGCTTGCATCTCATCCTCCGCGTCTCCGTCCTCCGCGTCTCTAGCCTGCACCTCTGTTTTTGCATCTCCAGGCGTGCGTGTCCAAGCTTGTGCCTCCAGCCGTGCGTCTCCAGCCGTGCATCTCCAGGTAAACAAGACTTGCTACCATCTTTCTTCGCTTATGATTTATCAAGTTGCCGCAGACCAAGTTGATGTGCAGGTTTTATAGTTTATAATCTCATTTGCTAATATGAATTTGAATGAATTCTCTTTGTAAAGTCAAGTAGGGCAGAAGCTAATTGCTGTCATCTGTTCATAGTTAGAAGTGGAAGAGGGGTAACTTTGATTGCTCAAGTTGCACTCTCATGGTTGAATGTGAAAAAGAATTGCTTTTGTTTAGCAATAGTCTTATAAGGATGTTAGTGCAGTTCTTATAAGGGTTCATTTTTTTTGCAAAACATAAACAATATTGTTCTACCATCAGATAAATACATGATTTAAGCAGATCAATGAATTGATTATGTTTTATGATCTCCTAAGTGTTGGATTCTATAGCTTTATGCAGTCCTACTCTAAAACTTTTGCTTTTTTACTATAATATTTTTTAGGTTTTGATCAAATTCTCATTGAAGAAAGGTAAAGTCCTTGAAGTAGTTTGAAGAAGACATTCATCTAGCGATAAATTTATACCAAAATTTATCGTTACAATTTTTTGGGATTTTGCTTGTAGTGAAATGGATAAATCTTGGATTCAATCGGATAGAAGGTCCAAATAATATGAAGAGGGTGTTAAACAGTTCATTAGCTATTGTTTACAGAATCCTCAGATTGATCCCAATTTAAATAATATGAAGAGGCAGATCTTTAAATTTTTTCTAGGTATCAGTTGATGTTGTCTTAGATGAAGAAGCAGAGCTTCCAATCCCAATTAAGTTTGGACCAAGAATCATCAAAGATGCGGTTGGAGTCATTGTTGGTTGGCCTAAAGAGTTGGTAATTTTTCCAACAACAAAGGTACTTTAAGTTTCAATTGATTTTGTGTTTGCAGTTTCTATATATGTTGTTTGGACAATGGTTTAGTTTATAATACTTGTATGAATATTCTAAATTATAGAAGAAGGGAAAACCTCAACCATTTGCTTTATCGGATGCACCTGGTCATCGCGACAAGTTCAAGGATATTGAAAAGACATTACCCATGACATGTAAGTATATCTACTCACATGTTAGATTGATGAATGAATTGGAGAGCATATGCATAGAGTTTAAGGACACTATGTTTGGACGTCCTAAAAGTACACGGTTGCTAAGAGAAGATATCTTGTGCTTTATGGAGATGAGAGAGATAGGTGCCAGACAAATTTTGATTTACATGGGGTATGCTATGCCAACTTACAATGTTTGTTTGCATTTTAATATTTTATTTGGAACTTGCCCAGACTTTGAACCATTTTTAACCAAGTTATATAATCTTTGAGTGTAGTTACCTCTATAAATATTTGAGAGATAAAGACAGAGCTGATTATGTTTCATTTGTGGATCCCGACAACATACCTACATGCCCACTTGGTAAAGATGGTCGTGACATATCACAACATATTGCTGATCAGTTGGAAGCAGTGTGTAGAGACAGCATCTGCCTCATCCCATACAACACTGGGTAATATTTTAATTGCTTATCAATTCTTACTACATATTAGTCAATGTTATAGTTTTATTTTTGTAGGTACTATTGGATCTTGACGATCGTCAATGAGGATAAAAATATGATATATTTATTGGACTCTATGTCTAATAGAAACCGAGATGATGCATGGAAAACTATGGTGACCAAGTAGGTAGTAGATTGTGTTAATTTTGAATGCATTCACTTATAAATATGAAAAATATAACTTTTTTTACTTTTTAAATGTAGTGGGGTCAAGATGTACAATGCCTCAAAGGGTATTGCTAAGGCACCAGGTTTTAAGCAATTGACGGTATGTATTGTATATATATATTAAGACATGAATGGATAGTTCTGATTATTTGGATTGTAATTGTTGCATTACTTTTTTGATTACATTATAGGGCAATCTAAAACAAAGTGGTTCCGTTGAATGTGGATATTGTGTGATGAGATACATGAAAGAGATAGTTGAATGTGAAAATCCACAGTTGGAGAAGATGGTGAGTTTCTTCTTTATGATATATAATGAATGTAATGATTTTATAAATCTAATGCATTTTTGTTTTGTTTTTTTACATAAAAGTTTGCAGGAACAATCAAGAATCAATATTACAACCAATCTCAATATGATGAAGTCAGAAGTGAATGGAGCGAATTCATCTATTCATATCTATAGGTGCCTAAATGGGTCGTGTACGTTAGGATAAATAATTTTATTTTGCATTATGGATTTTTGGACATACATACCTGTGGATACACTTTTGGTTTGTGGATGCATTTTTTAGTTATATATATATATATATATATATATATATATATATATATATATATATATATATATATATATATATATATATATATATATTGTGGATAAAATGTGGATTTTGTATATATATATATATATATATATATATATATATATATATATATATATATATATATATATATATATATATATATATATATATATATATATATATATATATATATTAGTTTAATTTTAGTGAATATTTTTTTACTTCGTCACATTAAAATTGTGTCGAAGTCAAAGGTAACATTTACTTCATCACAGTTTAATAATTGCGAAGTCGTATCTTATCAATTACTTCAGTATAATACAAAACAATGAAGTCTTGACAATAAATTACTTTGTTAATAAATATAAACTATGAGGTAACATAATACCAACTACTTCGATTAATAAAAAATATGGTGAAGTTATAGATTATATTTACTTCGCCAATCAATATAAACCGTGACGTTACATATCATCTATTACTTCAGCATGCTACACAACCGATGAAGTAAAAGATATTTTATTACTTCATCAATTCATTTAAATCATGAAGTTATATATCATTTTTACTTCGGCACTTTACAAAACAAACGAGGTAAAAGATGATTTTTTACCTCAGCATTGGTCCAACTTTGAACCGGTTTTGCCTCCTTGAACCGGTCAAAGACTTCGCTTTTTTCCTGGATATGACTTCAGTAATAGGATGAAGTAAAATAGTACCCTATTACTTCACGTGCGTCTACTTCGATAATTATCTATCTATGACTTCGGTGAATATACGAAGTAAAAAGCCAAAATTCTACTAGTGTTAGTTAGGAGAAGATTTATTTTTCTATGGTCCCGGGAAAGGATCTATTGTACACGGTTTTATTCTGCTTGTTGCAAGAGGTTGTTTATTGGAGAATGACTTATTTTTTTATAATGGCAATAAATGGAGGCATGGAGCCTGAGTGAGGTGTGATATTTTAGAATAAAATAGACGTAAACCTAAAATATTGTATGGTCTTCCAACTAATTACGTATTCAGAAAGGATTAGAATTGGACGTCAATCACTTTATAGAAAATATAAATATTAATTACTAGAACAAAAAAATGTACCTGGATAATATTTCAGCATTAACTTTCTTAACAATCTATTCGATCTTGCACACTTTATCTCCCATAAATTCTTCTTACTCAATTGGCTGTATTATATTCATTTGCTCGGTTAACAGTCAACTGACTAATCACCTAAAAAGTTAGGTCAGTTGAATCTTCATGGGACAACATCAACCTTGGATAAGATAATGATTATCCTACCGATATATTAGATGATGAAATTGAAGAGAAGATAAGAAAACTAAGAAGAGAGAGAAATCTTATCGTTTATCAAAAAATAAAATTTAATTATTAATAGAGGGATAAATCAAAATTAACATAATAGTATATTAATATAGAAAAATAGGGCCCATAAATATTAGAAATATCAAAATTATCCTAAATATCATAAAAATAGAAATTACTAAAAATAATAAAAAAATCTTCGAATACTTGGATGAGATTTCCTAAAATAAATATAATTCTTTGAATTTCGCACGCATGAGCTTAGATAGAGTTTGATTCTGAGTCTTAAAAATTATCCCCTTTTAAAATTCAAGGATCATATTGAGTTGGTTCTACGGTATGATATTTTGGTCAAGCAACCATTATGAATCCAGTGACCCATAAATAATAGGGGTAAGAAAATAATACCTAAATATAATATACAATTAACTTTAATTACATTTACTAAATTGCATTAGTTCACCACTCTAAGAAGCCTATTAGAACAGCAGCCAACGATTATCCTGTGGAGAATGAAAAATATATGATTGAAATTTCATGCACATCAATGTATATACATGGCGCGTATAAGATTAAAATAACATAACATGTAGAAGATTAAAATAATGATATGGCAAAAAAGTGACCAAGGAAACTAATTTCTATCCATTTCTGTTTTAATCTCCTTAAATGAAATGATAGTGATTGGCCTGATCACATACTCCTTCAAGTCAAATCCAAGCTAAAATATAATTATTTCATTTTGGATTATTAAAGATGCATGATCTTTATCCTTTGATCAAAGCAAATTCCACGTTACTACAAGACTCTCTCTCTCTCTATATAAAGAACCTAGATCGCATGGGATAATTGTACTTTGGTTGAAGAACGAGGGCATAATTAAGTGAGTTGGTTGCCAAATTTGATCAGTATTTTTCTCTTACTTCTCTGTGTCTTAATTAATTACTATTTATTTACTCCGAGATTGTGTTCAATACATATATATAAATAGAAATGATTCATTCTCTCAATGATTTTATTTTGATGTTTAGATGAATAGTTTAAGCATGAAGGGTTCATTTCAAAGGAATAGCTCAATCTATTTAACTCTTTAGGAATCATAAACCTACATTCCACCTCTATTAAATTTAATATTTGTTCACAAGCTATTATCTTAAATTATATTTGAGATAAATAGGATGAACCAACGAAAGCGAGTCAATTATGTGGATGGGCTAATCAAGTTGAGTGGGTGAGGTGAGCCAATCTAGTTGAGTGGATTAATCGAGCCAAGTGATGATAGGGATGGGTATGCTAAGAAAGATGATAGTTTGACTGAGTAGGCATGGTGGATGAACCAATCAAGTTGAAATTTCTATATCTCTAGGTTTGTATTTAAGGTTTCGGACACATACGAACATACGTTGAACATTAATTTTCTTAATTAGTAGTAAACTATATATGTTTCACTAAATATGAACTTAGAGATATCAAAATTTCATAAAATAAGTTTCTATGTGTTCTTATTGTTCTCTTGATCATTATAATATCCCTATCTATAATTTTAACCTAATATATTGAGTGTGGTATTTTTTAAAACATGAATTAGATCAAATTCTTATTAAAAAATTATCGCACTTAATATATTAGGTCAAAATTATATATGAGGGCATTATAATGATCAGGAGAACAATACAAATATATAAAAACTTATTTCATAAAATTTTGACATCTTTAGGTTCATATTTAGGACTTTCGATTATTTTTTTATTTTTTAATTTTGGGACGAATCTTGGATTGTGAAACCAAACGTGCGAGATGAGCCTAGTCAAGCTTGATCAAGTGGGCTATTTAGATTAGGTTTGCCTCTTTCTAGAAAGCATATGGACTAATAGGCCAGGTGAACTAATTGGGTCGAGTAGACCAGTTTGGTCATGCAAAATAGGCCAACTAGTCTTGCTAGGTAGATTAAGCAAACTAATTTGGTTAGATGCGCTAGGTGGATTGGTTGGGATGGATGAATCAAACAAGATTATTGAATCGAATGAGCGTGATATACCTATTGAGTTGATCAAACAATATCTATTGAGCACCTTGAATGATATAAAGTTAAATTGGCAAAGAATTAGACGAACAAAAGAGTTAAATATTGATTAAATATCTTTTATATCCCATTCAATTTTTATTCCTTTTATTTCCCATTCCATTCAAGCATCCAAAATTCAACCTAAGTGAAAAAAAAAACTAGCTATAATTATAGCTCTACTTAAAAGCTCTCAAGGCATCTCATTTCCGGCTTCCTTATAAACTAATTCACTATCTTGTAAACTATTCAAAGCTCTTTAAACAACTCCACTTAAAATTCCCCTTTATATTCACATTCTTCTTCCTATCAAACTAACAACTCCACTTAAAATTGTGTGGACAAATGAAGGAGTTTATATATAAAACTTAATTATATGAGTGAAGTCTTCAGCATTTTAGACTTATAATTGGACATATCAAATTAATGGATTCTCTAGCTCACCGAATGATTGGTTAAGATAGACTTAATATTGACCCAATTCATAAGACTTTCTCTAGTTGCTAGCTTACTTGATGACTATAAAACTAACAATTCCACAAAATTATGTGGACTATGAAGGAGTTTATATGAAATACTTAATTAGATGAGCCAAGTCTTAAGAATTTCTAGAATTACAAATTATAACTCCCTCTCTTCACTCATACAAATTAGTTAATGTTAGTATACACAATAAAAGATGCCTTGTTGTCTGATACTAATTAGGATGACCTACTAGATCAAGTTGATTTAGATTGCTTGAATTAATCCGATCCAGTTTGTTGGGTGAAACACTCATAAATTATTGACTAGATGAGATAGACTTATTATTTAAAAAAAAAAAAAAAAAACAACTTATTTTTTTTAATTTCTTAAACATCAGGCAAACTCATATTTAGAAGTGATGCAGTATTTTTACATGAACTACATGCTTTCCCTTAAGAGTAGTAGTCGTTCTTTAATTAATGTGTGCACGCATTAATATCATTTAATTCTGTTAATTGATGTATTTTATTGATAGTTGATTTAATTTGTAGGAATATAAAATGGAATTCATCGGCGTATTGCTGTTACATATTATGTTATTGATATCATTGGAGGGTGCTACAAGTTGGCTAATGGAACATGAGAATTTTACTCTCCCTTCCTATTGTTCCAAAACATGCGGTGGTATACAAATTGAGTATCCTTTTGGCATTGGCACTAATTGTTCTTATGCTGTTGGATTTAATCTTACTTGTTCACAAGACCAGGATCATCCAAGACTCTTGTTAGGAGATGGCAATATCCAAGTAAGATCTTTTGATATGAAAAAGGGGCTGGTCATCATTGAATCACCATATGCCACATTGGATGTAGATGCACAATCTAATAACACTGCATTGATCAATCTTAAGGATTCACCTCTGTCTTTTGGATTACATTCAACTGATGATTTTGGAAGCTCATTAGGATATAACAGATTGCTTGTGGCCGGTTGTAGTGTTACTGCCATTATTGTTGATTTGGATACCAATAGTGCGATGGATGCTTGCACTACAATATGCTCCACTACTATCAACACTCCAACTACTCAGCAGAGATATATGTCTACATATGGATATTGTAGCATTGACTTGGATAGTGTAAGATTTAGCAATCTTTCATTGGCCATTCAGTTAAATCGACTTGATGAGAAAATGGATCATATGATCATCAATAGCACCTCCAGCATCATAGCCACCATATATGATGATTTCTTAACTGATTATGATGACTTCCAAAGATTTATAGACGATAGGAATAGAACTGGAATGATGGCCTCTCTCGCTTGGTACTTCAATGACTATTCAACATGCAAAGAGGCTATGGAGAGGACCAACACTTATGCATGCCGTAGTGATAAAAGTGAATGTTATGATGTCCTTTTTGAAGATGCATTATATACCAATGGCTACAATTGTCGATGTTCGTCAGATTATGTGGGCAATCCCTACCTGCATGATGGTTGTAAATTAGGTAATGGTTCTAAATCTCTTCTATATTCTATTGTAAAAGTATACATGCTAATTAATTGAACTAAATAAATTAATGATGCATTGGTTTATAGACTTCATAGACATTAGAACTAATCGCTCATGAATGTGTTAATTAACAGATAAAAATTTTACATTCACTCCTGCAAAAGATTGTCAACCCAAATGCGGAAAAGTTTCAATTTCCTTTCCCTTCGGGCTAAAACAAGGTTGTTATCGAGACGAAGACTTTGCTCTAACATGCAATGAAACCTCCAGCCCTCCAACTCTCCTATTTAGAGACTACTATGTAGTGAGCAACATTTCAGTGAAGGAAGGCCAACTGGAGTATACTATTGATTTTTATTCAGGTAATAGAAATTCACATTTCACTTCCTCGAAGGCTCAGAAGGATCAGACAATCATGGATTGGGTTATAGACAAGCAATCTTGCAAGGATGCTGCAAAAGACAGCACCACCTTCGCATGTATCTATGAAAACAGCTCATGTTTGGATGTAAAAAATGAAGGGTATAGATGCATATGCAAACATGGTTACGATGGGAATCCTTACCTTCCTTTTCCTGACGGATGTCAAGGTACAAAAACATCCTTTCTCACTTTTTCCAATATATATTCTATATGCTATATAATTAAAATTTAACTATGTCATATATATATATATATATATATATCAACCAATGTATATTTTGATGTATTGATAAAGTGTTATGGACTTTTAGATATCAACGAATGTAATTCTTCTACAAAAGTTTGCACTGGAGATTGTATAAATACAAATGGAAGTTTCTATTGCATATGTCCCCAAGGAACATCTGGTGATCCTGTTCAAGGAGTATGCCTCCCCAACAAAAGGAATTCTCTTTTATTTGGTACATCCCTATCCCTTTCCCTAGTTCTAAGTAGATTTTATATATGTAAGAAATATTATTTTATGATGATATTTATGTAAAATTATATGGGCAAATCAATTAAAATAAAAAGCAACAAAATCAATTTTGTGCAGGCGTCATCCTTGGTGCTAGCATTGGAACGAGTCTCTTGCTCTTATGCATAACATTGGTCATCGTAGGCAAAAAATGGAAGCAAAGAAATCAACAGAAAATCAAAAAAAGGAATTTTCTAAGGAATCATGGTTTGCTACTTCAACAATTAATCTCCACAAGTGATCATGTTGAAGAGAGAACAAACATATTTTCTCTGGAAGAAATAGAAAAGGCAACAAATAATTTTGATGAAACTCGAGTACTTGGAAGGGGAGGACATGGAACAGTTTACAAAGGAATTCTATCAGATCAACGAGTTGTTGCCATCAAAAAGTCAAAAATAGTTAAGACGAGTGAGATTGACCAATTTATAAATGAGATTGCGATCCTTTCTCAGATGAATCATAGGAATGTAGTTAAGCTTCTTGGATGCTGTTTAGAAACCGAAGTTCCTTTATTGATTTACGAATTTATCTCTAACGGGACCCTTTCTGATCATCTGCATGTTTCACAAGATGAATCTAAATTATCATGGGATGATCGTCTCAGGATTGCTTCAGAATCTGCAGGGGCGCTTGCCTATCTACACTCAGCGGCTTCTATGTCTGTCTTCCATAGGGATGTCAAGTCATCAAATATTCTTTTAGATGATACTTTTAAGGCAAAGGTATCAGACTTTGGAGCATCAAGATTTATTCCTCTTGATCAAACACACATAGTTACTGCCATACATGGTACCTTTGGGTATATCGATCCAGAGTATTATCAAACTAGTCAGTTGACAGCGAAAAGTGATGTTTATAGTTTTGGAATTATTCTTCTTGAACTTTTAACTGGAAAGAAGCCCATCTTCTCAACCAAAGATGGGTTACAACAAAATCTAGCCATGAATTTCCTTCAAGCAACAAGAGAGAATATGCTGCTTGATCTTATAGAAGATCGTGTGTTGCAAGAAGGAACAAAGCAAGAGTTTCTTGAAATCAGTAGTCTCATAGAAATATGCCTAAATTTGAAAGGTGCGAAAAGGCCTACAATGAAAGAAGTTGAATATAAATTGCAAAGCATGAGAAAGGTTAGAATGAAAAAGAAAGGAGTTTGTATTCTAGAAGGGAATGAAGATGTTGAATGTTTACTCAGTATGACATCTCACTCTGCCTCACAATTGGTGGATGAAATAAGTCAAGGAAATACTAGGAATTATAGCTTTGAGAAGGAACTTATGTGGTCACAAAATTGCGCTCGTTAATTTGTTTTATGTATATGCAAGCATGTGAAATTTTCATCTTTTTTATTATCATCTTGAACTTTGTATAATTAATTTTATAGACATTGATATATGTATATTGTGTAATGTACATTTTATCTTGTATCTATATGTTTTTACAAATGAATTCCTAAGTTTCATGAAACTAGAATAATAGTTTGAGGACCATTCAACTCTTATATTTTCAGCGGTTATAGGGGTCACTATAAAATTTAATTTCTTTTTTTTTTTTCACTACATCCATGACGACGGGTAGAATATAATAGAGATTATTCTATGGGCTTGTTTCCTTAGAGGAATTATAGAGAAAGATATAGAGAATTTGGTAAATGAAGAGAAGTCACCTTTAGGTTTAAACGAAAATAATTTTATTTACCAAATCAAAAGAGAATCCTTAACATCAACCCAAACAAGTGTTTAAATAGATTTAAAATCCTAAGATACAAAAAGATAAAAATAACCCTAAACAATGAATAAAATTATTCGGAGCCTCCTATATCAGTCTCCACAAGTTGAAAAGAACTTGTCCTTGAGATTAGAGTAGTGTCGGGTGATAGCCCAGGAGGAAGATGTTGGTGTAAGAAGCACTATACAATCAAACCTAAGTTTTGATATCGGCAAAGGGTTAAAAGTTAAGTATGTTTGAGGTTTGGATGTGCTTATCAAGTTTTCAAGAAAGACCTAGTTAAGGCAAGGCAAGGAAGTCTTGGTCAATGGGACTGGGCATGAAAGTCCTATTCAAAGGGACTGGATAAGAAGTCTTGACAAATCGAGGACATTGTACAAAACCCTGGGGATTGAGGACATCAGGCATGAAGCCCTAGGGTGGTTGAGGACACTAAGCGAAAGTCTAGAAGGGTCGAGAACTGGAGGTCTAGAGGAAAGTCCTAAGGGTCAAGATCAGCTGAGAAAAAGTCTAAATAGGTCGGGTGGACCAAGGTTTGACATCAGGTAAACTCTCTCAAGTGTAATGCTGAGGACATGCTTTCGGAAAGAGAGCAGTAGGCATGGGAGATTTAAAGTTGAGAACGAACAGTTGGAAAGTTGTCAATCATAATTTTATTATGTCTATGCTAACACTATGATGCAGGAAGCAACAAATGGGAGCTGGTCGAAAATAGCGAACTCCAAGCGCCTTGAATGGATCCAGGTGACCGAAGGTCCGGGTGCCCTGAGTAGGTTCAGGCCCCCGAATAGTTCAATATCCAATCCGTTTCCAGGTGAGGTGGCATGTCGTGATTGGGTGGTGCATGTCAGCTTCCAAGAGCTCGAAAGGGATCCAGGTGTTCGAGAAGGGGTAAAGTCAAAGCAGATGATTGGGCGGTGCACATCAACCTCAAATAAAGCATGACCTGCTTATAAATTAGTTAAAACTTGATTTAATAAAAGAAACTTACCACTACAAGTAAATTGGGATTACACAATATTTAAAAGACAATACTTTTTTATAAAGGCGTTACTTTTTTAACAATACTTTTAGTGAAAATCATTGTCTATGTTTTTTTTATTTCTTATTAAAGACAATGCTTTTTCAAGTAAGCGTTGTCTATTGATGTTTTTTTGTGTCAAAGACAATGATTTTAAAAAAGGGTTATCTATGAGTATTTTTTTTAGTATCTACAATAATGATTTTAAAAAAATGTTATCTACTCTTAATTCAGATCTAAAATAATCTGGATTTTTACTTCATCAAGAAGGAGATCAAGCCATCTATCATCTCATCATCAAATTTAAACCAAACATCAACGGCTGAAGTTAGAGGGAGGAAGCCTCCACTCTTTTCCTCACCGCCAGCCATCTCCTCACCACCAAGGCTGGTGGTGGCCATCTCCAATGCTTCATCTATTCCTCCCTCTTTCTAAAGCGAGAACAAATCTGATTTCAACGCATAAAGCAGAAGCCACCCGACGCTGCTTCTTCCACCATCTCATCGGCGCCTCTCCATCTCCTCACCGACGACCTCAACCATCTCGCCACCAAAGACAAGGGGTTTACCTACCTCATCCACAGCATGCAAGATCTGACACTACAAAAAAAATTCACTTTTTCACAGCACGTCATCAATAACACAATTATAGAGCATTGTTAATAATACTATATACAACATGCCAAATAAAACGCACTATAGATATTATTATATTTTTACAAATAATAAAAAAAAATAAACTATTTATAATTTTAACAGTGCACGATATTCACCATTAATACTACAAAACATTTGCAATGTGCTGCGTAGCTCCACTATCTATGAAAGCATGAAAAGTTAATTCATGTTCCCTCGAGGCGGTGCGATGGTTAAGACATGGGGTGTTGCCACATGAGGTCTTGGGTCGAAACTCGGCGTGACCGAGCATAACCTCCCCCATGTCTTGACCATTTGCACTAATGACTAGTAGTCACCCGTGATTTACCTCCTCTGTGTTGGCCTAGGGACGGGTTGGCGGGGGCGCTGAGGGCGAGCGAATCGCCTTTTGCCACATGAAAAGTTAATTCATTGTCCCCAGGGCGTAGCATAGATGGGGAGTGCATGGTTCTGTGGCTGCAAGGTCCAAGGGTCGATCCCCGGGGTGTCACTGTCTGGGATTAACGTCTCCGCTATGCACTTTCCACCTGTGTACTTGTATTTACCTCCCTCCATATTCGTGGGACCGACTCTAGGGGCCGCTGATGTGGCGGTTTCACATTTTTTTTATTTTTTTTTATTTTATTTTTTATGAAAAGTTAATTCATGTCCATGAATATTGAGGATATATTGAACATGTATATCCAATGTTAACGTAGTATTACATATATTAGGTGTTTGGATAAAAACAAACTCAGTATCATCCTGTGGCTGAAGAGATTCTAGTAGGCCTTTTCCTTTATCATCTGTTGTGAGTTCAGGTGAAAAAGAAGGACCCGGTTGAGTATATTACAACTGAGTACCGTCTCGTAGAAGATTAAGTTCTGTTTCTAACAAATTAAGTCTACTGGTTTCTAAAATAGCTACTCGAGATTCTAACAATGTATTGCGAGTACTGCGTTTAACAATATGAGTTTGAGTTATAGTAATTTGGAAAAGAGTGTTGAAACAAAGATTGCAGCATTGTCATTTACAAAGTTTACAAGTACCTCTATTGAGCATGGAAGGATAATAACCACTTGTAAAACAAGGAATATTATCGGAGCCTTCTTTTAATGTCCAATCATGAGACCAAGTTCGTTGGTCTGAACGTAGATACATTAAGTTCTGAGTGATAAATTGGTGGTACATAAGTGAGAATTGCTGAAAATCACATAAAGTTTCATTAAAAATTGGATCAACAAGTGGATCCTCGTTGAAACCCGAACTAGAGTCATTGGTGGGATCTAAAAATGAATTAATTAAGGAATAATCCTTTTGGAAGGCAGGTGGCATATTTTTTAGATCTAGGATATAGCGTATAGAGTAAATAGAAGAAGTACTGGAAATATCTGATTGGACTTCTATTAAGTCAAAATTGGTATTGTCGACGACTTCTACTTCTCGGCTATACAAGTTTTTCCTATCTGGACAAGCAGATGATAAGTGACCAAATTTATGACAGGCAAAACAAGTAATAGTATTGGCGTAAGTTTTCTTTGGTTTAAAACGTCACATATGTTTTTCTTTGTTTAAATAAGGTTTTCTTTCTTTGCTTTTCCGAATAGAATAAATCTTCTTCGGAGTCCAGTTTGGTTTAGGAGCGAGAAGTCTATTCTTATGTTTTGGTTTGTATTTGAGTTGTTTCTGTTGACTTCCATATTGCTCAGGGGTATAAATTTGATTATAAAAATCATATTATTGATTGTTAAGTTGTTTTTGAATTTGGATGTACGTGCATTTCTCCTGCTATGCTATACTCTCAGGAGCGCATGCCGACCTATATGCTACTTGGGAAGAAGTGAAAAATCTTCTCCCAGAAGAAAATCCACCACAGTTTAAAGGTTTTTATTCTATTCATGAAGCATATGACTTACTTCGGACCAAATTATAAGGGTAGAAGGTGTTGGAACCCCAAGGTTGTCCCGGACGAAAAAGTCAACAACTGTTGACTTTGGGCTCCGGGGTGCCCGGAGCCCTCCTGGGCGCTCTGAGCAGTAAAATTGACCAGATCGAGTTTTGACCCGATCTGAACGTTGGGGGATAAGTTTTATCCCCCCCAGGGCGCCTGAAACCCTTCCAGGCACCCCGATCAAGGCTATAAATATAGCATTGGTCCAGAAGCTTTTTAACGAACTCACTGATTGTAAATCCAGTGTTTGCATGCTCTCTTTTAGTCTAAACTTCTATTTTTTGCGCTTCAACATTGTAAGAGGCTCTCCGCCTGAAGAAGTTTTATTGAGCTTAATCTTCCTTGGATTAACAACCACATCGGTTGTAACCAAGTAAACACTTTTGCCTCGCTTTTTCTTTATGCTTTTAATTTACCGCTTAGTTTATTTATGCAAGTGTTAGCTTAAAGAGTTCGAGGAGGGTTTGTTTTTCTTTTGTGTTAGCAGGATATTATCCAACCCCCTCCTAGCCGGCCCAACGGTCCTACAAGTGGTATCAGAGCCGAGTACGCCTTAGAAGGACTAACCGCCGTCTGAAGCAACAAAACAATGGCCGGAGCTAGCGACTACCCACCAGCATTCGAGGGGGAGCTTGCTTCTTGGAAGCAACAAATGACGGTATTTCTTAACTCTGATATTGGTATTTTTCTAATAATGAAAACAGGTTATAAAGCACCAAAGACAACGAATGGAGAAGAACTCGATCTACGCCTATGGAACAAGAAGCAACGTGACTAGTCAATGGCAAACGGTCGGGCAGAGTTTCACATTTTAACCGTAATACAAAACGAAGACTTTGATAGCGTTGGCGAATACAACAGCGCAAAAGAACTTTGGGAAAAGTTCTTAAAACTCTACGAAGAACCGATTGAAGTCGTCCCCTCAATAGACATCGAGCCGTCATCAGAAGAATCTGAGACGGAAGAAATTACCGAGACAACCCCAACAGCCGAAGTACATCCCGAGATCGATGAAGGGGGAGAATCTTCGGAAGAAATTAATTCAACAGGGGGAGAATCAACGGCCAACGAGGTAAGTAAGGTATGGTCTCTACCTTCTGAACAACCGGTTAATTCAATAGAAAAATTGCCTGAAGATTTTTGCGATTTAAAAATTGAACTACCGAAAAAGTTTTTTGAATTAGAAAATCAATTGTCAAATTTGTCTTGCAAATTAGAAATATTATCAAAAGAAATTTGTAAATTTAAAAATATTTTGACAAAAGAATTATGCAAATTAGAAGAATTTTTCGAATTACAAATTTCTCTCTCGAAAGAATTTTGCGATTTAGAAATTGAGTCACCGAAAAGGTGTTTCGGATTAACAAATCTGTTAATAGATTCCTGTAAATTAGAATTTTTGTTGTTAAAAAATTCTTGCAAATTAAAAAATATTCTTTCGAACGAATTTTGCACATTGCCGAAAGAATTTTTTATATTGTCGAAAATTTTTATCAAGTTAGAATCTATGCTATTTGAATATTTTTGTGAAGTTGCAATTCAAAAAATAATAGAAATTAATATGATACAAATTATTGCATGTTTAATATCTGTGACTTTAAATTTGAAAAAGTGTAATTTGAGAAGTTATGAAAAATTGAAATGGAAATTTAAAACTTGTTGATATAAGTATCAGTATAAAATAAATAAATAAATGTATATAAATTTTTTTTATGCTATCAATTTTCTGAAATTATCTTGCATAAATTTTTGGGCTTAGAAAGATTTATTTTTGGTGAAAACTTAGAAATTTTTCAAAAGTCATTCTTTGACATAGAAATTTTTTTTCTTTAACTTGGAAATATTTTTTCTCCGAAAAACATTGAAATAGATTTCTATAATTTTTCTAAGTGTCAAACCCTTAGATTATTTTTCTTGAAACCCCATTTTTATTGTGATCAAAGGGGGAGAAGGGAAAGTATAAGTCTAGGGGGAGGTAGAAAATTGAAAATTAAAATTTGAAATTTTAGAAATTCAATTTTTTCTATCATGTTGCATGTTATTGCAATAAATTGTTTTTATTCTATGTCTATTTATAACCCTAGCTTAACTCGGGTTGATCACACCAAAAAGGGGGAGATTGTTGGAACCCCAAGGTTGTTTTGGTGTGATCAACAAGTTAAGTTAGGTCCTGCGTTGTTTTAAACCTTGTGTCTAAGTGTGCATGAGCTTAAGAGCACAGGTACTCGAGCGGAAGACACAGCTAGCGAGAAGGACGACACGTGGTGCGTCCGAGGGACGAGGCGCTGCGGAAGAGTACCCTGGTGGACGAGAAGGAAGCGTGCGATGGTTCCGAGGGACGAAAGCCGGAGTGGAAGATTGCTCAGGGAGCAAGAGACGCAGCTAGCGAGAAGGTCGGCACGTGGTGCGACCGAGGGACGAAGACTGCGGATGAGTACGCTGGTGGACGAGAAGGAAACACGCAGCGATTCCGAGGGACGAGAACCCGGAGCGGAAGGCTGCTCGAGAAGACCGGAGGTTGGGTTTGGGTGAGCCCTTTTCCGGATGGCAGAGATCACCAAAGTGAGCGGATCCAGATGAGAAGAACCGGACCGGGGCGGGACTGAACCAGAGAAGAAGTCCTGGACGAAAAAGTCAACAACTGTTGACTTTGGGCTCCTGGGCGCCCGGAGCCCTCCGGGGCGCCCGGAGCCCTCCGGGGCGCCCTGAGGAGTAAAATTGACCAGATCAAGTTTTGACTCGATCTGAACGTTGGGGGATAAGTTTTATCCCCCCAGGGCGCCCGGAACCCTTCCAAGCGCCCCAACCAAGGCTATAAATATAGCCTTGGTCCAGAAGCTTTTTAACGAACTCACTGATTGTAAATCCAGTGCTTGCACACTCTCTTTTAGTATAAGCTTCTATTTTTTGCGCTTCAATATTGTAAGAGGCTTCTCCGCCTGAAGGAGTTTTATTGAGCTTAATCTTCCTTGGATTAACAACCACATCGGTTGTAACCAAGTAAACACTTTTGCCTCGCTTTTTCTTTATGCTTTTAATTTACCGCTTAGTTTATTTATGCAAGTGTTAGCTTAAAGAGTTTGAGGAGGGTTTGTTTTTCTTTTGTGTTAGCAGAATATTATCCAACCCCCTCCTAGCCGGCCCAACGGTCCTACAAGAAGCCCTCCGGGGCGCCCGGAACCCTCCGGGGCGCCCGGAACCCTCCGGGGCACCCTGAGCAGTAAAATTGACCAGATCGAGTTTTGACTTGATTTGAACGTTCGGGGATAAGTTTTATCCCCCCAGGGTGCCCGGAACCCTTCCAGGCGCCCCGACCAAGGCTATAAATATAGCCTTGGTCCAAAAGCTTTTTAACGAACTCACTGATTGTAAATCTAGTGCTTGCACGCTCTCTTTTAGTCTAAGCTTCTATTTTTTGCACTTCAACATTGTAAGAGGTTTCTCTGCCTGAAGGAGTTTTATTGAGCTTAATCTTCCTTGGATTAACAACCACATCGGTTGTAACCAAGTAAACACTTTTGCCTCGCTTTTTCTTTATGCTTTTAATTTACCGCTTAGTTTATTTATGCAAGTGTTAGCTTAAAGAGTTCGAGGAGGGTTTGTTTTTCTTTTGTGTTAGCAGGATATTATCCAACCCCCTCCTAGCCGGCCCAACGGTCCTACAAGTAGTATCAGAGTTGAGTACGCCTTAGAAGGAATAATCACCGTCTGAAGCAACAAAACAATGGCCGGGGCTAGCGACTACCCACCAACATTCGAGGGGGAGCTTGCTTCTTGGAAGCAACAAATGACAGTATTTCTTAACTCTGATATTGGTATTTCTCTAATAATGAAAACAGGTTATGAAGCACCAAAGACAATGAATGGAGAATACTCGATCTACGCCTATGGAACAAGAAGCAACGTGACGAGTTAATGGCAAACGGTCGGGCAGAGTTTCACATTTTAATCGCAATACCAAACGAAGACTTTAATAGAGTTGGCGAATACAACAGCGCAAAAGAACTTTGGGAAAAGTTCTTAAAACTCTACGAAGAACCGATTGAAGTCGTCCCCTCAATAGACATCGAGCCGTCATCAGAAGAATCCGAGACGGAAGAAATTACCGAGACAACCCCAACAGCCGAAGTACATCCCGAGATCGATGAAGGGGGAGAATCTTCGGAAGAAATTAATTCAACAGGGGGAGAATCAACGGCCAACGAGGTAAGTAAGGTATGGTCTCTACCTTCTGAACAACCGGTTAATTCAATAGAAAAATTGCCTGAAGATTTTTGCGATTTAAAAATTGAACTACCGAAAAAGTTTTTTGAATTAGAAAATCAATTGTCAAATTTGTCTTGCAAATTAGAAATATTATCAAAAGAAATTTGCAAATTTAAAAATATTTTGACAAAAGAATTATGCAAATTAGAAGAATTTTTCGAATTACAAATTTCTCTCTCGAAAGAATTTTGTGATTTAGAAATTGAGTCACCGAAAAGGTGTTTTGGATTAAGAAATCTGTTAATAGATTCCTGTAAATTAGAATTTTTGTTGTTAAAAAATTCTTGCAAATTAAAAAATATTCTTTCGAACGAATATTGCACATTGCCGAAAGAATTTTTTATATTGTCGAAAATTTTTATCAAGTTAGAATCTATGCTATTTGAATATTTTTGTGAAGTTGCAATTCAAAAAATAATAGAAATTAACATGATACACATTATTGCATGTTTAATATCCGTGGCTTTAAATTTGAAAAAGTGTAATTTGAGAAGTTATGAAAAATTGAAATGGAAATTTAAAACTTGTTGATATAAGTATCAGTATAAAATAAATAAATAAATACATAGAAATTTTTTTTTATGCTATCAATTTTCTTAAATTTTCTTGCATAAATTTTTGGGCTTAGAAAGATTTATTTTTGGTGAAAACTTAGAAATTTTTCAAAAGTCATTCTTTGACATAGAATTTTTTTTTCTTTAACTTGGAAATATTTTTTCTCCGAAAAACATTGAAATAGATTTCTATAATTTTTCTAAGTGTCAAACCTTTAGATTGTTTTTCTTGAAACTCCATTTTTATTGTGATCAAAGAGGGAGAAGGGAAAGTATAAGTCTAGGGGGAGGTAGAAAATTAAAAATTAAAATTTGAAAATTTTGAAATTCAATTATTTCTATCATGTTGCATGTTATTGCAATAAATTATTTTTATTCTATGTCTATTTGTAACCCTAGCTTAACTTGGGTTGATCCCACCAAAAAGGGGGAGATTGTTGGAACCCCAAGGTTGTTTTGGTGTGATCAACAAGTTAAGTTAGGTCCTGCGTTATTTTAAACCTTGTGTCTAAGTATGCAGGAGCTTAGGAGCACAGGTACTCGACCGGAAGACGCAGCTAGCGAGAAGGACGGCATGCGGTGCGTCCGAGGGACGAGGCGCTGCGGAAGAGTACCCCAGTGGACGAGAAGGAAGCGTGCGATGGTTCCAAGGGACGAATGCCGGAGCGGAAGATTGCTCGGGGAGCAAGAGACGCAGCTAGCGAGAAGGTCGGCATGCGGTGCGACCGAAGGACGAAGATTGCGGATGAGTACGCGGGTGGACGAGAAGGAAACACGCAGCGATTCCGAGGGACGAGAAGCCGGAGCGGAAGGCTGCTCGAGAAGACCGGAAGTTGGGTTCGGGTGAGCCCTTTTCCGGATGGCAGAGATCACCCAAGCGAGCGGATCCGGAGGAGAAGAACATGACCGAGGCGAAACTGAACCAGAGAAGAAGTCCCTGACGAAAAAGTCAACAATTGTTGACTTTGGGCTCCGGGGCGCCCGGAGCCCTCCGGGGCGCCCAATTTTGACTCGATCTGAACGTTGGGGGATAAGTTTTATCCCCCCCAGGGCGCCCGGAACCCTTCCAGGCGCTCCGACCAAGGCTATAAATATAGGCTTGGTCCAGAAGCTTTTTAACGAACTCACTGATTGTAAATCCAGTGCTTGCACGCTCTCTTTTAGTCTAAGCTTCTATTTTTTGCGCTTCAACATTGTAAGAGACTTCTCCGCCTGAAGGAGTTTTATTGAGCTTAATCTTCCTTGGATTAACAACCACATCGGTTGTAACCAAGTAAACACTTTTGCCTCGCTTTTTCTTTATGCTTTTAATTTACCGCTTAGTTTATTTATGTAAGTGTTAGCTTAAAGAGTTCGAGGAGGGTTTGTTTTTCTTTTGTGTTAGCAGGATATTATCCAACCCCCTCCTAGCGGGCCCAACGGTCCTACAGAAGGAATAATAAAAAAACATAGCTTTTATAATCAAAATGGGCACGGTGAAGAGGTGGATCGGGAGTATGTGATGGTGAGAGGAGAAGGAATAATAAAAAAATAGCTTTTATAATCCTAACTTAGGTTTAACTAATTAAACCCTAAGTTGATTTCTCAATCAATTCCCACTAAATGGATATTCCAAACAGGCTTTCTTATAGCCCAATTGATCAATCCCCTTAAACGTGTTATACGACATCCGTTTAAATCTCGAAATTTTTTTAAAAATTCCTAGAAAATTCTATAAGATTATTTCTCAAATAACTTTATTATTTAATTATTATTTGGATGTCATATTTTATAGAACAAGAAAAAATATAATCTTCATCAAAAGTCAATGAGGAAGAAGAAAGTGCCAACCCTACAAGTGTAACTTATGAAGGTATATCAATTTAAAATTGCATAAATAAAAATCACATTATATGCTTTAATTGTAGGAAAAAAATATTATAAGAGTAAATATCCAAAATTGATCAAGAAAAAAGCTCAAATGGCTCTCAAGATAAAGGAGAAGCCAAGAGAGGGTGATCCCGTGATATGAAAGGCCAAAGAGCACATTGTATGTTTTTCTTACAATCAAAAGGGATATTATCGGGGCAATATCCAAAGGGGAGAATTTCGGCCAAAAAGAAGGAAGCTTAAGTCAAGGGGGATCTTCAAAGAGCAAAACTAAGGTACCATTATGAAATGGTACTTATTTAAATCATGATAAAAAGCATGTTAGAAATAATTATCATTTTATTACTACTTATCATGAAAATAGGAAACATGTTAATACTAGAGAAAATTATAGAGCATATTATGCTAGGACTACCTCACCTAAGGATAGGAAGGTAGAAAACGATTGGGCATGAAACCAAAACTAATTAAATATGTACCTAAAAGAAAAGTGTCCAAGGCAATAATCGAAAATCAAAGGTTAGGATTTAAGGATGGAAAATCAAGTCTTGAGGATAGAATTTGATAAATTGAGAAGACCATTAAGAAAATAACAAATAAAGTCTTAGCGTCAAAGAAGAAAAACCTAGGTGGAGGAAAATAAGAGGAATTTAATGTCATGAGAGGTTTGAGATACAAACCAAAAGCCAAGGAGAGTGCGCCCTCTTACCATAGAGTTTGATATAATTATGGAACTAAATCTAGGTCTAAGAGTCAAGTCAAAATTACAAGGGAAGCTATCCCTAGAGTTGACCTTGAGGAGGCTAATGTGGCCAAGGCTTCTACGAAGTCTATAAAGACCATTAAGAAGGTATCAAGAGAAATACCTAAAATACTCAAGGAATATCAATAAATTTTAGGTTTCTAAGAGTGTGTTCTCTATACCCTAGATGAGCTTAGAGTGTGTCAACTCAAATTGGAAGGGTAGTTAACTGAACTATTATGAAGTTGACACTCTAGGTCATTTTCAAGGTATTGTTATATCTTAACAATGAAAAGTTAATTTTTACTCTTGAAAGAGTAAAATGTGCCCAAATTTAAAGATTTAGCTTAATCAAATTGGCACAATTAAGATAGAAGTCAAAGAAATGTCAACTTAGGATTTTGACTTTTTTTAGGCAGAAAAGGGCAAACATAGATTTATTTTTAGCTTAGCAATTAGTTAATGATACTTAGATAGAGAATCTAGGTAATTTATGCTAAAATTACCATGATTGTGTGTCCTATCACATGTCATGTAATCATATCATACATCTTGCCATGATATTTGATATATGCCATATCATACATACATCATTTAGATATGATAGTTTTTCTTTTGAAAAAAAAAAGTCATTTTGATGTATGCCATAATCATAGTCATGCATTATTTTAATTTCTTGAAATTAAGAGAAATGACATCAATTGACATCTTAAGTTGGATGATCAAAGTTTAATTGCCTAATTAGATATGTATAATCCTTTAGTTTAGGGAAAACTTATTTTACATCTCACAAGACCATAGGTTGGATTTGTATGTGGTTTTAAGATACATTAAATACAAGTGAGATGTTAGGAGAATAAACAAAACTCAAGATATTGATTCATCAAAACAATGGATTATGTTAAAGTTCAATCATTGGGAAAGCTAATATAAAGTCATGTGCATTTAGCCTAAAGAACATGATTGAAAATTTATTTTAAAAATTATTTCAAAATTATTTTAGAAAACATTGGTGAAGTCTATCTTTTGATAAGAATCTTCATTGATTAGTTGAGTACAAAGTAAATTGAAATATTAAAGTTTTCAATGATTTTTAATTTTATATAAATCTTTAAAAATAGGAGTTTTTTCATAGAAAATTATTTTTCTTTGATAGTATATGACATAAGTAATATTTACATAAAATTTTATGATTTTTTGATAATTATAGAATTATTTATGATTTTCTAAAATTGAATATGAAATTATTTTCAGAAATAAAAAAATTCAGATATTGGTAATTGATTGGCTCAATTGATTATCATATCGATTAGGGTAATAGATTAAGGTGAATTTCCACGAGCACAGAGACTTATGGAATCAATCAATTGATCAATCAAGACTTTGTAATTGATTCGATTAATCAATTAAAACAAGCGTAATCGATTAAATCCCAACTTCAATCGATTCAAAGAGGTTGTGCTTGATTAATAGCTGAAACCAATCGATTAAAAATACTAAATTTGGTTGAAATGATCTATTTTCATTTTATTAAGCCACGTTTAGACGAGTTAATCATCCCTAACCCTCTAAAGTACTTGATAAATATTTAAGAGTAATTCTCTTGATAGCAATAAGAAAGGAATGGTTAAATGAGACTAATTTAGAGTTTAATAGGAGGTTTGGATTCAAAGTTAAATTTTCAATCTCAGAGCTTCAATATTGGGTTTCTTAAAGGTTTAGGAATTCCAAATCATTGTTGGTGCAATGATAGAAGTTTGCAGCATGTTTTAAGGGGAAGCTTCTTCCTAAAGACATGATTTTTTTTTTCATTAAGGGGACAATGGAAGATTGAAAATCTTCATTGTGATGGATGAATGCTCAAGATTGAACATAGTATATAATAAAAGGTATGAGACTTTCATTGGGTTCCTTTGAACATAATAACTCTCAGGTAGAGTTTTTGATGTGTGTCAAAGGGGAGAAAATGTAGGGTTTAAGTCTGAAACCCTCATTCATGCCTTGACATGGGATGAAGAAAGACGTTGGGCTAATAGGTTAGCCTAACTTAAACATATTGTAAACATAAAAAAGGGGGAGATTATTGAAAGATTGTTAGTACAATCATTCTTAAATCAAGGTTGACAGTTTAACTAAGCTCGAGTGGATTCGAATTTGAGTTTCGATGTTTGGATAATATGTGAGCAGAAGACAAATAGATCAAAGTTGACTAGATATTTGATGATATGTGAGAGCGAAGTCAAGTAGGTTATGGAGGACTGGATACTTGATTGAGAAGTGCTAATTGGAGGTTAGTCAAGATAAAACCCTAACTTGAGTGTTAGGCAAAGGAAAGTCCTAACTATGATTAGGCAAAGGAAAAGTCCAAGTGGGTCAAAAAGGACCGTACATTGACAAGAGGAAAGTCTTGACTGTGATTAGGCAAGAGGAAATTCTAAGTGGGTTAAGGAGGACCGCACTTAGTGATAGGAAGTCCAACAGGAAATTGACATGAGATAGAAAGTCCAAGTGGGTCAAAAGTTGACCGAAAACTTAGTGAGAAAGTCCCAACAGGTCATAGTTGATAGGATGTTGGGCAAGAGAGCCCTAGACTTGGATTAAGTAAGTTAGGATTGGGTAACCAATTGGAGCAATCGATTGACCCTAATCCAATCGATTAGAGCAATCAATTTGGTTGTATTAATCGATTGGAGAATCGATTAAGGTTGTTTTTGCTAGAGCACCAAATGTGCTGGAATCGATTGGATAATCGATTTAGCACCTCTTAATCAATTGGAGCAATTGATTAGGGCCAAGATTTTTGTGACGAGGAATTCACTAAAACAAGGGCTAAATCGATTGGCCCAATCGATTCAACCACTGCTAATAGATTGGGGTCAATCGATTAATCAATGTTTTTGTCGTGAGAGAGAGAATCGATTGAGACAACCGATTAAGGTCTTTTGTGAGAGAACAGAGAGTTTGAGAATTGATTGGGTAATTAATTAAGGATTTTTGAATCGATTGGAATGACTCATCAATCTATTAGGGTTCAAAAAAAAGAGCCATTTTATAGGTTGTTGGACGGTCGGATGATATAACAATCGATTAGAGAAAAACCCAATCTATTAGAGGCATCGAGTGAACCCTAGAAAAGGATTTTCACGAAGGTTTAAAAAGAATACTCACACATATCTTGGTCGCCGGTTCTTGAGCATTTGGGAGAACAAGTGTTGTTGCATTTTCCACCACCAAGAGGTTAATCCAAGCAAGAAGAAAGCAAGCTAAGCAAAAGTTCATGTTGTAAAGTCGTTTTTGATTTCTTTATAACCTAGTCTATATTTTCTGTATCCAAGCTTGTACAAGGTTTCTCCTATCACACCCCAGAGGAGTTCCTACTCGGCAAACGAACAGCATCTCCCTTGTAACTATGAAAATATGAAGCATATATACATTGCCACAAGGCTACTCGCAAGCAATAATCAATAGCCCACACGGATGGAACATACACAAACATGCAATTATATACACAACCCACTTGGTTGGAACACAATGTTCAGAATCACGCAGTTGTATAATTAATTCACACAATTGTACTTAAAACACAACAAAAATGAAAGGAAAGCTCATACAAACCAAAAAGATACAATGCGTGCCGACACGACTTAAGCACAACCGAATACCAAAATAATAAAGTAGTCACACGGCTAAACACTAATAAAATGCCAATACTATAAGGAAAAGATGTAAGAAAATAAAAGCGAAATAAAGACCATCTTCTAATGTGACGTGGGACCGGTAGACAAGATACTCCAAGTGATTCCATAATTACTACCTGCTACCTGAGGAAAAAGACAGCACAGAAATGCGGTGGTGAGTGCAGGTCACTCAGCAGGTAATAGATAAGATAGCGCATGGTCAAAATAAAATATGGAGATCAAAGTATACAATCTCATCATCAAGAAAATAAGAATATGAACATAAACTGACATAATGAATGTACATACTCAATCTGAATCCAACACATAATATCATGATCATAATGTCATAGTAAATGAACTTACCCAATCTGGAACTAATATATAAGGTCAAGATCATAAATGACATAATAAATACACCTACAAAATCTGGAATCGACACACTGTATAATGATCATGCTTTGGGTTATAGTATTAAAACTATTTTTTTTTTAGATTTTTACCTCTAGAGTTCAGGCTTTGGGTTATAGTATAAAGCTATTTTTTTTAGATTTTACCTCTCGGGTTTAGGTTTCCCAATTAGATTATAGTGTTTAGTTTTAAAAAGAAATTAAAATAAAATAAATTTAAGTATTTATTGAGTATTGTAATAGGTTGAGGGGATATATTAATGTATTAGAGATTTATATAAAAAAATATTTATTTTTTAATTAATTTTTTTAATTTAAAATATTAAAAAAATCAAAAAATAAAAAAAATCTGATTGATATCGTGCGGGCGCGCATAGTCACGTACTGTGCGGGCGCGCACGATATCAATCCTATATATATATATATATATATATATATATATATAAAAGATGTTAATTTTAATATATTTTTGTTGAATGATAATAGTTCAATAGAAAGAAGAAAAATTATACATATAGAAGATATCTGATCCTTTAATGGGTATGATATACCCATCGGCTATCCTATCCTATACCCGATGGGTATGGATACGGAGGATATAGAATCCGACCAGAACTCGACCCATTGCCATCCTTATACAGGGCATTTTCGATATAATGCCGACGGAAATACCAATTCCGTTGGCAATTGCTGACGGAATCATTATTCTCGGTGGTATATAATTACCGACGAAATCAGTTATTCCGTCGGAAATTGCTGATAGAATCAGTATTTTCCGTCGGCACTTACCGACAGAATCATTATTTCCGTCGGCAATTACCGATTGAATAACTGATTCCGTCGGTAATTTACCGATTCGATTTTATTCAGTCAGTAACCTCCGTTATCTTCTGTTGGTTCTCTGTCGACAGGACAAGTGTTTTGTCGTTAAAATTTACCTACAGAATACAAAGTTCCGTCGGTAATTACCGACTGAATATAATTTCCGTCGGTAAATTGCAGTGCCGACTAAATTGCTTCCGATATCATAAATTCCGTTGGTATTCCGTTAGTAATCCCAAATTCCGATGGAATACCGACGAAAAATTTAGTCGTTATTCTCGGCTATTTTTGTGATGGGATTGCATATGCTCCGAACTGGGTACTCGAATGATAAAGCCTCTTATCCTCCAAATTAAGTGCCACGATATGATCCTAAATAAAGATCCGTTGTACTCTAGGAGTCCACCTTCACACCTTACCGTGCCCGTGTGGGCAAATTTCAATATATTTTTGATGGAATATATTGTTGATATGTATGAAATTCATGGTTGTTTAATTTTCAAATAATTTTTATTTTAAAATCTCATTTGCTTGTGACAATGTCGCAATCAGTAGATTCATCGTAGAGTCCTTTAGTTATTTAAGCATTTGTGATCACATTATTCACTTGCAAACTATAATTAGATTTGTTTTAAGATGATAATTCTGGCAATTATTAGCGATAAAAAAAAAAAACTTCTGCATGACTTTTGAGTCTTTCCCGAAGTCGTCGTCGACCCGGAACGTTATATTTGGGTTATAATTAAGAACTGAAGTGGGACACATAATTAAAATGGACTTAAACCAACCATTAAAATTAAACTTAAGAAGAAGTCAGGATTTGACATGTCTTTTCTTATCTTAATGGTGAGGGCCGTGTTGGCCAAGCAACAACTACGTGATCCAGTGATAAATAGAGACGTGGAAAATGAAATATAAATGGAAGTCCAACTTATGACTAATCGACTATTCTTCTGTGGAAATCAAGGATTTATTATCACAGTTATAAATGCAATGAGAATGAGGAGAAGACTACAATAAAAGCAACTTACATGGAGTTCTATTATTATTTACAGCAAATCTTATTGGTTAGAATTTGACCAGTTAAAAATCTGTATCTCTCAATTATAATAAATACATGTGTATACATGTAATTAATATACACATCTGATATTATTAAAATGTCCCTATATATATATATATATGTATACATTCTAACTGACCAGATTCTGATCATTTAGTACTACCATTTTATTTAATGGAAATAACAGTGATGGTACGAAAGTTTCTATTACGTTTCTTGGGCCTTTTTCAATGGCCATTGCAGAAGACTTTTTTTAAATTAGGAGAAGACTTATTTTTTATAATGGCAATAATTAAATACAACGACTATTCTTCTGCTGAAAATCAATGAATTGTTACTGTCGTATTTAAATACAATGAGGAGAAGAGTCAATCAGGAAATTAATGAATAGTTGGGATATAATCAAAATTTCATTTTAACATGCTAGCTACTACGGAAAAAATTATAACTTTAAAAGAATATAAGATATGTTCATTCACCTGAAATCTTTTGAATATAATTTAAAAATAAAATCATAAGGATTTAAATTTGAAATGAATAATATTATATCATTATAGAGATATATGAATTTCTTTTAGACATAATAAATAGTATCAAAACTATGTTCTAGACTAGATATCATATGGGGTGACGTTGAACGAAGTTGCGAGGAGGGTCGAAACAGGTCAGGGTGACCGGAGCATGTTAGGATGACCAGATACTTGCAAGGATACTCGGAGCATGCCACAGTGACCGGATGCTCGGAGCATGTCACAGTGATCGGATGCTCGCGGGGCGTCGAGGGGGGGGGGATAGTTCAAAAGTGACCGAATACTTGCGAAGAGGTCTGAAGCAGGTCAAGAGTGATTAGATGTCGATGCTTGCGGGGTGGCCCGGAGCAAGTCAGGGGTGATTGGATGCTTACGGGGAGACTCGGAGCAAGTAAAGGTGACCGGATATTCACAGGGAGGCTCGAAATAAATCAAGGTGACCGATACTCCCGGAGCAGGTCAGGATGACTAGAAGCCAAGGGAAGGTCCGGAGTAGGTCAGGATGACCGAATGCTTGCGAGGAGGCTCAAAGCTAGTCAGGGTAACCAGATGGTCGTGGAGAAACCTGGAGTAGGTCAAGAGTGACCGGATGAGAGACCCAGACCATGGAAATAATGATGATCCTTCATTTGAAAGGAGGATTGTTGGAGATACAATCAAAGTCCCACATTAGAAAGATATAGAAAAGATTTTAAGTTTTAAAGGACATAAAGATTATAAATTTAAAAGGATATAAGATACCTCCATTGATATGAGACTTTTGGGTAAAGCCCAAAAATAAAACTATGATGGCATAAGCCCAAAGTTGATAATATTATGTCATTGTGGAGATATGTGCATTTCTTTTGGTCACAACAAATAGTATTCGAGATATGGTTCAGACCAGATGTCATGTAATGTACCTAGATAACATTTCAGCATCAACTTTCTTACCAATCTATTCGATCTTGTACACTTTATCTCCCATAAATTCTTCTTAATCAATTGGCTCTATTATATTCATTTTGCTCGGTTAACCGTCAACTGACTAATCACCTAAGGCTCATTTAGTTTGTGAGATGGGATTAATGGTGTTAGTGATTATTATTATAATAAAGAGTGTTTGATAGGTGGGATATGATTAATAGTATAGGGATTAATGGTGTGATAAATAATCATTAGCTCTCCCAAAGGATTATTTATCACACCATTAATCCTTATCCCACCTACATCATTAATCCTTATCCCACAAACTAAACGGAGCCTAAAAGATTAGGTTAGTTGAATCTTAACGGGACAATGTCTTTATATATCTGATGACGTCGGATAAGATAGTGATTATCCTACGAGCAGATTAGATGATGAAATTGAAGAGAAGATAAGAAAACTGAGAAGGAAAAGAGAAATCTCATCGTTTATCAAAAAATAAAATTTTATTATTAATAAAGTGATAAATCAAAATTAACACAATAGTACGCTAATATAGAAAAATAGGACTCATAAATATTAGAAATATCAAAATTATCCTAAATATCATAAAAATAAAAATTACTAAAAATAGTAAAAAAAATTTCAAATACTTGGATGAGTACCTAAATGATACTTTTTGGCCTGAAACTTGGTGGTTACAGGTTTTCTATAATAAATATAGATCTTTAAATTTCGCACACGTAAACTTAGATAAAGTTTGATTCTGAGTCTTAAAATTTATCCTCTTTTGACGTTTAAAGGACATATTGAGTTGGTTCTAAGGTATAAGTTTTGGTCAAGCAACCATTGTGAATCCAGTGACCCATGAATAATAAGGGTAAGAAAATAACACCTAAATATAATTTACAATTAACTTTAATTACATTCACTAAATTGCATTAGTTCACCGCTCTAAGAAGCCTATTAGAACAACAGCCAACGATTATCCTGTGGAGAATGAAAAATATACGATTGAAATTTCATGCACATCAATGTATATACATGGCGCGTATAAGATTAAAATAACATAACATGTGGAAGATTAAAATAATGATATGGCAAAAAAGTGACCAAGGAAATTAATTTCTATCCATTTCTGTTTTAATCTCCTTAAATGAAATGATAGTGATTGGCCTGATCACATACTCCTTCAAGTCAAATCCAAGCTGAAATATAATTATTTCATTTTGGATTATTAAAGATGCATGATCTTTATCCTTTGATCAAAGCAAATTCCACGTTACTACAAGACTCTCTCTCTCTATATAAAGAACCTAGATCGCATGGGATAATTGTACTTTGGTTGAAGAACGAGGGCATAATTAAGTGAGTTTGGTTGCCAAATTTGATATCAGTATTTCTCTCTTACTTCTCTGTGTCTTAATTAATTATTATTTATTTACTCCGAGATTGTGTTCAATACATATAAATAGAAATGATTCATTCTCTCAATGATTTTATTTTGATGTTTAGATGAATAGTTTAAGCATGAAGGGTTCATTTCAAAGGAATAGCTCAATAATCTATTTAACTCTTTAGGAATCATAAGACTACATTCAACCTCTATTAAATTTAATATTTGTTCACAAGCTAGTATCTTAAATTATATTTGACATAAATAGGATGAACCAACGAAAGTGAGTCAATTGGGTGGATGGGCTAATCAAGTTGAGTGGGTGAGGTGAACCAATCAAGTTGAGTGGACTAATCAAGCCAAGTGAATGATAGAGATGGGTAGGCCAAGAAAGATGATAGTTTGACTCAGTAGGCATGGTGGATGAACCAATCAAGCTGAAATTTCTACATCTCTAGACCTGTATTTAACGTTTCGGACACATATACGAATATGCGTTGAATATTAACTTTCTTAATTAGTAGAAAACTATATATATTTCATTAAATATAGACTTAGAGATATCAGAATTTTATAAAATAAATTTTTATATGTTCGTATTGTTCTCTTGATCATTATAATATCCTCATCTATAATTTTGATCTAATATATTGAGTGTTGTATTTTTTAACATGAATTAGATCAAATTCTTATTAAAAAATTACCACACTCAATATATTAAGTCAAAATTATAGATGAGGGCATTATAATGATCAGGGGAACAATACGAATACATAGAAACTTATTTCATAAAATTTTGACATATCTAGATTCATATTTAGGACTTTCGATTATTATTTTTTTAATTTTTTAATTTTAGGATGAATCCTGGATTGTCAAGCAAAATGTGAAGGATGAGCCTAGTCAAGCTTGATCAAACGGGCTAGTTAGATTAGGCTTGCCTCTTTCTAGAAAGCATATGGACTAATAGGCTAGGTGAACTAATTGGGTTGAGTGGATGAGTTTGGTCATGCAAACTTGGCCAACTAGTCTTGTTGGGTAGATTAAGCAAACTAATTAGGTTAGATGTGCTAAGTGGATTGGTTGGGATGGATGAATAAAAAAAAATTATTGAATCGAATGAGCGTGATATGCCTATTGAGTTGATCAAACAATATCTATTGAGCACCTTGAATGATGTAAGTTAGATTGGCAAAGAATTAGATGAACAAAAGAGTTAAATATTGATTAAAATATCTTTTATCTCCCATTCAATTTTTATTCCTTTTATTTCCCATTCCATTCTATTCCATTCAAGCATCCAAAATTCAACCTAAGTGAGAAAAAAAACTAGCTATAATTATAGCTCTACTTAAAAGCTCTCAAGGCATCTCATTTTCAGATACCTTATAAACTAATCAACCATCTTGTAAACTATTCCAAGCTCTTTAAACAATTTCCAATTAGTAAAAAATTCCCCTTTAATTTATATTCATATTCTTCTTCCTATCAAACGACTATCAACTCCACTTAAAATTGTGTGGACGAATGAAGGAGTTTATATATAAAACTTAATTATATGAGTGAAGTCTTCAGCATTTTAGACTTATAATTGGACAAATCAAGTTAATGGATTCTCTAGCTCACCTAATGATTGGTTAAGATAGACTTAATTTTGACCCAATTCATAAGACTTTCTCTAGTTGCTAGCTGACTTGTTGAGTTTGACTGATTGGATTGAATAGATAGGTTGAGTCAATATTATTAAGTTGGTCAATCCTATTGAACGAATCAAACTCAGACTCAATAAATTAAGAAAATGATATCCACTTCAATTCCTAAAAACCTAACAATTATGTGGACTATGTAGGAGTTTATATGAAATACTTAATTAGATGACCCAAGTCTTAAGAATTTCTAGAATTACAAATTACAACTCCCTCTCTTCACTCATACAAATTAGTTAAAGTTAGTATACACAATGAGAGATGTCTTGTTGGTTGCAACACTCATAAATTATTGACTAGATGAGATAAACTTATTATTTGTTTTTTAAATAAAAAATAAAAAAGACAACTTATTTTTTATAATTTCTTAAACATCACGCAAACTCGTATTTAGAAGTGATGCAATATTTTTACATGAACTACATGCTTTCCCTTGGAATAGTAATCCTTATTTAATTAATGTGTGAGCATATATTTAATTTGTAGGAATATAAAATGGAATTCATCGGCAAATTGCTGTTACATATTATATTATTGATATCATTGGAGGGTGCTACAAGTTGGCTAATGGAACATGAGAATTTTACTCTCCCTTCCAATTGTTCCAAAACATGTGGTGATATACAAATTGAGTATCCTTTTGGCATTGGCACTGATTGTTCTTATGCTGTTGGATTTAATCTTACTTGTTCACAAGACCAGGATCATCCAAGACTCTTGTTAGGAGATGGCAATATCCAAGTAAGATCTTTTGATATGAAAAAGGGGCTGGTCATCATTGAATCACCATATGCCACATTGGATGTGGATGCACAATCTAATCACACTGCCTTGATCAATCTTAAGGATTCACCTCTGTCTTTTGGATTACATTCAACTGATGATTTTGGAAGCTCATTTGGATATAACATATTGCATGTGGCCGGTTGTAGTGTTACTGCCATTATTGTTGATTTGGATACCAATAGTGCGATAGATGCTTGCACTACAATATGCTCCAGTACCATCAACACTTCAACTACTCAGCAGATATATATGTCTAGAAATGAATATTGTAGCATTGACTTGTATAGTGTAAGATTTAGCAATCTTTCATTGGCCATTCAGTTAAATCGACTTGATGAGAAAATGGATCATATGCTCATCAATAGCACCTCCAGCATCATAGCCACCATATTTGATGATGACTTAATTGATTATGTTGACTTCCAAAGATTTATAGACGATACGAATAGAACTGGAATGATGGCCTCTCTCGCTTGGTACTTCAATGACTATTCAACATGCAAAGAGGCTATGGAGAGGACCAACACTTATGCATGTCGTAGTGATAAAAGTGAATGTTATGATGTCGTCCTTTATGAAGAAACCAGTGGCTACAATTGTCGATGTTCTTCAGATTATGTGGGCAATCCCTACCTGCATGATGGTTGTAAATTAGGTAATGGTTCTAAATCTCTTCTATATTCTATTGTAAAAGTATTCATTCTAATTACTTGAACTAAATAAATTAATGATGCATTGGTTTATAGACTTCATAGACATTAGAGCTAATCGCTCATGAATGTGTTAATTAACAGATAAAAATTTTACATTCACTCCTGCAAAAGATTGTCAACCCAAATGCGGAAATGTTACAATTTCCTTTCCCTTCGGGCTACAACAAGGTTGTTATCGAGACGAAGACTTTGCTCTAACATGCAATGAAACTTCCAGCCCTCCAACTCTCCTATTCGGTGATTCTGTAGTGAGCAACATTTCATTGAAGGAAGGCCAACTGGAGTATATTTATTTATCCTATTCAGATAATAGAAATTCACATTTCACTTCCTCGAAGGCTCAGAAGGATCAGACAATCATGGATTGGGTAATAGACAACCAATCTTGCAAGGATGCTGCAAAAGACAACGCCACCTTCGCATGTATCTATGAAAACAGCTCATGTTTGGATGTAAAAAATGAAGGGTATAGATGCATATGCAAACATGGTTACGATGGGATTAATCCTTACCTTCCTTTTCCTGACGGATGTCAAGGTACAAAAACATCCTTTCTCACTTTTTCCAATATATGTATTCTATATGCTATATAATTAAAATTTAACTATGTCAAATATATATATATATATATATATATATAGATATCAACCAATGCATATTTTGATGTATTGATAAAGTGTTATGGACTTTTAGATATCAACGAATGTAATTCTTCTACAAAAGTTTGCACTGGAGATTGTATAAATACAAATGGAAGTTTCTATTGCATATGTCCCCAAGGAACATCTGGTGATCCTGTTCGAGGAGAATGCCTCCCCAACAAAAGGAATTCTCTTTTACTTGGTACTGTTAGGACCAAAAGTAGCTAGAGGGGGGGTGAATAGCTCGTCGCGTGCTCGTCGCTTGGCGTTGCTTGTTTCTTCAAGGATATGCAGCGGAAAATACAGAAACAAATACAACCACGCTAACACTAGGATTTTACTTGGTATCCACCTCCAAAGGAGGTGACTAATCCAAGGATCCACACCACGCACGCACCCTCCACTATGAAACACTCCTTTTCGGTAACTACCGAGGGCGGAGAAGCCCTACAAGACTCTCAGTACAAGAAGAAGAAAGGGAAATACAAGTTAAGCAAAAGCTTACAAGATGTGCAGTAAAAACCCTAACCCTAACTTCTTCCTCTTGCAATAGATCTGCCTCTTGACTTGGAAAGCCTCCAAGAACCTTCAAGAACTGGCGATCACGTGCTTGTAGAGAGCTGTGGAGGAGCTGGAATGAATCGGAGAAGAGCTAAAGCGATGCCGAAGACCACGCTCGCTGAGGCTTTAAACCCCAACGGTCGGATCCCGATCGATTCAATGTTCCGAATCGATCGAGGCTGGATCGATCCACGGATCGATCCGAGCGCCGTGCTCAGAAGCGCGCTGGATCGATCCACGGATCGATCCGGCGCTTATCGCGCGAAGATCGCCCGATCGATCGGCCGATCGATCGGGACCTCGATCGATCCACGGATCGATCCGAGCCATTTGGAAGAATCTGGATCGATCCACGATCGATCCACTGATCGATCCACGGATCGATCCGACTTGGTTTTGCCCAAAACCAAGTCCCAATCCTCCTAACCAACATCCGGTCAACCTTGACTGTTGGTACATCATGCCTCGCATCCGTCACTCCCTTGACTGCTAGGACTCCCCACCAAGTGTCCGGTCAATCCCTTTGACCCACTTGGACTTTTACTCGTCGTGCCAAGTATCCGGTCACTCCATTGACCTACTTGGAGTTCCACCAGATGTCTGGTCAACCTTGACCCATCTGGACTTCCTTCCTTGCCAAGTATCCAGTCAATCCTTTGACCTACTTGGACTTCCCAACACCAGATGTCCGATCATCCTTGATCCATCTGGATTTCCTTCCTTGCCAAGTATCCAGTCAATCCTTTGACCTACTTGGACTTCCCAACACCAGATGTCCGATCATCCTTGATCCATCTGGATTTCCTTCCTTGCCTGGCTTCACTCACCAGGACTTTCACCTAGCTTCACTCACTAGGGTTTTCCATCTGCCTAGCTTCACTCACTAGGACTTTCACCTGGCTTCACTCACCAGGACTTTCACCTAGCTTCACTCACTAGGACTTTCACCTGGCTTCACTCACCAGGACTTTCACCTAGCTTCACTCACTAGGATTTCCTTCTGCCTAGCTTCACTCACTAGGACTTCCTTCTGCCTAACTTGACAGTTAGGACTTCCCAGTCAAGTATCCGGTCAACCTTGACCTACTTGACTCTTCTTCGATCAATATCTTATTGTCAAACATCTAAACCCAAACCAAGACTCAGCTTGGTTAACTAGGTCAACCTTGACCTGAGGGATTTTGCACCAACAGGTACATCCCTATCCCTATCCCTATCCCTATCCCTAGTTCTAAGTAGATTGTATATATATGTAAGAAATATTATTTTATGATTGATATTTATGGAAAATTATATGGGCAAATCAATTAAAATAAAAAAGCAACAAAATCAATTTTGTGCAGGTGTCATCCTTGGTGCTAGCATTGGAACGAGTCTCTTGCTCTTATGCATAACATTGGCCATCGTAGGCAAAAAATGGAAGCAAAGAAATCAACAGAAAATCAAAAAAAGGAATTTTCTAAGGAATCATGGTTTGCTACTTCAACAGTTAATCTCCACAAGTGATCATGTTGAAGAGAGAACAAACATATTTTCTCTGGAAGAAATAGAAAAGGCAACAAATAATTTTGATGAAACTCGAGTGCTTGGAAGGGGAGGACATGGAACAGTTTATAAAGAAATTCTATCAGATCAACGAGTTGTTGCCATAAAAAAGTCAAAAATAGTTAAGACGAGTGAGATTGACCAATTTATAAACGAGATTGCGATTCTTTCTCAGATGAATCATAGGAATGTAGTTAAGCTCCTTGGATGTTGTTTAGAAACCGAAGTTCCTTTACTGATTTATGAATTTATCTCTAACGGGACTCTTTCTGATCATCTGCATGTTTCACAAGATGAATCTAAATTATCATGGGATGATCGTCTCAGGATTGCTTCAGAATCTGCAGGAGCGCTTGCCTATCTACACTCAGCTGCTTCTATGTCTGTCTTCCATAGGGATGTCAAGTCATCAAATATTCTTTTAGATGATACTTTTAAGGCGAAGGTATCAGACTTTGGAGCATCAAGATTTATTCCTCTTGATCAAACATACATAGTTACTGCCATACATGGTACCTTTGGTTATATCGATCCAGAGTATTATCAAACTAGTCAGTTGACAGAGAAAAGTGATGTTTATAGTTTTGGAATTATTCTTCTTGAACTTTTAACTGGAAAGAAGCCCATCTTCTCAACCAAAGATGGGTTACAACAAAATCTAGCCATGAATTTCCTTCAAGCAGCAAGAGAGAATATGCTGCTTGATCTTATAGAAGATCGTGTTTTGCAAGAAGGAACAAAGCAAGAGTTTCTTGAAATCAGTAGTCTGATAGAAATATGCCTAAATTTGAAAGGTGCGAAAAGGCCTACAATGAAAGAAGTTGAATATAAATTGCAAAGCATGAGAAAGGTTAGAATGAAAAAGAAAGGAGTTTGTATTCTAGAAGGGAATGAAGATGTTGAATGTTTACTCAGTATGACATCTCACTCTTCCTCACAATTGGTGGATGAAATAAGTCAAGGAAATACTAGGAATTATAGCTTTGAGAAGGAACTTATGTGGTCACAAAATTGCGCTCGTTAATTTGTTTTATGTATATGCAAGCATGTGCAATTTGCATCTTTTTATTACCATCTTGAACTTTGTATAAGTAATTTTATAGACATTGATATATGTATATTGTGTAATGTACATTTTATCTTGTATCTATATGTTTTTACAAATGAATTCCTAAGTTTCATGAAACTAGAATAATAGTTTGGAGACCATACAACTCTTATATTTTC
Source organism: Zingiber officinale (assembly GCF_018446385.1). Taxonomy (NCBI): domain Eukaryota; kingdom Viridiplantae; phylum Streptophyta; class Magnoliopsida; order Zingiberales; family Zingiberaceae; genus Zingiber; species Zingiber officinale. The sequence continues at coordinate 2,090,592 of NC_056007.1, read as the reverse complement.
AGCAATCAATTATATGACTAACTATAAATTTTAATTTGTTTTTTTTGGCACTACATCCATGACGATGGGTAGAATATAAAAGTGATTATTCTACGGGCTTGTTTCCTTAAAAGAATTATAGAGAATTTGGTAAATGAAGAGGAGTCACCTTTAGATGTAAACGAAAATAATTTTATTTACCAAATCAAAAGAGAATCCTTAACATCAACCCAAACAAGTGTTTAAATAGACTTAAAATCCTAAGATCTAACAAGATGAAAATAACCTTAAAATAAACCCAAAACCCTAAGATACAAAAAGATAAAAATAATCCTAAACAATGAACAAAATTATTCGGAGCCTCCTACATCAGTCACCACAAGTTGAAAAGAACTTGTCCTTGAGATTAGAGTAGTGTCGAGTGATAGCCCAGGAGGAAGATGTTGGTAAAAGAAGCACTATACAATCAAACCTAAGTTTTGATATCGGAAAAGGGTTAAAAGTTAAGTATGTTTGAGGTTTGGATGTGCTTATCAAGTTTGCAAGAAAGACCTAGTTAAGGCAAGGCAAGAAAGTCTTGGTCGATGAGACTGGGCATGAAAGTCCTATTCGAAGGGACTGGGTAAGAAGTCTTGACAGATCGAAGACATTGTACAGAACCCCTGGGGATCGAGGACACCAGGCATGAAGCCCTAGGGTGGTTGAGGACACTAAGCGAAAGTCTAGAAGGGTCGAGAACTGGAGGTCTAGAGGAAAGTCCTAAGGGTCCAGATCAGCTGAGAAAAAGTCTAAATAGGTCGGGTGGACCAAGGTTTGACATCAGGTAAACTCTCTCAAGTGGAATGCTGAGGACATGCTTTTGGAAAGAGAGCAGTAGGCATGGGAGATTTAAAGTTGAGAATGAATAGTTGGAAAGTTGTCAATCATAATTTTATTATGTCTATGCTAACACTATGATGCACGAAGCAACAAATGGGAGCTGGTCAAAAATAGCGAACTCCAAGCAACCTGAATGGATCCAGGCGACCGAAGGTCCGAGTGCCCTGAGTAGGTTCAGGCGCCCGAATAGTTCAATATCCAATCCGTTTCCAGGTGAGGTGGCATGTCATAATTGGGCAGTGCATGTCAGCTTCCAAGAGCTCGAAAGGGATCCAGATGCTCGGAAAGGGGTAAAGTCAAACAGATGATTGGGCGGTGCACATCAACCTCGAATAAAGCATGACCTGCTTATAAATTAGTTGAAAATTAATTTAATAAAAGAAACTTATCACTACAAGTAAATTGGGATTCACAATATTTAAAAGACAACACTTTTTTATAAAAGCGTTGTTTTTTTTTACAATACTTTTAGTGAAAATCATTGTCTATCTTTTTTATTTCTTATTAAAGACAATATTTTTTTCAAATAAGCGTTGTCTATTAATGTTTTTTTTATCAAAGATAATGATTTTCAAAAAGAGTTATCTATGAGTATTTTTTTTAATATCTATAATAATGATTTTTAAAAAAATATTATCTACTCTTAATTCAAATCTAAAATAATCTAGATCTTTACTTCATCAAGAAGGAGATCAAGCCATCTATCATCCCATCATCAAATCTAAACCAAATATCAACGGCTGAAGTCAGAGGGAGGAAGCCTCCACTCTTTTCCTCACCGCCAGCCATCTCCTCACCACCAAGGCTGGTGGTGGCCATCTCCAATGCTTCATCTATTCCTCCCTCTTTTCTAAAAGCGAGAACAAATCTGATTTCAACGCAGAAAGCATAGAAACCACCCGACGCTGCTTCTTCCACCATCTCATCAGCGCCTCTCCATCTCCTCATCGACGACCTCAACCATCTCGCCACCAAAGATAAGGGGTTTACCTACCTCATCCACAGCAAGATCCGACACTACAAAAAAATTTCACTTTTTCACATCACGTCATCAATAACACAATTATAGAGCATTGTTAATAATACTATATACAACATGTCAAATAAAACGCACTATAGATATTATTATATTTTTACAAATAATAAAAAAAAACAAACTATTTATAATTTTAACAGTGTACGATATTCACCATTAATACTACAAAACATTTGCAATGTGCTGCATAGCTCCACTATCTATGAAAGCATGAAAAGTTAATTCATAGCCCCCACGGGCGGGATCAACCGGTTATGACATGGATTCTTGCAGCATGAGTCGAGAGGTCGAGGGTCTGCGGCAGTATATGCGATAACATCAATATCTGTCCGTGCTAAAATGCCTAAGACCACCATGTCATAGCCGGCCCCGTATTCACCGTGATTTACTCCCTCTCATACTTGTGGGGCCGGGTTGAGGGGGCCGCTGGGTTGGCGGTTCCAACCTTTTGCAGCATGAAAAGTTAATTCATTGTCCCCAAGGCCTAGCACAGATGGGGAGTGCATGGTTCTGTGGCTGAAAGGTTCAGGGGTCGATCCCCGGAGTGTCACTGCTTGGGGTTAACGTCTCCGTCATGCACTTTCCACCTGTGTACCTGTATTTACCTCCCTCCATATCCGTGGGACCGGCTCTAGGGGGCCGCTGATGTGACGGTTCCACATGAAAAGTTAATTCATTGTCCCCAGGGCGTAGAATAGATGGGGAGTGCATGGTTCTGTGGCTGAAAGGTCCAAGGGTCGATCCCCGGGGTGTCACTACTTGGGATTAACGTCTCCGCTATGCACTTTCCACCTGTGTACTTGTATTTACCTCCCTCCATATTCGTGGGACCGGCTCTAGGGGGCCGCTGATGTGGCGGTTTCACATTTTTTTTATTTATTTTTATTTTTTTTTTATGAAAAGTTAATTCATGTCCATGAATATTGAGGATATATTGAACATGTATATCCAATGTTAACGTAGTATTACAGATATTAGGTGTTTGGATAAAAACAAACTCAGTATCATCCTGTGGCTGAAGAGATTCTAGTAGGCCTTTTCCTTTATCATCTGTTGTGAGTTCAGGTGAAAAAGGACCAGGTTGAGTATATTACAACTGAGTACCGTCTCGTAGAAGATTAAGTTCTGTTTCTAACAAATTAAGTCTGGTTTCTAAAATAGCTACTCGAGATTCTAACAATGTATTGTGAGTACTGCATTTAACAGTATGAGTTTGAGGTATAGTAATTTGGAAAAGAGTGTTGAGACAGATTGCAGCATTGTCATTTACAAATTTTACAAGTACCTCTATTGAGTATGGAAGGATAATAACCACATGTAAAATAAGGAATATTATTGGAGCCTTCTTTTAGAGTCCAATCATGAGACCAAGTTCGTTGGTCTGAACGTAGATCCATTAAGTTCCAAGGGATAAATTGGTGGTACATAAGTGAGAATTACTGAAAATCACATAAAGTTTCATTAAAAATTGAATCAGCAAGTGGATACTCGTCGAAACCCGAACTAGAGCCATTGGTGGGATCTAAAAATGAATTAATTATGGAATAATCTTTTTGTAAAGCAAGTGACATATTTTTTAGATCTAGGATAGAGCGTATAGAGTAAATAGAAGAAGTACTGAAAATATCTGATTGGATTTCTATTAAGTCAAAATTGATATTGCTGACGACTTCTGCTTCTCGGCTATACAAGTTTTTCCTATCTGGACCAGCAAATGATAAGTGACCAGGTTTATGGCAGGCAAAACAGGTAATAGTATTGGCATAAGTGTTCTTTGGTTTAAAATGTCGCATATGTTTTTCTTTTTTTAAATAAGGTTTTCTTTCTTTGCTTTTCCGAATAGAATAACTCTTCTTTGGAGTCCAGTTTGGTTTAGGAACGGGAAGTCTATTCTTATATTTTGGTTTGTATTTGAATTGTTTTTGTTGATTTCTATATTACTGAGGGATATAAATTTGACTAAAAAAATCATATTATTGATTCTTAAGTTATTTTTGAATTTGGATGTACGTGCATTTCTCTTGCTATGCTATACTCTCAGGAGCGCATGCCGACCTATATGCTACTTGGGAAGAAGTGAAAAATCTTCTCCCAGAAGAAAATCCACCACAGTTTAAAGGTTTTTATTCTATTCATGAAGCATATGACTTACTTCGGACCAAATTATAGGGGTAGAAGGAATAATAAAAAAACATAGCTTTTATAATCAAAATGGGCACGGTGAAGAGGTGGATCGGGAGTATGTGATGGTGAGAGGAGAAGGAATAATAAAAAAAATAGCTTTTATAATCCTAACTTAGGTTTAACTAATTAAACCCTAAGTTGATTCCTCAATCAATTCCCACTAAATGGATATTCCAAACAGGCTTTCTTATAGCCCAATCGATCAATCCCCTTAAACGTGTTATACGACATCCGTTTAAATCTCGAATTTTTTTTAAAAATTCCTAGAAAATTCTATAAGATTATTTCTCAAATAACTTTATTATTTAATTATTATTTGGATGTCGTATTTTATAGAACAAGAAAAAACATAATCTTCATCAAAAGTCAATGAGGAAGAAGAAAGTGCCAATCCTACAAGTGTAACTTATGAAGGTATATCAATTTTAAATTGCATAAATAAAAATCACATTATATGCTTTAATTGTAGGAAAAAAACTATTATAAGAGTAAATATCCAAAATTGATCAAGAAAAAAGCTCAAATGGCTCACAAGATAAAGGAGAAGCCAAGAGAGGGTGATCCCGTGATATGAAAGGCCAAAGAGCACATTATATGTTTTTCTTACAATCAAAAGGGATATTATCGGGGAAATATCCAAAGGGGAGAATTTCGGCCAAAAAAAAGGAAGCTTAAGTCAAGGGGGATCTTCCAAGAGCAAAACTAAGGTACCATTATGAAATGGTACTTATTTAAATCATGATAAAAAGCATGTTAGAAGTAATTATCATTTTATTACTACTTATCATGAAAATAGGAAACATGTTAATACTAGAGAAAATTATAGAGCATATTATGCTAGGACTACCTCACCTAAGGATAGGAAGGTAGAAAACGATTGGGCATAAAACCAAAACTAATTAAATATGTGCCTAAAAAGAAAAGTGTCCAAGGCAATAATCGAAAATCAAAGGTTGAGGATTTAAGGATGGAAAATCAAGTCTTGAGGATAGGATTTGATAAATTGAGAAGACCCTTAAGAAAATAACAAATAAAGTCTTAGCGTCAAAGAAGAAAAACCTAGGTGGAGGAAAATAAGAGGAATTTAATGGCATGAGAGGTTTGAGATACAAACCAAAAGCCAAGGAGAGTGCGCCCTTTTACCATAGAGTTTGATATAGTTATGGAACTAAATCTAGGTCTAAGAGTCAAGTCAAAATTACAAGGGAAGCTATCTCTAGAGTTGACCTTGAGGAGGCTAATGTGGCCAAGGCTTTTACGAAGTCTATAAAGACCATTAAGAAGGTATCAAGAGAAATACCTAGAATACTCAAGGAATATCAATAAATTTTGGGTTTCTAAGAGTGTGTTCTCTATACCCTAGATGAGCTTAGAGTGTGTCAACTCAAATTGGAAGGGTAGTTAACTGAACTATTATGAAGTTGACACTCTAGGTCATTTTCAAGGTATTGTTATATCTTAACAATGAAAAGTTAATTTTTACTCTTGCAAGAGTAAAATGTGCCCAAATTTAAAGATTTAGCTTAATCAAATTGGCACAATTAAGATAGAAGTCAAAGAATTGTCAAGTTAGGATTTTGACTTTTTTTAGGCAGAAAAGGGCAAACATAGATTTATTTTTAGCTTAGCAATTAGTTAATGATACTTAGATAGAGAATCTAGGTAATTTATGCTAAAATTACCATGATTGTGTGTCCTATCACATGTCATGTAATCATATCATACATCTTGCCATGATATTTAATATATGCCATATCATACATACATCATTTAGATATGATAGTTTTTCTTTTGAAAAAAAAAACTCATTTTGAGGTATGCCATAATCATATTCATGCATTATTTTAATTTCTTGAAATTAAGAGAAATGACATCAATTGACATCTTAAGTTGGATGATCAAAGTTTAATTGCCTAATTAGATATGTATAATCCTTTAGTTTAGGGAAAACTTATTTTACATCTCACAAGACCATAGGTTGGATTTGTATGTGGTTTTAAGATACATTAAATACAAGTGAGATGTTAGGAGAATAAACAAAACTCAAGATATTGATTCATCGAAACAATGGATTATGTTAAAGTTCAATCATTGGGAAAGCTAATATAAAGTCATGTGCATTTAGCCTAAAGAACATGATTGAAAATTTATTTTAAAAATTATTTCAAAATTATTTTAGAAAACATTGGTGAAGTCTATCTTTTGATAAGAATCTTCATTGATTAGTTGAATACAAAGTAAATTGAAATATTAAAGTTTTCAATGGTTTTTAATTTTATATAAATCTTTAAAAATAGGAGTTTTTTCATAGAAAATTATTTTTCTTTGATAGTATATGACATAAGTAATATTTACATAAAATTTTATGATTTTTTGATAATTATAGAATTATTTATGATTTTCTAAAATTGAATATGAAATTATTTTCAGAAATCAAAAAATTCAGATACTGGTAATTGATTGGCTCAATTGATTATCATATCGATTAGGGTAATAGATTAAGGTGAATTTCCATGAGCACAGAGACTTATGGAATCAATCAATTGATCAATCAAGACTTTGTAATTGATTCGATTAATCAATTAAAATAGGTGTACTCGATTAAATCCCAACTTCAATCGATTCAAAGAGGCTGTGCTTGATTAGTAGCTGAAACCAATCGATTAAAAATACTAAATTTGGTTGAAATGATCTATTTTCATTTTATTAAGCCACGTTTAGACGATTTAATCATCCCTAACCCTCTAAAGTACTTGATAAATATTTAAGAGTAATTCTCTTGATAGCAATAAGAAAGGAATGGTTAAATGAGACTAATTTAGAGTTTAATAGGAGGTTTGGATTCAAAGTTAAATTTTCAATCTCAGAGCTTCAATATTGGGTTTCTTAAAGGTTTAGGAATTCCAAATCATTGTTGATGCAATGATAGAAGTTTGCAGCATGTTTTAATGGGAAGCTTCTTCCTAAAGACATGATTTTTTTTTTTCATTAAGGGGACAATGGAAGATTGAAAATCTTCATTGTGATGGATGAATGCTCAAGATTGAACATAGTATATAATAAAAGGTATGAGACTTTCATTGGGTTCCTTTGAACATAATAACTCTCAGGTAGAGTTTTTGATGTGTGTCAAAGGGGAGAAAATGTAGGGTTTAAGTCTGAAACCCTCATTCATGCCTTGACATGGGATGAAGAAAGACGTTGGGCTAATAGGTTAGCCTAACTTAAACATATTGTAAACATAAAAAAGGAGGAGATTATTGAAAGATTGTTAGTACAATCATTCTCAGATCAAGGTTGACAGTTTAACTAAGCTCGAGTGGATTCGAGTTTGAGTTTCGATGTTTGGATAATATGTGAGCAGAAGACAAATAGATCAAAGTTGACTAGATATTTGATGATATGTGAGAGCGAAGTCAAGTAGGTTATGGAGGACTGAATAATTGATTGAGAAGTCCTAATTGGAGGTTAGTCAAGATAAAACCCTAACTTGAGTGTTAGGCAAAGGAAAGTCCTAACTATGATTAGGCAAAGGAAAAGTCCAAGTGGGTCAAAGAGGACCGTACATTGACAAGAGGAAAGTCTTGACTGTGATTAGGCAAGAGGAAAATCTAAGTGGGTTAAGGAGGACCTCACTTAGTGATAGGAAGTCCAACAGGAAATTGACATGAGATAGAAAGTCCAAGTGGATCAAAAGTTGACCGAAAACTTAGTGAGAAAGTCCCAACAGGTCATAGTTGATAGGATGTTGGGCAAGAGAGCCCTAGACTTGGATTAAGTAAGTTAGGATTGGGTAACCAATTGGAGCAATCGATTGACCCTAATCCAATCGATTAGAGCAATCAATTTGGTTGTATTAATCGATTGGAGAATCGATTAAGGTTGTTTTTGCTAGAGCACCAAATGTGCTGGAATCGATTGGATAATCGATTTAGCACCTCTTAATCAATTGGAGCAATTGATTAGGGCCAAGAGTTTTGTGACGAGGAATTCACTAAAACAAGGGCTAAATCGATTGGCCCAATCGATTCAACCACTGCTAATAGATTGGGGTCAATCGATTAATCAGTGTTTTTGTCGTGAGAGAGAGAATCGATTGAGACAACCGATTAAGGTCTTTTGTGAGAGAACAGAGAGTTTGAGAATTGATTGGGTAATCAATTAAGGATTTTTGAATCGATTGGAATGACTTATCAATCTATTAGGGTTCAAAAAAAAGAGCCATTTTATAGGTTGTTGGACGGTCGGATGATATAACAATCGATTAGAGAAAAACCCAATCTATTAGAGGCATCGAGTGAACCCTAGAAAAGGATTTTCACAAAGGTTTAAAAAGAATACTCACACATATCTTGGTCGCCGGTTCTTGAGCATTTGGGAGAACAAGTATTGCTGCATTTTCCACCACCAAGAGGTTATTCCAAGCAAGAAGAAAGCAAGCTAAGCAAAAGTTCATGTTGTAAAGTCGTTTTTGATTTCTTTATAACCTAGTCTATATTTTCTGTATCCAAGCTTGTACAAGGTTTCTCCTATCACACCCCAGAGGAGTTCCTACTCGACAAACGGACAACATCTCCCTTGTAACTATGAAAATATGAAGCATATATACATTGCCACAAGGCTACTCACAAGCAATAATCAACAGCCCACACGGATGGAACACACACAACCACGCAGTTATATACACAACTCACTCGGTTGGAACACAATGTTCAGAATCACACAGTTGTATAATAAGTAATCCACACAATTGTACTTAAAACACAACAAAAATGAAAGGAAAGCTCATACAAACCAAAAAGATACAATGCGTGCCGGCACGACTTAAGCACAACCGAATACCAAAATAATAAAGTAGTCACACAGCTAAACAATAATACAATGCCAATACTATAAGGAAAAGATGTAAGAAAATAAAAGCGAAATAAAGACCATCTTCTAATGTGACGTGGGACCGGTAGACAAGATACTCCAAGTGACTCCATAATTACTACCTGCTACGTGAGGAAAAGACAGCACAAAAATGCGGTGGTGAGTGCAGGTCACTCAGCAGGTAATAGATAAGATAGTGCATGGTCAAAATAAAATATGGAGATCAAAGTATACAATCTCATCATCAAGAAAATAAGAATATGAACATAAACTGACATAATGAATGTACATACTCAATCTGTATCCAACACATAATATCATTATCATAATGTCATAGTAAATGAACTTACCCAATCTGGAACTAATATATAAGGTCAAGATCATAAATGGCATAATAAATACACCTACAAAATCTGGAATCGACACACTGTATAATGATCAATAAACTCACCGAGGATCAACAACAGATCTGTTCGTAACACCTGAGCAATATAACCGACAGCATATACATATATAATAAATGATATGCATGAAGCATGACAACCATATGCAACAATCATAGCTCAAACAAGTGCAACATATCACAATCACTTGCAACTAGTATCTACTAGACATGTAAGCAAATAAATCTCAACAGATGCACCGCGTATCATATGCAAATGCGCATGCATGCTCCATGGTCACCCCCGCCACCCCTCTAGACACTACGACCCCTGTATGGCCAAGAGGCTTGGTCCGTGACAACTGTCACTACAACAAAATCGCTCATAGACATCGGTTTTCCACCGGTGTCTATTTGATTTTCGACTGATGTCTATGAAGCCGATGTTAAAAGTCTGCCATTTTAGACATCGGGTTAAAACCGGTGTAGTATCACTTAACGACACCGGTCTTCGAATAGGTTATTAACCGGTGTAGTATCACTTAACGACACCGTTTCATCAACGGTGTAAAATCGATGTAATATTGTATGTTAATAACACCAGTTTTGGCAGCGGTAAATGACCGATGTAATATTACTTTATAACACCGGTTTTACATCGGTGGAAAACCGATGTAATATGTATATTTTTTAACAGCACAGATTTGATTTTAAAACCGACAATAACAAAAAAAAATACACAAATATTCACAAATTGTACAAATATTCTTCATTCAATAATATCCATAAAATACACAAATATTCACAAATTATATAAATAATCTTCTTACAACAATATCCATAAAATACCCAAACATTCTTTTTACATCAAAAGCTAGCTAATAGATATCAAAATCAAAGTATAACATTCTGTTAACACATCAAGGTACAACTGTCTCAAATGTAATCTAGCATGCATTCAGCCCACTCGAACCGCACTTCATCAATTTCAACTCTGGAGTACTTGAGATTTGTAAACTGTAAAAACACATAAATAATATATTAGTAAATCAAGACCAAAAATCATAGTTGAAAAAGTAGTAAGAGCACCAGGTAACAAGATGACTAATTTGAATGCTTAAAAAGAGACCTATTCATCATTTATCTCAACCACATCAATGCTTACTTCAATGCTTGCAATAAGGATCTTCAGTGATTCACAAGGTATCAGAAAGTTGAATTTGCAGTTACAAATGAAGTAAAAGAATCATATTCAGCTGTCAAAAGATAACTAGGTCCATGCTCTTAGAGAGAACCATACAAAACAAAATGAAAGGTTTTGAACATAAAAAAAAAATGTTAGTCATGCCAAGACTGAGATCACTCATCTATCTATCATTTCAACCTAATAAATTAGTTACTTTGGTTTTACAAAGTCTCCCAATTGTGTAGGAAGATCACAGAAGAATATTCCTGATAAAAGTTAACTTTCTTTAGTAGAAACAACCAATAGCGCTATAACAAATCCAGGAACAGCAACCAACCATTAGTCACTAATATATGAAGAGATTGCAAATGGAAGTGAACTTAAAGAAACAAAAAGAGCAAATAAAAATCAACTAGACAGCAATGGATCCAACATAAAAAATTGTGCAAAAACTAATAAATAATAATAAGGGTTACAAATCACTCCTACACAATCAGCACTACACTTGCTTCCAACTAAGCACTACACTTGCTTCCAACTAAGAGAGCCTATAATTAAACAATCAAAAGTGTACCAATAATTCTCCTTTCTGATAAATAGCTGTAATAATAAATCAAAAGCATAGCATGTTGTGCTCATATAACTAACAATAAAAGTGAAACAAAAAAATATAGCTCTTGGGAATTAACTGACACGTATGGTAAACATGACCACCAAATCAAAGATGAAGTGTGTGAAAAATACCTTTGGTTTCTCTTCCTCCTTTGGTTTCAGTAGCTCTTCCTTTGAAATAGCTTTCCCTGCAGAAAATAATTCAGTCACTCAGCAGTCAGAAACATGCAAATATAAAACTACAAAATCGGTAGAATCTGGGCTTCCAAATGTACATGAAAAAATTTAAAATTCAATGCTATGTCAGAGAACTCAAACCTTTTGCATCACGATATACTGGTTCTGCACTTTTACCACTCAAACTAGGATCCAAGGATGCAAATCTGGGACAAAAAAACAAAGAATAGTGAACATATATATACCAGTCGTGAAGGCATACTCAGCCGATGTCGTATCCTTTTCCCAGTCCTTCCATCTGTGTATCTGCCCAAGAGAAGATTATCAATGCAAAGTGGATACTGCAACAACTAAACTAAATCATCCTCAGGCAATGCTATGGAATTATTCAGAATGATACATAATGTAATCCACTACTCTGTCACTGCAGATTCACCTTTGCTCTTCCAAGGACCATTATAAGAGCACTATTTACCACATGAAACTCAGCCAAAAAGAAGATCAGAATGTGCAACTGGTGCAAGCCTGTGGCAGTAATCAGTTGCTCCTTTTCCTACAAGTGATCGCAACTGAACATTTTAGTGAAAGCTTCTTAGATTTTGTTTACAATAGATTATTTTCAACCAAACAATCAGAGAATTGGAAGTTGCTGTGCACTACTCACTGGGGGGCATTCAACCACTGAATCACCAGCAGCTAAAATCCTGCGCTTCAGGTGTGACTCCGTCAGCACCAGCGCGAGCAGCCGCCTTTTATTTCTGCCAGTTGACTCTGCATCAGGGCGACATGGCAGCATAGAATCTGCAACTGCCTTTGGCACGCAGATTTTCGCGATCTGGTCCTGACTAAATGTCAACAGCAAGGAGATGAAGCCGAGAATCATCAACTCTGCGAAAACCACAATGGATCACAGAGTTACAGTAATTCATCTATTCCGGATACCATGCACGTCGAAAGAGTGCTCCAATTTAGGTATGAACTTTCTGGTTTTACCGGCTTTCACCTTCTCAAGAACTTCAAAAAGAGTTCTCTTTTGCCTCTTGATAAACCACTGACAACGAAGTCAAAGCAGATGTAACTGTCAGTCATATGAGAAAATGATGCTAAAGCAGGACAAGATGGAGTAGCATAATTCCAAGCTAGGAAAAAGATAAGCCATTCAAGGATCTGAAGTATGAAATTATCAGGTCAATTTCTCACTTGCAGCCCCAGACATTTCAGAAACTGAAAAATGATTAATCTTTAAGATATAAACTGAGAATTTATAAAACCATGCTTCCTCGTGAAACATGACTGATAACTCGTAAAGAAACCGCTTTCACTTCATTTAATTTCTTGATGTTACTGATAACTCCCAAAGAAACAACAAAGCAAAACAACTTTTTGTATTCGCAAACCAAGTTCATCCTGATCAAGATAGTTTAGATTTTTTTTCCCAATACATACATACATAGATCAAGATTGAGACAAACGCCTCATAATTTTCCTTTAAAAATTATAGTAAAAAAAATAAATTCCTGAGCAACTTTCTTGTCAAGAAAAATACCCAAACACATATCAGACAAAGTGAAGCTCTGACTCACCTCCCGGACATGATGAAGTCCCTTCTCCAGCAACAGGGAGATGATGATGATGGCCAACTCAAAAATCGAGCAATCGACCTGCCTAACCGTGAGCTACGCCATAGGACTCAAAAATCGGCCCGGCGTCGAAGATAGAACCCTCAAACGCCATGCCTTTCTTAGGGTTAAATCGGCCGCCCATGTTCCTCAAGAGCAACAAGTAATGGAAATTCAAGCTAACATCTTTGCTTTTGGAGTAGTTTTACTGGAAGTAATCAGTGGAAGACCTCCATATTGCAAGGAAAGAGGGTGTCTGATAAATTGGGTAAGATGCATATTTGAAAATATTTGATACTCAAAAACAGCATCAGCTTCTTGTAACAGATACTGAGGGCATAAACCCAAATTTGTTCTTATTTCCTACAAACTTCCGATAATCATTTGTTCCATGTAGTTTAGAAGCTTAATTCACAACAAGCCCTCTAATCAGTTCATACAATAGTCAGGGTAAGTTAAAGGTTGTATTACCTCTATTTAGCTACCTTATCACATCCCAACTGAGGAAACCATAGCCTCGCTACAAATCACAAGTTTCTTTCAACATTATCTTCCCTTTGGAGATTCATTAGTTGGAAAAGACATAACATTGTTTGCCCTTTGGGTTCGCTAGTCTCAAGATATATCCTTCTTGATCCAACAGTTTGTGATTCATATTAGTAGATTCATGCTATATATCCACGACTCATTGTTCTTCTATGTTATACAGGCCACAAAGTATCTTCAAAACCCAGAAGAGATAAGTAAACTAGTAGACCCTGAACTGAAAAACACAAAGTCAGAAGACCTCGCGGGTTACAGTTAGCCATGTGCATGAAGATGGGGGTCTAAAAGTGTATATCTGGTTAAGTAGGGTCATACTTGATGGTAGATGTACAAAAAAATTGGTTCTCAAAATTCAGAAAATACACTTAAACAATAAAAAAAAACTTAGTTTAGAGTCACAAAATGAACCTTTTGCTATGAAACAGAGCCCAACATTTAAACAATCAAAATAAGGATTAGTATTGATTACCCATTTATCTTAATAGGTTAGGTTAAATTCGAGTATCAATCCTTTAATCCTAAGGTTACCATTTAAGATAGCTTATCCAGCCACTCTACTCACTGCATCTCCTAATCTCTAATTCCTTTCTTCTTAGGCAATCATTTAGTCTCCAACTAGTATATGGTTTGTAACAAAAGCATAGCATTCGGTTTGTATAAAAAAAATCATTGTAACAAAAGCATAGCATCCGGTTTGTATCAAAAAATCATAGCAAGCACGAGTTTGTAAATCACGAATAAGTATTGGCAACATAATAGGCAATGAATGAGCCATATTGGAATTCAAGCAGGACAAATTGAACTTGAGATTAAGTATTGCATAAAGAAAGAATTGGATTTACCATATCCTTCCATAGAGATAATTTGTAAATCACCACCAAAATAGCGAGCATAGAGACGACTAATTGGAAGCCCATAACCATAACCAGCCATAATTACTCCATCTGAGCTTCCTTCATCGTTTTCCTCGAGTGGATTTTTAGCAGTGCTATAGAGATATGTGAAAATCTTTGGAAGACCACTTCTTGGTATGCCACCCCCTTCATCTGATATCTGAAATAATTGATAGCATATCAAGATCAGTATTCCAAAGCTAGAAAAACTAGATGATTGATATGTAACAAGAAATTCCTCGAACCATGAGTATTAACAAACAGAGAAATGCCATAAGATATAATTTAATGATATTAAGAAGAAGATAAATTACAAAAATTAGAAAATTTTTGCATTTATCCGGGTGTTATACTTGTATCAACAACAGATGCTGATATACATGTTGGCAGTAAAAGATTTTCAACAGGCTCTGACGTATTCTTGTATGCATATAGTCAGATATAGACAAAGTGGAAGACTCTTGGATTTCACATAATCATTGTCTGGTTTAAAAATAACCAGTAGCAATGAGCCCCAAATTCATGAAATATTTGAGAATTTCCCTAACTTTCATTTGTAATAGTTTTCTGATAAATCTGATTAACCACTTTAAAGAGTGAGGAGTTAGTCCAATTATGTTCTTCAATGTATAATTGTTCTCTGTCTTGCAAATCTACATCTGGTGGTTCTGCAGTATCAACACTTTTCAAGAAATAAAAAATGCCTGCAAGACATCAGTAACTGTCAAGAATTCCCAAAGAAAATATAATTTAAATTCATATTTTTCATCTTCACTACATCTAGTTTCTATTTTCTAGAGTACCTAGTATTCTGTGTTAAATTCAAATTCTGCAACTTGCCAAGACAGCATGAATTTTTAACTAATCCTTTCTTATTCTTGAAGTATTGCAATCTTGCTTACCAAGCAGAATAACAATAATTGAAGATTAAGTATTTATTGGTATCGTACCTTTATTGTAACATCTTCAATCCCATCAGCGACAATAATTCTAACAGGAGGGGCATTCTTATCAGAATTCATAAAACATTCTTGAACCGCACGCAGAGAGTTTTTTACCAACTCAAAGACCATAAGGTGCAAATGAGAAGGAACATACCTGGTCCACAGTAGCAAGTTGAAAGAAATAATCAGATAAGTCATAAATATACAATATCATCAAAAAATTATTTATACAGTAAGGATGTGAACCTCAAACAAAAAGAAAGTTATAATCATATTACTCTGAAACGAGAGGATTGGTTATACTAATTCCTCCTCCTCGCGCTCTCCCCTGCCTTGTGTCTCTTGGGGAAGCACGAGTTTGGGATGAGGATCATGGCCTTCGTGACCTTCTGCGGGCTGAGGACGGGGGACCTGAGGCTGATCGCTAGGACTGTGCTGCCGAAAATTTTCTTGGAGAACCTCCATCTGCATGCATGCGAGGTGCTGAAAGGGAGGCGAGCTGTTGTGCTCACCACCTTGCCGAGGCTCATGGTGGAGGGATTCTTGAAGGAGTACTTAGAGGTGGGGGAGGTGGTGGGGGCGGAGCTGCAGGTGGTGAAGGGCTGCTACTTCACGGGGGTCATCTCTTGGCCTGACAAACAGAGAGCTCTCAGGGACATGGTCAAGGCCGGTGTGGCCATTGTGAACCTCTCCAACGTCCACCACCACCAACTCTCGGCCAAGGTTGGACCTGCATTTCTTTCGATTCCACGTTAGTCGATCAAAGATATGAGTTAAAAGTGATTGTTTTATTTTTCAGAAAATTTATGTCGTGAGAGAGGAGGAATCAAGGAGTGAGAGCAGCAAAATGCCGAGAAACAAGTACCCGAAGCCACTTGTGTTCCATGATGGAAGACTGGCTTTTCTCCCGATGCCATGCGAGATGATGGCGTTCTTCATGTGGATACCCGTGGCAATCCCTTTGGCCGTGTTCAGGATCGCGATGGGGATCGTTTTCCCTTATAAAATATCCATCTTCATCGCCGCCGTCACCGGAATCCGATTCCGGAGGGCCGGAGATGGGAAAGCGAACGGGGAGAAGAAGGGGGTGGTGTACATGTGCACGCACCGGACGCTGTTGGACCCGGTGATGCTGTGCTCGGCGCTGGAGAGGACGGTGCCGGCCGTGACGTACAGCCTGAGCCGGGTGTCGGAGGCGTTGGCGTCGATGCGGACGGCGGGCGGTGGACGGGTGACGGCCGACGGGCGATCGACGAGTGACGGTTGACTAGGAGTCTATTCGATATTCATGGAGGTGGCGAAGGAGGTGGTGCCGGTGGCTCTGGACGCGCGGGTGGGAATGCTGTACGCTACCAAGGCCTCCTCTTCTCAACCAAATGGAGGAGTTGGAGGAGATGCGGTGTGGTTGGATGGAGAAGCAAGTTCGTCGTGTCTTGATCCTGATCGGGAGAGGATCTAGGAAGGGGGGAAGAGGGAGATGAGGTTGAGAGAGATGGTCGGAGGTTTAGGTTTAGGCTGAGAGAGATGGTCGGATGGTCGGAGGTTTAGGTTATCGCGAGAGAGATGTCGCGCGGAGGAAGGGCGGGATAAAGATTTAGGTTTGGAGGGAATTCACAGTGTGCAGATTTTGGCTTGTGGGGAAAAATTAAAATATTATTTGGGTTCATTAACATCGGATTTTAAAAACCGATGTTAAAATCGGTGTCTATTAACCAAAAAAAAGGGCGCTCATAGACATCGCCTAAAAAACCGATGTCTATGAGCTAAAATCTGCGCTCATAGACACCGGTTTTTAGAAAAACCGGTGTAAAATACTCAAAGACATCGGTTTTAGCCTAAAACTGTTGTTGTTCCACTGATGTCTATGAGCGATTTTGTTGTAGTGTGTACTAGCCTCCAGTACAACCACTATAGAGCGGTCGAGGCAGACACTTCGCTAAGTAGTTATCTAACTATATAATATCAGGGTCCCTGACTACTCACATCTTTAGTCCCCTGACTACTGTACCCTCTAGATACCACTACTCATAAGTGGTCGAGTCTGACAGAGTATAACACCGAGCCGCCAAGTGAGCACGACAGGACTAGCTCCACTCCTAGCTACCATTCTCCTATAGTGGTCGAATGGGCAGCTATAAATGACTGATGACTCTCTCACACTACAAGGGAGACAATGGTTGACAGTATGCAATGAATGATGAACATGATGTAAATAATCGTAATACAGAACAGTCATCATCAATGCAACACCTCAATCCATTATAAATACCTCAAGTACAATGATCAATCTAACACCTATATCTTTAGGTATGGATAGATCCAACTGGTATCTACTAAGCAACAAATACAATAAGTAACAACACTAGACATGTACACACCATACACGTACGCACCCTACAACATAGGTATAATCAATATGATACCTCCAAATCACACTAGACACATACAATCATTAACATAGGTATTATCAACCTGATCCTCCAATAGTACACATTAGACACATATACACACAACATAGATACAATTAACATGAAACCTTCAATAGATAACATTGGACATGTGTACACATACAATATATAAATGCACGTTCAACATGATAACTCCTATGACACATACCAAACATGTGTACACATAACACCATTTGTATAATCAACATGTTAACTCAGTCAACAAGATATCCCCTACAATACACACTCTACATGTGTACACACAATAGAGTCTAGATATCCAAAGGTCAAGACTGTATGTGATATAAATAGATCATCTCAAAGGTCAAGCATAAGTATCAAGCAGGATAATAATACGAATAGATTTAAGGTAAAGCAACCTAATCCATCAATCCAAATAACCATGCACTAAGTTCAAAGAACTAAAGAGACCAAGGAAGAAATACCGGTCTTTGTATAATTTGTCCCTGAAAGAACCCCCCCCCCCCCCCCCCCATGTCACGCTGCTCGTTACTGATCAAAGTCCTGCGTCATATATATAATGTATCAAATTATATATGCTACAAATGTATGAATCATGTACCAAAAGAAATAGCTATCTTTAGCGCATTTTATTGCTTAAATCAGAATTATTTTTTCCACCAATAAACTCCTTATTTCCACCAGTCAATCACTAATCAAATCTCATCATAATTCTTTCTAAATCCACCAATCATTAATTATCCAAGCAACAACAGATTATAAAATCTCCAAAATTATCTGAATACAAATCCATATCCACCAATCCATCTCAATTTGATGATTCTGATAATAACCATGAAATCATCTAAATCATCTAATCAACCTAAATGCCATCGAAAATTGAAATCAAATCCCCACCTCCCTAACCAATTTGATCTCTTCCGTCACTATATTGAATTTGAAAACCTTAACCATTCCACAACTAAGTCAAATTTAGTTTGTATAGAAATTACCTCTAAATCCAATGCACTGCTCACGGTTGGAGCAACCCACTGCCGGTGGACCTTGTTGCTGGAAAGGGTGACCTTGTGGAGCTGCTGCTGGAACCAGGAATGGAGCTACAAAGGGTTGGTCAACCAATTAGGCTCAATATCCCAATACAAAACATAAAATCAGATCTTGTAATCCAATACATTGCAACTCTCACCACAAATCCAGATCCACAGCTTCCTTTCTGACAGAATCAACTTGCTACAATGATGTCAATCCTGGATAGAGGAGATCGGCGAAGGCACTAGGGCACGGGTCGAAGAAAATTAGAAGAAGGATAGGCTATGATTTTTTGGTACTAAGCCGCAACAGAGAAGGGTGGCGCAGCAATCGGGCAGAGCACCCTAGCATTGGCGAGATTGGGAGAGCTCGTTAGTCAGCGTCGTGTGGAAGGAGACGATGTTGTAGATTCGAGGTCGCGAGAACATCACCAGCTGAGGACTGCACCGGTGACGATCGGGTGGGGAGAGAGTGGTCGTCGGCAGTGCGAAGAGGAGAGGGGAGGAGGAGATCGGGAGAAGATGAGAGGAATCAGCGTGAGAGGCAGAGGGAGGGGATCGGGTGGAATAAAGGAAAACCTGGGTTTATATAATTTAACCTTATATTAAGATGATTAATTAACTCTCACTTATGGGATATTCTAAATAGAGCTTCTCTAGCCCAACCGATTCATCTCCTTAAATGTGTCATACAGACTCCGTTTAAATCCTAAATTTTTTTACAATATTCCTGAAAAATCTAATAAGATTATTTCTCAAATAACCTTATTATTTAATTATTATTCGCGTATTGTATTTTACATCTCCACCTCCAAATTTTTTTTGAGAAGGAGTATTTTACATAGGAGAGTACTGTGTGGATCCTTAGATTATTCATCTCAAGGAGATGAGTACAAAGTAAATCCAAGTGTTACAATTGCTTCAAATTTTCCGATGCATCATCAATGGAGCTATTAGAGCTAATAACCCCCCCCTCTAGCTCCCGAAGTATCCTAATAGCTAGTTTTATTCTATAATCCTTTGTGAGATCGATATTTTATTACTTGACAACATTCTGTGCACTTGTGGATTGACAACACTGACATGTCAGTCAAAGTCAAGATGGGTCTTACCCAACCTAAGGGAAGGGCCAACTCTCTTCAGGGGGAACTCATACCTGTTCAGACTAGCTCAGTACCCTCATCCCCTTCATTCAAGTCTTATTCAAGGATAAGCAACAAACTCCCTCCCAATCTCAGACTCCCTTTTAATCTCAGATTTCCTCTCAGTCTAGACAATAGACTCCCTTTCAATCTCAGACTCCCTCTCAGTCTTGACAACAAATTCCTCTCAATCTCAGGCTCCCTCTCAGTCTCAGACTCCCTCTTAGTCTCGACAACAAACTCCCTCTTAGTCATAGTTGTCATCACTGACAGCATCTTGTTGGACCCCGTGGTTATTTTGATGTGATCAACCAAGTTAGGTTAGGTCCTATTTGATTTTGATCCTTGTGTCTAAGTGTACAGGAGCTTAGGAGCACAAGAAATTGAGAGGAAGATGTAGCTAGCGAGAAGGAAGACAGAGGAAGGAAGCTAATGGGCTCGGTACGTCCGAGGGATGAAAGAGCTGCGGTAGAGTACACCGGTGGATGAGAAGAATGTACGCGACGTTCGAGGGACAAGAAGCCGGAGCGGAAGCCTGCTTGAGGAGAAGGTCAAAAATTAGGTTCGGGTGAGCCCTATTTTGATTGGCCGCAATCACCCAAGCGAACGGAGTAGCAGAAGAACCAAAGGAAGGTTGGAGCAATTTATACCCTCCATGTGGTATAGAGGGCGCCCTCCATAAAGTATGGTAGACACCCTCCATGCTTATGGAGGGCGCCCTCGACCCAGTTTTTTAACCGTTGTAGCAGATAAAACCTTATCTGCTACTGCCATGCTGGAGGCGCCCTGCATGCCCTTGAAAGGCACCGTCAAGCTACGGATAGAGTTTCCAGGAGCTATAAAAAGGGTCCTGGAGCTAGGGAATAAGACATCAACTCTTGTATTAACTTCCTAGCAACTATTCTAGCTTTCATTGTGTGTAAAAGCCTTCTCCGCCTTCAGAGAAAGTAGATTCTTAGTGAGCTTTGCAACCGCCTTAGATTAACAACCATCTAGGTTGTAACCAAGTCAATCCCGAGTCTCTTCCTTAGTTTTTCCATTTTTATTTTTTTATTGTTGTTGCACTTTAACAAGAGTTGAAAGAACGAGGAGGGTATCTTTTTCTACTTCAGGCAATTCACCCCTCCACTCTTGCCGACCCACTGCGCCAATAAGTGGTATCAGAGCCCAACTGTCTTAGAAGGACTAATCGTCGTCTGAAGCAACAAGATCAAGATGATGGTCGGACCGACAATCTTCCCACCTAAATTCGAGGGAGATTTTGCGTCGTGGAAGAAACGAATAGAGATATTTTTCAAAACCGATTTTGAAATATTATTAATAATTAAATATAGTTTTGTAGCTTCCAAAAACCCCCAAGGAGAAGAAAAGAAGAGTATCATTGGACCAAGAAGGATTAAGTAGATTTCGTAGCGAATAGACGAGCCAAGTTCCACCTGCTTAGTGTGCTTCCACCCCCAGGAAGTAAATCGGATCAGAAATTACAACTTCGCGAAGGAGCTTTGGGAAAGGTTCTTGGAGTTGCACGAAGGGACTTCCGAAACAAAGCTCGCGAGACGAGGCATGCTCCGGAATCAACTAACGAGCCTCCGGATGGAAGAAGGGGAGTCAGTAGCACAACTACATGGACGAATCAAGGAACTTATCACAGGACTAACAAACCTCGGAGAAATGATAACAAATTGGGACGCACAAAGGTATGCTCAAAATGCGTTCTCAAGAACACCTGAATGGATATCTATAGTAGACTCCTACTATGTATCCAAGGATCTTGAGGTAAGTACGTTAGAAAGTCTTTTCTCTACTTTTGAATTACACGAATCTCGATGTATAGGACAAAGAAAAGAACCGAGTCAGAACATTACCCTGAAGGCAAGGACAAACAATTCAGACTCTGACGAATCAATCAGGAAAATGAAGTAGCCCTTATGGTAAGAAAATTCAATAAATTTATTCGATCTAATAAATTTAAATCACAGACAAAGAGGGATTACTGAAACAAAAGAAAGGTTCAATGCTACAACTATAACGAAGAAGGGCACATCAAGGATGACTGTCCAAAATTGAAGAAAGAAGACAAAGAGAAAGATAAAAGACCAATATCCTCCAAATACAAGATCCTGAAGGCCACATGAGATGATTCAGCATCCTCCGATTCCGAGGTCGCAGCCTTCTCGGGACTAGCTCTAATGGCCAACCATCAAGTGGAAGAAGAAACTAACTCAGAGATGAGCATCGATGAAGGGGGAGGATCAGAAGAAGAAAGCTACGAAGAAGGGGGAGCATCAGAAATTGAGGTAAGTAAGGTACGTGCTCTGTCTCCTAAGCAGTCTTTTAAGTTTATCAAAGTTCTTATAAAAATTTGGTAAAACTAGAAAAAGAGAACGTTGATTTTAAAGAATAGTTAAACAGTTTAAAATCTGAAAATGATAACTTGAAACTGCAAATCAACGGCTTAAAAAAAGATACATGTTTGAAATCAAAACTTAGAATTTATGAAACATTAAACTGGTACATTAGAAAACATCAGGGATTGTTGGTCCCCGTGGTTATTTTGATGTGATCAACCAAGTTAGGTTAGGTCCTGTTTGATTTTGAGCCCTATGTCTAAGTGTGCAGGAGCTTAGGAGCGCAGGAAGTCGAGCAGAAGACGCAGCTAGCGAGAGGATGGCACGGGAAGGGAGCCGACGGGCTCGGTGCGTCTGAAGGATGAAAGAGTTGCGGAAGAGTACACTAGTCGACGAGAAGAACGTGTGCGACGTTCAAGCGACGAGAAGCCGGGACGGAAGCCTGCTCGAGGAGAAGGCCGAAAATTGAGTTCGAGTGAGCCCTATTTCGGTTGGTCACAATCACCCAAGCTATCCGGACTTCGGAAGAAGAAAAGGAGTCAAAAGTGTAGGACCGTTAGATTCGATAGAGGGGGGTGAATATCAATTCAAAAACTTAGAGTATAAACGCAGCGGAAAAGTAAAATAGACACATATGTTTTTTACTTCGTTCGGAGCCTGTGACGACTCCTACTCGAAGGCCCGTGGTCCTTGACTACTTTCGTTGGGCAATCACTAACAAGTCGAAATATGATTACAGAATAAGTACAGGAAATGCTAGTGAAAATAAAGCAATACCGACAAGGAAATTAAATAAAAACGAAAGGAGCACTTTGTCGGAGCGTTGTTGGCGTCGCACTGAACGTCGAGCAGCAAGACCAGCAGTAGAAGAGTTCTCAGATGAATTGATTCTGAAGCTCCTGTCTGGGGCTTCTTTTATATGCTGTACCGGGCGCCTGGATCCCTTCCGGGCGCTTGGAATGTGACGTAGCTGCTCAAACCGAGATGTTCCACGTGGCGATGCGCGCCCGGATCCCTTCCGGGCGCCCGGACCTCCGGGCGCCTGGATTCCTTCCGAGCGCCCGGACCCTGTTTTCCCGCAGAATCCGTCCTGCACGACAAACATTAGTCCGGAGGCAAATATATATCCTGTAAAACAGATTGTTAGCACAATTAAAGTTCAACAAAGTAATAGAAAAGGGTATGACTTAGATTCCGTCTTTCCGAGACCGGAATCTAGTCACGATCTCGACTTAGACATCCGAAATGGCTCTAAGCCGGATCGACGCCTAATGTTCCCTTCCCGGGAACGCGTCCTCGCAGTCACTCCCCTCCAGTGACTTACCTCACTTACCTGGTCAGCCCGTCGACCTACCTCGACTTCTCGCCAAGCGTCCGGTCAGCCCGTCGACCCGCTTGGACTTCTCGCCAGCTATCCGGTCAGCCCGTCGACCTAGCTGGACTTCTCGCCAAGCGTCCGGTCAGCCCGTCGACCCGCTTGGACTTCTCGCCAGCTATCCGGTCAGCCCGTCGACCTAGCTGGACTTCTCCTGCACACTCGATCAAAGTGTCAGCCAACAACTAACTTAACCTATTTGTCATTCATCAAAACCTGGGTTAAATCGTTAGTGCTAACCGCACCAACAATCTCCCCCTTTTTGATGGAATGACAACCTGGTTAAGTTAGTGAAAACATATGCAAGAAATAACATGCATTTATGTGGTTTTAAAGTTAGTTTGTATTTTCAAATTGGTTTAGCTAACTTAACCACCTAACTCTCCCCCTTTGGCATTCATCAAAAATAAGCAAGGGTAAACAATCATAGTGTAGAGTTACTGTAAAAAGTAATCAGATTTTGAAACATATCTAAGTTTGGTTTAATTTTTAACACCAAGTTAAAAAATAGTCAAGTTGACTTGGGGGAGACAAGTTGAATTTTGAAAAGTATAAATTTAAAGTTAATCAAGTTTAACTTTTCAAGTGTGTAAAAATTTTCAAATCAGGTTTTTCAAATTTACTTTTCATGTTTAAGTAACATTTACTTTTCAATAAGGTAAATTTTCAACTTCGATTTTTTAAAAAACAAAGCAAAAATTTAAACAAGTAAGAATAATTTTTCAAGAAGTAAAATTTTTTGCCAAAATAAATTTAAACTTAGTTAATTTTAACTTTTTGAAAACTGGTGTTTTAAAAATAAGTTAGTTTAAAAATATTTTTTTTTTAAATAAAGTTAATTTCTCCCCCTGAACTTGATACTTAAATTTAACCAGCTGTCTAACCAATTAGGTACTAACTAACTATCAGAAGATAGTAGCTTTCACTTGGTTAGTCAGATTAAGTTAATTATAATCAGTCAGTGTTTGACTTGACTGATGAACTTTAATCTGATTAATATCTGAGTTGTATTTAACGTCCAGACTTATGCTGATGCACTGAAATAAGCATCTTAAGTCCAGACAGTTGGCCTATGCATCTCACCCCTTTCTATGTTTGTCAAACACAAGCAAGGTAAACCTAAGGTGTTGGTGAGATGCTCAAAAACTAGTCCTATGGGTACATGCTTTCTAAGGATTCAAAACTAGTCTAAGGCCAAAACTGTTTTTGAAAATCTAAAAATGGAAAGTTTTGAAAACAAACAAGTTTAACTTATTAGTTAAAAAACATTATTTTAAAAATAGTTGAAAAAGAATCCTAGTCTATTAAGCACATCCCTAATTTTCGCCGTAAGTTGCTAAATTCACTTTCAGGGAGTGGTTTTGTAAAAATGTCAGCTAAATTTGATTTGGACTCAATGTACTTGAGTTCAATATCACCTTTAGTAATATGATCCCTGATGAAGTGGTGCCTAATTTCAATATGTTTGGTTCTTGAATGATGCACAGGATTCTTGGTTAAGTTGATTGAACTTATATTGTCTATTAATACTTTTACATTTGTGATATTTAAGTTGAAATCTTTTAGAGTATGCATCATCCATAATAATTGTGGAACACATTCGCCTATAGCTATGTATTCTGACTCAGTTGTAGATAGAGTAACACAATGTTGCTTTCTACTAAACCAGCTAACAAGTGATGGACCTAATAATTGGCATCCACCACTTGTGCTTTTGCGGTCTAATTTGCATCCAGCATAATCTGAATCAGAATATCCTATTAGTTCAAAATTATTTGTCCTAGGATACCAGATTCCTACATTTGTTGTTCCTTTAAGATATCTAAAAATTCTTTTAACTTGTGTCAAATGGGATTCCTTAGCACAAGTTTGGTATCTAGCACACATACTAACTGCAAATAAAATATCAGGTCGGCTTGCAGTTAAGTACAGTAGGCTACCTAGTGCACTTCTATAGTGTTTTAAATCAATTGGTTTTCCATTTGGGTCACTGTCTAAGATTCTGTTTACTGCCATAGGTGTTTTTATTTCTTTTGTATTTTCCATTCCGAATTTTTTAAGTAATTCTTTGGTGTATTTATGTTGATAAATATAATTTCCTTCATTTGTTTGTTTGATTTGTAATCCTAAAAAATAGGTTAATTTTCCCACTAAGCTCATTTCAAATTCTTTTTCCATTAGATTAATAAATTCTTCTAAAAATTCTGAATTTGTTGAGCCAAATATTATATCATCTACGTATATTTGTGCAATAAATATGTCTATATTTAATGATTTAACAAACAAGGTTGGGTCAATTTGACCTTGTTTGAATCCTTTAGATGTTAAGTAAGATGTTAGCCTCTCAAACCATGCCCTGGGTGCTTGTTTAAGTCCATATAGTGCTTTCTTTAATTTAAAAACATAATTAGGGTGTTCTAGACTTTCAAACCCAGGAGGCTGACCTACATAAACTTCTTCTTTAATTAGTCCATTGAGAAAGGCAGACTTAACGTCCATTTGGTATAGTTTGAATCCCTTATGGGCTGCATAACTTAGTAACATTCTAATGGATTCTAATCTGGCTACTGGGGCATATGTTTCATCATAGTCAAGTCCTTCAACTTGACTAAATCCTTTGGCAACCAGCCTAGCCTTATTTCTAGTAATTTCCCCAGTTTCACTTAGTTTGTTTCTGAATACCCATTTTGTTTCTATTATTTTCTTATTCTTAGGTGGTGGAACTAGGTCCCAAACCTCATTACGCTCAAATTGGGCTAGTTCTTCTTGCATAGCTATAATCCAATCTGGGTCTAGTAGGGATTCATCCACAGTTTTGGGTTCAATTTTTGAAATTAATGAAATTTGACTATGGTTTCTAAAGGATGATCTGGTTTGAACTCTTAAGTCTGGGTCACCAATTATTTGATCAATTGGATGATTTGGGTTAACCCTTATTGTTCTAGGAGGTTGATTCTCTTGATGTTGTTCCTCTTCTTCATGACTTAGAGTTTGGTTGGTTTCTGGAACAAACTCAGGTGTTTGTGTAGATCCTATGTCTTGTTTAGTTTCTTCAAACTTTACATTAGTAGTTTCTTCAATTTTTAAGGTAACCTTATTGTAAATTCTGTAGCCTCTACTATTTAGGGAATATCCTACAAAAATTTCATTTTCAATTTTAGAGGTGAATTTTCCTAAGTGTTCTCTTGTATTTAAGATAAAAACTGGGCACCCAAATACCTTAAAATATTTTATATTTGGTTGTTTATTATAAAACAATTCGAAGAACGTTTTGTTATGAGTTTTATTTATTGTTGTTCTATTCTGTACATAGCAGGCTGTACTAACGGCTTCTGCCCAAAAGTATTTAGGTAGGTTATACTCATTTAACATTGTTCTAGAAGATTCAAGTAAGGTTCTATTTTTTCTTTCTACAATTCCATTTTGTTGGGGGGTTTTAGAGCATGAGAACTCATGATGGTAACCGTTTTCTAGACAAAAACTGTTAAAGTTGTGATTTTTAAAGTCTCCCCCGTTGTCACTCCTAATTCTTTTAATTTTAATATCTTTTTCGTTTTCAATCTGTTTGCAAAAATTTGTAAAAATTTCAAAAGTTTCATCTTTATGTTTTAAGAATTTGACCCAAGTAAACCTAGAATAATCGTCTATAATTACTAAGCAATATAAGTTTCCATTTATAGATTTGACTCCATGGGAGTCAAAAAGGTCTAAATGTAGAAGTTCTAAGATTGAGTTAGTTTGTGGTTGATTTGTTTGTTTGTGGGTTGATTTAGTTTGTTTGCCTTGTTGACAAGCATTACATATGGTTGAATCTAAGTTAGGTAACTTTGGTAAGCCTTTTACAAGTCCATTTAGTTTACTTATATTTCTAAAGTTGGTGTGAGACATCCTCCTATGCCATAACCAAGTTTCTTCTTTTTGTGTTAAATAACACTTAATGGAAGAAATGGTTAAGTTGATGGCATAGATGTTGTCTTTTCTAAAGCCTTTTAGGCTTATGGTAGGATTATCTAGATGTTTGATTAAACACTCTGTAGATAAAAATTTGACCTTATACCTAGTATCACACAATTGACTTATACTTAGAAGATTATATTTAAAATTTTCAACAAGTAAAACATTTGTAATTATAAAGTCTAATTTTAATTCAATATCTCCTATACCAATTACCTTGAGTTTGCCGTTGTTTCCAAAGGCAACTGTTCCTAGGCTTTTGTAAGTGAGTTGAGCGAATTTGGTGTGATCTCCAGTCATATGTTTGGAGCAACCACTGTCCAAAATTCACTTGGTTTCCTACAGTAAGTAGGATTTAAAGTTAGTCTTTTGAGCATGCATTATTTAAGTTTAAAAATTAAAATTTTGAAATTAATTTTTTAAGTTTAAAATTAGAATTTTGGAATTAATTTTTAAGTTTAAAATTTTGAGAATAATTTTTCAGTTTAAAATTTTGAAAATAATTTTTAAGTTTTAAAATTTTGAAAATAATTTTTAAGTTTAAAATTTTGAAAATAAATTTTAAGTTTAAAATTTTGAAAATAATTTTTAAGTTTAAAATTTTGAAAATAATTTTTTAAGTTTAAAATTTAGAAAATAATTTTTAAGTTTAAAATTTTGAAAATAATTTTTTAAGTTTAAAATTAAAAATTTGAAATTAAGTTAAAAATTAAATTTTGAAAAAGAATTTTTTAAGTTTAAAAATTTTGAAAATAATTTTTTAAGTTTAAAAATAAAATTTTGAAAATAATTTTTAAATAAAATTTTGAAAATGATTTTTTTTTAGTTTAAAATTAAAATTTTGAAATTAATTTTTTTTTAAATTTAAGATTAAAATTTTGAGATTAATTTTTAAGTTTAAAATTTTGAAAGTAATTTTTAAGTTTAAAATTTTGAAAATAATTTTTAAGTTTAAAATTTAGAAAATAATTTTTTAAGTTTAAAATTAGAATTTTGAAATTAATTTTTAAGTTTAAAAATAAAAATTTTAAGTTTAAAAATAAAATTTTGAAATTAATTTTTTAAATTTAAGATTAAAATTTTGAGTTTAATTTTTAAGTTTAAAATTAAAATTTTGAAATTAATTTTTAAGTTTAAAAATAAAAATTTTTAAGTTTAAAATTAAAATTTTTGAAGCCTTATTCATCTCACCCGATCTATATTTTCAATCAGGGAATCCTATGATTTCGTGAGATGAAATTGGATTTTTAATTATGGAGTTTTGGTTTAACGTGTGTTAGATTCAGATTTAGTTTTGGTTTCCACAAATAGGCATTCTTCGGATAAACTTCTAAGTTTGGTGAGTCACATGGACATCATTAGAAGTAACCAACCTTTCGAGGTTTTCCGAATAGTCCTATCCACGGAACTTAGTACTAAATCTTGGTCTAACTGGTTAGGATTCATTTAAGGGTAGCTTCGGTCAGTTCCACTTGGCCAAATGCACCAGATCGAAGCCATATCTTTCTAGACATTCGATGCCCAAGCTTCCCTAACGTACTATCATCCAAAAATTTCACCAGTACCATGATTCAAGTTAGACTTGGTCTCTTTTTAACTAATCTTAATTACCCTGCCGGGTTGGTAAATTTTGGGTTACCCTGTCGGGTAAGTTAGTTTTGGAGGTGCCAGCTATTCTGGAGCCTCCCCCTGAATTTAAATTTTGATTTTAGGCTTGTGTCGATTCTTTTTATAGTTATGGTTAACTTGGTGATAATTTTGTTGATTTTTAAACTGTTTAGATTTTGAATTTGATTTAGGTTTGTATTTGGGATTTTGGTTTGGTTTATTCGATTTTATATAATGTATTTTTTCTTTAGGTATATAATATTGATTAAGTCCTACTTGCGTGGTCAGACACGCTTTCGGAACCCAAGCTAGATTGGTTCATTTGTATTGGGTTATTAATGATTTGAAGGTTTTATTTGAATTCGACTTATATCCTAGTCCGGTTTTATTATAACATGCTTTTTGATTATTTAGGATTAGGTCTAAATTTTTTGATCTTGTTGTAAATTTTTCTAGCATTTCTTTTAAATTTTTAACATCATTTTTTAATGATAGATTCTCCTCCTCAAGTGTTAGATCTTGAGTTGGATTTGAATTTTTGATTTGTTCCTTGAGGTTTTGATTTTCCTCAAGAAGTGATTTGTTTTCATTTTCTACTTTAGTTAATTTACTATTTAAACAAGAGATGATTCTAAAAAACTTTTTGTTTAAATTAAAATATACCTCATTCGGGCCTTCGGAAACGAGTACGGACTCGTGGCTTGTTTTGGGTTCAGACCCGTCTTCATCTTCCGACTCGTCTTCTGTTTCAGCTTCGCGGGCCATCAGTGCGAGGTGGCTCTGATGTTTCTGCTCTTCTTCTTCCGATTCGTCCGAGGAGTCGTCCCACGTTGCTTTGAGTGCCTTCTTTTTGATTGGCTTCGGTTTGTCGAACTTCAGTTTTGGGCATTCGTTCTTGTAATGTCCATTTTGTTGCCGTAGCAAGTCACGTTCTT
This sequence comes from Zingiber officinale, assembly GCF_018446385.1. Lineage (NCBI taxonomy): Eukaryota > Viridiplantae > Streptophyta > Magnoliopsida > Zingiberales > Zingiberaceae > Zingiber > Zingiber officinale. The sequence continues at coordinate 2,060,464 of NC_056007.1, read as the reverse complement.
TTGTTCTGAGGGAGAGCTGATCTTTTGAAGGTCCTTTTTGCTGAAGCTCCTCTTTCTCCTGGTGAACATTTTTCTTACCAAGTTCACCAGGTGTTCTTCGTCTTCGGAGTCTTGGTCAGATTCTTTTTCAAATTCAGGCTTGCTTTTCTTTTCTTTGGAGGAACCTGCAAATAGAGCTATACCTTTCTCGGCTCCAGCATTAGTTTGTTCGTGTAATTCTAATTCACAGAAAAGCTTGTCTAATTTTAATTCAGAAAGATTCTTAGAAATTTTGTAGGCATCCACTATTGATGCCCACAAACTATTACGTGGAAAGGCGTTTAATGCGTACCTTATTAAGTCTCTGTTCTCCATCTGGTGGCCTATTGCATGAAGCCCGTTGAGGATGTCCTTGATCCTCGCGTGGAGTTGATTCGCTGTTTCTCCTTCCTGCATTTTTATATTAAAAATTTTATTTAAAAGCAGGTCTCGTTTTGTTACCTTAGCGTCGCACGTTCCCTCGTGCAGTTCGATCAACTTGTCCCATAGCTCTTTAGCGTTTTTGTGTGGACTGACTCTGTTCAGTTCTTCTGTTGTCAATCCGCACTATAGAGTGTTGATCGCTTTATTTTCTGTTGATGCTTTTTTCTTCAGATCTGCTGTCCAGTCTTCAGGATCCACTAGATTCCCGGAGTTGTCCACTGGAATTTTGTAGGGTCTCGTAATGCTCATCCACTGGTCGAAGTCTGTTTTGAGGTAGACCTCCATGCGCTTCTTCCAGTATGGAAAGTCGTCCCTGTTGAAGAGTGGAGGTCGCACTGTGCTGAATCCTTCTTGTTGGGACATTCTGTGCACAGGTAAATAACCGAAAAATATCCCAAGACTTGGTCTTGGATTAGTAGTGCGGGAATAGAGAAATAGTAGAAAAATCTAGATTGGTGTTGCACCAATTTAGACAAAAAAAATAATAGAAAATTATAAACCAGTTTGGAGTTTTGAGTGTAAAACTGAAAACAGAAAAAAGAAAGAATTTCACCCCCAGTCTGATTGGTGGTTGCACCAAATCAGAGCGGTACCTGCTCTAATACCACTTGTAAGACCGTTAGATTCGATAGAGGGGGGGGGGTGAATATCGATTCGAAAACTTAGAGTATAAACGCAGCGGAAAAGTAAAATAGACACAGATGTTTTTTACTTCGTTCGGAGCCTGTGACGACTCCTACTCGAAGGCCCGTGGTCCTTGACCACTTTCGTTGGGCAATCACTAACAAGTCGAAATATGATTACAGAATAAGTACACGAAATGCTAGTGAAAATAAAGCAATACCGACAAGGAAATTAAATAAAAACGGAAGGAGCACTTTGTCGGAGCGTTGTTGGCGTCGCACTGAACGTCGAGCAGCAAGACCAGCAGTAGAAGAGTTCTCAGATGAATTGATTCTGAAGCTCCTGTTTGGGGCTTCTTTTATATGCTGTTCCGGGTGCCTGGATCCCTTCCGGGCGCCTGGAATGTGACGTAGCTGCTCAAACCGAGATGCTCCACGTGACGATGCGCAATTAGGATAAATTTCGCCTCCCGGGCGCCCGGATCCCTTCCGGGCGCCCGGACCTCCGGGCGCCTGGATTCCTTCCGGGCGCCCGGACCCTGTTTTCCCGCAGAATCCGTCCTGCACGATAAACGTTAGTCCGGAGGCAAATATATATCCTGTAAAACAGATTGTTAGCACAATTAAAGTTCAACAAAGTAATAGCAAAGGGTATGACTCAGATTCCGTCTTTCCGAGACCGGAATCTAGTCACGATCTCGACTTAGACATCCGAAATGGATCTAAGCTGGATCGACGCCTAATGTTCCCTTCCCGGGAACGCGTCCTCGCAGTCACTCCCCTCCAGTGACTTACCTCACTTACCTGCCAGACGTCCGGTCAGCCCGTCGACCCGTCTGGACTTCTCGCCAAGCGTCCGGTCAGCCCGTCGACCCGCTTGGACTTCTCACCAGCTATCCGGTCAGCCCGTCGACCTAGCTGGACTTCTCGCCAAGCGTCCGGTCAGCCCGTCGACCCGCTTGGACTTCTCGCCAGCTATCCGGTCAGCCCGTCGACCTAGCTGGACTTCTCCTGCATTACTCGATCAAAGTGTCAGACAACAACTAACTTAACCTATTTGTCATTCATCAAAACCTGGGTTAAATCGTTAGTGCTAACCGCACCAACAAAAAGGAGCTGGAAAAGAAAGCTGAAGGCACTCTCAACGAAGTGTTAGAGGCGCCTTGGCTGCCTACAGGCAGGAGGGCACCCTCGTTGCCTTGATGGTGCCCTCCACATTATCCAGGGCACCCTCAAGGCCATTGAAGGTGCCCTCGACCCAGTCTACTTGATTGTTTCATAGTTGGATAAAGTTTTATCCGATGCCTCAGCTGGAGGCGCCCTCAACCTCTTGGGAGGCGCCCTCAAGACTCTAGATAGGATTTTTCAGGAGCTATATAAAGGCCCCTGGAGCTAGAAAATTATTCATTCAACTCAGTATTCAATTCCTAGCAACTCTTAGAGCTTTCTTAGTGTGTAAAAGGCTTCTCCGCCTATAGTGAAGGAGATATTTCTAGTAGAGCTTTTCAACTACCTTGGATTAACAACCACCTAGGTTGTAACCAAGTTAAATTTCTTGTCTCTTCTTTTCTATTATTTTATTTTATTATTGTCGTTGTTTCAGAGTTGAAAGAACGAGGAGGGTATTTTCTTTTTGCAAGCAATTCACCCCTCCCTCTTGTCGGCCCCACTACACCAACAATTGGTATCAGAGCCAGACCACCTCAGAAGGACTGACCGCCGACTAAAGCATCAAGATCAAAACGATAGCCGGTGCAAGCATTCATCCCTCGAAATTCGACGGAGACTTCGGAACATGGAAACACTGAATGGAGGTATTCTTCAAAACATAATTTGATATTCTTTTAATTATGAAATATGGTTTTGCAACCCCTAAAGACAAGGAAGAATAAAACTAGACGAAAAAGGAGCAAGCTGATTTCGTGGCCAACAGAAAGGCTGAGTTCCATCTGCTCAACGTCCTGCCACCCCAGAAGGTAAGTCAGATCGGAAGCTACGACTCCGCCAAAGACCTCTGGGAAAAATTCCTGGAGCTCCACGAAGGCACCTCAAAAGCGAAGTTAGCAAGGCGCGATATTCTTCGGACTCAGCTTACAAATCTCAGGATGAATAATGGCGAGAAGGTAGTGCAACTCCAAGCAAGAATCAATGAGCTAATAACTCAACTGAACAACCTCGGAGAATCGATAACAAACCAAGACTCAATCCGGTATGCGCTCAACGCCTTCCCAAGAACTCTAGAATGGGCGTCCTTAGTATATGCATACTACATCTCTAAGGACTTTGAGGTAAGTACGTTAGAAAATTTATTTTCTACATTCAAACTTCACGAGTCTCAAATTGTAGAACCTAAACAAATAGAGAAGTCAAATCTCAATGTTACCCTACAAGCCGAGATGGGTGATCTCGAGTCTGAAGCGTCAATCGACGAAACTGAAGCGACGTTATTAGTAAGAAAGTTAAATAAGTTTATTGAGACTAATAAATTTAGATCGCAATCAAGAAAGCATCAACGCAACAGAAGGATAGTCCGATGCTACAACTGCAATGAGGAAGGGCACATCAAGGATGACTGCCCAAAATTAAAGAAAAGGGACAAGGAGAAGTCCCAAAGACCGATGTCCTCTAAACGCAACAGTCTGAAGGCTATATGGGATGAATCATCATCCTTCGAATCTGAAGTCGAAGCTTTCTCGGGACTAGCACTGATGGCCAACCATCAAATTGAAGAAGAAACTAGCTCAGAGATGAGCATAGATGAAGGGGGAGAATCAGAAGAAGAAAGTTGCGATGAAGAGGGAGCATCAGAAATTGACGTAAATAAGGTACGTGCTCTAACTCCCAAGCAGTCCTTTCAATTCATCAAAGTTCTTACAAAAGACCTAGTAAAATCAGAAAAAGAAATTATTGATTTAAAATTTTTGTTAGATAATTTACAAACAGAAAATGATAATTTGAAATTGCAAATTAACAATTTGAAAACAAATGCATGTTCAAAACTTAACAACTTTTAAAAATCAAAACTTAGAGTTTATGGAAAATTAAATTAGTACATTAGAAAACATCAGGGACAACTTAGAAAAGTTTCCAAAAGTTATGTACCTCCTAAATACTTGATTAATCCTGTAGAAAGGAACCTATACTGGGTTCCAAAATCTTTCTAGATCAAATTTTTGTAAGTTAGGCTTTCAGCAAGAAAAATTAAACAATTAATTTCTTTATGAGGTTTTGTCTAAGAAAGTGATTGTTGCTCCAATAACCAAGAAGGCCTAGTGCCTCGCTACTGCCTGGAAGCCAAAATATTGAAATAAAAAATTTAATTAACTTACTGATAAAGTATGAAAATAGAAATTAGATAATGCTTTAACAAGTTTTTTTTTTAAAAACATTTTTTGGAAATTTCTCAAAAATATTTTGTTTAAATTGCCTAAAGGTTAGAGTTCTTTGTTTACTTAGAATTTATTTTGAAAAATTCCTACCCCGTTTTTGCTGTGATCAAAGGAGGAGAGATAGGAACAAGTTTAGGAGGAGTTAAATTTTTTTAAAATTGGTACTTAAAAATTTTTTTTGGATAGGAACAAGTTAATATTTTTTTTTCTTAGAAAATTGCAAATTCTATTATTGCAATCTTTATGCTTAAAATGTTAGTTTAGTAATTTCTTTAAATTACTTCTTGTCTATTTTTTTCCTAACTTGAACTTGGGTTGATGCACATCAAAAAGGGAGAGATTGTTGGTCCCCGTGGTTATTTTGAAGTGATCAACCAAGTTAGGTTAGGTCCTGTTTGGTTTTGATCCCTGTGTCTAAGTGTGCAGGAGCTTAGGAGCGTAGGAAGTCGAGCGAAAGATGCAGCTAGCGAGAAGGACGGCACGGGAAGGGAGCCAACGGGCTCGGTGCGTCCGAAGGACGAAAGAGCAGTGGAAGAGTACACCGGTGGACGAGAAGAACGTGCGCGACATTCGAGCGACGAGAAGCCGGGACAGAAGCCTGCTCGAGGAGAAGGCCGGAAATTGAGTTCGGGTGAGCCCTATTTCGGTTGGCCGTAATCACCCAAGCTATCTGGACTTCGGAAGAAGAAAAGGAGTCAAAAGGAGCTGGAAAAGCAAACTGAATGCACCCTCAACGAAGTGTTGGAGGTGCCTTGGCTGCCTACAGGCACGAGAGCGCCTTCATTGCCTTGAGGGTGCCCTCCACATTGTCCAGGGCCATTGAAGGCGCCCTTGACCCAGTCTACTTGACTGTTTCGTAGTTGAATAAAGTTTTATCAGATGCCTCGGCTAGAGGCGCCCTCAAGACTCGAGATAGGATTTCCAGGAGCTATATAAAAGCCTCTGGAGCTAGGAAATTATTCATTCAACTCAGTATTCTATTCCTAGCAACTCTTAGAGCTTTCTTAATGTATAAAAGGCTTCTTCGCCTACAGTGAAGGCGACATTTCTAGTGGAGCTTTTCAACTGTCTTGGATTAACAACCACCTAGGTTGTAACCAAGTTAAATTTCTTGTCTCTTCTTTTCTGTTATTTTATTTTAATATTGTTGCTGTTTTATAGTTGAAAGAACGAGGAGGGTATTTTCTTTTTGCAGGCAATTCACTCCTCCCCTCTTGTCGGCCCCGCTGCACCAACAAAGACAACTTAGAAGAATACCTAGAGGATATGTACCCCCCAAATATTTAACCAACCCAGTAGGAAGGAACCTATATTGGATTCTGAAATTGTACTTAGTTTAAATTTTTTTAATTTAAGGCTTTCAGAAAAATTAAATGTTTAAATTCCTTAAAAGGCTTTGTCTAGAAGTGGTTGATGATCTAATACCAAGAAGGCATAATGCCTCGCCACAGTCTGGAAGTCGATTATCGAATTGAATATTTAATTGATAAACTGATAAGCATGTGATTAAGATAATACTTTTAAATCCTTGTCAATTATTTGAAAATTTTATAACTTAGAAATTGTTTTAAAATTTTTTAATGTTTTTTTATTATCTCAAAATTTCTAAATTTTTTTTAGAAAATCATTAACTTGGAAATTTGTACCTAATACAAGCATTTTTTTTATATGATCAAAGGGGGAGAAATAAGTACATGTTCTAGGGGAATTAGGGGGAGTTAAGTTTTTTTTTATTTAAAGATTTTTTTTCAATTTGAATTACATTTTATGTTGTAATTTTTTTTATTGCAAATTTATGCTTAAAATGTTTATTTGTCAATTACTACTTGTTTGTTTTTACCCTAACTTGAACTTGGGTTGATGCACATCAAAAAGGAGAAGATTGTTGGATCCCGTGGTTGTTTTGATGTGATCAACCAAGTTAGGTTAGGTCCTGTTTGATTTTGATCCCTGTGTCTAAGTGTGCAGGAGCTTAGGAGCACAGGAAATCGAGCGGAAGACGCAGCTGGCGAGAATGACGACACGGGAAGGGAGTCGGCAGGCTCGGTGCGTCCGAAGAATGAAAGAGTTGCGGAAGAGTACACCAGTGGATGAGAAGAATGTACACGACGTTCGAGGAATAAGAAATCAGAGCGGAAGTCTACTCGAGAAGAAGGCCAGAAATTGAGTTCGGGTGAGCCCTATTTCAGTTGGTCGCAATCATTCAAGCGAATGGAGCAGCGGAAGAACCAAAGAAATGCTAGAGCAATTTATACCCTACAAGTGGAGGGCACCCTCCTTGAGGTATAAAGGGCGCCCTTCATGTGGTATAAAGGGTGCCCTCCATGAGGCATAGAGGGCACCCTCCATAAAGTACGGGAGGCTCCCTCCATGCTTATGGAGGGCACCCTCAACCCAGTTCTTTAGTCGTTGCAGTGGATAAAACCTTATCCGCTGCTGCCACGCTGGAGGTGCATTCCATGCCCTTGGGAGGCGCCCTCAAGCTGCGGATAGAGTTTCCAGGAGTTATAAAAAGGACCCTGGAGCTAGGGAATAAGACATCAACTCTTGTATTAACTTCCTAGCAACTGTTCGAGCTTTCATTATGTGTAAACGCCTTCTCCGCCTTCATAGAAAGGAGATTCTTAGTGATCTTTGCAACCGCCTTGGATTAACAACCACCTAGGTTGTAACTAAGTCAATCCCGAGTCTCTTCCTCAATTTTGTCTTTTTTATTTTATTATTGTTGTTGCACTTTAAGAAGAGTTAAAAGAACGAGGAGGGTATCTTTTTCTGTTTCAGGCAATTCACCCCTCTCCTCTTGTCGGCTCGCTGCGCTAACACTCTCTCAAAGGAGGATCCCAACATCATCTCAATTTCAGGCTTATCTCTTGATTTTGTCTTTATTTGAGGCCACTCCACATCAACATTATCTTTTTCATCCTCAAAACAGACCTATGGCCTATACGGGCTCACTAACAGTGACTACGAGTATTCCAAGACATGTGCCATTCGAAGAGTGGAGCGGTTATGAGGTTATCAAATCTGGTCACCTAAATACCCCCTACTAATACGTGGCACTGAGTGAGTAGAGAAGCAACTAATGGTTGTCGGATCTGGTCTCTGTTGGGAACACTTTGGAGCTAGAAGGGGAGGTGATGAATAGCTCTCTCGCTTCGTCAATGATAATCTTTTGCAGCAAAAATACTCGAAGCAAGCTCCTCCAATGCTAACAATAGGATGTACTTGGCATCCACCTTAAGAAGAGGTGACTAATCCAAGGATCCACACTCGAGCACACTTTTCACTATGTAAATACTCCTTCTCGGAAACAATCTGGAGGCGAAGAAGCCTCGTACAAGCTCTTAATACAACAAAAAGAAAAGAGAAGCAAATACAAATAAAATCTTACAAGATTTATACACTTCAAAAAAAAAAAAATACCCATATAGGAGCGATTTTAATACCACTCTTAAAAATCGGCCAACTAAATTGGTTTTAATTAAATTGTTTCTAATGCTCGAACTTTTTAGAACAATTTTAAATTCACTAAAATCACTCTTGTTGAATAGCTTTAGCACTGATTTGAATAAACCGCTTTTAATGATAAAACTATTAAAAGCAATTTTGAAATTGTTGATATTGGGTACTTTTAGTAGCAGTTCTGTATTAAACCCTGTTACTAGTCATTTTTATTGCTCTAACTTCTAGGAGCAATTTTAAAATCGCTCATATTGAATTTTTTTAATAGAAGTTTGTATAAAATGCTGCTGCAAACTGTTTCTATTGCTCTAATATTTTATAATTGGTTTTCAAGCTGCATCTATTATATAGTTTTAATGCTGATTTACATAAACTGCTGTTGTAAACTATTATTGATACACATATTAGATATGATGTTGAAACTGCTAATATTTGATACTTTTAGCAATGATTCTATGTCAAATACTGCTACTAACCATTTATATTGTTCTAATTACTTCTACCAGCAATTTACAAATTGCTCATATTGAATGTTTTTAATAACGTGTTGTATAAACTGCTGTGATAAATCACTTCATTGATAACTCAAGATCTTTATGATCAGTATCTCTTTGATAAAAATTAAATCTAAATTTAAAAAAAAAACTCATTAAAAATAAGAAAAATTTAAATTTGATTTTTTGTTTTTCAAATTTTATTTTTTTTAATAAGAGTACTTATATAAAAAATCAACCATGCACAGATCAGATGAGCCCTAGTATTAATTTGAGTTAAACTACCTAGTATTTGAAAATTATACAAATTATTTAATACTAAACATAGTTATAGATATTTATATATTTATATCATTTTTCTTTTATTCAAATTATATTAATTATATATGACTAAAAAATTATAATAAAAATAGTATTTATATATACAAATATTATGCTATTATATTTAAGTTAGGAGAAAGTTTTAGTTAGTTAAAATCTAAGTTTTAATTAACTTTGCACTCTTTCCTTGACTCCGTCCGTGCCTCTCACATACATCCGGATGTTCAGATCACTTTCGGGCGCCCACATACTCAGTCGAGCCAGGCATCAGACAGTATTTGAAAAAATTGACCATACACACATCAAGAGCACTACTATTAATTTAAATTAAGCCACCTAGTATTTGAAAACTATACAAATTATTCAATACTTAACATAGTTATAGATATTTATATATTTTTATTATTTTTATTTTATTCAAATTAAATTAATCATATGACTAAAATATTATAATAAACATATTATTTAATATATACAAATATTATGCTATTATATTTAAGCTACTAGTAAGTTTTAGTTAATTAAAACCTAAAACTCTCCGCTCCTCCGCGTATGTCTCTTCCCATCATGATTTCGTCGCACGACGCCACCCATCATTTGTGAGCAAATGTCGGCATTGTTTCTCTTTGCTGCTCTTGCCTTCTTCATCTCCTTCCTAGGCTCACTTGTCGTCCATTGTCCCGTCCCAGCAACCATGTGGAACCGCCACATCAGCGGCCCCCCTAGAGCCGGTCCCACGGATATGGAGGGAGGTAAATGCAGGTACACAGGTGGAAAGTGCATGGCGGAGACGTTAACCCCAGGCAGTGACAATTTATATTTAAAATATTCTAAAATATTATAAATTAATATTATTTAATTTTAATTTATTATGTACCATAAAATTATTAATTTTAATAGTAATTATTATCGTAATCAAAATATTTAATAAATTAATATGTATGTTGAATAATAAATTATAAGATGGAAAAATAGAATATTTTAAGGAATATTCCTTTTATGTAGTAAATGGTTTGCATTGGTTGGAATTGGAAAATTATTTGGTGCTGAAGTGACACTAAATTGGTGTTGAAATGACACCAAAATGAGTTTTGTGATGGGAAGTGATCTTAAGGTCAACTGCTTATATGCTTCAGCGTGTTGGTTCAATGCATTGGTCTCTCTCTGTCGTCCTTGAGTACCTTGCTATTTAAGTGAATTGCTTTTTTGTTTTGTTGTTTTACTAGGGATCCCCTTCTCTACCGAAGTTTACATTTCATATTTTTCTAGGTGATAGAGTTGGCTGGAAACACCGCTATAGGGATAATAAGAACCGCATCATTTAGTTGGCCGTGAAGAACAATGAAGACTTGGCAAGCTCCTAGACGGTGTGACAATTTCCAGTGGTGGGGTCGTACCCGATATCCACCAGGCTTCATTGCCCTAGAAGCAAGGCGGAGGGAAGGGTAAAGTTGAGATCGGATCAGCCTCACAAGAATTCTAGGCTCTTTTTTTTTTTTTTTTTTTTTTTATTACGGTTCATCTTTCTGTTGTGGTTTGGTTGCAAAGGTAGCTTTACATGATATCTTCATTGAATTTATGATCCATGTTCCTTGATATTGCATGCTTTTAATCTTAATTTGTTCTACTAGAGAAGGATTGAATCCTATCATAGTCTCTTTTAGTATATTAGTAGGAATTACAAAAATATTATTATCTAGTCAGTAACCATTGTTAATCGAAAGTTGCTACTTTTAAATTTAGTTAAACCACTCCTAAATTTTGTTTCAAAATGGCTCTTATAAACATGGTTTATAAGAGTAATTTAAAATTGTTTTTACTTCCAATAAGTTTTAGAGCAGTTAAACTGCTCTTATATTTTTACCATGCAGTTTTAAATTGCTCTTATATTATGGTATGTAAGTGCGGTTGGAAATTGTTCATACATCCAATGAGTTTTAAATAGTAAATTGCTCTTATATTCATGGCGTGTAGAAGTGGTTTAAAATTATTCTTATACCTAATGTATTTTAGAGCGATTTGAACCACTCCTAAATTTCTAGCTTTAAACAGTTAAGAGTGGTTTGAAACTGCACCTATATTTCTAACATTAATAGCATTTGAAATTGCTCTTATATCCATGATGTGTAGAAACGGTTTAAAACTATTCTTACACTTAAAGAATTTTAAATCGGTTTGAACCACTCCGAAATTTATAGATAAAGAAGTGGTTTAAAATTGTTGTTATATGCACAACATATAAGATCAATTTCAAACCGTACCTACAAAGAATACTAGGTGTGATTTTTTAACTTGTATCAACAGTTACAAAAATCGTTTTTATAGGATATAGGGACGGCAACAAGAGGAACGGTTTTATAACCAGTGGTAAAAGTGTAGGAGTGGTTAAAAACCGCTCTTGAAAGTCAAAACAACCGCTCCTATATGGGTGCTTTTTTTAGTGATAATAATGAAACCCGAGCTTGCTATATTCTTGTTTGAAGGCACCTCTTGATACTAGGAAAATGCAACAGCACTGTTGCTCCAAGAGCCTTCAAGAATCGCCGATAGTCAGCTTGAGAGGAATCGGGAGAGTTATGTTGAACAATATTGCCGAAACCCTTTTAACGGGCACACAACGACTATATTTTCAACCTTAAGCGATTACTCTAATCGCTTAAGTGTTCTTAATTAATTAGCTGAGTTGATTAAGAATCTTTTTGTTTGTGCTAGAATCAATCGTAGGTGATTAAGCTTCCCTGCTTAGTTGCCTACTGTAGCTACTGGCTAAGCGATTCAACTAGCTTTTGTTTCCTCACGTCAAACGACACTTAAGCGATCACCTTAATCAATTGTAGTCTTCGTTATCGATTATCCTAATTGATTACTAACCCTGACTTCTTCCATCCAAGTCTAGGGTTCATGTCCAACATCCGGTCAATCGTGACTTGTTGAAACTCTTCAATGCCTCGCATCTTGTCAACCTTGACCTACTGGGATTTCGTCGTCAAGTGTCTGGTCAATCCTTTGACCCACTTGGACTTTTGTCCTCATGCCAAGTATCCAATCAATCCTTTGACCTACTTGGACTTTCAATGACCAAGTGTCCGATCAACCATTGACCCACCTGGATTTCCACATGTCTGGCTTTACTCACCAGGACTTTCTCACTGCCTAACTTCACTTATTAGGACTTTCACCTAGCTTCACTTACCAAGACTTTCCTTCTTCCGATCTTCACTCACTAGGGCTTTTCAACTAGCTTCACTCACCAGGATTTTCCAACTATCTGGCTTCACTCACCAGGGCTTCTCATCTGCTTAGCTTAACTCAATAGGGATTTTCACCTAGCTTCACTTATCAGGATTTTCCAACTGCCTATCTTCACTCATTAAGACTTTTCATCTGCCTAACTTCACTCACTAGGGTTTTTAACCTGGTTTCACTCACCAGGACTTTTTACACCAAGTGTCCGATCAACATTGACTCACTTGGATTTTCTTCTTCTTCCAACCTTTCCGTTAGACTTGCCCTTGCCTAACTTCCAATTAGGACTTTCCAATCAAGTATCCGGTCAACTTTGACCTAGTTGACTCTTCTTCACATCAAACTGGTCAAATCTTGACCAATCTTCCCATAACAAACAATTGCACCTATAATCTCTATATATTATCAAATATCAAAACTCAAGCTTAGTCAAACTGATGAACCTTGACCTAGGAAAATTATACCAACATTCTTCTCCTAGGCTCCCATAATGATGATATTCTGATCGACATGGAGATGCTCTCCAAGCAACCATATAAGCACTCGCAAAGGAAATGACAAGGGTTCCATATTCTTTCCAACTTGAATAGGTTCTATCTTCTTTTTCCTTCTCCATTTTTTCAACACAGCATCTCAAGAAAATCCTAACTTGAGCGTAAGAGTATACTTGAGATCCGTCTCATGGCCAGTCTAGCTCTCTGTTTGAGTGAATCTTAGGTCCCCTCGTCTCCTTCATCGATGCTCTTCGAGGATGGCTAGACCTTCCTTGGTATTTGGCCGGAACACCAAGTAGGGTCAAGAAAATAATTACTTTAATCCTACAAATTTTTTGAATAGATTAGCTTAGCATTGCATATCAAGTCATAAACCTTTTGTGTTGTACTTTGATCTTTTATTATAATTTTTCTTTTTTTTAAAGAATTAATGTTAATATGAGAATATTCATGTTCCTCTTAGTAATAGTTTCATTGAGTGCCATCCTTGAAATAAGAAAGCCCTAATTCTTGTGACAATTAAGCAAATCACATTAGTGGTGATACTGAGCATGCCTAGTCTGATACAACACAGGCCGGGCATGACTTGGGTTGGGTTCTTCAAATTTATTCATTTTGTTATAATTCTGTTTCTTATTAGATATAAAAACGCTTTCAAATAATTTTAAAATCTGAAAATTAACTTTTGGAACTGAGAAAATTCTTACATTTGAACCATAGCATACACTTCTTTCTCTTACCACAAAATAATTAGTAAACAAACATAACACTCACTAGAAGACTTAAACTGCTAGAACTGATATATACTTCAACTTGGGAGGGACACTTAAGACGCAACTTTAGGGGCCATATCTTTACCTTGCACATTCAATATGCAGTGCAACCTCTGAAATACAACTAGTGTTACTTGTAGACGTTTGAGCATCTGATGTAACAGGATGGAAGCTCTGGATGTCCTCAACATTTGATGATGTCAATGGGCGCTGCTTGAACTTTCTCATTTTGTTTAGCTGGTCGGCCACATCCTTCATCGTAGGTCTTTCTTCTCCCCTTGCACTCAAGCACTGCACTGCCAGCTCTCCAATCATTTCAATCAGTTGTACATCTCCTTTACCTGACCCTTGATTGTCCAAGAATTCCCCGAGTCGATCGTCTTTCTTGGCCGAAATAAAGATTGATGCAAGAGTCCTTTCTCCTCCAAGTTTTTCAAAATCAATTGCCTTCCTACGTGTCAGTAATTCTAAGAGCACTACACCAAAGCTATAAACGTCACTTTTTTCAGTTAATTTGCATGTTTGAACGAACTCGGGGTCCAAGTAACCGCAGGTCCCTTGAACTACGGTAGCAAGTTGCTCTTCATCCTTGGGATTTAACTTTGAAAATCCAAAATCAGAAATTTTTGCAGTGAACTTTTTATCTAGGAGGATATTAGCAGACTTAACGTCTCCATGAATGATTGCAGGCGAAGCCGAAGAGTGTAAATAAGCAAGAGCATCAGCAGAATCACAAGCAATGTTTAAACGCACAGCTAAAGTGAAGTTGTCTATGTCTATGCTTCTGTGGATTTGATCAAACAGGTTACCATGAGGGACAAACTCATAGACCAACATGGGAACCTCCACATCCAAACAACAGCCCAAGAGCTTTACTATGTTCTTATGATTGACTTGGGAAAGAATAAGCATTTCCTTTGCAAATTCTTTCTCCTGTCTCTTACTTATAACTTTTGGCTTCTTTATGGCGACAAACAGATTCTTTCTTATCTTTCCTTTGTAAACAATTCCATATCCGCCTTGCCCAAGAATTCTGTTTTTCTTATCAACTCTCTTTATCGCCTTCTCTATTTCTTCTTCGGAAAAGATACTAAATTGAAGACATAGTTCTGTTATTTTCTCCCGTAATTGCTTGCCCCCATTTTCATCGAAATATCTTTTCCTTGACTGGATAAGTTTTTTTCTCTGATAAATCATACAGATGCACATGCCAAATAGGAGTAAGAAAGTCAAGCTGATGGAGGTGCCTGTGAACATCGCATAACGTGAGCATCCAAACTAAATAAAACCAATGAAAATTAAGATGGTGTAATCTATTATTCTTTCACAAATACTTAACCTTTTCTTTCCGTTTGGTGTTTTAGTTGGATGGAAAGAATAAGATAGGAAAAAGTAACAGAGTGATTCATGTTCTATGTGCTATTTTTTGATCTAGAGTTCAAAAAGCAACCGAAGAGAAAGTGCTGAAGGATATTGATTGATACGTTAGGGACTTGGAAAGAGAGAAAGAACCTCACCTATAACCGCTTTCACCGCCAAGGAAACCTTCTGATTTGGGATGCATGTTCCATTGTAAGCGTCACCGTGAGTGCCTTCGGGGCAGTGACAACTATAATTCCCGGGCATGTTCTGGCAGTCGGCGCCATCTGAGCATGGATTTGACTGTTGATTGCACTCATCGATGTCTAAAATTGAAGGGCAAAAGATACAGTAGCATTAAGCAAAGCAGAATAATTAAATTGATTGATATAGACTAAGGACCTTGGCATCCGTTGGAGACGTATGAATTGCCTTGGTATCCTGTCGAACAGTTGCAAAGATAACCATGACCATTGGAAGAGTCGATGCACTCGCTGTTATTGCTGATGCAGGCATAAGAGGTTTGGCTGCGCTTAGCTACCTCACAGGTCTCATCTCCAATGGCCCAGTCCATGACTACCGGCGCCGAGGCATCACTGTAAATTTTCATCAGTTGGTTCGTCGTTATGTAAGATGTATGAAACTGGAACGACTCTGCCTCCAACAAGACGGCGTAGCTGCAATTCCCAAATCCCCAGTTCCCTGCGTTTCTGATAACATTATCAAACGTAACACTATAGTATGTGAGATTCTTGGGTATGGAAGTCTGACAGCAACCAACGCCGGAGCAAGAGCCATCAGTGAGGCTTTTTTTATTCTGGCACATGGACACACAGCCACTCTGGTAGCTACTGTTATCGTGTCTGCTGACTATGTAGGCAAGGGTGTGGCATCCGATGACAGTGAACTTGTTGAGCCGATCTGAGAACCTATATGGGGGCGCCATATTCAACGTCCATTCTATGCCACTGACAAAGGAGTGATTTGGATAATAGCACACCGAGGATATGTGGTTGAGCATGCGAACTTGGCCCGTAGGCAACGAAATATTGAGGACCTCAACAACATTGCGATAGAATGCCTTCTTGAGGCCACTTTCCATGGTTTTGCAGGTTAGACTGAAGCCTCCTGCCAAGGAACAGTTGTCGCCGATGCCGAAGGGGTAAGGGATCTCCACCTCGCCGCATTTCGTTAGGCATCTGCCATCAGGCACAGCAGAGGCAACTGCAAGTAGCAGCAGCAGTAGTAGCATTTGGGAGAGGAGCAGAGACATGGTGAGTGCTAGCTGCTGCAGCTGAATGCCTAGAGCTTAATTGTAATTTGCTGATCGATAAGCCAATATATATAGAAAGTACCCTCCTTTTGAAAAAAATGCTTACTAAACTCCACGCATAAACTCATTGTCATTCCAAACCTGTCAAAGTGCCTCTGTCCTAGTGGCAAGTATGTAGATATTTGTTGCCTAAGGTGTCAGGTTCGAACCCTCTTAGAAACATATTAATATTGCCTGTGCTATCGTGCCCAAACCCTCTTAACAATTGTGCAAGGGTTTCTAGAGTATGGGGCCACGTTAACAAGTTTACCCAACACATTTTAATTGGTGTTGCTTTGTCCTAGTGACTAGCACGTTGATACCATGTTGCCTGAGGTTGTCTGAGGTGTCGTGTTCGAGTCCTCTTAGCAATAAAGTGGAATTGTGCCTCCACAAAAAATCCCTTCGGGGGTTTTTGGGATAGGGCCGCTCAACGGTGGGGCAAGTCACTATAAAAATTTTACCCTATCTTAATTTTTGTCCTCTCGAGACAGTGCGGTGGTTAAGTCATGGGGTATTGCCACATGAGGTCTTGGGGTCGAAACTCGGCATGTCCGAGTATGCCCCCTTTCATGCCTTGTCACTTGCACTAATAGCTAGTAGTCATCTATGATTTACCTCATCTGTGTTGGCTTAGGGACGATCATGCCTTGCCACCTGCACTACGGTGGTTAAGTCATGGGGTCGAAACTTGACGTGTCCGAGTATGCCTCCTCCCATGCCTTGTCATCTGCACTAATAGCTAATAGCCACGTATGATTTACCTCCTCTGTGTTGGTTTAGGTACGACCATGCCTTGCCACCTGCACTGCGGTGGTTAAGGCATGGGGTGTCGAAACTCGACGTCTCCGAGTATGCCTCCTCCCACCTGTATTAATAGCTAGTAGCCACTTGTGATTTATTTTCTCTGTGTTGACCTAAGGACGGGTTGACAGGAGCGTTGGGATGAACGAATCGCCTTTTGCCACATTGTCATTCCAAACCTATAAAATTTTATACTAATGATTTATATTAATTTGTTATCTTGCGTTTTATTTATCTTTATATGTAAATTTAGACTTGAATTTATATTTATATTATATATTTTCATGATAAGTATTTAGTTATTTAAAAGTTTAGATATGAGTAGTTTATGATTATATGGATTAAAATGTTCTATATGTAAATTTAGATTATAATTTTGATTAAAATATTTAATGATCAATTAATATCAAATTTCTTTTAAAATTAATTTAAAGTATGATATAAAATCTTACAATTTTAGGATTCAATTTTATGATCCTATTTTATTACTATTCTAACGATTTTACTTAAACTCTCGATTTTACAAATACTAATCAACTGTCATATATCATTCATTCCAAACACACAACATGATTAATTCTAGCCATTCACGTACTGTAACGTAGGCATTCATCACATTCCACTTTTGACGACTCTAACCGGCGACCTGCTAAAACTAAGTCAAGTCATGCTTTTAATATATGGTTTAAGAAATTGCACAAAGAATACTTAGTTTTAAAGCAGCCATGGACCCTGATGCGTCAAGGCAAGCCATGCTTTTAATACATGGTTTAAAAAATTACACAAAGACTACTTTGTGTTAAAGCAGCCTTAAACTGATGTGATATGTCCTCAAGTGAGGACAATTAGTCATCCTTCTAATACATGGTTTCAGAAATTACAGAAACCATTAAATCCATGGAACTCGAGTTTGAAAAAATAGTTATGCTAAATATGCTCTCCTACTTATTTACTAAATCAAATATAAATAATAAAAATACCGTAATGATTGATCAGCCAACTACCAATAATCGCTATTATCATGTCCAAACAACTTTATCACAATGCTCGTCCTTGTTTTTTGAATGGACCTAGCTGATCTCACCACTGCTCTTTCTTATCTTCTTAGTTACTCTTTATACTTGCAGTTAGATTGACTTCGTGCCATTGCACCTTAATTATTGTCACACCATGAGCAGAAAGTACTTTTTGAAAAAAAAAAAAATAAAGTTGATATCTATAGGTACCAACCACAACTTTATCTTGCATATATATTATATATCAAACATAACTAGTGCTACCACTAAGCATTTGATGAGCATCTGATGGAACAGGATGCAAGATCTCCCCACCATTTTGTAGTATCCACACTGATGCTTGAACTTTATCAGAGTAACCAACTGGCCTTCATCCTTGCAAAGATACTAAAGGCACTTTAGTGTAAGTGTTTGCAGTATCTAATTCTTCTTTATCAAAGCATCAGTGTTCACAAGCTATGTAATAGCTGTCCAAAACTTAAAGCAGGCCACAGTTGGATGAGTCCAAAGGTCAGAATATCGCAACCTCATAAAATGTATTCATTCAAAGGATTGGGAAAAAAACAGACATAACAAGAAGATGAGACCAGGTTTCTGCTTGCTCACTTTTTAGGCGACTGGTGTATTCTTATTTTCTCTATTTCTCCTCCATTGGTTTCTCTTGAGGTTACAAATACATTCCTATTAACATAGCTGAGGTGGTAAGTAAATAGAGGTTTACCAATTGAAGTTGAGAAGTTAAACCGTGGGATTGATCCTGTCCACTTGTGAGGTATCCATCCTAGGGTAGCCTACCTCCCATGTTGATCTTGACAGAGATACTAGGAGTGAACGTTTTACCTTTTGCCAAGAATAATCTAGACCTTAACCATTGAACACATAAATTATGAAAACATTAAAATCATTTATTCACTTGTTTCCGAAAAAATCTTCGTATCTCCAACGCTAATACACTCTATCAGCCTACTGATATACTCTATCAGTTGATTGATCATAATCAATCAAGATTTGATGTTTTGTACGCTACTATAGTGTCCATAAATCGATTGATTGACCTATCTGTAAGGTTCTTGAGCGCAAAACAACACAAGCGCGGCGTAATAAACAACAAGATCCTTTCCAGAAGATCCGTGTGAAAGAAATCGTATACTAGTTGTGATGAGAGTTATACTTTTGTTGCGTAAACACGAACTCCCGACATCAACTTTACTTTGGATGCAGATCTCAGTACGATTAAGTGTTCACGCATCAATGGTATCCACATGAACACGTCCTTCGTTCGTCACACGAACTAAGTCTTCGGAGAAGAACCACTTTCGTGGTACTAGCCACAAGAGATGGTTCGGCCAAGAGAGAATTCAGCCAAAGGAAGAAGAGGAGAAAGAAGGAGAAGATCAAGAGTCACCCTTGAAAAATGAACTCAAAAGGTCTTTTATATTTTTCAAGGAATACCAAGAGTCTCAAGGAATATCAAGAGCCTTTGCCTTTTGGTCTTCTTCCAATAATGATATCAATTAATCTCCATTAATCTACATTATCCTCTTAATGGGTTGGATTTAGTATATTGGATTAAACATTAACCCAATAAATCATTAACCTAATGACCTAATAATCTGATAATTGGCTCTTATAGATAATACTAATAATCTTCCATTAGCACTAGCGTCAATCACTACAAAGATGACACCAACACTTTGGATTAACCCATTATTCTTGAAGTCCTTAGTATTTTAGTCAAACTAAAATACTCATCTCCAAACCAACATGTTATTTATGTATGGCCCAATAGACTCTTGTAACGTTGACAATGTATCTAAAACCACTTTAGATACATAAGCAATGAGTGACATCTAGTAATGCATCATTGCTACCCAAGTGACGAGAATGTCGAGATCTGACCTAACATTTCTGTATCTATTATATTATATGACTCAATCCTTCTATCTTTGACATCTAGATGATTAATGAGACATAAATCGTGTTATCCTCTTATCAATCTTTGTATTTATTAATCTCTAAGTAGACATGCTCAATCAAATAAGTTCAATATCTCATATTGACTCATTTATGCATGGCCATGCATGCTTATGCCATACTAATCAAGGGGGCCCACAAATATCGCTCCCATCATATAGAAGGGATAGATCTCATCTATATCACTCACATCCCTCCGCATAACTTATTACATATCCAGTGATCAACTTTATAATCTACCTTGTTATAAGTGGCGTTTGCCGATACCAAAGTACATAACTTCTTATGTAGAAAATAATAGTGATTTCAGGTTTAAAAACTATTCATACTAATAGCGACTATGAGAGTATTTATGACACTCATATAACAATCCATGAAACATCTCATGGTGGGTCAATTCAGTACATATTCTCTAATATATACTCATGTGTCAACGTGATATCTCATATCTATGACTTGTGGGATTAAATTATCAATTGACCTACATGCTAGTCTCAATGTATTAATATTGTCCTTACATATTAATACTTGACTAGAAATAGTTAAGAGTAGTGTTCTATATATGTATTTACAATATCCCACTATCAATTCAACCAATTAATATGTTGTAGACTAAAACCTACTACCTTAGGACATTATTATACTTATTCATTCACCACTGAACTGGAGTTAATATAATAATCATTGCCTTTGCCTTTTATTAATGAAATATGATACAAAATGTCCTAAGTCAATCAACTCTTGATTGGCTCTTAGGGTTTACACTAACAATCTCATTATATCATTAATATCAATCACTGAAATATCTAATATTCATTGATCTAGTGTGACCATCATTCTTCCTCTGTGCCAAAGTCTTGGTCAAAGGATCTACAATGTTAGCATTAGTAGGTACTCTGTATGTCTTCACATCTCCTCTATCGATGATCTCTCGAATGAGATAGAACTGCCTTAATATATAATATCCAACACTACCATTTAAGTAAAACGCATACCCTAACTACAATCTATAATCATCCTTATCAGTTTGTAAGCTACATCATTGTAATCCTTTACAACGAGCTCCTCATCATCTCCAAATATCAATAAATATTCTTTCATTCTTCTCAAGTACTTAAGAATATTTTTGACTGTTGTCCAATGGCCTTCACCTAGATTTGATTGGTATCTGCTCATCATGATTAACGCTTACGAAACATCAGGGTGAGTACAAAGCATGCCATGCATGACAGATCCTATAACAAACACATAAGGAATCTGATCCATGTAGTTCTGCTCTTCCCTAGAAGAGAGCATTGAGTATTCGAAAGACTCACACCATGTGACTTTAGCAGAAATCCCTTCTTGAAATTCTGTATGGAAAAACGATTAATCACCTTATCAATATATGTATTCTGACTTAGACCAAGCAATCTCCTAAATCTATATCTATAGATCTTGATGTCTAAAATATAATATGTTTCACCTAAGTCTTCCATTGAGAAATAATTCTCAAGCCAAGTCTTCACTGACTGAAGAGTGAGGATATCATTTCTAATGAGAAATATATCATCAACATACAATATGAGAAAGATGACTATGCTCCCACTAACCCTCTTATAGACACAAGGTTCATCTTCATTTTTGATTAAACCAAATGCATTGATTACATCACCGAATCAAATATTCACTACAAGAAAAACTCTCATAGACATCGATTTTCCACCACAGTCTATTACAAAATCGACCGATGTCTATGAAGGCGATGTAAAAGGTCTGTCATTTTAGACATCGGGTTATAACCGATGTAGTATCACTTAACGACACAAGTTTTTAAATCGGTTATGAACTGGTGTAGTATCACTTAACGACACCGGTTCAGCAATGGTGTAAAACCGATGTAATATATGTTAATAACACCAGTTTTGGCAACGATTTACGACCGATGTAATATTAACAATACCAATTCCATCAACGATATAAAACTGATGTAATATCAATTAATGACACCGATTTTGGCAGCGGTGGAAAACCGATGTAATATTAGTAATGTTTAATGACACCGATTTGATTTCTGAAACAGTGAAAATCCGATAGTATACAACATTTTAATAATACAAAATTTAGTTAATATTATTATACATCGGTGTATCTAAACACACCAAGTCAATATCCATATAACCAACACATAAATATTATTCTTACAACATAAAAAGATATAGATATTGTACACATCAAGTCCGTATCCACAAATTACACAAATATTCTTCTTACAATGTCAAAATGTAATAGATATTGTACACATCAAGTTAGTATCCATAAAATACGCAAATATTCTTTTTACAACATCAAAAGGTCATAGATATTGTACACATCAAGGTAGCATCCGCAATTTACATTCCATGCAAATGCATGCATCATCCAAAGTTTTCAAAAATCAAATACCTTTCCTACTTAAATGTAATCTAGCATGCATTCAACCCACTCGAACCGCACTTCATCAATTTCAACTCTGGAGTATTTGAGATTTGTAAACTGTAACAACACATAAAAATAGATATTGCAGCACTTTCATTTTGTGAATTAAAAAAAAAAATAAAAGAGACATCATTGAGGAAAATAAAAAAGTAAAAGGTGTTGATTACAAAGAAATTTACTGAGACTTGTAAAATATCTTCACAAGCTAATGCAACATCCAGTAGAAGAAGGCATACACGGAGAGCTATTTGCTGCATAGGGAAAAAATAGCAAGGCAGAATAAAAAGAATCATCTTATCAATAACTCATAAGATGATTAAATTAAGGCATACCTCTTCAATTGGCTCGATATTCTGGAACAGCTTTTTGAGAACAGATAATGATTGTGCATACTCATGGATATTAGAATGATTGCCTATGAAGAACCAAATTAACAAAAATACTAAGAAGAGAGCAATTTATTAACTCATTCACTAATTATGGAAAGAAATTTTTTGACAAAATACGTTGAACTACATACAATATTCAGCATTGTTACTGAAACATCAAACTCTTGGGCATGGACAACTCTACTGCTATTTATAGTAGCACTTTGATTAATTGAAGCACTATTAGCTTTAGACCCTGAAACCATATAGCCTAGGCAGCTATTCTCAGAGTTAATCTGGTCCACAAAAATATGTGCAAGCTCTTCACTCTGCTCCTATAACCAATATAGTTATTAATCAAAGAGTGCATGTAAAATATCTTTTCAGTTGCAAGAACAATGCTAGTTTAAGAAATCATAGAATATTGACTAAATGGATAAACATAGATTAAATTATTTCCAACTTTGAAAAAAAGATAGAGAAAATGGTGAAATTACATGAAATAGATAATAAAATATTAGCAATATTCAAAATACCATGATTTGGAGAAGACATGATTCCCAAGGAACAGCAGACTTTTTTGCTATAGAAGAATGGATGATTCTAAAGATCATGTTTAACCTTATCATACATGTTAAGTATAATCATGTCATATAATATCATATGTTTAATATGATTATAGCTTTAATGTTTAATAATTTGTTTCCTCATGAATGCCAGTATGAAGATGAGAAATTATCTTCATAAATTAATTCAAAAAACTAATTACCTATGATTCAGTAAACTTACTTTAACCTTGTTTAATGCATCAAGGAGATTCCTAGGATCAGTGCAACCATCTCAAAAGTATTCTGCAATAGCAATGTTATGAAGAACCTGAAATAAATAGAAAATGATTAAGGTTCACACAAGCAAGAACTACACATAGTAAATAAACTTCTCTTCTTTTGTATGCAAGTCAACAACAAATCATCATGTACTTTAAAAATGAGTAAGATATTAGTTAAAATAGAAATAATTAGAGGAAAAAGTAGACATGTTTCATATAGCAGCCAATTAATACATTTTGACATGGAGAAACAACATCAAACCCTGAGTTGCAACTATTAGGGAGATCTAAAGACAAACAGTGTAAAAGTCTTCGCACAAAAAGTAGAAGTGTGGATACCAAATATGCAATTTCTTCTTTCATATCAAACCCAGCAAAGAATTATTGGATCACTATCATTTTTGGGAAGCAATGAGATTTCAATTAAAATAGAACAAATTTGAGGAATTTTACATTCTTGATTTGTATATAACTGGTCAATTGATTTTCGTATAGAGAAGAACCAAGTAAAATATAGTCAGTGTAAAATCCTTAAGAGTTGAAGTCGAATTATATTTCAACTAAAATACAGATTAAATCAATGACAAATGATAATCAAAGTGAAGAAATAAATAAGTAGACAACATGTTCCATTATCACAACAGTTCACAGAACCTAAACATTCTAAAAACACTAAATCTAAGAATTTATTTGTGGTAAAGAATCTAAGCTTGTTGTGCATGAAATGTAATGAATCTGGAATGCAAATGCTAAACACACTAGGAGTTGAAGTCTTATGAAAGGTCAGGTGCAAGAAAAGATGAGGAGGGCCCCTTGAGGTTTAATCTTAACAATTTAGCATCTAATATTTGGACACTAAAGTTAATGCAGGCTGATGACTTTGAGTCTGAAATCTACAATATCCACAGTTCACACATGATTACAGTACACTCTTCTTCATAGCAAACAACACAGAGTAGGAATCTACAAGTTCCGTTATGCAAGGTTGACCATAGAGAAAGTTAAAATCCGATTGCTCTTACTTGTTGGTCTCACTGCAGAATTACATCCGTCATGCATTTGCTGCAATTTCATAAAAGATATCCTTAGGTCATTAAGCCATGTGTAAGCTCTGTTCATCTTTTCACCATTTTTTAAGCCCCAAAATCTTATATATTTTTTTTTATCATAAAGGACCTTTCGTTTGCTCATAGCTTGGATTTGTAGTAGCGTCTGCATATGCTAGAAGATTGGTATAAATGCTTGAAGTAATTATTGGACTAAGAGAGACTTGTCTTCTTCAGTTATCTATTCTACAAACTGTTAAATCATCATTCAAGCAGCACTTCCCATTGAGAATTAGTATTCGGAATCCCCCCAACTAGAAATATATCAGACAGCGGAATCACAGTATAACGAAAGATAAATTAGACGCGCCTTCGCATCACCTCTCTTTTTATCAAAAATCTGGCTCAATATTTCAACGTACTCCTGGAACCGCCGGTTCTGGAACAAGAAAGCAGCTTCCTTGGCAAGCCCTTTGGCATCGGAGAGATTCCCTTCGTCGTTGGCAGGCCCATCCGTGGTCCCGACTAGAGCCGCCGCGGCCGAGGGAGAGGCTAGCGAATCCTTAATGATCATAATTAACTTGGTCATGAATCGATTTAACAAGAAGGTCAAAAGAAAATACTCACTTAATGATCAAAGCCTTTAAGTTGTATATGTAGCGCGTCTAAGAAGCCCAACACACAAATCCTGTAGAAACAACAACAACAAAAAGAGGTAAATTTATAAACCAGAAAACATGGCATATCAGTCAAAAGAATTAGCATATACATAAAAGAAACTTGATAGTTCAAGGAATACATAAAACCAACTTAGCAACAGGAAATAACAACTCCTCAATCTAGCAAAGAAAAATGATAAAATCAACTCAGGGTAGTGTTTGAGGAAATTCATCAAACACATTGCATGCATCAATCAATTAATACTTGCAATCAAGAGATCAAGAAGATGAAACTGTCGAAGATGAGGAAGGACTTCAGTAGCGACGATGGATAAAGGAAAAATTATCGGAATGCTAGCGGCGAGGAGGAAAGTGGTGGTGGCGTTGATCTAGGAAGGGGAAGAGGAAGGGGTGTCGATCATGGCTTACATATAGCATGATAATGTTAAGAAGATGATCTAGCCAGCCAAGAAAATAAGCATATTGTGCTGATTTATAACATCAAGAAGGTTCTTCTCTCAGTCACAATTTCCAATTTCTATGCAAAGCTTGACGAAGTTTGCATAGTTTGATATCTAAATTTAGTTAGTTGATTCTCCGAGACGATAAAATGGAAAATAGGAGGTGAGCTAGACTCATAATCATCATGGCTTACATGTAATATATATCTTGTTATTAAGATGACAATTATATTGTGAAGATTAAGATATTATAAGAGCTTAAACCTTAAGACACAACCATAGTCTTACCCGACATTCAAATCTACTGTGTTTGAAGAGTAAATGTGAAACCAACCCATTTTTCTGAAGCTGAAACGTGAGGCATGAACAAGAGATGACCAGACTAAACTTATTCTTTTAGCAATTTACCTTCAATCCAACAAGGATCTCCAGCGTGCCCCTTCCAGAGGCGCAGATGAGGAACACAAACCCAAACTTCTCCTGGTAACGAATATTCCAGTCCACCAATTCCTACAGTTTGACGAAAGAAAAAGAATTCAAATCTCAAATTAAAAGAATGATCTCTAAAATAAAGAGGGGAACATGATCAGATCCACTTGCAATGTGGTATCATTGGCAGTAGCCATTGCAGCAGATTGTTCTTCCTTGGACCACCTAATCCGGCCAACAATAAAAAGTTAAAAGGATTCCAGAATAGAAAAAGGAATGAGAGGGATTGGAAGAATAGTGACTGCGAAACGGAGGGAGAGATGGATCCGATCAGCGGGTGAGCCGCGAAGGCCTTGAGCCATCCGACGACATTGATCTGAAGAATTAGAAGGTGAGGAAAGGGGTCAGCGAGAGTGATCGAGAGTAGAGAAGAGGGGGGTAAAGGTGCGACCTTGTTGAACCAGATCCCGCAGGTGGACTGGATTGCATGGTGGAGGTCGGAAAATGGCGAGGCGGAGGCGAGCTCCTTGGCGAAACGCTTGCAGCCGCAATGCCATAGCACATCCTCTTCCGTCCACGAAAAAGACACCATCTTTCGTAGATCTAGGAAGGGGAAGAGGGAGATGAGGCGAGGAGGAAAGTGGTAGTGGCGTCGCGATGGTATACGGTGGACGACGCGATATAGGTTTAGGTTTGGAGGAAAGAGTGAAGTGTTGCAAATTTTGGCTAAGTATTGATGGAAAAATTAAATTATTTTATTTTGGTTCATTAACACCACTTTTAACAACCGTTTTTTACTATCTGATTTCGTAGATAGAATAAGGAAGCTATCATAGACACCGGGTTTTAAAAACCACTATTAAAATCGATGTCTATTAACGAAAAAAGGTGCTCATAGACATCGGCTAAAAAAATCGATGTCTATGAGCGAAAATCTACACTCATAGACACTGATTTTTGGAAAAATCGGTGTAAAATACACAAAGACATCGGAATTTGCTTAAAATCGCTGTTGTTCCACCGATGTCTATAAGAGTTTTTCTTGTAGTGATTCTAGTTTCTAGAAGCTTGCTTTAATTCATAAATGGACCGTTACAACTTACATACCTCTCTAGCATCCTTTGGATCTCAAAACCCTCAAGTTATGTCATGTACACATCCTCGAGTATATTGTCATTCAGAAATATAATTTTGACATACATCTGTCATGTCGCATAATCATGATAAGTTGTAATAGAATTTAAGATCCAAATAGACTAAAGCATCCAATTAGTGAAAAGGTTTCATCATAGTTTATACTATGAATCCGCTTGAATCCTATAGTTACCAATCACCCCTTATAGGTATGCATATAACCATCCATATCAGTCTTCCTCTTAAAGATCCACTTACACCCAATGAGTTTAATCCCTTCAAGTGGATCAACCAAATTCCAAACTTGGTTAGTATACATGGATTCTATTTCGGCCGTAATGGTCTCTAGTCATTTCTCATAATATGGTCTCATTACAGCTTCTTGATAGGATGTAGCCTCGTTGAGACCTACAGACACTACATCACTGTGGTCAAACAAGAAAAAAATATCTCTCAGGTTGATGACGGGTTCTATCAGATATGCGCAGAGCTTATTCTACTTGAACAGATTGTTGCTCCATAACTTCTTACGGTATAATAAAATCATTATCTACAATATCTTGTGGTACCTGTTTAATTTCCATTAAGGCTTCAGTGTTAGTTTGTGTATCTTGAATTTTTTCAAGATCAACTTTACTTCCATTAGTTTTTCTAGAAATAAATTATCTTTCTAGAAAGATATTATTTCTAGCAACAAACACTTTACCTTGTGTAAAAATATAAAAGTAATATCCCTTTGTTTCCTTAGGATATCCTACAAAATAGTACTTTTCAAATTTGGGTCCTAGTTTATCTGAGACTTGACATCAAACGTAAGCCCCACATCTCCAAATTCTTGATGAAAGATATCTTGGGACTCTTCCCAGTTCATATCATATATAGTGTCTTTATCATGACTTTAGATGGAACGGAATTAAGTGTGAAAGTGGTCGTCTCTAGAACATATTCCCGAAAGGAAGTAGGAAGATCGATTTGACTCATCATCGATTGTACCATATCTAATAAAATACGATTTCTCCTTTCTGATACACCATTCCACTGTGGTGTTCCAGGTGGAATAAATTGAGATATGATCTCAAACTCAACGAGATGATATGAAACACTTGGCTTAGGTATTTCTCACCTCGATCTGATTGAAGTATCTTAATACACTTACCAAGTTAGTTTTGTACTTCATTCTAAAATTCTTTGAACTTTGTAAAGGATTCTGACTTGTGTTTCATTAGATACACATAGTCATATCTACTAACATCATTAGTAAAAGTAATGAAGTATTGATAGCCTGCTCTAGCTTCTATTCTGAAAGGGCCACATATATCAATATGTATAAGTCATAATAAGTCATTAGCTCTTTCACTGTATCCATTAAATGAAGTCTTTGTCATCTTGCCTTGTAAATAAGATTCACATATCTCATATGATTCAAAATCAAATGAGTCTAAAAGTTCATCCTTATGGAGTTGTGAAATACAATTCTCATTTATATGACCCAAGCCACAATGCCAGAAATATGTTTGGTTCTAAACATTAAACTTGAACCGTTTGGTATTTATGTTATAGATCAGGTTTTCTAAGTCTAAAACATAGAGTCTATTCATAAGATATGCACTATAATAGAACATTTTATTAAAATAAATAGAACAACATTTGTCCTTTATTACAAATGAAAAATCTTTCTTGTCTAAACAAGAAATAGAGATAATGTTCTTAGTTAAAGCAGACACATAACAAGACTCTTCAAGTTCCAAAATTAGTTCACTGGACAAATATAAGGAATATGTTCCTACTGCTATAGCAGCAACCCTTACGACATTGCCTACTCATAGGTCCACTTCACCCTTCATCAATGATTTACTATTTCTCAACCCTTGCACATTCGTATAAATGTGAGATGTACAGCCAGTATATAATACTCATGAAGAAGAAATAGATAGATTGACTTCTATAACATATATACCTGAGGCAGAGATCTCAGTTCTCTTCCCTTTTACTTTCTTTAGGTATAATTTACAGTTTCTCTTTCAGTGATCGGTCTCATCGTAATGGAAGCAGCTTCCTTCCTTAGCCACCTCACCTTTTAGTTTCAATGCATGGAAGCTAGCCTTGCCTTTGGCTTGGGTCTTACCCTTACCTTTGGGCTTCCATTTGCCTTTGCCTTTTTGTACCATCATTATGTTACTAGGCTTTGCCTTCTTAAGGTTGAGTTTAGCAGTTCTCAGCATGCTTAACATCTCAGGCAATAACTTGTCAAGTTCATTCATATTCTAGTTCATGACGAACTGACTGTAGCCTTCTAGCAATGATTGCAGAATAAGGTCAATGGCCAATTCTTAGCCCAATGGAAATCCCAATCTTTCAAGGTTCTCAACATACTCAATCATTTTGAGTACATGAGTTCCTACGGAACTTCCTTCTTGCATCTTGCATTGAAACAAGGCTTTGGATATCTCAAATCTCTCGTGTCTTGTCTGCCCCTGATACAGTTGTTTAAGATGTGCAACCATATTATGAGAATCCATGTTCTCACGTTGCTTCTGAAGCTCAGAGTTTATGGTGTTAAGCATAAGGCATGTGATACATCTAATGCGTCATCTTGATGCTTCTTATAAGCATCCTTATCTGCACGAGTAGCAATGGTGGTGGGTGATTCAGGAATAGCTTGCTCTAGGACGTATAATTTTTTTTCTTGTTTGAGGACAATTCTCAAGTTTCTGTACCAGTCCTGGAAATTAGCTCCATTGAACTTGTTCTTGTCAAGGACAAATTGCAGAGAGAGTGTATTTGACATATTTGACGAAATGATGTTCTACAACAATAAAATACAAAAATAAGTATCATATTCAAATCATTTAATTAGGTTTTTAATTAAATGATTCTCCCATTGAATTCTAAAGTTTGGTAGGAGCAAGTCACTACTAGCTCCAAACCCAAAGCAAAGACATTCAAGTGAGACAAGATCCATATTATACCTCATCTTAAATTAGCTTTAGCTAATCGCCCAAGACTTATATAATTTAGGTAGGTAATGTATATCAATTGGACAAGATCCATATTATACCTCATCCTAAGTTAGCTTTGGCTAATCACCCAAGACTTGTATAATTTAGGTAGATAACGTTTACTAATTATATCATATGTAACTCTTGTAGAGTTAAGTGAACAAAGCTATTTATTTGTTTTTCTCATCTCATGAAATTTATACTATAACTCATCTTGAGTTAGCTTTGACTAATCGTCCGAAACTAGTATAATTGAATTATATCGTATGGGATATACCTCTAAGTTCTCAATCCAATTGAGGTAACTTCGTAAAGTCGCACCCAAAGTCCAATAGTCGGGCATCACAATTGTCTTGTCTCACTCTACCAAGATAAATTAAGTCACTTTACTTTGGTAAAACCTAACTACAATTGATCAAGGTAGTAGTGAGTACCAAACTTTGATAGGCATATTAAAATGACCTAATTACAATTAAACTATAGAATCGTTGTACTATAGGGGGGGTGAATAGCGCTCGTGGTTTACACGTTCATTTAAAAACTTTCGAGAGACAAACACAGCGAAATAAAGACAGAAAGAAACAATGCTAACGAACCCTGTTTTACTTGGTTCGGAACCTGTGACGACTCCTACTCCCAGGCCCGCATGTGAGAATACTTTCGTTGGACAATCACTAGTTAATCGCAAAGTTACAAAAAGCAAATTACAATTTAGAACAAGTAATTTTTGGAAATTTAAACAATACCGATGCCTTTAGAAATGAATCTTGAACATATAAGATTTCTTCCTCGAAATACTTAATTTCAAGCTGTTGTGAAGCTCGTCTTGGAATGCTATAATGCCTAACTTGGAGTTCGATTTAAACTTTTTGAGAAAAGTTTTTCCTAGCCAACTCAAACTAGTGGCTCTATTCTCACTGTGCCAAAATCATCCTTTGTGTTCTGATTTGAAAGTCTTTATCTGCCAACAACTATCACGACCCATTGGTGACACATGAATCATCCAATCACAACCTTCATCTTGCAACGACCCCTAAGCCTCTTCTTATCAACTTTAACAAACTTAACAGTCTTTCCCTGTCTAATGCAATGACTTTCAATGGAAAATTTAGCATCATCTCTGTTGGTGCAATATCCTTTAGGTCAAGGTTGACTGAATTGACCAAACTTGAGTCTTGGTCATAGTTTTGATGTTTGACAATACATGTAGACACATGGACAATGCAGGTGCAGTTGTTCATGTGGGGAGATTCTGATCAGGGACTGATCAGTATGGATGAAGAAGAGTCAAGTAGGTTACCTGACTGGGAAGTCCTAACTGGGATGTTAGGCAAAAGGAAAGTCCTGGTGAGTGAAGCCAGGCAGAAGGAAAGTCCTGGTGAGTGAAGCCAGGCAGAAGAGAAGTCCTGGTGAGTGAAGCCAGGCAGAAGGAAAGTCCTGGTGAGTGAAGCCAGGCAGAAGAGAAGTCCTAGTGAGTGAAGCTAGGCAGATTGGAAGTCCTGGTGAGTGAAGCCAGGCAGAAGAGAAGTCCTAGTGAGTGAAGCTAGGCAGATTGGAAGTCCCGGTGAGTGAAGCCAGGCACGGGGGAAAATCCAGATGGGTCAAGGTTGACCAGACATCAGGTGAAAGTCCAAGTAGGTCAAAGGAATTGACCGGATACTTGGCAAGAGGTGAAAGTCCAAGTAGGTCAAAGGAATTGACCAGATACTTTGCAAGAGGAGAAAAGTTCAAGTGGGTCAAAGGGATTGACCGAACACTTGGTGGGGAGTCCTGGCAGGTCAAGGAAGTGACCAGATGCTAGGCATGATGTACCAACAGGTTAAGGTTGATCGGATGTTGGTTTGAGAGGCTTGGGACTTGGTTTTGGGCAAAAACCAAGAGCTGGATCGATCCGTGGATCGATCCAGGAGCTGGATCGATCCGTAGATCGATCCAGGCTTTTCCCAGCGAACAGAAAGCCTCTGGATCGATCCAGGCTTTTCCCAGCGAACAGAAAGCCTCTGGATCGATCAGTGGATCGATCCAGGCCTTTCCCAGCGAACAGAGAGCCTCTGAATCGATCAGTGGATCGATCCAGAGGTCCCAATCGATCAGTGGATCGATTGGGACGCTGCTGCTTCGTGCGATAAGCGCTGGATCGATCCGTCGATCGATCCAGGAGTGTTTCCAGAGCACAGAGGCGCTCTGGATCGATCTGTGGATCGATCCAAAGCCTCCCCGATCGATTGGGAGTTTTTGAATCGATCGGGATCCGACCGTTGCGTTGTATTTGAGCTGCAGGCGGGTGTCTCCTTCGGTAGTTCTCCACTGTTTTCATTTCAGATCTCTCGCCAGCTCCTCCATAGCGCTCTCAAAGCTCAGATCGCCTGTTCTTGAAGGATCTTGGAGGTTTTCCAAGTCAAGAGGCGGATCAAAGCCAAGAAGAGAAGTTAGGGTTAGGGTTTTCTGTACTCATTGTAATCTTTGCGCTTGTATTTTGTTTCCCTTTCCTTTCTTCTTGTATTGAGAGTCTTGTAGGGCTTCTCCGCCTTCGGTAGTTACCGAAAAGGAGTGTTCATTAGTGGAGGGTGCGCGCGTTGTGCGGATCCTTGGATTAGTCACCTCCTTTGGAGGTGGATACCAAGTAAAATCCAAGTGTTAGCGTGTTTGTAATTGTTTCTTTGTATTTCCGCTGCCATTTCTTGAAGAAACAAGCAACGAAGCGCAACCAAGTGAGACGAGCACGCGACGAGCTATTCACCCCCCCCCTCTAGCTACTTTTCGGTCCCAACAAGTGGTATCAGAGCAAGGCCGCTCTTCACCGGAATCATCGCCGGAAGGGTCAAGCATAACAAGAAGAGCTAGAGGGTGAAGAAGTTGAAGCAAAATTGTCAAAGTCAAAGAAATTCAAAAGCTCAACTTCTACAATGGAATTCCGAGATGGGCTCGGATTCGACACGAGAGTGGCTCCACCATACACTTCCACGAGCTTCGATTCTTGGAAATTGAGAATCGAAAATTTTCTTATGATGGAGATAGAGCAATGGTTTGCTCTTATGGAAGGCTTCAAGACTCCAACGAATTCAAAGGGCAAAGTTCTCAAGAGGAGTAAGTGGAGCCAAGTGCAAGTTCAAAGGTGCGAGGCCAATGACAAAGTGACCAAGCTTTTGGTCAATTTATTGCCAAGCACCATCCTTTGCAAAATTGGAGAATTTGAAGATGCAAAGGAATTATGGAGTAAATTGGCCAAGTTTCATGAAGAGATCCCCTCCACTGTACAAGAGCAAGAAGAATCCAGAGAGGGTGCCTCTTTGGAGCAAGACCAAGAGGAGGACTCCGAGGTTGAGAGATGCTCAGCCTCCGAAGAAGAAGTCCAAGAAGAAGCTTCATCTTCAAGGGAGTGCAATGAAGAGAACAAGGAGGGAGCATACTCCTTGTTCCATGTACAAGATGATGAAGCCTCCACCTCTAGGATTGAGGGGGAGCAATATTTGGTGACGCCGGATCAAGAAGAAGGAGAAGCTTCTACATCCGGGTCAAATGGAGAAGAGGCTTCCACCTCCACAAGTCAAGCAAAATCTAATGGAGGAGCATCATCATCGGATCAAGAGGAAGCCTCAACCTCCGGATCCAAAGGAGAAAATGTCATCCCTACACAAGAAGGTATAAATGTTTCAATTAAAAATAAAAAACATATAATATGTTTTGAGTGTAGGGAAAGTGGGCACTACAAGAGCAAGTGTCCCAACTTGGCCAAGAAGAAGGGTCAAGTGACACAAAAGGGCAAGGAGAAGCCCAAGGAGACCACCCCCGGGACAAAGAAGAGCAAGGAGCACATTGTGTGCTTCTTGTATCAATAAAAAGGGCATTACCGAAGTCAATGCCCCAAGGGGAAGAAGATGGTCAAGGCTCAAGGAGGCACTAGTCAAGGGGGAGCCTCCAAGGTAAAGAAGAAGGTAACATTTATTGAGGCTACCCCTTTACGTTATGGTAAAAACCATGATAGTTCTAATTTCTATCATTTTAATGCTATTTACCATGAAAATAGGAAGCATGATAGTGTTAAGGAAAAACATATAGCTTTTCATGCTAAAACTACCACACCTAGGGTTAGGAAGGTAGATGAAAATCTAGGCAAGAAAACTAAGGGTTTTAGTTATAAGCCTAGAAATAAAAATGCTCATGAGTTTAATGAAAAACCAAAATCTAAGGATTTAATGGTAGAAAATCAAGCCTTGAGGTCAAGGCTTGATAAAATTAAAAAGACCCTAAAAAGGATGGAAAATATCCTATTCGGGCAAAATGAGCATAACCTAGGTTTAGGGGTACAAAAGCCATCCAATGGCCATAGAGGTTTGGGATACAAACCCAAAGCTAAAAAGGATGTGCCTAGTTATCATAGGGTTCCATATAGTTATGGAACAAGCCCTAAGTCTAGTGGGCAAGCCAAAAATACAAGGGAAGATATCCCTAAAAGTATCTTTGCAACCAAAGTGACTAAGACTTCTAAGAAGTCTAAGAAAGTCACTAACAAGGTCACAAGGGAGGCTATCCCTAGAGTTGACCTAGAAAATGTGACCAAGGCTTCTAAGAAGTCCAACAAGGTCACTAGGAAGGTATCTAGGGAAGTTATCCCTAGTGAGTACCTAGAGCATCCAAGGAGCACCAATAGGTGTTGGGTTCCTAGGAGCATCTTCTCTACCCCATAGATGGGTTAGAGAGTGTCAACTCCGATTAGAAGGGTAGTTAACCCAACTTTGAGGAAATTGACACTCAAGGAGCATTTTTAAGGTTTTTGTTAACCTTTGAAAATGAAATGGAATTATTATTTACTCTTTGAAAGAGTAAAATGTGCCTAATGGTGGAAAAATTGATTTTATATTTAATGGCATAAATTGGGAAAACCTAGAGAAATACCAAGTTGGGATTTTGGTATTCTCTTAGAAATTTAAGGCAATCCGGGCCTTGATTTATGTGATTACTCTTGAGGGAAAATGGAATATGCCAACATTTGACGATATGCTTAATTTTTAAGTGACATAAACAAATCAAGAGAAATAGAAATGTCAATTTAGGTTTTGGCATTTCTTTGAAGCATTTAGGGCAATCTAGGTTTAACGTTTTAAGTTAAGACAAGTATATTTTGAGTTGGCTAAGTGGTTAAGGATACTTAGATAGGTAATCTAGGTATATTTATTTATGCTAAACCTTGCCATGATTGTTTGCCCATCATATGCCATGACATCATGTCTATTTTTGCATTCATGTTTTAATTATGAAAAATCCAAAAATACCATGTCATGACATTCATACATCATGTAGTTATAGGATATT
Source organism: Zingiber officinale (assembly GCF_018446385.1). NCBI lineage: Eukaryota > Viridiplantae > Streptophyta > Magnoliopsida > Zingiberales > Zingiberaceae > Zingiber > Zingiber officinale. Next base: position 2,025,040 of record NC_056007.1, on the reverse strand, counting down.
TTCTTTTGAAAATTATTTCATTTTGATGTATGTCATAACATAATCATGCATTAAGTTTAATTCCTTGTAATTAAGGACAAATGACATTTGACAACACTTATTAACAAGTGACATCCTAGGTGGATGTCTAATATCTCTAAAATGCCTAGATAGATATGCATGATCCCTAGAATAGGGCAAAACCAAAATCTCACATCTCACAAGGACTATAAGGTGACTTGTATGTGTTTTAGTGCACATTAGATACAAGTGAGATGTTAGGAAGATGCACAAAACTCAAGATGTTGATTTAGTGCATTCTTTTGAGTTTTAGGTTCATCAAAACACATAGTTATGTGTTTTCCCATCATTGGGAAAGCTAATGTACAAGTCATGTGCATTAAGCCCAAGGAATGTGATGGGATATTGGTTTTGAAAATTATTTTAAAATGCTTTTGGAAAACCTTGGTGAAGGCTATCTTTTGATAGTAATCACCATTGAATAGTTAGACACAAACTTGAAAAAAACGCTAAAGTTTTAGCAAGTTTTCAAGCTTGTGTCAATCTTTGAAAATATGATGTATTTTCATATAAAACTATTTTTCCATGATAAAGTATGCCCTAAATAATATCTACACAAAATTTCATGATTTTTGGATTTTTTTAGAATTTTCTAGGGGTTTCTGAAGTTGGCTAAATTTGAAATTCAGCAACTATCAGAGCTCCGATCGATCCATGGATCGATTGGAGTGCCTGAATCGATCAGTCGATCGATTCAGAAGGCATTTCTCGCGAGCAGAAGCTCGCTGGATCGATCAGCCGATCGATCTACTCATCCTGAATCGATTAGTGGATCGATTCAGCTAGGTTCAATCGATTGGAACCCAATTCCAATCGATCCAGGATGCTGATTTTGGCTGAGAAAGCCTGATTTCAGCATTTTGAACCGTGTTTAGTCAATGTAACCATTCCAAACCCCTCAAAATACATTTGTATACATAAAAAGGGTGTTTTCATTTTGAAAACAAGGATGGATTGGTTAAGGAAGACTAAATTGAAGTTTAGGTTGAGGTTTGTTTCAAATTTTGAACATTTGAACCTCAAAACTTCTAAATTTGGGTTTTCTAAAGGTTTAGGGATTCCAAGTCATTGTTGGTGCAATGACAGAAGTTACCACCATGTCTTTAGGGGGAGGGACTCTTTAAAGACATGAAAAATTATCTTTCATGAACCTTGGAGGGTGGTTAACCTTCTTTAGAGAAAATGCTCATGAATGAGCAATTGAACTTGAAATGGGGAGTGGATATCCTCATTATTTCAAGTGGTTGAAAAATTCTCAAGGTTGGGCATTTGTCTACATTGAGGGAGAATGTAGGGAAAATGAAGGGTATGAGACCTTCATTATGATGTTGATCACAACCTTGAGAAACTCTTAAGGGGGAGAGCTTCAAAAGGGATAAAGGTTTAACGAGTGATGTTGTACCAATGATGAGTATCTCTTCAGGGGGAGAGGTAGTGTTTGTTTGATGTGTGCCAATAGGGGGAGAATGTGTGGTTTAAGTTAGGCCTTCATTACCTATGGGGGAGTTCATAGGGGGAAAATGAAGGGAACCAACTTTCATACGTTGGCATGAAGAGAGTTAAGGCTATGGGATTAGCTTAACTCAGAGTGGTCGTAACTTAAAGGTATTGTCAAACATCTAAAAGGGGGAGATTGTTGGTGCAATATCCTTTAGGTCAAGGTTGACTGAATTGACCAAGCTTGAGTCTTGGTCATAGTTTCGATGTTTGACAATACATGTAGACACATGGACAATGCAGGTGCAGTTGTTCATGTGGGGAGATTCTGATCAGGGACTGATCAGTATGGATGAAGAAGAGTCAAGTAGGTTACCTGACTGGGAAGTCCTAACTGGGATGTTAGGCAAAAGGAAAGTCCTGGTGAGTGAAGCCAGGCAGAAGGAAAGTCCTGGTGAGTGAAGCCAGGTAGAAGAGAAGTCCTGGTGAGTGAAGCCAGGCAGAAAGAAAGTCCTGGTGAGTGAAGCCAGGCAGAAGAAAAGTCCTGGTGAGTGAGGTCAGGCAGAAGAGAAGTCCTAGTGAGTGAAGCTAGGCAGATTGGAAGTCCTGGTGAGTGAAGCCAGGCAGAAGAGAAGTCCTAGTGAGTGAAGCTAGGCAGATTGGAAGTCCCGGTGAGTGAAGCCAGGCACGGGGGAAAATCCAGATGGGTCAAGGTTGACCAGACATCAGGTGAAAGTTCAAGTAGGTCAAAGGAATCGACCGGATACTTGGCAAGAGGTGAAAGTCCAAGTAGGTCAAAGGAATTGACCGGATACTTTGCAAGAGGAGGAAAGTTCAAGTAGGTCAAAGGAATTGACCGGATACTTGGCACGAAGAGAAAAGTCCAAGTGGGTCAAAGAGATTGACCGGACACTTGGTGGAGAGTCCTGGCAGGTCAAGGAAGTGACCAGATGCTAAGCATGATGTACCAACAGGTCAAGGTTGACCGGATGTTGGTTTGAGAGGCTTGGGACTTGGTTTTGGGCAAAAACCAAGAGCTGGATCGATCCGTGGATCGATCCAGGCTTTTCCCAGCGAACAGAAAGCCTCTGGATCGATCAGTGGATCGATCCAAGCTTTTCCCAGCGAACAGAAAGCCTCTGGATCGATCAGTGGATCAATCCAGAGGTCCCAATCGATCAGTGGATCGATTGGGACGCTGCTGCTTCGCGCGATAAGCTCTGGATCGATCCAGGCGTGTTTCCAGAGCACAGAGGCGCTCTGGATCGATCCGTGGATCGATCCAAAGCCTCCCCGATCGATTGGGAGTTTTCGAATCGATCGGGATCCGACCGTTGCGTCGTATTTGAGCTGCAGGAGGGCGTCTCTTTCGGTAGTTCTCCACTGTTTTCATTTCAGATCTCTCGCCAGCTCCTCCACAGCGCTCTCAAAGCTCAGATCGCCAGTTCTTGAAGGATCTTGGAGGTTTTCCAAGTCAAGAGACGGATCAAAGCCAAGAAGAGAAGTTAGGGTTAGGGTTTTCTGTACTCATTGTAATCTTTGCGCTTGTATTTTGTTTCCCTTTCCTTTCTTCTTGTATTGAGAGTCTTGTAGGGCTTCTCCGCCTTCGGTAGTTACCGAAAAGGAGTGTTCATTAGTGGAGGGTGCGTGCGTTGTGTGGATCCTTGGATTAGTCACCTCCTTTAGAGATGGATACCAAGTAAAATCCAAGTGTTAGCGTGTTTGTAATTGTTTCTTTGTATTTCCGCTGCCATTTCTTGAAGAAACAAGCAACGAAGCGCAACCAAGTGAGACGAGCACGCGACGTGCTATTCCCCCCCCCCCCCCCCCCTCAGCTACTTTTCGATCCCAACAATCTCTTGAACTAAAAGTCATTCCAACTTTCAAGTTAGGGTTCTTGCATCCTTGATTGGGTCGAACAGTGGAAATTTCATGGATTAATATCACCATCATCATAATCCAAATTATTGTATAAGTCATTACTGTCAACAAAATTATGATCACCTTCTACATTCGGCATCCCAGCTAAAACCTTCTTAGGAATTCATTGATAATCAACCATCACCATATCATTCAACATTCCCACGTCATGATCGACATGACTATCAAAAGTCCTATCATCTTTCTCAAACTCATAATCACTATCATGAAACTCTTCTTCTTTCTCATAATCATCATCATCCTCTAATCCACTTCCTTTTCTGAACCTACTTCACTACTGCTAGCAATCTCATCATCACATTCATATACTATATATATCTCCACTTTGGTTAATTGGGATGTTATCTTTAATTGTCGATACATTTGCATCATTCCTCAAATATCTATCATTGCTTGAATTAGGCCCTATTTTGTGCCAAAATAGAGGAACCTCCATCTCTTTGAAACCTAATTCCTCGACAAATAAATACAAATGAAGCATTTTCAGTTTATTTGCATCCATCCAGTCATAATATTCAATACTTCCCCAACATATTCTTTCAATGAACTTGTGCCCTTCATTTTTCCGTTATAATATAGTTTCAAACTAACAAATGAATCATCTCCAATGTTACCTGTAAATAAATACAAAAATTCAGAGGTTTGGTCCAACAAATAGTTAAATAAAATAGTTGTATATAGTTCATCAATAATTAAACAATAAAGATAACTTCTTTTTATCAAAGAAGTATAAATATCATAGTCCGGGGTGCAACTCAAGAAGCTTCTACTTAGTCTCTCTATCAGAGATCAATAGAAGGAGCTTTTCTTTACTTTAAACCACAAAGAATAACAAAATCAGTGCCAAATAACCAATAAACAAATGATTTAGCTACAAAATAATTAAGACAAAGTTACCTGTATTTCAAAATTATCCTATCATAATTTTTTAAACTACCCATTATTTGAATTAAGAAAATACCAATTCAGTAAATTAATAAATGCTTCAATAAATGTTCAACACAATATGTTTTAGAAAAACTAATGTAAAAAATCGGACCTTACTTTTCAAAATATATTGAAGGACTTTGATACAAGAAAAAATATATATATTGAAGTTAATCGCACAAAAATCTGGTCTCGCCAACGTTAAAACTGAGTAACAAAAATAAAAAACATCAAAAAACTTACAATTAAGCCTCTCGATTATGCTTTCTTCCCGTCGCTTCCCGTCACCGCCCAATGTCCGATTGGAATCGGCCGGGTGTGCGATGGAATTTGGAAAAAAGAGGAAGGTAGATTTTGAGGATTAGGGTTTGTAACTTAGAAAGAATAGGGTTTGAGATTTAAGCTGCGTGTCTTCCGACTCACGTGCAAATCAAGTGAGTGCCCCGTTAGATGTCAACAGATAATTTGGTAGTTGGGATATTTTATTGAAAATAAATGTATGAATTATCAAAAAGATTTGAGGAACATAAATGAAAAATCATGAAAATAATAAGGACATCTTAAGGCATTATATTATCTCGTAATTTCTAACTTGTGCATTGGGTTTTCATATATATATATATATATATATATATATATATATATATATATATATATATATATATATATATAGTGTTGATACTGTGCACGTATATATATATATATATATATAGTGTTGATACTGTGCGCGACGCGCACAGTACGCGACTGTGCGCGTCGCGCACTGCACAATATCAACTTCTTTTTTATTTTTTTTTAATTTTTAAATTAAAAAATTTCTTTACAATTTTATTTATAGGGTTCAGGCTTTGAGTATAGTGTTAAAGTTATTTTTTTTTAGATTTTACCTATAGGGTTTAGGCTTTCTAATTAGGTTATAGTGTTTGATTTAAAAAATAAAATAAAATAAAAATAATTTAAGTATTTATTGAGTATTGTAATGTGTTTAGGGGATATATCTATATATTAAATTTTAAATAAGGAAATGTTGAATTTTTTAAATTAAAAAAACTAAAAAAAATAAAAATAAAATAAAAAACTAAAGAGAATATATATATATATATATATATATATATATATATATATATATCTCATATATATATATATATATTTATATATATATATATATATATATATATATATATATATATATATATATATATATATATATATATATATATATATATATATATAGTTTTGATCTCCTGCGCGATGCGCAGCGGAAGTCTTACTTAGAGAATTTAAAAACTTTTCTTACTTTAACATTACCATAGACATAAAAGAACCACATAGCATACCCATCATAATTTTTAAGTCTCAATACCCAAACACATACTTAATGTCATGGAGTCATAAAGTAAAAATATCAACATGACATATTTCTTATTAAACAAAAGCAGGTCTTTTCCTTTAGCCAATCCACTACCACACACATCCTTCTAGCCCCTCCTGCTGCTCCCCTAGTACATCCATTCCTTGCCTTTATATGTGGTACAAGAAAGTAAGCTGTGAGCACTCATGGCTCAGTAAGTTCCTTTCCTACTCATAAAAATCGTAAAGCATATTAAAATCACAAATCATGAGGCACAAAGACAAATTTATCATATCAAGCAGCATATCATGGCATATCGTAACATAACATAAAGTAACATGACATAATATAATGTGATCATCAAATGTATCCTGACATAGCATAACATCATCATAAATATCATGGCATAATCATAGAGTATAGCAAGGTAAATTCCTAAACATACATCATGCAACATATGCAACATGTCTTTTAAAAATTTATAATATACATACTTAAATATAATCTCAACATGATTAGGGCCCCGACTTGTACCACATACATAAATGCGCGCGTCCTATGTAGGTCCAAGGTAGCAAGTCTTGAACCCTACAAGACATACATACTAGGCCCGTTTCTTAGTCCATCGACCTAGGGGCACTTAGGAGCCCATCCCTAACGAGGCCCGTTTCTTAGTTCATCGACCCCGGGGCGCTTATAGAGCCCACCCTTGGTACAAGCCATACATAAAGTAAAATAGCATGTCATACATATCATAGTTCTTATCCTTTCATGCATATCATGGTTCTTAACATATCATAAAACATGCATATTTGGGCACACAGCACATGCATGAATCATAGCGTACATCATGAACATATCACTTATCATATCATAAAGCATGCATATTTGGGCACACAGCACGTGCATGGATCATAAGCTTGCATAATGAACATGTCATTTTATCATATCATAAAGCATGCATAATTGGGCACATAGCACCTACATGGATCATAAGCATACATAAAAGAGCATATCACTTATCATAAGAAGACATAACCATTCATGGAATCATTAAATAACATTTCTTGATTCATTACATAGCATGTGAGGTACATCTAGGTCACTAAACCCATATGGCCGAAAGTCATGAGTAGGGCATGATCTCTAGACAACACACAAACATAAAAATCTCATGATATCTTCACATACTAGCATAAGAAAGGTCATAAGCATGTTAACCTAAATTTTTAAGCCCTCCTAGGTTTCTAATTCTTTCATGGCCGAAACCTTCATGAAGAGCAATCAAGTTCTAAGCAACATGCAAACATGTAAACCCTAAACACATATCATATCATATTTCATAAGGAACAACTTAAGCATGTTTAGTTTGGGTTCTAAGTTCCTTAAGCTTCTAACCTTATCATGGCCGAACCCTAGCATGTCTCATTCTAGGTTACAAGTAGCATGAAAGTGTTGAACCCTAAGCCAATATCTTATACATTTTCATGAGGAACATCATAAGCACATTTGTTTTAAATTCCAAACTTCCTAAACCCATTAACTCAAGGTGGCCGAAACATATCAATCATGGAACTAGGTTTTTAGTGGCATAAGAGCATGAAAACCACAACTACATTTCATAGCATACATCACAAGAACATCATAAGCATATACAAGTTGGGTTCTAAATTTCTCTAGGCCTTTAAACTAGTAGTGACCGAAACATATCAAGCATGGAACTAAGTTTCTAGGGGCACAAGAGCATGGAAACCACAACTACATTTCATAGCACTTATCACAAGAAACATTATGAACATATATAAGTTGGGTTCTAAATTTTCTCTAGGCCTTTAAACTAGTAGTGGCCGAAACATATCAAGCATGAAACTAAGTTTCTAGGGGCACAAGAGCATGGAAACCACAACTACATTTCATAGAATTTATCACAAGAACATCATGAGCATATCTAAGTTAGGTTCTAAGTTTTCCTAGGCCTTTAACCCAAGGGTGGCCGAAACATGTGAGCTTGGTTTTGTTTTTTCATATGACCTAAAAGCATGGAAACCCTACACAATTTTCATGGCAACATTACAAGGAACAACATGGGTAAACTTAGTTTAAAATCTAAGCATCCTAGCTTTAAAACTTAGTGTGGCCGAAAGTTACATGTAACCAATCTTCTATGTAACAAGTAACCATAAGAACATCAACTAGTTTCATATCATTTTATCAAGAAGGTCATGAGCCTCCTAGACTTGGTTTAAACTTTCCTATACTTCAAATCTCATCATTGTTAGGATCCTTTGTACTCGGCTAGAGAGGGGGGTGTGAATAGCCGGCCCCAATCTTTCGCGTTTCTTCCTACGATTAGGTTAGTGCAGCGGAAATACAACGTAGAAAGAAAAAGGAAGAAGAAATCAAACCTCAACGCAAGGATGTAACGAGGTTCGGAGATGATACTCCTACTCCTCGGCGTGTCCGTGAGGTGGACGAGCCCTATCAATCCGTCGGTGGATGAGCCCCCGGAGAACCGGCTAATACAATATACTCCTTGTGGGTGGAGAAACCTCGCCACAAGCGTTTGCAACAGCAAACAAAGAGTACAAGAACAGTAAGAAAAGCAGTACAATATGAATACAATAGCACTCTACCAATTTCTTGCTTTCTTGTCGACTGGAGGTGAAGCAGCAACTTCACAACCCAAACGCAGCAGCTGGTCGACGACTGGAAGCTCACGCGAAGCTTCGGGGGCGAGCTCAATCAAAGCTCAGTTGAAGCAGAAGCTTCAGCAGCAGAAGAACATAAGTTCAAGAAGAAAGGAAGAAGAGGCCCTGTAGAAGCCCTCAGCCCCTTTATACCTGCGAAGGAGAAACAGCGAAGAAACTAGCCGTTGCAACGCAACGGCTAGAACCCTGATCGGTCTGCGGACCGACACGGCCGATCGGTCGATCCCCCCCTGCCCGATCACCGGTGCCCCCGCTCTGCGCTGCGTCGAGCGCCTGGACGCCGGCTTCCTGACGGTCCCCGGCACGATTCCAGCCTCCCAGACAGAATCGCTCGTCTCTTGATCGGTCGTGGAGCCCGATCAGGCATACACCTGATCGGTCCCTGGACCGATCAGGAGCTTCTTTCTTCACTTCTGATCGTCGCCTGATCGGTCTGTGGACCGATCAGGAACTCCACAGTATGCTACTGAGTGGAATCTGATCGGTCACCAGACCGATCAGGAAACACTGAGTATCACTGGATCGGTCTGCGGACCGATCCAACTCCTAGGTTTAGAGTGCCCCCTCTAACCTAGTTCGGAGAACGAGCTACCAAGCCCTCTCCGACTCCATATGCCAAGCTTCACTCACTTGGACTTAACAACACCAGATGTCCGATCACCCTTGATCCATCTGGATTTTCCCTTGCCCGGCTTCACTCACCAGGACTTTCACCTAGCTTCACTCACTAGAGTTTTCACACTGCCTAACATCCCAGTTAGGACTTTCTCACTGCCTGGCTTCACTCACCAGGACTTTCCAACTGCCTAACATCCCAGTTAGGACTTTCCCACTGCCTGGCTTCACTCACCAGGACTTTCCACACTGCCTAACATCCCAGTTAGGACTTTCCCACTGCCTGGTTTCACTCACCAGGACTTTCCACACTGCCTAACATCCCAGTTAGGTCTTTCCCTTGTGCCAAGCTCCCTGCTTGGACTTTTCCAGTGCCAAGTCTCCATACTTGGACTTTTCCCGTGCCAAGTCTCCACACTTGGACTTCTCGCGTGCCAAGCTCCCTGCTTGGGCTTTTCCGTTGCCAAGTCTCCATACTTGGACTTTTTCCCGAATCAGGTCAACCAGGTCAACCTTGACCTACGGTTGCACCAATAATCTCCCAAACATCTATTCTTGTCCCATATCAAGAATACAACTCTTCCACGAGTGTCAAACATCAACATGCAACTCAACTAGGTCAACCTCGACCTAAGGTTGCACCGACAATCTTCCCAAGTCAAACATCAAAATACAACTCGAGTCAAGTCACCTCGAGTCGGGTCAACCAGGTCAACCTTGACTTAAGGTTGCACCAACAATCTCCCCCTTTTTGATGTTTGACAAAACCCATAATCAAGTTAGGTTAACCCGATAACCTAACTTAGGTTTTCCAACCATCTTCCAATGTCCAATGTTCTTTCCTTGAACATTCTCTGGACATTCTCCCCTTAGGTTAACCCGATAACCTAACTTGGGTTCTCCAATAATTCTCCCCCTTTTTGACATACATCAAAAAGAATTCCAATGTTCTTCCTTGAACATTCCTTGACATTCTTCCCCTAGCTTAGGTTAACCCGATAACCTAACTTGGGTTCTCCAATAATTCTCCAATGAACGCTCTCCCCTTTTTGACACACATCAAAAAGAAAAAAGGAGGGTATCAAGGTCAAGAGTTTCTTCCTAATGAAAGTCCCATACCTTTCATTGAAACTCTTAATTTCCCCCTTGATACTAAACTCAACAATCAACTTAGTGATAATCCCATATCACTAATCCTTAAAAGTATTTTGGAGTAAAAACTCCCCCTAAAAGTCAACTCCCCCTTGACAATTAGGTAAACACTCCCCCTAAAGGTCAACTCCCCCTTGACCATTGCACCAACAATGTCTTGGAGAGTTTCAAACCTTTAGAAATCCACAAAACCCAACTTCCAGAGCTGAAATTTCAGACAACCAGTCGAAAAATAGCAAGTTGGCACGCCCTGATCGGTCACCAGACCGATCAGGGATTCCCTGGATCGGTCACGCGATCCAGTACTTTCGGACCGATCAGCAACCTCCGATCGGTCCACATATCAGAATTTCTGATTTTCCTTCCGAAATTCAGAAACTCCTAGAAAATTCCAGAAAATTCGAAAAATTATGAAATTTTGAGGATACATTCCTCATAACATATACTATCATGGAAAAATAATTTTCGATGAAAATAACTTCCATTTTTCAATCTTGATACAAAGTTCAAAAACTCTGAAATAGTTCAAGTTTAACTCAACTTTGTATCACAATGTTCAATGATGAATGCTATCACTAGGAAAGCTTCATCAAGGTTTTTCAAATCAATTTTAAAATGCTTTTAAAACCATTTGAATTTAGGACCATAATCTTAGGGCTAAATGTACATGACTTGTACACAAGCTTTCCCTATGATCCCCGATTTCTTGAATTAGGGTCATCTAGGTACAAGAATAATGCACCTTGATCCTAACTCATGATCCTAATATCTCACACACATCTAAGGTGTATCAAACCACATTCAAGTCAATTTGATGTGAGATATGGGTTAAGGTCATCTTAGGCTAAGTTCTCATGCATTTTCTAAACTACACTTTGATCTCAATATCAAAATGTGTTTTTATCCTTAAATCAATTTCATTGATTCTTAATGCAAGAGATGATGACATGGCATGAAATAATATCATAAATGAAAACATGTGCCAATGTCATGATGTCATGGCATAAAGTTTGAAACTTAAATAAACATGACATATAAATAACCTAAGCATTATCATGACATTTCAAATGATCATAAATTAAATATGATGTCATGACATGGCAAATGGCAAACAACCATGGTAAGTTAACACAAATAAAATACTTAGATTACCTATCTAAGTATCCTTAATCACTTAGCTAACTTAAATTCTAATCCTAGATTGCCCAAAGTGCTCCAAGAAAATGTCAAGACCCAAATTGGCATTTCTTGATTTCTTGTTTGATTTATACCATTTAAAAAATTCTACAAGAGTAGCACTTCTAAATTAAGGCCCGGATTGCCTTGATTACCTAAGAGAATATCAAAATCCCAATTTGATATTTCTCTAGGTTTTTCCAAATTGTGTCAATTTAAAGTAAGATTAATATATTCTCACTTTGGCACACTTTACTCTTCCAAGGAGTGAATGATAAAGATTATTCCATTCCATTTTCAAAGGTTCCCAAAAACCTTGAAAATGCTCCTTGAGTGTCAATTCCCTCAAAGTTGGGTTAACTACCCTTCTTATTGGAGTTGACACTCTCTAACCCATCTATGGGGTAGAGAAGATGCTCCTAGGAACCCAATACCTATTAGAGCTCATTGGGTTCACTAAATATTCACTAGGGATAACTTCCCTAGCAACCCTCCTAATGACCCTCTTAGGCTTTAAAGCCTTGGTCATTTGGGACTCATCAAAATCAACTCTAGGGGTGACTCCCCTTGTGACCTTGGTGATGGTCTTCCTAGCCCTAGTTTTTGTTCCATAATCGAATGGAACATTATGGTAAGTGGGCTTGACCACTTGGGACTTAGGTTTGTGACCCAAATCTTTCTTGTCCTTGAACATTGGTTTTTGACCCTTAGAGCCTAGAGATGACTTCTCCAAATTCTTAAGAGCCTTTTCCAAAGTATCAAGTCTTGACCTCAAGACTTGATTTTCCTTCTCTAATACCTCAATTTTTGATTTATCACTCTTCCTTGAGGTATTCCTAGGCATATGTCTAGTTGATTTGGGATTCCTACCTAGGTTATCCTTAGCCTTAGATAGTTTGATCCTAGTGTTAGCCTTTCTAGAATTATCCTTATCTAGACTCACATGTTTAGCTCCTAAGCACATGTATTGATTCCTAAGGTTATCATGCTTGTCATTATCGACAAATGCAATAAAATTCCTAGCATGCATTTTATTAGAATTGCAAAAATGAACCTTAGAGGTTACCTTAGAGTTTGCCTTAGCTCCCCCTATCGATGTGCCCGGTCTCTTGCCCTTGTGAGGTTGCTTCCCCCTCGGACAATGGCTCCTATAGTGTCCCCTTTGCTTGCATTGGAAGCACACGATGTGCTCCTTGCCCTTGCGTTTCGGGACTCCGGCTTCCTTGACCTTTGGCGCCGGTGGAGTCTTTCTTACCCTCTTTGGACACTTACTCTTGTAATGTCCATGTTCCCTACACTCAAAGCACATAATGTGTAATTTAATTGAGCTTAAATTGCTTGAGTTACCTAGGGTTGAGGGTGGATGCGAGCTCTCTTCTTCATCCCTTTCGGAGGTAGAAGCTTCTTCTTCTTGCTCCGAACTTGAAGAAGAACTCTCCTCCTCTTCGTCCTTAGATGTTGAGTAACCCTCAACTTCTAAATCCATTCCTCCATGAAATGAGCTCCTTGGCTCACTTGACTCCTCTTCATGGCTTGAAGTGGAGTTCCCCTCATGGAACTTAGCCAAGTTGTTCCACAATTCCTTGGCATTGTTGTATCCACCTATCTTACATAGAATGTCATTAGGTAATGAGAATTCAAATACTTTCATTACCTCGTCGTTGATTGTGGATTGGTGGATTTGCTCCTTCGTCCACTTCTTCTTCTCAAGAGGTTTTCCTTCTTTATCCATCGGAGGAGTGAAGCCTAATTGTACACAACTCCAATTTTCAATGTTAGTCATAAGGAAATACTTCATCCTTACCTTCCAATATGCGAAGTCGTCGCGATCGTAGAAAGGTGGAATGGTGATGTCTTCTCCAAGTTGATCCATCTCTAGCTTGTGCTCCCTCGGGTGTTAATCCGGCGAAGAGCGACCTCGCTCTGATACCACTTGTTAGGATCCTTTGTACTCGGCTAGAGAGGGGGGTGTGAATAGCCGGCCCCAATCTTTCGCGTTTCTTCCTACGATTAGGTTAGTGCAGCGGAAATACAACGTAGAAAGAAAAAGGAAGAAGAAATCAAACCTCAACGCAAGGATGTAACGAGGTTCGGAGATGATACTCCTACTCCTCGGCGTGTCCGTGAGGTGGACGAGCCCTATCAATCCGTCGGTGGATGAGCCCCCGGAGAACCGGCTAATACAATATACTCCTTGTGGGTGGAGAAACCTCGCCACAAGCGTTTGCAACAGCAAACAAAGAGTACAAGAACAGTAAGAAAAGCAGTACAATATGAATACAATAGCACTCTACCAATTTCTTGCTTTCTTGTCGACTGGAGGTGAAGCAGCAACTTCACAACCCAAACGCAGCAGCTGGTCGACGACTGGAAGCTCACGCGAAGCTTCGGGGGCGAGCTCAATCAAAGCTCAGTTGAAGCAGAAGCTTCAGCAGCAGAAGAACAGAAGTTCAAGAAGAAAGGAAGGAGTGGCCCTGTAGAAGCCCTCAGCCCCTTTATACCTGCGAAGGAGAAACAGCGAAGAAACTAGCCGTTGCAACGCAACGGCTAGAACCCTGATCGGTCTGCGGACCGATCATCATAGGTCATGATCGGTCCCCAAGACCGATCCTGATCGGTCCGCGGACCGATCAGATGATCCTCAGTAGCCCACTGAGTGGATACTGATCGGTCCTCGTCTCTTGATCGGTCGTGGAGACCGATCAGGCATACACCTGATCGGTCCCTGGACCGATCAGGAGCTTCTTTTTTCACTTCTGATCGTCGCCTGATCGGTCTGTGGACCGATCAGGAACTCCACAGTATGCTACCGAGTGGAATCTGATCGGTCACCAGACCGATCAGGAAACACTGAGTATCACTAGATCGGTCTGCAGACCGATCCAACTCCTAGGTTTAGAGTGCCCCTCTAACCTAGTTCGGAGAACGAGCTACCAAGCCCTCTCCGACTCCATATGCCAAGCTTCACTCACTTGGACTTAACAACACCAGATGTCCGATCACCCTTGATCCATCTGGATTTTCCCTTGCCCGGCTTCACTCACCAGGACTTTCACCTAGCTTCACTCACTAGAGTTTTCACACTGCCTAACATCCCAGTTAGGACTTTCTCACTGCCTGGCTTCACTCACCAGGACTTTCCAACTGCCTAACATCCCAGTTAGGACTTTCCCACTGCCTGGCTTCACTCACCAGGACTTTCCACACTGCCTAACATCCCAGTTAGGACTTTCCCACTGCCTGGTTTCACTCACCAGGACTTTCCACACTGCCTAACATCCCAGTTAGGTCTTTCCCTTGTGCCAAGCTCCCTGCTTGGACTTTTCCAGTGCCAAGTCTCCATACTTGGACTTTTCCCGTGCCAAGTCTCCACACTTGGACTTCTCGCGTGCCAAGCTCCCTGCTTGGGCTTTTCCGTTGCCAAGTCTCCATACTTGGACTTTTTCCCGAATCAGGTCAACCAGGTCAACCTTGACCTACGGTTGCACCAATAATCTCCCAAACATCTATTCTTGTCCCATATCAAGAATACAACTCTTCCACGAGTGTCAAACATCAACATGCAACTCAACTAGGTCAACCTCGACCTAAGGTTGCACCGACAATCTTCCCAAGTCAAACATCAAAATACAACTCGAGTCAAGTCACCTCGAGTCGGGTCAACCAGGTCAACCTTGACCTAAGGTTGCACCAACAATCATAACCGAATCTTCATAAGCATGTAATAAGATTCATAGTCAACATACAATCATGGCATAACATTATAACTTCATATCTTGTCTTAGGAAAAATCTTAGCATGCTTAGTTTTTAGGTTTAAAACTCTCCTAGGCCTTTAGTTCTTCCATGGCCGAACATTCACGAGCATGGAAATGGAGTTTCAAACAACATACAAGTAAGAGAAAAAGTTAACAACATCATTATCATAGGGTACATAACACAAGAATAAGGGAACATGCTTAGTTTGAGTCTTAAGCTTACCTAGTCCTCTTGTTCATGCTTGGCCGAGAGTCTAGGGTTCATGGATCTAAGTTTTCATTGTTCATTCTAGCATGGAAACCTTAGATTAACCTCTTATATAAGATACATGTCACAAAAATAAATAATAAGCATATCTAGTTACAATTTTCTTAAACACTTCCTCTTGTCTTGGCCGAAATTCTCATAAAGCAAACCTTAGGTTTTTAAGCGATCTATCTTCATGGAAAACCATATAATCTATTGTACCACAGGTGAGGGGAAGCTTACCTAGTGTTCCCTTGTTAATCCTTAAAGAAATGGTACCCTTGGTGAAGAAGAAGGAGGCTAGCACTCCTTTTGATTTCTCTTGCTTGGAAGGGTGCACCTTGAAGGTTCCTTCTTGTAATTTAGTTTCCTCTTAGGGAGAAACCTAAACTTGGCTTGTGGAGATGAGGGAGGAGGGCTTCTAGTTTCGGCAATGGTGAGGGAGAAAGAAGAAAAATGAAATCCTTTCCTTTCTTTCCTTTTTATGCTAAGTGGGTGGAAGATACAAAGATGAACTTTGCTTCCCTTTTTCCTTAATTCATGCATGTATTTTTTTAATGAGAATATGTCCTCATTCCTTTCCCTTAATTCTTCTCTTCATTATTCTCTTAAACTCCACGAAAATAGAGAAGGAAAAGGAAGAAAGACAACTTGTCTTTTGCTTACTCCTTTTCTTAACCAAGAGGTAAACAAGAGGAATAAACCTACTTGATTTTCTCTTGTTCCCTCACTTAATCATATCCTCACTTTTAACTACAATTCCCATCATTTTCCATTCATATGTTATTCATTATCCTAGTGGTTATCATACATAACTTTATTTCTATCCTTTGTGAGAGGTTCAAGGTTCAAACCTTCACCTCTTTTTTTTATTTCTCTTATTTCTTTTTCTTTTGATTCTTCTTTTATGCTCTAAAGCAAATAACACCCATATACTTATCTTATAATTTTGTGGGTGTTATAGTACCCCATACCTCATAGAAAGTTCGTCCTCGAACTTAAAATAGCTTCGTCAGGTGGTGCCGGACTTTCTGCTGAGTGCATCGGCTACCTTGTTTGCTTTACCAGGGTGATAAAATATCTCGCAATCATAGTCCTTGACTAGCTCGAGCCATCTGCATTGTCTAATATTGAGGTCTTTCTGCGTGAAGAAATATTTTAGACTCTGGTGGTCTGTATAAATCCTGCACTGAACCCATACAAGTAATGCCTCCATGTCTTTAGGGCGAAGACCACCGCTGCTAGCTCTAAATCATGAACGGGGTAATTCCTTTCATGTTCTTTGAGTTGTCTAGAGGCATAGACAATGACTTTGCCATCTTGCATAAGTACAGCTCCGAGTCCTAAAAAGGAAGCATCGCTATACATATCAAAATCCTTGTTGCTTTCCGGAAGAGTAAGAATCGGAGCACTGGTCAATCTCCGTTTTAGTTCCGTAAAACTTTTCTCGCAGTCGTCCGTCCATTCATACTTTTTATTCTTCTTGGTGAGAACGGTCATCGGGGCTGCTATCTTAGAGAAGTCCTCTACAAACTTCCTGTAGTAGCCTGCTAGCCCAAGAAAACTTCTGACTTCATTGGCGTTCTTTGGCCTATTCCAGTTGCTTACAGCCTCAATCTTATTCGGATCCACCATTACTCCATCCTTGGAGATAATATGACCCAAGAATGATATTCGATCAAGCCAGAACTCACATTTGGAGAATTTTGCATATAGTCATTTTTCTCGAAGGATCTGCAATACCGTATTCAGGTGTTCGGCATGCTCTTCTTGGGTTCTCGAGTAGATGAGAATATCGTCAATGAAGACAATCACAAATTTGTCAAGATACGCCGCAAAAACCCGATTCATCAAATCCATGAACACAGCAGGGGCATTTGTCACTCCGAAGGGCAAAACTACAAACTCATAATGCCCATATCTTGTTCGAAAGGCTGTCTTCGGTATATCCTCTTGTTTCACTTTCACTTGATGATAGCCAGACCTTAAGTCAATCTTTGAGGAGATAGTTGCTCCCTTCAATTGGTCAAACAGGTCATCGATCCGCGGAAGGGGGTATCTGTTCTTGATTGTCGCGTTGTTCAGTGCTCGGTAATCTATACACATTCGCATAGACTCATCCTTCTTTTTCACAAACAGTACCGGAGCTCCCCATGGAGAGTGAGTAGGCGAATAAGTCCTTTGTCGAGCAACTCCCGTAGCTGTTCTTGAAGTTCCTTCAACTCAGTCGGTGCCATTCGGTAAGGCGCTTTAGAAATTGGTTTAATTCCCGGAACTAATTCAATCGTAAATTCTATTTCTCTATCGGGTGCTAATCCCGGTAGTTCATCAGGAAATACTTCCGGATAGTTGCATACTACTCTGACCTCTTCTAGCTTCTGGCTTCCGGTTAGTCTTGTATCAACCACGTGCGCTAGAAATCCATTACAACCTTTGTCTACCATACTTCGTGCCTTTACTGCTGATAAGAATCTTTCAGTTTCTTTCCCAGCCTGGTTTGGTACTCTGGGATTTCTATCCTTCAGCTCGGGTCTGACCTTTATTCTCATTCATTGCTTTCTGATAATGTTCCGTAATCAGTGCGCTGCTGACTAATTCCTCTGTAGTCTGCGGTCTATTAACTCCGCCGGCCACATTCAGTGCTATCTCGGGTCGAAGCATCTTCAGCATCAGTCGGACCCTTTCTCTTTCTGTACGCACTAATTTGGGACAAAGGCGTGCTAATCGGTTGAAGCGCTTTTCTGCTTCGTTCACTGATAAATCACCTTACCGGAACTCGGTGAACTCGTCGTAATGCCGGTTCGTCACTTGCGTATGGAAGAAATCTTCGAAGAACTCTGTCTCGAAGTCCGTCCAATTCATCAGATTAACTTGCCTCTTAGCTTTAACTCTTTCCCACCACATTCTCGCATCTCCGGAGAAGCAGAAAGATACGCATTTGATCTTCTCTGATTCAGGCCATTCCAGAAGTTCCACTGTGCTTTCTACTGTCTTGAACCAGGCCTGGGCATCCCACGGCTCGCAAGTACTCGAGAAGTTCTCCGGCTTCAGCCTCACTCATGTCGAACCACTGGGGCAGGAGCTACCGGTGGTACTGGTGCAACTATTGGCACAACGGGCACTGCGTTCTGAACTACTGGTGGGGTGGTAGGGGTTCCTCGTTGACCCATCAAGGTCGTGATCAACTGTTGTTGTTCCGTGATCTGACGTTGAAGATCAGTGACTACCTGAGTCAGATCTGGTGGAGTGATTGCGTCGTCTGCTCGGGTAGCACGTCTCCTAGCCATGCCTATCTTCATTAAACAATAACAAATTATCGTTATCCCTATTCGCTGTCATAAGGTTATTGCTATTCCTATCCTACCATCATGCATACCTATCCTAATTCAAAGTATAAGTAAACATGCAGAATATTAGGGCATTAACAAAAGTTAAATTAAACTAAAACAAAGAATATAAATTAAACTAAAATAAAAATTAAATTAAACTAAATCAAAGAATAAGTAAACATGCATAATATTAAGCATCCAACAAAAATTAAATTAAGCATATAAAATCTTACTTGGAGCAGCAGGATGGAGGCTTGACATGTGTGTAGTGGAAATGCTAACTTGGCTCTGATACCAGACTATAACGCCCCGCCCCTCCTGCTAAGGCGACAGGGATTACTTGGACACATACATACTTAATACAGCGGAAGTCTTACTTAGAGAATTTAAAAACTTTTCTTACTTTAACATTACCAGAGACATAAAAGAACCACATAGCATACCCATCATAATTTTTAAGACTCAATACCCAAACACATACTTAATGTCATGGAGTCATAGAGTAAAAATATCAACATGACATATTTCTTATTAAACAAAAGCAGGTCTTTTCCTTTAGCCAATCGACTACCACACACATCCTTCTAGCCCCTCCTGCTGCTCCCCTAGTACATCCATTCCTTGCCTTTATCTGTGGTACAAGAAAGTAAGCTGTGAGCACTCATGGCTCAGTAAGTTCCTTTCCTACTCACAAAAACCGTAAAGCATATTAAAATCACAAGTCAAGAGGCACAAAGACAAATTATCATATCAAGCAGCATATCATGGCATATCGTAACATAACATAAAGTAACATGACATAATATAACGTGATCATCAAATGTATCCTGACATAGCATAACATCATCATAAATATCATGGCATAATCATAGAGTATAGCAAGGTAAATTCCTAAACATACATCATGCAACATATGCAACATGTCTTTTAAAAACTTATAATATACATACTTAAACATAATCTCAACATGATTAGGGCCCCGACTTGTACCACATACATAAATGCGCGCGTCCTATGTAGGTCCAAGGTAGCAAGTCTTGAACCCTACAAGGCATACATACTAGGCCCGTTTTTAGTCCATCGACCTAGGGGCACTTAGGAGCTCATCCCTAACGAGGCCCGTTTCTTAGTTCATCGACCCCGGGGCGCTTATAGAGCCCACCCTTGGTACAAGCCATACATAAAGTAAAATAGCATGTCATACATATCATAGTTCTTATCCTTTCATGCATATCATGGTTCTTAACATATCATAAAACATGCATATTTGGGCACACAGCACATGCATGAATCATAGCGTGCATCATGAACATATCACTTATCATATCATAAAGCATGCATATTTGGGCACACAACACATGCATGGATCATAAGCTTGCATAATGAACATGTCATTTTATCATATCATAAAGCATGCATAATTGGGCACATAGCACCTACATGGATCATAAGCATACATAAAAGAGCATATCACTTATCATAAGAAGACATAACCATTCATGAAATC
This sequence comes from Zingiber officinale, assembly GCF_018446385.1. Lineage (NCBI taxonomy): Eukaryota > Viridiplantae > Streptophyta > Magnoliopsida > Zingiberales > Zingiberaceae > Zingiber > Zingiber officinale. The sequence continues at coordinate 2,004,833 of NC_056007.1, read as the reverse complement.
ATTAAATAACATTTCTTGATTCATTACATAGCATGTGAGGTACATCTAGGTCACTAAACACATATGGGCGAAAGTCATGAGTAGGGCATGATCTCTAGACAATACACAAACATAAAAATCTCATGATATCTTCACATACTAGCATAAGAAAGGTCATAAGCATGTTAACCTAAATTTTTAAGCCCTTCTAGGTTTCTAATTCTTTCATGGCCGAAACCTTCATGAAGAGCAATCAAGTTCTAAGCAACATGCAAACATATAAACCCTAAACACATATCTGTAGGACCGTTGGGCCGGCTAGGAGGGGGTTGTTGGATATCCTGCTAACACAAAAAAGAAAACAAACCCTCTTCGAACTCTTTAGGCTAACACTTGCATAATTAAGTTAAGCAGATAAATTAAAAGCATAAAGAAAAGCGAGGCACAAAAGATTTAATTGGTTACAACCGATGTGGTTGTTAATCCAAGGAAGATTAAGCTCAATAAAACTCCTTTGGGCGGAGAAGCCTCGTACAGCGTTGAAGTGCAGAAAACAGAAGCTTAGACTAAAAGAGAGTGTGCAAGCACTGGATTTACAATCAGTGAGTTCTGTTTAAGCTTCTGGACCAAGGCTATATTTATAGTCTTGGTCCAGGCGCCTGGAAGGGTTCCGGGCGCCCTGGGGGGGATAAATTTTATCCCCCAACGGTCGGATCGAGTCAAAACTCGATCCTGTTGAAAAGTCGATTCCGGACGCCCGGAAGGGTTCCGGGCGCCCCGGTCGGTTCCGAGCGCCCGGAGCCCTAAGGTCAACATAAGTTGACTTTTCGACTCCGGTTCAGCTCGTCTCGATCCAGCTCATCTCGGTCCGGGTCTGTTCGCTCCGGCTCCGTTTGCTTGGGTGATCTTTGTCATCCGGAATAGGGCTCACCCGAACCCATCTTCCGGTCTTCTCGAGCGTGCTTCCCTCCGGCTTCTCGTCCCTCGGAATTACCGCGTGTTCCTTCTCGTCCACCAGGGTACTCATCCGCAGACTTCGTCCCTCGGTCGCACCCCGTGCCGACCTTCGCGCTAGCTGCGTCTCTTGCTCCCCGAGCAATCTTCCGCTCTAGCTTTCGTACCTCGGAACCTCCTCCGGTATACTCTTCCGCAGCACCTCGTCCCTCGGACGCACAGCGTGCCGTCCTTCTCGCTAGCTGCGTCTTCCGCTCGAGTACATGTGCTCCTAAGCTCCTGCAAACTTAGACACAAGGTTAGAAACAACGTAGGACCTAACTTAACTTGTTGATCACACCAAAACAACCTTGGGGTTCCAACAATCTCCCCCTTTTTGGTGTGATCAACCCAAGTTAAGCTAGGGTCAAAAATAGATATGAAATTAAACAGTTTATTGCAATAACATGCAACATGATAGATAAAATTAAATTTTAACAGAATTTAACAGAAAATTTCAATTTTCTCTACCTCCCCCTAGACTTATACTTTCTCTTCTCCCCCTTTGGTCACAATAAAAATGGGGTTTCAAAAAAAAAAAAAACAATCTAAGGGTTAAAGACTTAGAAAAAAAATACCTCTAAACAAAAGAATTTCCAAGTCATTAAGATCCTTTTTAGAGCAATTTCGAGAACTTTGAAAATTTTGCAATAATTTTCACCAAAAAAAATCATTCTAAGAAAATTTAGCAAAATTAATAACGTAAAAAATTTTCTTTGCATTTATTTAATTGTTGTTCTAATGCTCTTTATCAACAGGATTTAAATTTCCATTTTAATTTATCAAAACTTCTTAAAACACACTGTTTCAAATTTAATGTCACAAATATTAAACATGCAACAATTTGTACATGTTAATTTCTATTATTTTTTTGAATTTCAACTTCACAAAAATATTCAAATAGCATAAATTCTAACTTGATAAAATTCCTCAATAATATAAAAAAATCTTTTGGCAATGTGCAAAATTCGTTTGAAAGAATATTTTGTAATTTTCCAGAATTTTTTAACAATAAGAATTTGCAGGAATCTATTAATAATAGGTTTCTTAATCCGAAAATATTTTTTGATGAATTAATTTCTAATTCATAAAACTTTTTCAATAAAGTAATTTGTACTTCCAAATTTTTAGGACCAGAAAAAGTTTTCGATAATATTTCTAAGTTGCATAATTCTTTCGAAAAACTTCTTTGTGATTCACAAAAGTTTTTTAGCAAAGTTTCCAACTTGCAAAATTCTTTTGTTAAGATATTTTGAAATTCGAAGAACTCTTTCGATAATATTTCAAATTTGCAGGATAAGTTTGACAATTGATTTTCTAATATAAAAAACTCTTTCGATGATTCGCAAAAATTTTCAGGCAATTCTTCGATTGAATCATTCAATTGATCAGAGGTTCGAGTCCATACCTGACTTACCTTGTCAGTAATTGATTCTCCCCCTATCGAGTTGCTTTCTTCCGAAGATTCTCCCCCTTCATCGATCTCGGGATGTACTTCGGTTGTTGTAGTACTTACCTCGATTTCGGACTCTTCTGTCGGTGGCTCGGTGTCTATTGAGGTGTCAGCTTCTGAAGGTTCTTCGTAGAGCTGCAAAAGTTCTTTTGCGCTTTCATAATCTGCGACCTTTTTGAAATCTTCCTTTGGTATTACATTCAGAAGATAATATTTTGCTCGCCCATTTGCCATAGACTCCTCACGTTGCTTTTCGTTCCAGAGGCGTAGATCGAGTCCTTCTCCGTTCGTGTTCTTTGGTTCTTCATAACCAAATTTCATTATTAAAGAAATATCAGAATCTGAGTTAAGGTATACCTCCATGTTTTGTTTCCAGATGGAAAACTCCCCCTCGAATGCAGGTGGGTAGTCGCTAGCTCCGGCCATCGTTTTGTTGCTTCAGACGGCAGTTAGTCCTTCTGAGGCGTACTCGGCTCTAATACCACTTGTAGGACCGTTGGGTCGTCTAGGAGGGGGTTGTTGGATATCCTGCTAACACAAAAAAGAAAACAAACCCTCCTCGAACTCTTTAGGCTAACACTTGCATAATTAAGTTAAGCAGATAAATTAAAAGAATAAAGAAAAGCGAGGCACAAAAGATTTACTTGGTTACAACCGATGTGGTTGTTAATCCAAGGAAGATTAAGCTCAATAAAACTCCTTCGGGCGGAGAAGCCTCGTACAGCGTTGAAGTGAAGAAAACAGAAGCTTAGACTAAAAGAGAGTGTGCAAGCACTGGATTTACAATCAGTGAGTTCTGTTTAAGCTTCTGGACCAAGGCTATATTTATAGTCTTGGTCCAAGCGCCTGGAAGGGTTCCGGGCGCCCTGGGGGGGATAAATTTTATCCCCCAACGGTCGGATTGAGTCAAAACTCGATCCTGTTGAAAAGTCGATTCCGGGCGCCCCGGTCGGTTCCGGACGCCCGGAGCCCTAAGGTCAACATAAGTTGACTTTTCGACTCCGGTTCAGCTCGTCTCGATCCAGCTCATCTCAGTCCGGGTCTGTTCGCTCCGGCTCCGTTTGCTTGGGTGATCTCTGCCATCCGGAATAGGGCTCACCCGAACCCATCTTCCGGTCTTCTCGAGCGTGCTTCCCTCCGGCTTCTCGTCCCTCGAAATTGCCGCATGTTCCTTCTCGTCCACTAGGGTACTCATCCGCAGACTTCGTCCCTCGATCGCACCCCGTGCCGACCTTCGCGCTAGCTGCGTCTCTTGCTCCCCGAGCAATCTTCCGCTCTGGCTTTCGTACCTCAGAACCACCGCGCGCACTTCCTTCTCGTCCGCCGGTGTACTCTTCCGCAGCACCTCGTCCCTCGGACGCACAGCGTGCCGTCCTTCTCGCTAACTGCGTCTTCCGCTCGAGTACCTGTGCTCCTAAGCTCCTGCACACTTAGACACAAGGTTAGAAACAACGCAGGACCTAACTTAACTTGTTGATCACACCAAAACAACCTTGGGGTTCCAACAATATCATATCATATTTCATAAGGAACAACTTAAGCATGTTTAGTTTGGGTTCTAAGTTCCTTAAGCTTCTAACCTTATCATGGCCGAACCCTAGCATGTCTCATTCTAGGTTACAAGTAGCATGAAAGTGTTGAACCCTAAGCCAATATCTTATACATTTTCATGAGGAACATCATAAGCACATTTGTTTTAAATTCCAAACTTCCTAAACCCATTAACTCAAGGTGGCCAAAACATATCAATCATGGAACTAGGTTTTTAGTGGCATGAGAGCATGAAAACCACAACTACATTTCATAGCATACATCACAAGAACATCATAAGCATATACAAGTTGGGTTCTAAATTTCTCTAGGCCTTTAAACTAGTAGTGGCCGAAACATATCAAGCATGAAACTAAGTTTCTAGGGGCACAAGAGCATGGAAACCACAACTACATTTCATAGCACTTATCACAAGAAACATTATGAACATATATAAGTTGGGTTCTAAATTTTCTCTAGGCCTTTAAACTAGTAGTGGCCGAAACATATCAAGCATGAAACTAAGTTTCTAGGGGCACAAGAGCATGGAAACCACAACTACATTTCATAGCATTTATCACAAGAACATCATGAGCATATCTAAGTTGGGTTCTAAGTTTTCCTAGGCCTTTAACCCAAGGGTGGCCGAAACATGTGAGCTTGGTTTTGTTTTTTCATATGGCCTAAAAGCATGGAAACCCTACACAATTTTCATGGCAACATTACAAGGAACAACATGGGTAAACTTAGTTTAAAATCTAAGCATCCTAGCTTTAAAACTTAGTGTGGCCGAAAGTTACATGTAACCAATCTTCTATGTAACAAGTAACCATAAGAACATCAACTAGTTTCATATCATTTTATCAAGAAGGTCATGAGCCTCCTAGACTTGGTTTAAACTTTCCTATACTTCAAATCTCATCATAACCGAATCTTCATAAGCATGTAATAGGATTCATAGTCAACATACAATCATGGCATAACATTATAGCTTCATATCTTGTCTTAGGAAAAATCTTAGAATGCTTAGTTTTTAGGTTTAAAACTCTCCTAGGCCTTTAGTTCTTCCATGGCCGAACATTCACGAGCATGGAAATGGAGTTTCAAACAACATACAAGTAAGAGAAAAAGTTAACAACATCATTATCATAGGGTACATAACACAAGAATAAGGGAACATGCTTAGTTTGAGTCTTAAGCTTACCTAGTCCTCTTGTTCATGCTTGGCCGAGAGTCTAGGGTTCATGGATCTAAGTTTTCATTGTTCATTCTAGCATGGAAACCTTAGATTAACCTCTTAGATAAGATACATGTCACAAAAATAAATAATAAGCATATCTAGTTACAATTTTCTTAAACACTTCCTCTTGTCTTGGCCGAAATTCTCATAAAGCAAACCTTAGGTTTTTAAGCGATCTATCTTCATGGAAAATCATATAAACTATTGTACCACAGGTGAGGGGAAGCTTACCTAGTGTTCCCTTGTTAATCCTTAAAGAAATGGTACCCTTGGTGAAGAGGAAGGAGGCTAGCACTCCTTTTGATTTCTCTTGCTTGGAAGGGTGCACCTTGAAGGCTCCTTCTTGTAATTTAGTTTCCTCTTAGGGAGAAACCTAAACTTGGCTTGTGGAGATGAGGGAGGAGGGCTTCTAGTTTCGGCAATGGTGAGGGAGAAAGAAGAAAAATGAAATCCTTTCCTTTCTTTCCTTTTTATGCTAAGTGGGTGGAAGATACAAAGATGAACTTTGCTTCCCTTTTTCCTTAATTCATGCATGTATTTTTTTTTAATGAGAATATGTCCTCATTCCTTTCCCTTAATTCTTCTCTTCATTATTCTCTTAAACTCCACGAAAATAGAGAAGGAAAAGGAAGAAAGACAACTTGTCTTTTGCTTACTCCTTTTCTTAACCAAGAGGTAAACAAGAGGAATAAACCTACTTGATTTTCTCTTGTTCCCTCACTTAATCATATCCTCACTTTTTACTAAAATTCCCATCATTTTTCATTCATATGTTATTCATTATCCTAGTGGTTATCATACATAACTTTATTTCTATCCTTTGTGAGAGGTTTAAGGTTCAAACCTTCACCTCTTCTTTTTATTTCTCTTATTTCTTTTTCTTTTGATTCTTCTTTTATGCTCTAAAGCAAATAACACCCATATAAAAAATTGCTTTGATACTATAACCCAAAGCTTGAACCCTAGAAGTAAAATCTAAAAAAAAAATAGCTTTAATACTATAACCCAAAGCTTGAACCCTAAAGGTAAAATATATAAAAAAAAAATAGTTTTGATACTATAACACAAAGTCTGAACCCTAAATAGCTTTGATACTATAACCCAAAACCTGAACCCTAGAGGTAAAATCTAAAAAAAAAAATAACTTTGATATCATAACCCAAAGCCTGAACCCTAGAAATAATATTTTTAAAAATATTTTAATTATTTTTTTTAATTTAAAAATTTTAAAAAAATAAAAAAAAACTAAAATCAGTGATATCCTGCGCGCACACAGTCGCACACTGTACAGGCGCGCAGGATATCAAAAGTATATATATATATATATATAGCTGATATCCTGCGCGACGGCATAGTGCGTGACTGTGCGCGTCGTGCAGGATTTCAGCGTTTTTTTTTCTTTTTAATTTTTTTTTAAATTTTTTAATTAAAAAAATAATTAAAATATTTTTTAAAAATTTAATTTTTAGGGTTCAGACTTTGGGTTATAGTATCAAATTTATTTTGTTTTTTAGATTTTACCTCTGGGGTTTAGGTTTCCTAATTAGATTATAATGTTTGGTTTTAAAAAAAAATTAAAATAAAATTAATTTAAGTTTTTATTGAGTATTGTAATATGTTGAGGGGATATATTAATGTATTAGAAATTTATATAAGAAAATGTTAATTTTTTTAATTGATTTTTTAAATTTAAAATATTAAAAAATAAAAAAATTTTAAAAATAAAACTTGATCTCCTGCGCATACGCACAGTCGCGCACTAATTTTTTTAATTAATTTTTTTCTTCTAATTCACTAATCTTATTTATGGAGTTTGTTTATGTCCAATTTTATTTTTCAAATAAAAAAACCATGAATTAAGTTAACAGGTAACACTCATGACTTTAAATTCATGGATCTAAGATACATGTTGGCAAAAAGACTAATACATTCGTCTAAGTGCTTTCGTCAACCCGTCCAGGTCAACACAGGTTTAAGGCACATGCAACAAGAAGAAGCATGTTAATTATTCGGATACACACCACACTATCATCTCCTTCCAAACACAACACACATAATTAATTAATTAACAGTACTGCTCGAGTGCTTTATTCTTATTATTCTTATTCTTATTCTTATTTTCTTAGGAATATATATAGTAGTGGTTCTAATCAGCCAGCCAGCCAGCTTCATTATTCAGCAGGAGCTTCCTCATCGGCTTCATCAACATCATCCACATACTTGGAATCAAGCGACTCCGAGACGACGCTAACATCACTGGCCATCGCCATAAAATTGGATCCCAAATCATCCAAGGACATGATTGCCACAAATTCCGGTGAACTGCCTGCGCCAATCGACACACTGGCGAAGCCCCCGAGCGCGGTGGTAGAGTGATTATTCGCTTGATTATCCATCTTACCATCAATGGCGTTCCAGTTCGCCGAAAGAAAACCACCGGCCGTACGGATTTCAGCCAACACCTGCACGCACCAAATTAATTAACGAACATTAAGAAGCAATATTAATCTTAATTAGTATATATATATATAGACTCACGCGATTCTGATAATTCATGCGGGATGTGTTCCAAGCCAGCATCCAATCACGGCCGGCTCCATCGTTGTTCACTCCTCTGTACACAATAGCTTCTTTGGAAGGACCCATGAGCCTACCGCGGACGTGAAGAAATCCAGCCCATTGCCCATTTTGAATGACTTGAGCGTAAGGGGATCGCCAAACAGCACCTTCCCAAGTGTGATTGAGAACGAATGTGAGGTTACCTCCGGTGGCATTGTAAATCATGCCGAGCGTCGAGGTTCCAGTGCCGTAAGCCGCCTTGAGGTTGTGCACGAACCGACTCACGTTCCTCGCTTTATCATCTGCGTTCATAAACTGCAAAGCCACTCTTGCTCTGTCTCGGGCGGTGATTTGAGTCATGTTCGGAAAAACTAGTCTCACTGTGTCGTTCGTCACTGGATTCCCAAACACGTTGCTCGCCATGCTTAATTCTATATCTCAACAATAAGAGAAAATGTTTTTTTTTTGGTTTTTCTGTTATTGTTTTCGGAGTGTGTGCAACATCGATCGATCGATCGTGTATTTATAGAGGAATTAGATTATAGCTTAGCTAAACTTCCTTGGATAATGCTCAATTAATTAATTAATTATTGTTAAACTAACGGGAAAATGACTTCTCTAAAAATAATTGAAATGGAGGGACCACTTTTACTGATAAATACTTGAAATGGGGGAAAACAATAACTTCTCCGAAAATAATTGAAATTGAAATGGAGGGACCACTTACTGATAAATAAATAATTGAAATGGGAAAAAAAAAAACGTGACAATAACTTCTCCAAAAATAATGGAAACAATAAACGAAAGGAAAGAAAAAAAATATAACATAACGTTTTAAATTAAAAACCAGATCATTTTAATTTAATTTTGATTTTGATTCTGATTCTGATTCTGATTCTGATTTTGATTTTGATTTTGATTTTAAAATCAAAATCAAAACGAAGTGACAATAACTTTTCTAAAAATAATTGAAATGGAGGGACCACTTATTGATAAATAAATGATTGAAATGGAAAAAACAACGTGACAATAACTTCTCCAAAAATAATGGGAAACAATAAACGAAAGGAAGCAAAAATATAATGATGCCGTTATGAAAGGGATCCATTAAGTATGGGTTAAAGGTCAGAGATGGCAACCAATGTATAGGTTAAAATTCCATTAAGTATGGGTTAAAGGTCGGAGATAGCAACTAATGTGTAGGTTAAAATTAAGGTGGTCAATGTCAGGATGTCAAAGGACTCACCTATGGTGGTCAAGCGTAGGTCGACTATAATGGCCAATCGGTGTGGGCAGTGTCAGATCGGTAAGAGGTTTGTCCGAGCCGATCCTCGTCTAGCTCAGAACAATAGGGCAAGATCACCAAACACTCACTATAAATCGGCAGAATGCTAAGGTCACCGAAGCACTTGTCAGAGAGGAAGGAGATAAGCTACTATACCCAGTCATCACAAGGAAGAACAGCCGAGGTCGACCGAGCGCAGGAGTCTCAACCGAGCGACTACCTCGCTCGGCCGAACAGTGGGATCACTATGTTATTTCTCAGTATCCTTCTGGGAGATAGTACGATGGAAGTTTCTATTGTCTTGTCAAGGATATGCATACCCTGTTAAGGTATGGTGTCAGAGGTACTTTCCCGACATGTCCTTTCATAGGACAAATTAGAGAGCATGCCCACAATCAGTTGGAGAACGTGCCCATGTCTCGAGAGAAGTGCGCACGTCTCACAGTAGGGCACTATATAAAGGGGGTTCATACACCGACAGAGGTACGCGTTATTCACTATTCACGCATGTGTCTACTGTTGCTCCATCTTTTTTCTCTTTCCAGTGACTATCTTAAGCGTTGGAGGGCCAACGCCGACACTGACGTTTCTTGTGATAGAGCGGCGTCAGCAGCAGCCTCAAAGGAGAAATAACACAAGTCCTGCCCGAGCTTCTGCTGAGCGGACTAGGACCTCAGCTCCAGAGGAGGAGAACCGAAACAACACCGCTCAAGGAGAGATTGGAATGATCGTTGAAGGGCCGACCGACGGTGATTCGAACCGAGTGAGGAAGTCGCACGCCCTGCGCCTAGAAATACATGTTGTCGGATGCAGCAAGTAGAAGGCTGAGGGGCCTGAGATCAATTTCGGCCCCTGAAACATGGAGGGAGTGGAGATCCCTCATGATGATGCCTTGATCATCTGAGTAGTAATAGCTAATTGTAATATTCATCGAACCTTTATTGATATAGGAAGCTCGGTGAATATTATATTCAATAAGACATTCGACTAGCTACAAATTGACCAAAGCGAATTGCAGCTAATGATGACCCCACTCGACAGGTTCACAAGCAATGAAGTGTTGTCGATCGGCCAGACTCGGTTAGCCATATGGCTCGGAGAGGATCCGCTCAAGAGGACAAGGATCACAAACTTCATTGTGGTAGATGCGTCATCCGCCTACAATATTATATTGGGCCGACCAATCCTTAACGAGTTCTGAGCGGTGGTGTCTACTTTCTATCAAAAGATCAAGTTTCTAGTGGACAACAAAGTGGGCAAAGTTAAAGGCGAGCAGCTGGCCGCTCAATGATGCTACGTCGAGATAGTCCAGTCCGAAGAAAGAGCCGTGCGGAAGGTCCCGCGCTTGGAAGTGAACGCCATCAGGGAAGAACCTCCCGCACTGGTCTATGAGGAAAAGGAGGAAGTCCATATTCATCCCAGCCGATTAGAGGCTACCACTTTCATCGCTGCCGACCTGACAGAAGAGAAGAATACTGAGCTGGTCACCTAACTTAGGCGAAATCATGCCGTGTTCGCTTGGTTGACCCACGAGCTCCCGAGCATCTCGCCAAGTGTAGCTCAGCACGAGCTTCACGTCCGACCGGATGCTCGGGCTGTGAAACAGAGGAAGAGGGAAGAGCAGAACCAGATCATCCGAGCGGAGATAGAAAAATTGCTTGAAGCCGGTCACATCCACGAGGTGTAGTTTCCAAGCTGGCTCGCCAATGTTGTGCTGGTCTCCAAGCCGGGCAACAAATGGCGAGTCTGCATCAACTTTTGTGATATGAACAAGGCTTATCTGAAGGACTTCTATCCCTTGCCTATGACAGACCAGATGGTGGACTCCACGGCGGGTTACGAGCTGATATGCATGCTCGACGCATATTAAGGTTACCACCAAGTGCAGTTCGCTCGGGAGAATTAAGAGAAGGTCAGCTTCATCACTACCGATGAAACTTATTGCTACAATGTCATGCCATTCGGATTGAAGAATATCGGCGCCATCTACCAGAGACTAATGAACAAGGTGTTCCGACGATAGATTGGTCACAACATTTAGGTATATGTCGATGACATATTAATAAAATCCCTCTGAGCTGCTGACCTTTGTGCCGACATCGAAGAGACCTGCTAAACTCTGAGGGCGTTTGGAATAAATCTGAACCCAAACAAGTGTCTGTTCGGAGCAAAAAGTGGCTACTTCCTCAGATACATCGTCACTGAATGGGGAATCGAGGCGAATTCGAGGAAGGTGAAGGCATTATAAGACATGCCCCTGCCTCACAACTTGAAGGAGGCTCAACGACTGATCGGATGGATTACTGCACTATCCAAATTCATCTCCAAATCGTCCGACCGGAATCATCCGTTCTTCAAGATATTACGTCGAGCAACTAAGTTCTAGTGGGACTCGAAATGCGACAAAGCACTGGAAGCGCTCAAGGAGTACCTGACATCCTTGCCTGCATTAACCAAGCTCATCGCTAGTGAGCCGCTATGGATTTACTTGTCATCCACCGAGTATGTTGTTGGCTTGACATTGGTAAGACAAAACAGTCATGAGAAACAACCTATATATTTCCTAAGTCATATATTAAAAGATGCGGAATTCCGCTACACCAGTTTCGAAAAAATAGCTTTTATACTAGTACTAGCCGCTCGGAGACTCCGCCCGTACTTCCTATCACATCCGATCGTCGTGATGACCAACAACACCTTGGGAAGAGTCTTTCTTAACCCAGAAGCATCCAGATGGCTGATCAAATGGACAACCAAGCTGAGTGAGTTTAACATACAATATCAACCCAGGATGTCGATCAAGGCCCAGGCCTTAGCTGATTTTGTCACTGAGGTCCAGAATGTCGAGCCGGACGCGACTTGAAAAATATACGTAGACGGATCATCCATTCAGCAAGGTATCGAGATCAACATTCTCTTGATTTCTCCATGGGAAGACAAGATACAATTGTTCGTGTGGCTAGATTATCGGGTCACAAATAATGAAGCCAAGTACGAGACCCTAATAGCCGGCTTGCAGGCGGCTCAGCATGTTGGAGCTGTAAAAGTCCTCATCCACTCGGATTCTCAGCTGACCGCTCAGTAACTATTGGGGGCATTCGAAATAAGAAGCTCTCGACTTAGGGATATATGCAGAAGCATTCGGGAAGTTGAGGGCAAGTTTCCAAGAAGTTATTATACAGAAGATCCCCCGATCAGACAACCAGATCGCGGATGAGCTGGCGAAATTAGCTAGTTCATTATCGATGGTTGTGATAAGACAATCAATCGAGCAAGTCTCACTGGTGGCACACATTGATAGGATGGATAGAATAACCTTTCCGAGCGATTAGAGAACCTTATTGATAAAGTTACTCCAATCGGGTAGCACTCCAGTTGATCAGGATGAAGCTCGCCTGTTGAAAAAGAGGGTCGGATGATTCATGCTAATCAGAGACCAGCTATATAAAAGAGATTTCTCAAGACCACTACTCAAGTGTGTCAGACTGGAGGACGTTGAGTACATCCTTCAAGAGGTACATCAGGGCTCCTACGAAAGTGATTCGGGTAGCATATTGTTGGCCAGAAAGATCCCGTTAGGGGGATATTTTTGGCCCATGATACAAGATGATGCTGCTTAGGCAGTGACAACCTACTTGTTGTGTCAAAAATATCACAATATCCAACACCGACCGACCGAGGAGATGAAGGCATCCATGGTGTCTTGTCTGTTCGACCAATGGGGCATGGATATCGTTGGACCATTTCCAATGGCGACCCGCTAGCGAAGATTTCTGCTCTTCGTAGTAGACTACTTTTCAAAGTGGGTGGAGGCCGAACCACTAGCCAAGATAATTGAACATATGGTCATCAAATTTATATGGCAGAATATCCTATGTCGATTCAACATACCTCGTCGACTCATCTCGGATAATGGGAGGCAGTTCACCAGACGGAGACTCAAGTAATGGTGCGAGGACTATGACATTGTGTAGGCTTTCACCTCAGTGGCCTACCCCTCAGAGCAAAAGGCCAGGCAGAAGTCACCAACCGAGAGATCCTTAGAGGGTTACAAGCTCGGCTTGACCATGCTGAAGGCAACTAGGTCGATAAACTCCCCAGCGTCTTATGGGCCAATCGTACCACACCAAGAGAGGTGACCGGCGTCACACCGTTTCATATGGTGTATGAAGGAGAAGCGGTAGTTCCAGTGGAGGTCGGAGTAGAGTCTGATCGGGTGTAGCTTTATGATGAGGGGAACACTGAGCGGAGACTCATGAAGCTCAACTTGGTGGAAGAAGCGCAGGATAAGGGAGCCATTCGACTGATGGCGCACAGGTAGTGAATGAGGCAAAACTACAACCGGAGGGTGATCCTAAGGTCATTCCAAGTTAGTGACTTGGTGTGGAAACAAATAAAGCAGGTTAGCAACATCACCAAGCTGGAGGCTCCCTAGGGAGGATCTTTCAAAGACGTTCATAAGCTCCTCTCGGGTGATGGATCGAGAAGCGCTAGATGGGAGGGGGGGGGGGTGAATAGCGCTCATGACTTTCACTTGTTTGATTTTAAGACGTATCGAGAATGAACGCAGCGGAAATAATGAAAGGAAACAAACACACAATCACAAAGACTCCAAGATTTACTTGGTTCAGAGCCTAGGGCGACTCCTACTCAAACGCCCACGTTGTTGATAAGCCTTGCTGCTTGCCACTTATCCACCTGAGGGTGCCTTCATCATCACTCCAAGGTGCCTCTAAACAGCGGTCCAGGGTGCCTTCAAGTCCCATGGAGGCGCCTCCAGCTCCTTTGCGCAGCTAGCTCACCCATGCACTCGAGGCACTTCCAAGCTCCATGGAGGGCGCCTCAGGTACTATTCATCAGAGGTAAAATGTTCATTTTAGTCCCTGCAAAATATGTTAGCCCACAAAACAACAACATACCCTGCAAGACAAAGTTAGCACAATATAAATATGATAAATTAAGTAATAGACAGTCACCGGACTGTCCGGTTCTGACTTCGGATTTCCAACAGAAAATCCTAGGTCGAACCGACGCCTACTGTTCCCTCTTCCGGGAAACGCATCCTCACCTACTCCACTCAAGAGAGCATACCTGATGCCAGTCCAGTCCTCCAGATCGACTAGACTTTCTGCCTAGGGTTACCACCCCTTAGGACCTAGGGTTACCACCCTCTCGTGTCACCTAGGGTTACCCCCCCTAGGTTTTTCACCACCTAGGGTTACCTCTCCCTAGGACATAAGGTTACCCCCCCCCTTAGGATTTCCACCACCTAGGATTACCACCCCCTAGGACATAGGGTTACCACCCCCTAGGGTTTTTCACCTGCCTAACCGCAGTTAAGACTTTCTTGAAAACCTCATTAATGCATGTTAGATAACAAAATAACTTAACTTTGAATCCCTTTGCCATTATCAAAACTTGGGTTCGATCATCGGATGCTTCCTGCACCAACAATCTCTCCCTTTTTGATTATGACAATGCAAATTCAAAGTTAAGTAAAACAATGCTATAAAGGATTTTCAAAGATAGCATAAGCGTGACAGTATAAAAATAGGACAAGCATAAACTTTGTAAAAAAAAACTCCCCCTTAATAGAAGCTTACAAAAACTCCCCCTTAATAAATGCTCCTCTTAAAAATTTAATTTGAATTTGAATTTCTTTGTTTGAATACTTTTGAATTGAATTTTCTTATACTCTCCCCCTTTGCCATATATCAAAATAAGCAAGAAAGTAAAGAAAAAATTAGGAAAGTGATCAACGATCTTAGCTAAGAATAGCTTCTTTTTGAGAGATAATTTATCTTTTTAGAACGTTTAAATAGAGAATTAAATTTAAAAAGTTTTATCATAAATTTAAAAATAAACTTTTTTTAAAAAAATTTGAAAAGATATGAAAAGTACTTAGATAAAGTTGTAAAGCTTTTGCAAGAACACTTAGCTTTTTAGAGGAAATTTTTCTTGTAAGATCAAGTGAAATAAAAATCTTCAAAAATTAATTTTAGAAATGAATTTTGCTAAGGGAAAGTCTTGACTTTAAAGGTAACTTTGCTAAAAAGTTGGTAAAAATAGATGAGAAAATTTCAAATAAGACTTTTTAGAAGAAAAAATATTTGATAAAACAAACACTTTTAGGGTATCAAGAAGTTGATTTTTTTTAAAAAAAAACACTTGATTTAAATAATTTTAGCTAAGGCCTCAAGAAATTTTCAAAAAGTCCTATAGTCTAAGCATGAGTAACATAAATATTTAGCCTCTTTATCCAAATGTCTAACTATTAGCTACTAGTTGTTTACCTAGAGGACAACAGTTTTTACTGGGTTAGTCAAGTTAAGTTAGTTATCCAGTTATATTTGATTAAGTCTGGACAACTTAACTTGATTAATGTAAGTTAGGTGTTTATAGTCCAGACTTATGTCGATGCACAGACATAAGCATTCTTAAGTTCAGGCAGTACCCTATGCATCTCACACCGTTCTAAGTATTTTCAAACACAAGCAAGTTAATCCTAGTATGCTTGTGAGATGCTCTGGCTGAAACTAGGGGTACATGATTTCTAGGGATAAATTCCTAGGCTAAACCAGATTTTTGAAAAAAAAACTAACAAAAGTTGGAATTTTGAAAAATATTTTTCCTAGGATTTTAAAACCAATTTTAAAAACAAGTTGAGAAAATATAGTAAGCAGAAAATAAGTTCTATTCTACTAAGCACATCCCTATTTGTCTTCTAAGTGAACTGAACTCAAGTTTAGGTAAGGGCTTTGTGAATATGTCAGCTAGGTTTAATTTTGACTCAACATAGTTAAGTACAATATCACCCTTAGCTATGTGATCCCTTACAAAGTGGTGCTTTACTTCTATATGTTTAGTCTTTGAGGGGTGAATTGAGTTTTTGGTTAGATTAATTGAACTTATATTATCAATTGAAATTTTTGTTTTCTGATATTCTAGCTGATAGTCTTTTAAGGTATGCATCATCCATAATAATTGAGATGCACATTCACCTAGGGCTTTGTATTCAGCTTTAGTGGTAGATAAAACAACACAATGTTACTTTCTGCTTGACCAACTTACTAAACACTGACCTAGAAATTGACAGCTGCCATTTGTGCTCTTTCTATCTAACTTATATCCGACATAGTCTGAGTTAAAATAGCCAATCAGGTCAAAAGTGCAAGACCTAGGGTACCAGAGTCCTACATTTAAAGTTCCCTTAATGTACCTAAGCATTCTTTTTACAAAGGTTAAGTGAGATTCTTTTGCACAAGATTGGTATCTTGCACACATACCTACTGCAAAAAGAATGTATGGGCGGCTCGCAGTTAGGTACAGTAGACTTCCTATTACACTTCGATAGTATTTCAAGTCTACTGTTTTACCTTCTAAGTTTGAGTCAATTTTAATATTAGTAGCCATTGGTGTATTAATATTTTTTGAGTTTTCCATTCCAAATTTTCTAACTAACTCCTTAGCATGTTTAGTTTGATAAATGTAAATTTCATCTTTGGTTTGTTTAATTTATAAACCTAAGAAAAAGTTGAGTTCACCTACAAGACTCATTTCAAATTCATTTTTCATTAATTTGGTAAATTCTTTTAAAAATTTAGAGTTGGTTGATCCAAAGATTATATCATCTATGTAAATTTGGGCTATAAAAATGTCTTTTTCTAAGGTTTTTACAAATAGGGTTAGATCTATTTGACCTTGGTTGCACCCTTTAGATATTAGATAATTGGATAGATGTTCATACCAAACCCTAGGTGCTTATTTTAGTCCATATAGAGTATTTTTTAGCCTAAAGACATGATTTGGATATTCTAAGTCCTCAAATCTTGGGGGTTGACCTACATATACCTCTTCTTTGATAAATCCGCTTAAAAAAGTAGATTTTACATCAATTTGATAAAGCTTGAATACTTTATGTGCTGCATAGGCCAGCAGCATCCTAATAGATTCAAGTCTGGCTATAGGGGCATAGGTCTCATCATAGTCTAACCCTTCTACTTGGTTGAACCCTTTAGCCACTAACCTTGCTTTGTTTCTAACTATTTCACCCTGATCATTTAATTTGTTCTTAAAAGCCCATTTAGTATCAAATATGGTCTTGTTAATGGGTTTAGGTACTAATTCCCAGACCTGATTTCTTTCAAATTGGGCTAATTTCTCTTGCATTGCTAGTGTCCAGTCTGGGTCAGTAGGGCTTCGTCTACAGTTTTGGGTTCAATTTTGAAAATCAAGGCTATTTGGCTTAGGTTCCTATAGGATGACCTAGTTTTGACTCCTAGAGTTGGATCACCCAAAATTTGGTAAGATGGGTGATTAGTATTTGTTCTTGTTGGTCTTATAGATGGGTCAGTAGTTGGTTCTTGTAATTCACTAGGTTCAAGTGGAATTTCTTCATCAACTTCTAAATTTCTTGAGTTAATATTTTCTATATTGATATTTTCATTTACTACATTAGGTAAGTTATTTTTTTCATCAAAAATTACATTTGTAGTTTCTTCAACTTTTAGGGTATTTTTGTTGTAAACCCTATATGCCCTACTAGTTATTGAGTACCCTAAAAATATTCCTGGGATTATTTTTGATGTAAATTTTCCTAAATATTCTTTGGTGTTTTAAATAAATACTTTACAACCAAATACTTTTAAATAGTTTAAGTTAGGAATTTTATTATAATATATTTCATAAGGTGTTTTATTTTGATATTTATTAAGTAAAATTCTATTTTGTATATAACAGACTGTATTAATTGTCTCAACCCAGAATTGGTTAGATAGTTTGTATTCATTCAACATGGTCCTAGTGGCTTCTTGTAGGGTTCTATTTTTCCATTCTACTAGACCATTTTGTTGGGGGGGGGGGGGGGTCCTATGGCATGAGTATTCGTGTTTATAGTCATTAATTTCATAAAATTCAATAAATTTATGATTTTCAAATTCTCCCCCATGGTCACTTCTAATTCTTTTTATTTGAGTGTTTTTTTACAAAAGATTTTAAAAACTTCAAAGGTTTCATCTTTAGTTTTTATGAATTTTACCCAAGTAAATCTTGAGTAGTCATCGATTATTACTAAGCAATATTGGTTTTTGCTTAGTGGCTTGGCTCCGTGTGAATCAAACAAATCTAGGTAAAGGAGCTCAAGTATAGAAGTTGTTCTGTTTAGGTTGGTTAACTTATGGTTTGACTTTATTTGTTTACCTTGTTGACAAGCATCACAAGTTGAATTTTCAATAAATTTTAATTTAGGCAAACCTCTAACTAAACCATTTTGACTCATTTTTGAAATGAGTCTAGTATGAGTGTGACCTAGTCTCCTGTGCCACAACTCGGTTTCCTCTTTTTGTGTCAATAGACACTCTTGTGAAGAGGTAGGTAGGTCTATTGTATAAATGTTCTTTTTCCTAATTTCCTTAAGTGTGATTTCAGGATTATTAATATTCTTAATTATGTATTCAGTTTTTAAAAAAGTGACTAAGTATCCTGAGTCACATAATTGACTAATACTAAGTAAATTGAAACTAAATTATTCAACTAATAACACTTTTCGAATATAAAAATCAGAATTTAATTGGATATTACATATTCCGATTACCTTAAGGGTTCCGTCGTTGCCGAATGCAACCGATCCTAGGTTCTTGAGTTTCAGTTTAGTGAATTTCAGTCTGTTTCCAGTCATGTGCCTAAAGCATCCACTATCTAGCATCCATTGATCCAATTCTTTATGTTCCTACATAAAGTGTTTGATTTGGGTCAATTTAATGGATATAAAAGATAATTTGATTGAAATTAACTTAATGTTCCATCTCACCCAGTCTAGATGATCAACCATGATATTCCTATAGGTGTTTGTGAGATGGTTTATTAAGTTAATTAGTTTAAGTTAATTTATTTTATTTAGTTGATTAAGCTAATTTATTGGTTAAGTCGATTAGTTAAGTTAATTAATTAGATTTTAGTTAATTATAAAGTTGATTAAGTTATTAAATTGATTAATTAGAAATTATTAAGTTAACTAAGTTAATTTATTTTAGTTTATTAAGTTGATTAAGTTAATTTATTAATTAAGTTGAAACTCCGGTCATAGCCAGTCCTAAGCCCGGATAAAGGAGAAGGGTTGCGTTAGGTTGCCAGCCAGCGCCAAACTATGACAAATATTCAATGAATGAATCCATTAAACTATTGTGCCAATGCTAGGTTGTTCCCCGGAAGGAACGCGTTGCAGGGTCCGACTGTAACGTCTCGACAAGGACCGCTACATCTCCAAAACTCAGGTGTAGTGATAAATATGCAAGAGTTCGTGTTACAGGGTCCGACTGTAACGTCTCAACAATGACCACTATATCTCCATGAGAACTTGGGTGTAATGTTAAATAGGCAAAAGTTCTCACACCATAGGTTAGATAAGAACACATATGATAGGAAAACTAATAATCTAAGATTTGGAACATAGAATATAGAAACTCTCACTGGTAAATCAATGGAGGTAGTAGATATGATGATTAGGAGAAAAATTAATATTTTGTGTGTGCAAGAGAAAAAATGGATAGGCGAGAAGGCAAAGATGATAGAGAACTTAGGTTTTAAGTTATGGTACACTGGAAAGAGTAAAGCAAGAAATGGAGTGGGTATCATTGTAGATAATTTGTTAAAAAATGAAGTTGTAGGAGTAGTTAGAAAAGGGGATAAAATTATAGCCCTTAAGATAATAGTGGCGAAAGAAACTATGAACATAATTAGCGTATATACACCACAAGTAGGATTAGATGAAGCTACCAAATCAAGATTTTGGGAGGACTTAGATGAAATATTACAAAATATTTCACCAAATGAAATGATTTTAATAGGAGGTGATCTAAATGGGCATGTCGAAGTGAAAAATGAGGAATATGAGAGAGTACATGGGAGTTATGGGTTTGGAACGAGGAATGAGGAAGGGAAAACTATATTAGATTTTGCGATAGCTTATGACCTTATATTAGCTAATACGTTTTTTTAAGAAAAGAGAAGAACACTTAGTCACATTCAAAAGTGGGAATAATAAATCACAAATTGACTTTCTTATGGTTAGGAAGAAGGATGGAAAAATTTGTAAAGATTGCAAAGTCATCCCTGGAGAAAGCTTAACTACCCAACATAAGGTAGTAGTGTTGGATATACGCCTCAAACATAGTATCAATAGAAAGAAAATATATACAATTCCTAGAATTAAGTGGTGGAAGTTAAAGGATGGGAAACGAAATATATTTAAGGAGAAGGTAGAAGTACAAGCATTAGGTGAAATATACGATGACTCTAATACAACATGGGATAAGATGGTATCAAAGTTGAAAATAGTAGCTAAGAGTGTACTCTGTGAGTCAAAGGGACATACACCACTAAGTAAAGAATCTTGGTGGTGGAATGAGAAAGTACAAGAGAAAGTGAAGGGAAAAAAGAATAGCTTATAAGGAATTATATATTTGTAAGAACGAGGAAAACTTAAAAAAATATACAATAGCCAAGAAAGAAGCTAAGAAAGTAGTGAGTGAAGTAAAAAATGAAACTTTTGAACAGTTATATAAAAAATTGATTACAAAAGAAGGGGAAAGAGATATTTATAGAATAGCTAAAGTGAGAGAAAGGAAAACAAGATATCTTAGCCAAATAAAATGTATTAAAGATGAATGTAATAGGGTATTAGTAAATGATGGAGAAATAAAAGAGCGGTGGAAGAGGTATTTTCATCAACTTTTTAATGAAGGTTTAGGTGACCAACTTAACTTAGGTAATTTAATTAGGTCAAATGAGCATAGAAATTTTAATTTTTATCATAGAATTCAAACTTCAGAAGTAAAACAAACTTTAAATGAGATGCATAATGGAAAAGTCGTTGGACCAGATGATATTCCGATAGAGGTATGGAAATGCTTAGGGAAACAAGGTATTGAATGACTTACAAAATTATTTAACATGATATTGAAAACGAAAAGAATACCTGATCAATGAAGGATAAGTACTCTAGTTCCCTTATATAAGAATAAGGGAGACATACAAAATTGTGCAAACTATAGGAGTATTAAACTAATGAGTCATACTATGAAACTTTGGGAAAAAGTAATAGAAAAAAGATTAAGGAAGGAGACCACAGTGACAGAAAATCAATTTGGGTTCATGCCTGGAAGGTCGACAATAGAAGCTATACATCTCCTTAGACAATTAATTGAAAAATATCGGGAGGAAAAACAGGATCTACACATGGTATTCATTGACTTAGAAAAAGCTTATGATAGAGTCCCAAGAGAAATTATATGGAGAATTTTAGAAAAGAGAGGTGTTAGCATAACATATATTGAACTAATTAAGGATATGTATGAAGATATAACGACCAGAGTAAAGACTTTAGGCGGAGTAACTGAAGCATTTCCAATAAAGATAGGGTTACATCAAGGATCAACCTTAAGTCCTTATCTTTTTTACACTAATTATGGACGAACTCACTGCGCACATTCAAGACACAGTACCGTGGTGCATGTTGTTTGCAGATGATATTATTTTGGTAGATGAGACATGTGAAGGAGTAAATGCTAAGCTAGAATCTTGGAGGGAAACACTAGAAGGGAAAGGTTTTAAGCTTAGTAGATTAAAGATAGAATATATGAAATTTAAATTTAGCAATATTAAAAGTAATGAAACAATTGTTAAGATAGGAGAGGACGAGTTGCCCGGAACCGAAAGATTTAAATATTTAGGATCATTTTTACAAAATGATGGAGGGATTGAGAGAGACGTCTTACATAAAATACAAGCAGGATGAGTGAAATGGAGGGGAGCGTCGGGTGTTTTATGTGACCATAAAGTACCTCTTAAACTTAAAGGTAGGTTCTATGAAACCGCTGTTAGACCTGCTATGTTATATGGAGCTGAATGTTGGGCTATGACTCGAGCACATGAGCATAAGATGAGAGTTGCAGAGATGAGGATGTTAAGGTGGATGTGTGGACATATGAAGATGGACAAAATAAGGAATGAGAGCATTAGAGAGAAAGTCAGAGTTGCATCTATTGAGGACAAACTCTGAGAGACACGTTTAAGATGGTACAGACATGTACTTAGACGACCAATAAATGCTCCAGTTAGGCGATGTGAAACTATGATAAACATGTATATCAAACGAGGAAGAGGAAGACCAAAAAATACTTGGTTAGTAACAATAAAACAAGATAAAATTTATTTAAATATAGATGATGATATAATATGAGATAGAGCTCAATGGCATAAACGGATTCATACAGCCGACCCCACCTAGTGGGAAAAAGGCTTGGTTGTTGTTGTTGTTGTTGTTGTATTAGTTAAGTCGATTAGTTAGATTAATTAATTAGATATTAAGTTGAAGGAATTTTAAAATTCTTTTAATAAGATTTTAAAAGATTTTTTAATAAGTTTTTAAAAGATTTTTAAATAAGTTTTTTAAATAAGTTTTTAAAATATTTTTTAAATAAGTTTTTTTAAAAGATTTTTTAAATAAGTTTTTAAAAGATTTTTTAAATAAGTTTTTAAAAGATTTTTTAAATATTTTTAAATAAGATTTTAAAAGATTTTTAAATAAGATTTTAAAAGATTTTATTATATAATTCAGTTAAATAAATTTGATTAAATTAATTTAATTAAGTTGATTAATTTGACTAAATCCATCCTAATCCATCTCACCCGTTTTTAAGTTATCAATCAGGGAACCTTAAGTAGTTTTTGTTGGTTGCTACTCGGAAAGCCTAGAGGTTCCACTGTATAAAATTTTTGTACAAAGGTCTGAACTTTTTCCTAGCTACCATGTGCTCTTTTAAATTAAATTTTGGATCATCTGCGGAACTTAACACGTTTGATCCAAAACTTAATCTATTTGTTCTTTTAGGTTTTGACTTGGATCTCCTGCGGAACTTAACACGTTCGACCCAAATCACCTTAAGTTATTAATTCCATTAAATATTAATTTCCATAATTGGTTCCCAGTACTGACGTGGCGAGGCACATGACCTTCTTGGATATGGGAGCAACCACCACCGACTAGACAAAACCTTTTATAGAAATCTAATATTTAATTTCCTAAAATAACTTTAGGTTAACCGAAAAGAACAATCAAATCACAAGGAAAAATAAAATAAAAGAACATAACTTCGAAAACATATTCGAAATACTAGAATCGTAAGCCACTTGTATTTGGTATTATTTCCATAAATAACTAGCATGATGCGGAAAGAAAAATTACTAGTTATACCTTCTAGAAAGACCTTTTGATCTTCTACCGTATTCCTCTTCTAACCTCGGACGTTGTGTGGGCAACGATCTTCCGAGATGAGAAACCACCAATCACCTTCTTCTTCCTTGCAAGTTTCGGCCATCAAAACATCTTCTAGGATGAAGAGGTTCGGCCACCACCACCATGCTCCAAGGGATGCTAGAAACGAGGCTTGCTTTCTCTCCTTCTTCTCCTTCCTTGATCCGGTCACTAACAAAAGCTCCACCAAGAGATAAGTTTCGGCCAACAAGAGGAGAGGAGAGAAATAGGGCCGGCCACACCACCAAGGAAAAGAGGGAGAAAAATAGAATAGAGTCGTTAGTTTTGAAGCCTCCTCTACCCTCTCTTTTATAATCCTTGGTCTTGGCAAATAAGTAAATTTAATTAAAAACTTCCTTAATTCTTTTGCCATGAAAAAGAAAAATTAATTTAATTAAAAACAATTTTCCTTTTCTCAATTTACATGGCCGACCACCTACAAGCTATAAACAAGGAGAGTTTTAATTAATTAAAACTTCCTAATTTATCTCCAGAAATTTATAAAAAATTTCTCCAATAATTTTCCCTTCATGGTGGATTATAAAAAGGAAATTTTATAAATTAAATCTTTCTTTAAACATGTGGATAATTTCCGGAAAGTTATCTCAAAAATTAAAATCTCCTTTCAATCTACAAATAAGGAAAGATATCAAATCTTTTCTTAATCTTTTGTAGAAATTAATAAAAGAGAATTATTAATTTTTTAAACTTTCTTTTAAATCATGAACATGGTTAAAAAGGAAAGTTTTCTTAAAATTTAAAATCCTCCTTTAATTAACAAATAAGGAAAGATTTCAAATTTTAAACTCTCTTTTAAACATGTAGATAATTTACAAATAAGGAAAGTTTTTACCAAAAATTAAAACCATCCTTTTAAACTACAAATAAGGAAAGAGATTAATCTCTTCTCTTAATCTTTTGTAGAAACCTATAAAAGGAAATTTTTAATTTTTAAACTCTTTTTTAAAATCATGATATCCACATAAAAAATAATTTTAATAAAATCCTTTTTAATATTCTAGTGGCCGGCCACCTACATGGCTCATCCATTTGGTCTTGGCCTGCCCTAGCTTGGGTTCCAAGCTAGCTTGGCCGGCCCCATTGGATGGGTAAGAAGGTGGGTATGCGATGGGTATAAATCTCTATATACTAGAGGCTACGATAGGGATCGGGAGGAGGAATTGGTTTTGGTCTCCCGATGAAATTAAGCATCCCGTGTTCGCCCTGAACACGCAACTTAATTTCATTAATAATAATTCATTCCACTAAAGAACTATTATTGAACTACCGCACCAATCCCAAATTACATTTTGGACTCCTTCTTATTATGAGTGTGTTAGTCTCCCTGTGTTTAAGATAACAAATGTCCACTAATTAAGTAAGTTATTGACAACTCACTTAATTAATGTCTAGCTCCAAGAGTAGTACCACTCAACTTCATCGTCATGTCGGACTAAGTCCACCTGCAGGGTTTAACATGGCAATCCTTATGAGCTCCTCTTGGGGACATTCTCAACCTAGATTACTAGGACACAGTTTCCTTCTATAATCAACAACACACACTATAAGTGATATCATTTCCCAACTTATCGGGCTTATTGATTCATCGAACTAAATCTCACCCATTGATAAATTAAAGAAATAAATATCAAATATATGTGCTTGTTATTATATTAGGATTAAGAGCACACACTTCCATAATAACTGAGGTCTTTGTCCCTTTATAAAGTCAGTATAAAAAAAACGATCTCTAATGGTCCTACTCAATACACTCTTAGTGTACTAGTGTAATTATATAGTTAAGATAAACTAACACCTAATTATACTACGACCTTCCAATGGTTTGTTCCTTTCCATCATGGTCGTGAGCTACTGTTTATAATTTATAAGGTACTGATAACATGATCTTCTGTGTGTGACACCACACACCATGTTATCTACAATATAAATTAATTGAACAACTACATTTATCACAAATGTAGACATTTGACCAATGTGATTCTTATTTCTAGATAAATGTTTATACCAAAAGCTAGGCTTTTAGTATACACTCTAACAGTTTTGTGAGATGATTATCTTTAATTTAGATTATTTTTAAAGATTAATTTATATTTGAGTTAAACTTAGGTTTTCAAATTGGTTAATTAAATATACATTTCAAAGATTTTTAAATAAGTTTTTAAAAGATTTTTAAATAAGTTTTTAAAAGGTTTTTTTAAATAAGTTTTTTAAAAGGTTTTTAAATAAGTTTTTAAAAGATTTTTTAATAAGTTTTTAAAAGGTTTTTTAAATAAGTTGTTAAAAGATTTTTTTAATAAGTTTTAAAAATATTTTTAAATAAGTTTTTAAAAAGATTTTTTAAATAAGTTTTTAAAATATTTTTTAAATAAGTTTTTAAAGATTTTTAAATAAGATTTTAAAAGATTTTAAATAAGATTTTAAAATATTTTTAAATATGATTTTAAAAGATTTTATTATTTAATTCAGTTAAATAAATTTGATTAAGTTAATTTAATTAAGTTGATTAATTTGACTAAATCCAGCCTAGATCCATATCATCCGTTTTTAAGTTATCAATCAGGTAACCGTAAATAGTTTTGTGAGATGGTTATCTTTAATTCAGATTATTTCTAAGGATTAATTTACATTTGAGTTAAATTTAGATTTTCCAATTGGTTAATTAAATATACTGTTAGGTTCGATGATCGCGGCTAGAGAGGGGGGTGTGAATAGCCGACCCCAAATCTTCGCGTTTCTTCCTACGATTAGGGTTAGCGCAGCGGAAATAAAACCGTAGAAACGAAAAGGAAAAAGACAAACCTCAACACGCGTCGATGTAACGAGGTTCGGAGATATACTCCTACTCCTCGGCGTGTTCGTAAGGTGGATGAAGCCTATCAATCCATCGGTGGTTGAGTCCCCGGATAACCGACTAATAAATACTCCTTGTGGGTGGAGAAACCTCGCCACAAACTTTGCAACAGCAATACAGGAGTAGAAAGCAGCAAGAAGCAAAATACAATACAAATGTATGAAACACCTTCGCTTACTTGCCTTCTCTTCGACTGGATAAAGCAGCAGCTTCAAGCAACGCCTACAACAGCAGGAACCCAGCCAAAAGGAAGCTCACGCGAAGCTTCAAGCAGAATCGAGCTCAGCAAACTCAAATCACAGCAGTAGAACTTGCAGCAGCAAGAAGAAGAAGAGCAAGAAGAACACTTTGCACTGTAGAAGCCCTCAGCCTCTTATACCTGCATCCACCTGCGAAGAAGAGAAGACAGAAGACTAGCCGTTGTGAGCCAACGGCTAGTGCCAGACCGATCAGGCATCACCTTGATCGGTCTGGGGCTGATCTGATCGGTCCTGGGGACCGATCAGGCTCTATGCTGATCGGTCCCCAGACCGATCAGCACACTTCACAGAGAGTTGCCCAACTCTCTGTGCGTGCCCTGATCGGTCCCGGGGACCGATCAGGCTTCATGCTGATCGGTCCCCAGACCGATCAATAAGCTCACAGAGGCACTGATCGCTTTTTGATCGGTCTCCAGACCGATCAAGAAACCACAGTATCACTGGATCGGTCACCAGACCGATCCAGGTCTTGGTTTTTGCCCAAACCAAGTCCAAACCAATATCCGGTCAACCTTGGCCTATTGGTACATCATGCTTAGCATCCGGTCACTCCCTTGACCTGCTAAGACTCCCCACCAAGTGTCCGGTCAATCCCTTTGACCCACTTGGACTTTTCTCTTCGTGTCAAGTATCCGGTCACTCCCTTGACCTACTTGACCTTCTCAGCACCAGATGTCTGATCACCCTTGATCCATCTGGATTTTCCCTTGCCCGGCTTCACTCACCAGGACTTTCACCTAGCTTCACTCACTAGGGTTTTCACCTGGCTTCACTCACCAGGATTTCCAATCTGCCCTGCTTCACTCACCAGGACTTTCCAACTGCCTGGCTTCACTCACCAGGACTTATCCGTCTGCCTGGCTTCACTCTCACCAGGACTTTCCACATCCGGTTCAGAGAACGAGCTACCGAGCCCTCTCTGACCACAGTTCGGAGAACGAGCTATCGAGCCCTCTCCGTCTTTCACTTCCGGTCCAGAGAACGAGCTACCGAGCCCTCTCTGACCTAGTCCGGAGAACGAGCTACCGAGCCCTCTCCGTCTTTCACTCCTGGTCCAGAGAACGAGCTACCGAGCCCTCTCTGACCTAGTCCGGAGAACGAGCTACCGAGCCCTCTCCGACTTCCACTTGCCAAGTTCCAAGTACCCATACTTGGACTTCTCCGTGCCAAGTCTCCATACTTGGACTTTCTCCCGTGCCAAGCTCCCTGCTTGGACTTTTCCCGTGCCAAGCTCCCTGCTTGGACTTTTCCCGTGCCAAGCTCCCTGCTTGGACTTTTCCCGTGCCAAGCTCCCTGCTTGGACTTTTCCGAGTCAGGTCAACTTACCTCGGGTCAACCAGGTCAACCTTGACCACGGGTTGCACCCACAACCTCCCAAGTTTCTGTTCTTGTCAAACATCAAGATACAACTTGAGTCAGGTCAACCAGGTCAACTAGGTCAACCTTGACCTAAGGTTGCACCAACAATCTCCCATCAAAATACAACTCTTTTGTTCTTGTCAAACATCAAAATACAACTCGAGTCAGGTCAACTCGAGTCGGGTCAACCAGGTCAACCTTGACCTAAGGTTGCACCAACAATCTCCCCCTTTTTGATGTTTGACAATATCTTTAAGTTAGGCTAATCCAATAGCCTCAACTTTCCTCATGCCACTAGGTAAATGAAACATAAGTTACAACCTTACATTCTCCTTCTAAGAAGGCAACCTCCTTCTTAGATAATGAAGGCCTAACTTAAACCCTTCATTCTCCCCCTATTGGCACACATCAACAAACTCTCTCCCTGAAGAGTAAGTTATCGTTGTTCACAACTTCACTCGTCGTGATCAACAAGCTCTCCCACTAACTCCAATGTTCTTCCTTGAACATTCTCTAGACATTCTTCCCCTTTTTGACACACATCAAAAGGAGTGAATCAAGGTCAAGAGTTTCTTCCTAATGAAAGTCCCATACCTTTCATTGAAACCCTTAATTTCCCCTTGACACTAGAGTCAATAATTAACTTAGTGATAATCCCATATCACCTAAGTCTTTAGAGTAAAAACTCCCCCTAAAAGTCAACTCCCCCTTGACTAATAGGTAAAACTCCTCCTAAAGGTCAACTCCCCCTTGACCATTGCACCAACAATGTCTTGGAGAGTTCCAAACCTTTAAAAACCTAAAATACCAACTTCCCGAGCTGAAATTTCAGTCAAACAGTCGAAATTCAGCAAGTTGGCACGCCCTGATCGGTCACCGGACCGATCAGGCTCCCTCTGGATCGGTCCAATGACCGATCCACACAGACCTGGACCGATCAGGGAACCTCCTGATCGGTCCACGACCTCTGATTTCGATTTCTGAATTTTTCTTCTCCCGAAATTCAGAAACCTCTAGAAAATCACAGAAAATTTCAAAAATTGTAAAATTTTGAGGATACATTCCACATAACATATACTATCATGGAAAAATAGTTTTCTATGAAAATAAGTTCCATTTTCAAATCTTGATACAAAGTTCGAAAAGTTTTGAAATAGCTCAAAGTTTCAAAAACTTTGTATCAATTTGCTCAATGATGAATGCTATCACTAGAAAAGCTTCATCAAGGTTTTTCAAATCAACTTTGAAATGATCTTAAACCCTTTAATTTGGGACCACAATCTTAGGGCTATATGTACATGACTTGTACATAAGCTTTCCCTATGATCCCCCAATTTCGAATTAGGCTCATCTAGGTACATGAACTATGCACCTTGATCCTAACTCATGATCCTAATATCTCACACACATCTAAGGTGTATCAAACACATCCAAGTCAATTTTGATGTGAGATATGGGTTTAGGTTAGCTTAATCTAAGTTCTCATGCATTTTTCTAAACAGCAATTTGATCTCCATATCAAATTGTGTTTTAGTCCTTAAATCAATTTCATTGATTATACATGCAAGAGATGATGACATGACATATAATGATTTCATAAGTAGAAACATGTGCCAATGTCATGATGTCATGGCATAAAGTATGAAACTTAAATAAAGCATGACATTTAACTAACCTAAGCATTATCATGACATTTTAAATGATCATAGATTAAATATGATGTCATGACATGGCATATGACAAACAATATATGGCAAATAACATATAAGGGTATAGAAAATACCTAATTCAAGCTTTAGTTGTCATTTTTGATAATTTTGATCATTTTGCCATAGGTTCTATATTCCTAAGTGTAATAGACCTAAAATCATATACCAAAGATTTTTAGATCACTATGTGCCAATTAGATTGACTCTAGAAAACTCCTCAAATTTGATTGGCACATTCTAATCACCTTAGGAATAATTGTTAATTTCATTTTCAAGGTTTGATTACCCCTTGAAAATTCCTCAAATGCCACCTTTTGCTATGAATAGATTAACTATCTATCCAAATAAGGTTGGCACACTCTAATCCATCTAGCGTGATGAAATCACGCTCCTAGGAACCCAATACCTATTGGAGCTCATTGGGTTCACTAAATATTCACTAGGGATGACTTCCCTAGCAACCCTCCTAGGCTTTAAAGCCTTGGTCATTTGGGACTCATCAAGATCCACTCTAGAGGTGACTCCCCTTGTGACCTTGGTGATGGTCTTCCTAGCCCTAGATTTTGTTCCATAATCGAATGGAACATTGTGATAAGTGGGCTTAACCATTTGGGACTTAGGTTTGTGACCCAAACCTTTCTTGTCCTTGGACATTGGTTTTTGACCCTTAAACCCTAGAGATGACTTCTCCAAGTTCTTAAGAGCCTTTTCCAAAGTATCAAGTCTTGACCACAAGACTTGATTCTCCTTCTCTAATACCTCAATTTTTTATTTGTCATTTTTCTTTGAGGCATTCCTAGGCATATGTCTAGTTGTTTTGGGATTTCTACCTAGGTTATCCTTAACCTTAGATGAGTTGATCCTAGGGTTGGCTTTCCTAGCGTTATCCTTATCTAGGCTCACATGTTTGGTACCTAAGCATGTGTATCGATTTCTATTGTTATCATGCTCATCATTATTGTTAACAATAGCAATAAGGCTACTAGCATGCATCCTACTAGAATTGCAAGAATGTGCCTTAGAGATTACCTTAGGGTTTGCCCTAGCTCCCCCTATACATGTGCTCGATCTCTTGTCCTTGTGAGGTTGCCTCCCCCTCGGACATTGGCTCCGATAATGTCCCCTTCGCTTGCATTGGAAGCACACCACGTGCTCCTTGTTCTTGCGTATCGGGACTCCGGCTTCCTTGATCTTTGGCGCCGTTGGAGACTTTCTAATCCTCTTTGGACACTTACTCTTGTAGTGCCCAAATTCCCTACACTCAAAGCACATTATATGTAATTTGCTAGAAATTAAAATGCTTGAGTTACCTAGGTTTGAGGATGGATGAAAACTCTCTTCTTCATCCCTTCCGGAGGTAGACGCTTCTTCTTCTTCTTGCTCCTAACTTGAAGAAGAACTCTCCTCCTCTTCATCCTTAGATGTTGAGTAGCCCTCAACTTCTAATTCAACACTTCCATGATGTGAGCTACTTGGCTCACTTGACTCCTCTTCATGGCTTGAAGTGGAGTTTCCCTCATGGAACTTTGCCAAGTTGTTTCACAACTCCTTGGCATTGTTATATCCACCTATCCTACACAAAACATCATTAGGTAAAGAAAATTCAAAAATTTTCAATACCTCATCGTTGACTAGGGATTGGTGGACTTGTTCCTTGGTCCACTCCTTCTTCTCTAGGGTTTCTCCTTTCTTGTCCATTGGAGGCTTGAAACCTAATTGAACACAACTCCAATTTTCAAGATTAGTCATAAGAAAATATTTCATTCTTACCTTCCAATACGCGAAGTCGTCGCGATCGTAGAAGGGTGGAATCGTGACATCTTCTCCAAATAGATCCATTCTCTAGCTTGTGCTCCCTCGGGTGTTAATCCGGCGAAGAGAGACCTCGCTCTGATACCACTTGTTAGGTTCGATGATCGCGGCTAGAGAGGGGGGTGTGAATAGCCGACCCCAAATCTTCGCGTTTCTTCCTACGATTAGGGTTAGCGCAGCGGAAATAAAATCGTAGAAACGAAAAGGAAAAAGACAAACCTCAACACGCGTCGATGTAACGAGGTTCGGAGATATACTCCTACTCCTCGGCGTGTCCGTAAGGTGGACGAAGCCTAACAATCCGTCGGTGGATGAGTCCCCAGATAACCGGCTAATAAATACTACTTGTGGGTGGAGAAACCTCGCCACAAACTTTGCAACAGCAATACAGGAGTAGAAAGTAGCA
Organism: Zingiber officinale; assembly: GCF_018446385.1. Classification (NCBI taxonomy): domain Eukaryota; kingdom Viridiplantae; phylum Streptophyta; class Magnoliopsida; order Zingiberales; family Zingiberaceae; genus Zingiber; species Zingiber officinale. The sequence goes on along the minus strand of NC_056007.1, from coordinate 1,973,065 downwards.
AGAAGCAAAATACAATACAAATGTATGAAACACCTTCGCTTACTTGCCTTCTCTTCTACTGGATGAAGCAGCAGCTTCAAGCGACGCCTACAACAGCAGGAACCCAGCCGAAAGGAAGATCACGTGAAGCTTCAAGCAGAATCGAGCTCAGCAAACTCAAATCACAGCAGTAGAACTTGCAGCAGCAAGAAGAGAAGAGCAAGAAGAACACTTTGCACTGTAGAAGCCCTCAGCCTCTTATACCTGCATCCACCTGCGAAGAAGAGAAGACAGAAGACTAGCCGTTGTGAGCCAACGGCTAGTGCCAGACCGATCAGGCATCACCTTGATCGGTCTGGGGCTGATCTGATCGGTCCTGGGGACCGATCAGGCTCTATGCTGATCGGTCCCCAGACCGATCAGGCTGCTTTCACAGAGAGTTGCCCAACTCTCTGTGCGTACCCTGATCGGTCCCGGGGACCGATCAGGCTTCATGCTGATCGGTCCCCAGACCGATCAGTAAGCTCACAGAGGCACTGATCGCTTTCTGATCGGTCTCCAGACCGATCAAGAAACCACAGTATCACTGGATCGGTCACCAGACCGATCCAGGTCTTGGTTTTTGCCCAAACCAAGTCCAAACCAATATCCGGTCAACCTTGGCCTATTGGTACATCATGCTTAGCATCCGGTCACTCCCTTAACCTGCTAAGACTCCCCACCAAGTGTCCGGTCAATCCCTTTGACCCACTTGGACTTTTTTCTTCGTGTCAAGTATCCGGTCACTCGCTTGACCTACTTGACCTTCTCAGCACCAGATGTCTGATCACCCTTGATCCATCTGGATTTTCCCTTGCCCGGCTTCACTCACCAGGACTTTCACCTAGCTTCACTCACTAGGGTTTTCACCTGGCTTCACTCACCAGGATTTCCAATCTGCCCTGCTTCACTCACCAGGACTTTCCAACTGCCTGGCTTCACTCACCAGGACTTTCCCACTGCCTGGCTTCACTCACCAGGACTTATCCGTCTGCCTGGCTTCATCTGGTCCAGAGAACGAGCTATCGAGCCCTCTCCGTCTTTCACTTCCGGTCCAGAGAACGAGCTACCGAGCCCTCTCTGACCTAGTCCGGAGAACGAGCTACCGAGCCCTCTCCGTCTTTCACTCCTGGTCCAGAGAACGAGCTACCGAGCCCTCTCTGAACTAGTCCGGAGAACGAGCTACCGAGCCCTCTCCGACTTCCACTTGCCAAGTTCCCATACTTGGACTTCTCCGTGCCAAGTCTCCATACTTGGACTTTCTCCCGTGACAAGCTCCCTGCTTGGACTTTTCCCGTGCCAAGCTCCCTGCTTGGACTTTTCCCGTGCCAAGCTCCCTGCTTGGACTTTTCCGAGTCAGGTCAACTTACCTCGGGTCAACCAGGTCAACCTTGACCACGGGTTGCACCCACAACCTCCCAAGTTTCTGTTCTTGTCAAACATCAAGATACAACTTGAGTCAGGTCAACCAGGTCAACCTTGACCACGGGTTGCACCCACAACCTCCCAAGTTTCTGTTCTTGTCAAACATCAAGATACAACTTGAGTCAGGTCAACCAGGTCAACCTTGACCTAAGGTTGCACCAACAATCTCCCATCAAAATACAACTCTTTTTTTCTTGTCAAACATCAAAATACAACTCGAGTCAGGTCAACTCGAGTCGGGTCAACCAGGTCAACCTTGACCTAAGGTTGCACCAACATATACATTTCGAAGATTGGCTCCCAGGCTGTGGCAAGGTACTAGACCTTCTTGGGTATAGGATCATCCACCACTTCTAGACAGAGTCTTTCAAAGAAAATATATATTTAATTTTTCTTTTGAAACCCCTAGGTTTAACTAAACATGTGTAAATTACGCCTAGGTCCTTAAACTATCCTAATCTAAGCATGCTTATTACAAGAAAAAATAAACAAGCATCAAGCAATTTTATCTATTTATTAAGATAGTTTTTCTATTGGCTCCCCCTGGATCATAGCCTCGATATGATCTATCAAGGTAATGTACTTGATCTTTGGGGACCCAATATTGACCAAGTCCAACTTGATTGATCAAGTTGGACTTAAGTACCCATGCTTGGACTATCTTTCTATTTAGTCTGTTAACAAGCTATAAATACGACTGATATTTCTTTTTAGTTCTAAATCCTAGTCCGGATAGATTGTATACGGCTTTCTGATTTCCAAGAATTAAGTCAAGATTTTTGGAACCTAGTGTAAACCATTCCAATGCAAACTTCAAATCTTTGACTTGACTTTTTAGGCTGGAATTCTCTTCCTTAAACTTTTAGGCTTGAGTTGAGATTCCAGTCTGAACAGGGTCAGTCAAGGATTCGGAGTAAGTCACTTCTTTAAGGGTTGTTACCTCCTTTAGAAGTGATTTGATCCGAATGTTGGATTTTGCTAACTTTTGCATTAAGTAATTAATTAAATTATATAAGTGCAAGGTACTTACAGAGGGGCTAGGCCCTTCGGAAACGAATATGGATCCGTGACTTCTCTCGGACTCGACTTCCGATTCGTCCTCACTTCTGGATTCGTCGATTTGGTCCCGGGCCGTCATTGCAAGAAAACTCGTCTGCTCGAGTTCTTCATTGTCTGACTCTTCGGATGAAGACTCATCCCAGGTCACCTTCAATGACTTCTTTCTTCTTGGTTTCTTCGCGTCTTTCTGGTTCGGGCAGTTGGCCTTGATGTGCCCCTTTTGGTCGCATCCATAGCACATCACCTCGACTTTTAGCTTTGAGTTTGGTTGGGTCTCCTTGGACTGGATCACCTTTCTAACATCCTTCTTGTCGAAGCCCTTCTTCTTTCTGTAGAGCTTCTTCACCAGGTTGATAAGTTCGGCTGTGAGCTCGTCGTTGTCGTTGTCTGAATCCGGTTCTTCTTCCGACTCCGGTTTAGTTCTGCACCTTCTGCTTGTACCTGCAACCAAAGCTATACCCTTCTCGGTTGGGCGTGCATTAGTCTGCTCATGCAATTCAAGTTCAGAAAAAAGTTCATCTAACTTTATTGACGAGAAATCCTTGGATACTTTGTAAGCATCTACCATGGATGCCCACAAGATATTCCTAGGAAAGGTGTTGAGTGCATACCTTATAACGTCCCTGTTCTCCACCCTTTGGCCGATTGCGTGGAGTCCGTTCAATAGGTCTTGTATGCGGGTGTGCAGTTGGCTTGCCGTTTTATTTTCCTACAATTTAATGTTATATAGTTTGTTTAAAATAAGGTCTCTCTTGCTTACCTTTGTGTTTGATGTACCCTCGTGTAGTTCGATCAGCTTTTGCCACAGCTCCTTTGCACTTGAGAAAGGTCCTACTCTGTTGAGTTCCTCCTTTGTCAGGCCACACTGGAGGGTGTAGGTCGCTTTGGCATTTGCTTCTACCTTCTTGATTAGGGTTGCATCCCAGTTCTCGCAAGGTATCGATTTGCCGACGCCGTCAGTTGGAAGTTCGAGTCCGGTCTTGACGATCATCCACACCTCAAACTGGGTCTACAGGTACGACTCTATTCGGCCCTTTTAGTAGCCAAAGTCTTCTCTGGTGAAGAGCGGTGGGCAGACAATGTTGTAGCCTTCTTGTTGGGCCATTGAAAACTTGCACACGCAAAAATAGGAAAAATCTATTCCAAGACTTGGTCTTGGATTAGTAGTGCAGGATGTATATATAAAAAAATGAACTCAAGTGGTGTTGCACCAACTTCGAGCAAAAATCGATTCGATAAAGATAGATCAGAATATAGCAATTAGACTAATTTTGATCGACTCCGAAAAATTAAAAATACCACGAAAAACTTGCTTGAAAGGTGGTTTCACCTGTTCGAAGCGACCTCGCTCTAATACCAATTGTTGTATCGAGAAGCGCTAGAGGGGGGATGAATAGCGCTCGTGGCTTTCACTTGTTCGATTTTAAGACGTATCGAGAATGAACACAGCGGAAATAATGAAAGGAAACAAACACACAATCACAAAGATTCCAAGATTTACTTGGTTCGGAGCCTAGGGCGACTCCTACTCCAAGGCCCACATTCGTTGAATGTTTACTTTGGGCAACAACTATAATTCTTAAAAAGTGTTACAAATTAAGTACAATAAAAGCTGTAATAAACATTATACCGACAATAAAAACACTCAGTTTGAAGCTCTTGGTCGTTGGGGACTTGCTATAACCTTTCTAGAATGTCTATTACGCAACACGAAGAAGAATGATTGCTTGGGAGTTGTTGTTGTAAGCTGTTGGTCGAGATAGCCTTAAATATACTGTTGAGGGTGCCTCCAATGCCTCATGGAGGTGCCTCAAACCCCAAAGTCCATCTCGACATCGACGCTGTCGATAAGCCTTGCTGCCTGCCACTTATCCGCCTGAGAGTGCCTTCATCATCACTCTAAGGCGCCTCTAAGCAGCGGTCCAGGGCGCCTTCAAGTCCCATGGAGGCACCTCCAGCTCTTTTGCGAAGCTAGCTCACCCATGCACCCGAGGCGCCTCCAAGCTCCATGGAGGGTGCCTCGGGTACTGTTCATCCGAGGTAAAATGTGCACTTTAGTCTCTGCAAAATATGTTAGTCCACAAAATAACAACATACCCTGCAAGACAAAGTTAGCATAATATAAATATGATAAATTAAGTAATCGACAATCACCGGATTGCCCAATTCTGACTTCGGATGTCCGACCAGAAACCCTAGGTCGAACCGACGCCTACTATTCCCTCTTCCGAGGAACACGTCCTCACCTACTCCACTGAAGAGAGCATACCTGATGCCAGTCCGGTCCTCCAGACCCATTGGACTTTCTGCGTAGGGTTACCACCCCCTAAGACCTAGGGTTACCAGCTCCTAGGGGTTTTTGCCACTAAGGGTTACCTCCCCGTAGGACCTAAGGTTACCCCCATTAGGTTTTTCGCCACCTAGGGTTACCTCCCCCTAGGACCTAAGGTTACCCTCCTTAGGATTTCTACCACCTAGGGTTACCACCCCCTAGAATTTTCCACCTACCTAACCACAGTTAGGACTTTCCTGTAAACCACATTAATACATATTAGATAACAAAATAACTTAACTTTGAATCTCTTTGCCATTATCAAAACTTGGGTTCGATCGTCGGATGCTTCCCGCACTAACATCGGGAGCCTACTACCTACAGGATTAAAACAGGAGAAAGCCTGAGCGGCCCTGGAGCGTAAACCATCTCCATTCCTATAGGGTCGGGTGAGAGGTGCGTGGTTAAATCCAGATGTATTTGTATAAGTGTGTGTCTTGTCAATGCAGGAAGACAATGAATAAAAATCCAAAGTGTTCCAGACTCTTGTGTCGTCCAACCAAGTTAAAAGTCGGACAACGACTATAAACCCTAGTCTACATCAACAATCGAGCGGCGACTATAAGCCCTTATTTTCGTCAATAGTCAAGTGGTGACTATAAACTCTAGTCTACGTCAACAGTTGAGCGGTGACTATAAACCCTAGTCTACGTCAACAATCGAGCGGCGACTATAAACCCTTATCTTTGTCAGCAGTCGAGCGGCGACTATAAACCCTTGTCTTTATCAACAGTCGAGCGACAGCTATAAACCTTTATCTTCATCAATAGTCGAGTGACGACTATAAACGCTTGTCTTTATCAATAGTCGAGCGACAACTATAAACCCTTATCTTCATCAATAGTCGAGCGGCGACTATAAACCCTCATCTATGTCTTCAATAGCCGAGCGGCGACTATAAATCCAAGTTTACGCATCAACAACCGAGCGACGATTATAAACTCGAGTCTATGACGAATAACAGTCGAGTGACGACTCTAAAACTGAGGCAGCAATAAATAAGGCCAAGTGGCTTCCTAAAGCCATAAAGTAAAGTAACAGGTCATGTAGTGACCAAATCAGGGACACATTACTATGATATAACCGTTCGGCTTATGCTGTAATGAGCTTGCGAAAGTCTCTGAGAGTAGCTACACTGACAATCGGGAAAGCGGGGAGTTATAGTTAGAAATTTTTCATGAAACTCTAAGTAGTACAACTTGTCACCGGCACTGAACAGCGATGCATGAAGGAATGCTGGTAAAAATTAACAGAAGATAGATGCGCCGAACGTGCGATCATGCATTGACACTTAGAAGATTTTTACAAAACATCAGTAGACATTATAAAAAGAGGCCTACGGAGTAGAGATGGGGGGCCACTCAAGATAATCCAGAACGTCATCCAGCAGCGGCTAAGTCAGCTTCTCCCGGTTAATCACCTTGTTGGTTAGTGTGGACAGAAGATAGTCGCCGTCCTTCAGCTGGTCAAGAGTCCAATCAATTCCGAAGTTGAAGAGGCAGAACGCTCTATGCGTGAATCGGCCATTGAAGGTACCCGAGTGGAGATAATCCCTCTTGAGAGCTTTAAACCGACCAGACTCTGCATCTTGATAAATTTGGAGATCAGGATGCTTCCAACTCGGCCTTCAATGATGCCAAGTCAACATCCTTGGCGGTGAGCTAGACCTTCGCCGCAACTTGCTCTACCGATTGACTCTCCCGCTCAACACTCAATGTGGCCTCAGCCTCCTTAAGATTCTAAGCCAAGACCCGGGCCTCTTTATTTTTGATATCCAGATCCTCAATGGCTGGGAGCTTCCAGGTATTGGCGGAGTTGATCTTCGATTCAAAGGAGCTGGCATGCTTGTTGAGCCTCGCTAGTTTAGAAGCCTGCTCGGCACTCTTGGCCTTCTTCGCTTGCAACAGCTCAGAGCTCTTCTGTAGATCAGCCTTCAGTTGGACCGCCTCAGGAGTCAGCTGCTCCTAGCATGCCTGAGTAGCCTCTGATTGGCCACTCGAAGCACTCAGCTGTTGGACTTCATGCTCTACAAAGGCTAGCCTTTGGCACATGGCTAAGCTCTTGACCCAATACTATAATAACAATAAGATTGTAAGTGTCAAACGGATAAAAACAAGTAAATCTAAAGGCAATATACATACCCCCAGTGGCCATCTGAGTATGGTTGTTTGCAACCTCCCCCAGTGAGATGACCGTCGTGCGGGCCCTGGCATCGTCCCATACTTGTGCTAGAGGCCCTTGAATCTGAATCTGATGCTCAGGGGTGAGAGACGCGATGTCGTCTGGACATCGCCATTCATCATTGGGCAAGTGGATGATGACCATTATTTGCCTCTGACAGCTCGGACCAGATGGCTCAGAAGTCGTCTTGCCCATGGATTTGGATCTCGAGGATGGCCGGATGATGATACTTGTGCGACCGGCGAGGATTGTGGTGGCATAAAGGTGATCGACGGTGCATAGATGGTCCCCAATGGCAGTCTGGATAGCGAAGGCATCCGGTCGGAGGATAGTGAAGTATGGAGCACTGCAGCTCCCTGCTCAGGAAGAGCGGGCATTGATGTCTCACCCCGCTCGGATGATGGACAAGAACCAGTGCGAGCGGGGGCTTGCAGGGCGGACGTGGCGGAGCGGGAGGAAGTTTCCTTGCGGTGCCTCTTGCATTGTATTAGAGGCTCATCGGAGGTAGCAGACTCTACGACCACCACAATCGACAACATGGAAGGTCGTTCGGGAGGTAGGCCAACTGTGGCAGCCGTGGCTCTACTAGCCGTTGTCTGACTCCCTCCACCCTTGCTGGCCGGCGCATGTGTCTCACCCGCCTCGCCGAGCGGATCGTCAGAGTGGGTGACCGGCACTAGGCCGCAACTCTCCAACTAGGCCAGACTGCTGCATTGATCTCTGCGTCTGCGAGCCTGCTCTTGCCGGCCAGATGCACCCTCAACATTACTCAGGCTGCAAAAAAGGAAAAGAAATCAGTTAGATTCAAAGATGAGGAGAAGAAAGAGCATACTTAGGCTGGATGATAGTCGTGTTGAGATCGGGCTCAGGCCGAATACATATAGGACACCCTCCAATAGCAGCCAGTGAATGTGATACTTCTAACCGGCCAAATTGTACGCTGTTTGGAGATAGTCCGATCGACTTCGGTATCTCCCAAGTGACGGAGGCGTCATCACTTCCATCTGCCAACCGGTCAGTAAGTTGGGCCGCTCGGGAAAATGAACAAAGAAAAAGTATGCCCTCTAGTGTTTATTGGAGGACGGTATTTTGTCAAAAGAGACTGAGCCCATTCAGGCCTGAAATAAGAAGGTCCCCGACTTAGATAATTTAGGGTAATAGAAGTAATGAAAGACCCAAGACGTCAGGGTAATGTCGTGCAAGTGGAACAAAACTACCACCCTACACAACAATCTAAAGGAGTTTGACACTAATTGATGTAGGAAGATGTGGAAATATTTACAGACGACGGAAAAGAAGGGATGAACGGGAAATCAAAGGCCTGCACAAAACTGGTCCTTAAAGTAGGTCAAGAAGCTGGCTGGCGGTTCATTTGGCCGGTCGTAAGAAGAGGGAATGACAATTTGATAATCAGATGGAAATTGGTATGTGGATTTAAGTTGGTCTATCTCCTTCCCGTTAAACCTGGACTCGGTTGAAGTGTACCAGAGCCCGAGGATGGGCACAGGTGGTTGTAGAAAATCATCCATCGAAAACAAAGAAATCGAGAAGAAAACCCACGGATTCAATGAAGGAAAGAGAGAAAAACCTTACTGAGAAAGGTTGCCAGAGAAGAAGAGGAGAAGAAACGTCGCAGCGACTGCTAGAAGACGAAAGCGCCAGGCAAAGTGAAGATGACGGCGAGCAAATGAAGGTTTATAAACCTCGTGGCTGATCGCTTGGAATCGTCCAATCGAGGGTTGCGAAAAATAAGGACGAAATCTGGCCGTGGAATTTGAAAATGCGTCTATCACATTAGCAGCGGATATCTGCCTATCACGTCAAACGTGCGGCGACAGAAGATTGGACACATGACAGTCGACTATGGGAGAGCATTAATAAGACTTAATTAAAAGACATGGCCGTGTGCTCGGCCATAATGCTCAAAGATTTGCACAGTTTTTCAAAAATTTAGATGACGTTAGTAAGCTATGAAAGGGCGCTCATCTAGGAAAGCGCAGAGAAATGGAAAAATTCGCTAAGTGTTGTCGTCAATCATCCCTATCGGCATAGATGCCTTAATATCATGCAGCTGAGCAGCCGACCCACCATCAGGCTTATGAGGGATGATCGAAGTGGCAGTTCACATCCAGGTCAGTAAATGAAGCAGAACGGTGAAGATTAGGTGATTCAATTAGGAACTCAAGCACAGAGAAAGGAATGTCTAGTCGGCCAATTAGACCTTCGAGTCAGCGATAAACTTTGACGTTCATTACGTCCGAGCGGCGGTTAGGAGATATGAGCAGACCAACATCTAAGCACAAGAGTGTCCGTCGGCGGAGGTCACCCGAGGCACTACTCGTCCAGTCAGTCGGACTTGTATCCTCCTTCAACTAGACTTGAGGGGAAGACTTATGATGCAGTAATAAAGGAGAGCACACTAAGTGTGGGTCAAAGGACGGAGATAGCAGCCGACGTGGAAGTCAAAGTCAAGGTTGTCAACGCTAGGATGTCAAAGGGCTCACCTATGATAGTCGAGCGGAGGTCGACTACAATGGTCGATCGGTGTGGGTAGTGTCCGATCGATAAGAGGCTTGTCCGAGCCAATCCCATCCAGCTCGGAACAATAGGGTAAGATCGTCAGACGCTCACTGTAGATCGGTAAAATGCTAAGGTCACAGAAGCACTTGTCCGAGTGGAAGGAGATAAGCTACTATACCCAGCCACCACAAGGAAGAACAGCCAAGGCCGACCGAGCGAAGGAGTCCCAGCCGAGTGGCTACCTGGCTCGGCCAAACAGCGGGATCACTATCGTATCTCTTAATATCCTTCTGGGAGATAATACGATGGAAGCTTTTACTATCTTGTTAGGGATATGCATACCCAGTTAAGGTATGGTGTCAGAGGCACTTTCCCGACATGTCCTTTCATAGGACAAATTGGAGAGCGTGCCCACAACCAGTTGGAGAACGTGTCCATGTCTTAAGAGAAGTGCACACATCTCACAGTAGGGCACTATATAAAGGGGAGTCATACACTGGCAGAAGTACACGTTATTCACAATTCATGTCTGTGTCTATTGTTGCTCCATCTTTTTTCCCCTTTCCGGTGATTGACTTAGCGTCGGAAGACTAACACCGAGGATCCCTTCCCTAACTCAGGACTGATGTTTCTTGTGTTGCATAACAAAGCAGAGTTTACATCCAGTTAACATGGTAGCTATATCTTCAACTTAATATCTCCGTAATTTTCACACATGATTGTATACCATAACGGTTTAAATTAAAGATCAGTCCATTTTAAATTTAATTTTGATTTTAATTTTAATTGTTGCTTTTGATTTTGATTTTGATTTTGACTTTGAAGTCAAAATAAAAACAACTTGACAATAACTTTTTCAAGAATAATTGAAATGGAGGGACCACTTACCGATAAATAATTGAAATGGGAAAAACAACAACGTGACAGTAACTTCTCCAAAAATAATGGGAAACAATAAACGAAAGAAAGCAAAAATATAACATAACGTTTTAAATTAAAGACCAGACCATTTTAATTAATTTATAACAGAGAGGTCATGTTTATGGTTCTTGTGGCTGGTTAATGCGTAGATAAGGAGACTGATGAATGGAAGGATGAGTTGTGGCTGGTTCTTTTGCATGCCAATAATACTTGTGGTGGTGGATTAAAAAATGACTTGTATGAAATCCGTTGGGAATTCCTCTCTATTCCGTGGCACGCCATATTATCCAAAAAAATATCCGACGTGGCAATGACGTGTCCTGTCATTGCCAAATGATTGCCACATGGGATGATGGCATGTCGGCATATTTGGCCTATAAATATAGCTTCAGCTTCTCGCAATTTGGTATCAAGAAACAGAGGAGCACATAGTTTAGAAGAGATAGTGAGAGTATTTAATTTATACTACAATGGCCTCCTCTGCAGTTATTGTTTTCCTGAAAGATGAGAGGCTCCGGCAGCTCGCCCAGCTGATTCGCAACCACGAAGTTAACAACTTATACCACATAACTTTCCAAAACTTAGGGGACCAACTCGAATACCTGAGGATGAGCAACAATAACATGACAACCGTTAACACACTCCTGGACAACTGCAATGCGATAGTGATCAGGTACAAGGACGACGCTGTTCGCCGGCCCATCGCCGAACAGATTCTTGCCTATACAGAGCACTGCCTCAACAACGCACTTCAGCTCATCAGGAACTACACGCTGCGAAGGAGCTATCTCGACAGAATGACGGATCACCAACTGCAACTCTTCCAAGCGCTGGAGGAGTTGGACACTTCGAGTGGAGATGCTGTGCTTGATTTCACCGAATCCATTCAGGAACACGACCGATTGATCATGAGCTACATGAGGTTGAATCTCAACCCTCATGCTTCAGCAGAATTCTCAAGATATCTCAGGAACGTCGGAATTGGCTTTGACGAACTAGTTCGAAGGTGAGGTTAATTAATTAGACATATATATATCTTTAATTCAATTTAATTTTTATTGTATGTATGCAGTTACCAAACTAGGCTTGGGTTTACGGGACGGTTTGAGGACTTGGAAATAGAGCAAAAGCTAGAGGTATATGCCGCAATAATTGAGGCATCGGGCCGGCTAAGTGTGTTATTGGGCGAGCAGGGGAAGGGAGACGACACAGTGAAGGCTTCGTCGATAACATATCGAAGGAAGAGACCGAGTTTTGGTTCGGCAGCCATGTTCCTGATAGATGTGGGACAGATAATCTGGGACGTGTTTTCGTCGGACCACCCAATCACGACGGCTACGAGAGAGGCCTTAGTTCTGGCAGCAGAAACAGGCGGAGCAGCTTTGGGAAAGCTTGTGGGAGTTGCTATAGCGACTAAGTTAACTGGTCAAGCAGCTACTACGTTGTTCGTCACGGCCGTCGGACTAATCGGAGGATTTGTGGGAGGTTTTATTCTTGGAACCATTGCTGGCTTCTTGTTCGATCGGATTTTCAGCTCCGGTGGGCAAGCCGTCCTTCCGACTGATGGCTTTATACTCTATGTTGCTCCCATGCCTAATGGCCACCACTTGGCCAAACAAATTGCCCATATTTAAGTTAATAATCAATACCACCAGACAAGTAAGTAAATAAATAAATCTGTTTTTATATAAATGATACGCTGGTGGTGAAATAAAAATAAATATTCAGGGAGAGGAATAGAAATTATATTCCCATGTATCTTGAGTTGAGTGTGTAATCCAAAGGCTCTACTGCCTGAGCTTTTAGGAAAATATTGTAATATTGCATTTCAAATATATATTAGTTCGATGTCGATCAACTCTTGCCGCTGAGACGTCCTTTGATGTCGATCAACTCCTTGATATTCTTTCCTATGTCGACCGTTCGGCCGGTGATACTATCGACGGTTGGGAGACAACGAATATTGATGGTATCCTTGTTTAGCAGCCTGACAATTTTTCCTCGATTGTAATGATAAAAATCTTGGGTATCGTGGGTCGTTGAGTGGTGATATGTAATAAATTTAGTTGGAGTCCATCTAAGGGGCTCAGGGCATTCCACCCGCTCGACCTCCACATGTTGCACATAGAAGAATTACATTGGTCAAATGTCTACATTTATGCTAAGTGTAGTTATCTATTTAATTTATATTGTAAATAACATAGTGTAAGATGACACACAGAAGATCATATTATCAATTCCTTATAAATTATAAATAGTAGCTCACAACCAAGATGGAATGTGACAAACCATTAGAGTGGTTGTAGTGTAATTTGGTATTAGTTTATCTTGACTATAAAATTACACTAGTACACTATAGGTGTATTGAGCAGGACCATTTGAGGTAGTTTTTTTTTATACTGACTACATAAAAGAACAAAACCTCTGTTATTATGGAAGTGCGTACTCTTAATCATGATATAATAACAAGCACGTATACTTAATATTTATTTCTTTAATTTATCAAAGGGTGAGATTTAGTTCGTTAAATCAATAGACACGATAAGTTGAGAAATGATATTATTTATATGGTGTGTTATTGATTATAGAATGAAATTGTGTCCTAGTAATCTAAGTTGATGATGTCCCCTTGAGGAGCTCATAAGGATTGTCATGTAAACCCTGCAGGTGGACTTAGTCCGACATGACAATAAGGTTGAGTGATATTATTCTTGGAGTTAGATATTAATTAAGTGAGCTGTCAGTAACTCATTTAATTAGTGGGAATTCGATATCTTAAACATAAGAAGACTAACGCACTCATGATATGAAGGATCCCATATTGTAATATGGGATTGTCGCGGTAGTACAATAATAACTCTTTAGTAGTATGATTTATTATTGATGAACTTGAGTTGGGTGTTCGAGGCGAACACGGGAAGCTTAAGATCATCGAGAGACCAAAACCAATTCCTCCTCTCGGTCCCTGTTGTAGCCTCTTATTTATAAAGCCTTATATCCACTTAAAGTCAAGCTTCTTACCCATCTTGTTGTGGCCGGCCAAGCCAAGCTTGGAGCCCAAACTAGGGCCGGCCAAGCCAAATATTGGAGCCAAGTTGTGGCTGGCCAAGCTTGGAGCCTAAGCTATGTGGCCGACCACATAAAATTAAAATGTTATTTTAAATTTTAAAATCTTTCCTGTTGTGGAAGCCATGGTTTTAAAAGAGAGTTATGAAATTTTAAAATCTTTTCTTTTATAGCTATCTACAAAGGATTAAGAAAGAGATTTGATATCTTTCCTTATTTGTAGTTAAAAGAAATATTTTAATTTTTGATAAAATTTTCTTTTTTTGTAATCATCCACATGTTTTAAAAGAGAGATTTTAATTTATAAAATTTCTCTTTTATAACCAACAAGGTATTTAAAAGAGAAATTTTTATTAAAATTTCTTACCGGAAACAAATAAGAAAGTTTTCATTTTATGTTTAAAACTTTCCTTATTTGGAGTACAAGTATATGGTCGGCCATGACAAGCATTAAAGGAAGTTTTAATTTTTTGTTTTAAAACTTTCCATTTTAGTCATTGGCAAGGAATATAAGGAAGTTTTAATTATGTTTAAAACTTTCTTTTTTTTTGCCAAGACCAAGGATTATAAAAGAGATGGAGGGGTGCCTCATGAGATAACACATCTTTTATTCCTCTCTTCCAATCCTTTGGTGGTCGGCCCTTGTCCTTTTCTCTTCTCCTTTTGTTTTCTCTCTTGGAGGTCGGCGACATCAAGCATTGCTTTCTCTTGGTGGCCGGTTGCTTGAAGGAGAAGAAGAAGAGAAGGAAGTTCTTTTGTCTAGCATCCCTTGGAGGTTAGTTGGTGGCCGAATCTAGGAAGCAAAGGAAGAAGTTTGGGTGGATTTCATCTTGGAAGATCGTCGCCCACATGACGTCCAAGAGAAGGAGAGGAATACAGCAGAAGAACAAGATGTCTATAAGCTACAAAAGGTATAACTAGTTATTAGTTTCCGCATCATAACTAGTTCATTTTTTGTATAGATCTTGAAAAACCAAACACAAGAGGTTATCGATTTTAGATTATCGTTTATGTTATCAATTTTATTGTTCAATTTCATGTTTCGATATTGTGCTTCTATTGAGGTCTCTATAGTTAAACCTAGTTTACTGTAAGAAGTTAAATATCCGATTTCTTTGAAAGGCTTTGTCTAGGAAGTGGTGGATGATCTCATACCCAAGAAGGCCTAGTGCCTCGCCATGTTTAACCTGGAAGCCGATCTTTGAAATAGATATTTGATTAACTTCTGTAATATGGTTTAACTTAGGAAGATCACACCGGTAAAACTTGGAGTAAAAATGTTAAGTATCGTTTCCAATCCAAGTTTAACTTCTGAAGGACAATTTGGATTAATAATGTTAAGCATTGTTTGCAATCCAAATTTACCTTCAGTAGAGTACATGGGTAGCTAGGATAGTTCTATGCTTGTACAAATTTTTGTACAGGGGAACTAGGACGGTATTCCGAGTAGCAACCAACAATTGGTATCAGAGCAAGGTTTTTAGCCTCTGTGTGTTTGGTTTTTAGTTTAATTATGCATATGTCATACATATTTTAGGCAGGATAATAGTAGGATATGCAAATAGATTAACTCTGTGGTTGCAGGCTCCAACTATTATGGCCTATTGTGATTGTGTGTGATTGGACCCTCGGACATGTCAAGGACATTTTATGTGTGTGCATGATTGTATTTATTAAATACAGTAGGAGCTGTATTAGTTTTAGGATTTTACAATTTGTTCGATCTAGACTTTATGTACATTCCTTTGTGGAATATAGGAACGATATATGTAAAATTTTATTTTTATTGCGGATCGTATCCTTGCTAGGCGTGGTGCTATTTGAGAACCAGAGGTGCAGCAGAAAAGGAAGCTCGATGGATGAGACGACATGAGCCCTAGGGCTGACGGCTAGTTTTGACGACTGCAAGGGCTGGTGGCCCACGGAGGATAGCTATGGATAAAGGCCATAATAGTTAAATTTTTTTTCTTATTTATTGCATTTTATGCTGTGTGTGCTTGTGTTTGTGTGTTTGTGTGCATGTTAAAATTCCTCGTTCTAAATAACTAAGTGGGAGAGGAATTTAATTAAATTCCACTGTATCCATTACTGGTTTATAAGTGATGCATTCAAGCTTGCGCGTTGGTCTTGAGTGCCTTCCTCCACATCGAATGCGTTTGTTTGCATATCACTAGATCAAACTTCCTTAATGGATGATTATAGGAAATTATTTAGGATGTGTGTGATTTTCTCCATCTGAAGGGGCACAATCCTATTTAGTGGATTTAGTATCGAGTAATGGTATACACTTAGGCATATTTAATAGTATCCTCCCCATTGGTGTAACGCCCGAAAATTCTCAAACTTGCATTAGAATTATTCTATGATTTTTCTGGAATTTTTAGATATTTTTCCGGAATTTTCCGAGTAGCGGAAGTAGCAAAAATAATTAGAACCGCAAAATAGCTTAGGCGGGAATCGAACCCGAGACCTATGGCTTACGGATAATTCTAGTATCCGGTGAACCCAGTAGGGCCGTGCTGAAAGAAAGAGGAACCAATTATATTTATATTAGAGTTGGGTTCAATAATCCACTTAATATAAATTAGGAACTTAAGTTGAGTTTGGTTTAAGTTGGTTCGGCAGCCCCCTCCTCACAAAAACCTCACGCAACTCTCCCTCTCCAAAACCTCACTGCCGCCCACACCTCTCCCTCTCCTTCTCTCGGCGCCCTAGCCCAAGGTCCATAGGTTCGTCTTCCGGCGACGACTCCAACACGAAAGAGGTTCTTCTCCGCGAGAGGAACGCGAAGACGTGATCGGATCGTCGAGAAGGTCATCTCCACCGGAATTCTAGCGAATAGAATCGTAAGAAATTA
This sequence comes from Zingiber officinale, assembly GCF_018446385.1. NCBI lineage: Eukaryota > Viridiplantae > Streptophyta > Magnoliopsida > Zingiberales > Zingiberaceae > Zingiber > Zingiber officinale. Next base: position 1,956,686 of record NC_056007.1, on the reverse strand, counting down.
CGAACAGGAGGTAAGAAACCCCTCACCTGCAGTATAATAGCTATCGTTTGATTTTCTGTGCATCAGTTTAGTTATATGCGTAGTTTTTCGACACGTAGGGTGTATTTAACCCTCCTCGCAGGTTTAGGGATTTAGTGAGTACCTTTAGATGGGCGGGACACGTCTTTTCTCCTTCAGTTGGAGGTTTAGATGCTGTCGGGTGCCTAAAGGTAATCTCCCTAATAGAGAGGGGAGTTAAAGCACACTAGGTGTTCGATTAAATAACTAGCTTAGAAAAATGCGACTTAGGCATTTTTATTAGCACAGTTGAATGCAATCTAGAAGCATCAAAATTAGTAAATCAGTTAGTCTAGCTTATATGGGACTACGGTCCAATGGGTGGGCTCCCACAGTCGCCTCTAGGTTTAGACAACCTAGCTCTAGGTTCAGATAACCTAGAAACAGCAATTTAGAACAGTTTAGCTATACTCAGTATTTTACTTTTCAGTTGGCACTGTACTGGATTAGATATCCATTGGGCTGGGCTCCCATAGTCGGTCCCTAGGTTTAGATAACCTAGTAGCTCTACTAAATTCGGGACTTGCAACCCCGGGTCTAGTTAGAGACGCACGCACAACAAGTACAGTTGCCAGGGCCCATCAACAAAATGTTTAGTATTTTCACTTACTATATGTATATGGTTTCAACCCCTCACTAATTAGTTCGTGAATTCAGTACATTTCTAGTAGTAACTCAGTATTCGCGTAACTCAGTTCTTGGTATCAGCTTAGTCCTTTATTTATATCATGTTCAGCTTTAGATATGCCATGATTGTATGCCTATATGTCATGCCATGTTTAGTTTATTTAGTATATTCAGCATATGTTTTAAACAGCATGATTTTAAATCATATTTGCATCGTTGCATGTTCTTGTGATGTAGATGGTTTCTTACTAAGCTTTTTAGCTTATAGATACTACTTTTCTTATGCTGCAGATAAAGGTAAAGTAAAAGTGGACCAGTAGCGGAGGCTGGAGGTCAATGCAGATCAAGATGTGTGTGGAAGGAACTGGAATAAAAGACCCTCTGGAGATTTAGCATTTACTTTAGCACTTTACAGTTATTAGTTTCAGTTTACATGTTTTATACACTTTTGAACATTAGCAAATTTAAACAATTAGAACTTTTAGAAATTTCTACGTTCATGCACTTTAAGTTGTTAAAATGCATGTTAGTGAGTAAAATGCCATGAACCAGTAAACCTTGCTTTAGCTTAAGTTTAGAATTGTTACTACATGTTATTAGAATAGTTTATCATGCATTAGATAGTTGTTATATGGTATTTTGGCACACCAGAGTGCTGAAATCAGAGTCCCCGGGCGAAATCAGACTCTGATCGGTCTCCAGACCGATCAGAGCCTGGGCAGTGCTACTGGATCGGTCAGCCGACCGATCCAGCACGATACAGTAGCGTTCCAGGAGACCTCAGGTGCCTGGATCGGTCAGCCGACCGATCCAGACATACCTGGATCGGTTCGACCGACCTATCCAGCCACACCTGGATCGGTCTGCCGACCGATCCAGTTGGGAACAGAACGTTCCCCAGCTCCGATCGATCCACGGACCGATCCAACCAAGAGCAATCGATCCAGTCCATCTTGGATCGATTGGGAAGCTCAGGTTTCGTCCAAGAAACTTATCAGTCCAGCTCCTTGACCGTAGGGGATGTAGGATACACCAGGTATCCCTTAGATCATCTCCCTTAGCACAGGTAGAACCAATAACATGTATTAGATCAGATATCAGTAGCATAAAAACTCAAATTAGATCAGTTTTCCGCATAGCCAGTACAGTAGTAATGTAGCGATTCGCCTTACAGCCTAGTAGTAGAAGGCGGGTCGTTACAGAGTGGTATCAGAGCAGGGTTCCATACTTCCTACACACACATCAGCATTGTACCTGCAACTTCCAAGTAAGAATACCTCTACTCTATTTATGCTCCTTGGTTGTTGTTACAGTTCATGTTTATATGCCTACTGCATGTTAGTATGTGATAGTCTTTAAACATGATATCAGTAATTATCTAACTGTGATGGTATTAGTTATACATATGTCCTCTATGTCTTTAGAAATGGCACGAGGACGCCCAGCTAGAAGGGCACTAGCTACTGAGCCCCAGCAAGAGGCAGACAGTTCAGTGCCTCCTCCAGACCTCTCAGCATTGGTGGCTCAGTTACAGCAGCAGCTAGCTGAACAGCAACAGGAAATAGCCACCTTAAAGGCTAATCAGCAGAGTACCCCCACAGTTACCCCGGAACCGAATCTGACGACTCCAGAAGTCTTAGAGGTTCCACCAGCTCAGCCCACAGCACCAGCACCAGCACCAGCAGTTCCAGCAGCTGAGCCAAGAAAGGAAGCCTATCTGATCCAGTGGCAGCGAGTCAAGCCAGAGAACTTCTCAGGCACTAGTGAACCATGGGATGCACAAGCCTGGTTCAAAACACTGGAGAGCACGATGGAGCTTCTGGACTGGCCAGAACACGAGAAGGTGAAGTGTGCCTCCTTCTGCCTGACAGGAGACGCACGCATGTGGTGGGAAAGAATCAGAACGAAGCGCCCAGTGAACCAGATGTCATGGGCTGACTTCGAGAAAGAATTCTTCGAGGAGTTCTTTCACATACGGGTTACCAACCGCCACTACGACGAGTTCACAGAGTTTCGTCAGGGCAACCTTTCAGTTGAGGAAGCCGTGAAGAAATTCAACAGGTTGGCTCGTCTATGCCCAGAGCTAGTCAGCACAGAGAAGGAACGAATCCGGTTGATGCTCAAGATGCTGAGGCCAGAGATAGCAGTGAACGTGGCTGGTGGCATACATAGGCCACAAACCACAGAGGAGTTAGTGAGCAGTGCCTTGACCACAGAGCATTACCAGAACAACATAAAGCAGCAGAAGCAAGTCTCCTCAGAGTCCAAAGGCCAAGGAAACTCTCACACCCAGAAACAGCAAGGCCACAGCTCTAACTGGAAAGGGAACTCCAACAGCAAGCGCAAATCAGAGAGTGACTCAAAAGGAGGACCATCTAGCAAGCGACCCAGTTATCCAAAGTGTGCTACTTGTGGGAAATTCCACCCAGGGGTTTGTCGCAAGGGCACACGAGGATGCTTTGAATGTGGATAGGAGGGGCACATGGCTAAGCAGTGCCCGAACAAGACCGGTCTTCCTTAGCCACAGCAGATTCAGTATGCAGGCCAGCCAGCTCAGTTATATCAGATGCAGGCCGCTCTAGAAGGTCCACTTATCAGTCAGGGCAGATTAGAAGCCCCTCCAGTTATGGCGAATGCGAGGATCTACTCACTCACCAGAGAGGACGTAGCCAATGCCTCGACAGTTGTCACAGGTCAGATTAGCATTTTTCAGTATAGTGCTACTGTTCTCTTTGATACTGGGGCAACCCATTCATATATAGCCAGGATGTTTTCCGAAAAATTAAAAATACCCTCAGAGGTACTCGGTGGTCAGTTCTTGACGGCACTACCTTCAGGAGAGGTCATGGCATCCACGCACTGGCTCAGAGCAGTGCCGGCCATCATAGCAGACAGGGAGCTCTTTTGTGACCTGATAGTGCTAGAGATGACCGACTATGACGTTATCTTGGGAATGAACTTTCTGATCAAATACGGCGCTACCATAGAGTGCCGTAAACAGAAAGTCATCTTCCTACCTGAAGCGGCAGTGCAATTTGAATACAGCGGAGAACCAAAGAGAAAGGCCAGGAAGTTTCTCTCAGCTATGAAAGCACAGAAGCTACTGGATTCAGGATGTACAGGACTCCTAGCACACGTAGTCAACGCCAGCCAGGACAAGAACCAACAGCTAGCAGAGGTTCGAGTCGTTTGTGACTACCCAGCAGTCTTTCTTGAAGAGTTACCAGGCTTAGCACCAGACAGGGAGATTGACTTTGAGATAGAGCTCATTCCTGGTACAAATCCTATCTCCAAAGCGCCTTATCGCATGGCTCCAGCAGAACTGAAGGAACTTTAGGAGCAACTACAGGAGCTGCTTGACAAGGATTTCATACGCCCGAGTCACTCGCCATGGGGAGCACCTGTATTGTTCGTGAAGAAGAAGGATGGAAGCATGCGACTGTGCATAGACTACAGATCATTGAACCAAGTCACAATCAAGAACAGGTATCCCCTTCCCAGAATCGATGACCTGTTTGACCAGCTGAAGGGAGCAGCAGTGTTCTCTAAGATAGATCTCAGATCAGGTTATCATCAGGTGAAGGTCAAAGAAGGGGATATACCCAAGACAGCATTCAGAACCAGATACAGACACTACGAGTTCGTGGTCATGCCCTTTGGTGTGACCAATGCTCTAGCTACATTCATGGATCTCATGAACAGAGTATTCAAGGAGTATTTAGATAAGTTTGTTATTGTGTTTATCGATGACATTCTTATCTACTCAGGAACTCAGAAAGAACACTCAGAGCACCTGAAACTAGTATTGCAGACCCTTCAGACCAGTTATACGCCAAATTCACGAAATGTGAATTTTGGCTAGATCATCCTTCCCAGGTCACATCATCTCAAAGGATGGTGTTATGGTAGATCCCAACAAGATAGAAGCAGTAAGTAGCTGGAAGAGACCTAAGAACGCCGGTAAATCGGGAGCTCGGGATTAGCAGGATATTATGAAAGTTTGTAGAGGACTTCTCCAGATAGCCTCCTCAGCGGCTCTTACCGGAAAGAACAGGAAGTTTCAGTGGACAGATGAACGAGTTAAAAAGGAGATCGACCGGTGCTCCCATTTTGGCTCTACCAGACGACACCAGCTTTGACATCTATAGTGATGCCTCTAAGTTGGGACTAGGAGCGATTGATGCAAAATGGCAAGGTGATCGCCTATGCCTCCGGACAACTCAAGGATTATGAGAAGAATTACCCTACTCATGACCTTGAGCTTGCAGCATGGTGTTCGCTCTCAAAATTTGGAGACATTACTTATATGGAGCTCGGTGCAGAGTGTATACAGATCATCGAGTCTGAAGTACTTCTTCACTCGACAGCACAGATGGCTTGAGCTGGTCAAGGACTATGATGTAGACATCCTCTACCACCCAGGGAAAGCCAATAAGGTAGCCGACGCACTTAGCAGAAAATCCAGTGCTACCTTATTATCTCTTACAGCCATGTCACCGCCCCTACAGAAGGAGATCATAGATTTCGGTCTTGAACTCATCGTTGGACAGCTCTCTACTATGACCTTAGAGTCCACCTTGCTTGGTGATATTCAGTCAGCTCAGGAGCAGGACCCTGAAATTCAGAAAATCAAGCAAGGGCTAGCAGAATCAGGAAGTGAAGAATTCAGAGTGTCCGATAGCGAGGTGTTGTATTTTGGTGACAGACTCTGTGTTCCAGATCAGGAGGAGCTACGGAGACAGATTTTAGATGAGACTCACAGGACTCCCTATGCGATGCACCCAGGTTCCACCAAAATGTATCAAGACCTGAAGAACCGTTTTTGGTGGCCCGGGATGAAGCGAGACATCGCCAGATATGTTAGCATCTGCCTCACCTGTCAGAGGGTCAAGGCAGAACATCAGCGACCAGGAGGAGTTCTGCAACCTATACAGATTCCAGAATGGAAGTGAGAGGATATCTCCATGGATTTCATAGTGGGACTACCCAAGACCACGAATGGTTTTGACGCCATCTGGGTAATAGTTGACAGGTTGACTAAATCAGCCCACTTCTTAGCTATCAGGATATCCTACTCCATGGAGAAGCTCGCTCAGTTGTATCTCCAGGAGATCGTCAGACTACATGGAGTCCCACGAACCATCATTTCAGACAGAGACAGCAGATTCACATCACACTTCTGGGAGTGTGTACAGTCAGCATTGGGCACGAAGTTAAAGTTTAGCACAGCATTCCATCCCCAGACAGATGGTTAGACGGAGCGAGTAAATCAGGTACTCGAAGATATGCTCCGAGCATGTGCCCTAGACTTCAAGGGAAGTTGGTGCAAATATCTGAGCCTAGCAGAATTTGCATACAACAACAGCTATCAGGCCACTATCGGCATGGCACCTTACGAGGCTCTCTATGGGCGGAGGTGTAGATCTCCAATCTGCTGGTATGAGAGTGGTGAACAGAAAGAACTAGAGCTTCAGACAGATCTAGTTGCAGATACCACAGCAGCTATACAGCAGATCCGCCAGAGCCGCCAGAAAAGCTATGCTGATACCCGACGCAGACCCTTAGAGTTTTCAGTTGGGGATTCAGTGTTCCTCAGAGTAGCTCCCATGAAGGGAGTAATGCGTTTTGGGAAGAAGGGCAAGCTAAGTCCCAGATATGTGGGACCATACCTTGTCAGCAGAAGAGTGGGCAAGGTGGCATATGAGCTAGAACTACCCCAGGAAATGTCAGCTGTCCACAATGTATTCCATGTCTCTATGCTGAAGAAGCATACCCCAGATGCCACCCAGGTGATTGAGCCCCAGTCGGTACAGATCCGCGAAGACCTCAGCTATGACAGTCGGCCTATTCAGATAATAGACCGAGCAGTTAAGAAATTGCGGAACAAGGAAGTACCATTAGTCAAAGTCATTTGGCACAGTCACACAGCAGAAGAGGCAACTTGGGAGACAGAAGCCAGCATGAGACAGAAGTACCCAGAATTGTTCTAAGTTCGAGGACGAACTTTTTATAAGGTATGGGGGATTGTAACTCCCGAAAATTCTCAAACTTGCATTAGAATTTTTCAATGATTTTTCTGAAATTTTTAGATATTTTTCCGGAATTTTCCGAGTAGCGGAAGTAGCAAAAATAATTAGAACAGCAAAATAGCTTAGGCGAGAATCGAACCCGAGACCTATGGCTTACGGATAATTCTAGTAATCGGTGAACCCAGCAGGGCCGTGATGAAAGAAAGAGAAACCAATTATATTTATATTAGAGTTGGGTTCAATAATCCACTTAATATAAATTAGGAACTTAAGTTGGGTTTGGTTTAAGTTGGTTCGGCAGCCCCCTCCTCACAAAAACCTCACGCAACTCTCCCTCTCCAAAACCTCACCGCCGCCCACACCTCTCCCTCTCCTTCTCTCGGCGCCCTAGCCCAAGGTCCATAGGTTCGTCTTCCGGCGGCGACTCCAACACGAAAGAGGTTCTTCTCCGCGAGAGGAACGCGAAGACGTGATCGGATCGTCGAGAAGGTCATCTCCATCTGAATTCTAGCGAATAGAATCGTAAGAAATTACGAACAGGAGGTAAGACACCCCTCACCTGCAGTATAATAGCTATCGTTTGATTTTCTGTGCATCAGTTTAGTTATATGCGTAGTTTTTCGACACGTAGGGTGTATTTAACCCTCCTCGCAGGTTTAGGGATTTAGTGAGTACCTTTAGATGGGCGGGACACGTCTTTTCTCCTTCAGTTGGAGGTTTAGATGCTGTCGGGTGCCTAAAGGTAATCTCCCTAATAGAGAGGGGAGTTAAAGCACACTAGGTGTTCGATTAAATAACTAGCTTAGAAAAATGCGACTTAGGCAATTTTATTAGCACAGTTGAATGCAATCTAGAAGCATCAAAATTAGTAAATCAGTTAATCTAGCTTATATGGGACTACGGTCCAATGGGTGGGCTCCCACAGTCGCCTCGAGGTTCAGACAACCTAGCTCTAGGTTCAGATAACCTAGAAACAGCAATTTAGAACAGTTTAGCTATACTCAGTATTTTACTTTTCAGTTGGCACTGTACTGGATTAGATATCCATTGGGCTGGGATCCCATAGTCGGTCCCTAGGTTTAGATAACCTAGTAGCTCTACTAAATTCGGGACTTGCAACCCCGGATCTAGTTAGAGATGCGCGCACAGCAAGTACAGTTGCCAGGGCCCATCAACAGCATGTTTAGTATTTTCACTTACTATATGTATATGGTTTCAACCTCTCACTAATTAGTTCATGAATTCAGTACAGTTCTAGTAGTAACTTAGTATTCACATAACTCAGTTCTTGGTATCAGCTTAGTCCTTTATTTATATCATGTTCAGCTTTAGATATGCCATGATTGTATGCCTATATGCCATGCCATGTTTAGTTTATTTAGTATATTCAGCATATGTTTTAAACAGCATGATTTTAAATCATATTTGCATCGTTGCATGTTCTTGTGATGTAGATGGTTTCTTACTAAGCTTTTTAGCTTATAGATACTACTTTTCTTATACTGCAGATAAAGGTAAAGGAAAAGTGGACCAGTAGCGGAGGCTGGAGGTCAATGCAGATCAAGATGTGTGTGGAAGGAACTGGAATAAAAGACCCTCTGGAGATTTAGCATTTACTTTAGCACTTTACAGTTATTAGTTTCAGTTTACATGTTTTATACACTTTTGAACATTAGCAAATTTAAACAATTAGAACTTTTAGAAATTTCTACGTTCATGCACTTTAAGTTGTTAAAATGCATGTTAGTGAGTAAAATGCCATGAACCAGTAAACCTTGCTTTAGCTTAAGTTTAAAATTGTTACTACATGTTATTAGAATAGTTTATCATGCATTAGATAGTTGTTATATGGTATTTTGGCACACCAGAGTGCTGAAATCAGAGTCCCCGGGCGAAATCAGACTCTGATCGGTCTCCAGAACCGAACCTTTGGATCGGTCGACCGACCGATCCAGACAGATCTGATGCGCTCTGTCCTCACGGATCGGTCGGCCGATCCGGTATGATCTGATAGCGTTCGGGAGACTCGGTGCTGGATCGGTCGACCGATCGACAGCGGTCATACCCGATCGGTCGACCGAACCACTGGATCGGTCGACCGACCGATCCACACCTGGATCGGTCTGCCGACCGATCCAGTTGGGAACAGAATGTTCCCCAGCTCCGATCGATCCACGGACCGATCCAACCAAGAGCAATCGATCCAGTCCAGCTTGGATCGATTGGGAAGCTCAGGTTTCGTCCAAGAAACTTATCAGTCCAGCTCCTTGACCGTAGGGGATGTAGGATACACTAGGTATCCCTTAGATCATCTCCCTTAGCACAGGTAGAACCAATAACATGTATTAGATCAGATATCAATAGCATAAAAACTCAAATTAGATCAGTTTTCCGCATAGCCAGTACAGTAGTAATGTAGCGATTCGCCTTACAGCCTAGTAGTAGAAGGCGGGTCGTTACAATTAGAGTCACTGCTATTATTTATGTGACCGAAGAAAAACCAACTATTAATTTGTCATAAAGCAAGGAAAAACTCCCTCTTACAAATTATTGAATTTGTATACGTCCACACTATCGTGGCATATAAAATTCATGGTGTTTGAGGTAATTTTGTTTGTCATAAAGTTAGGTTGACAAAATAAAATTAATGGGAAAAACCTCCTCTTACAAATGATCGAATTTGTATACGTCCACACCATCGTGGCATACAAAATTTACTGTGTTTGAGGTAATTTTAGGTTGACAAGATAATTAATGGGTAAAACCCTCCTCTTACAAATGTTTAAATTTGTATACGTCCACACTATCATGACATACAAAATTTATGATATTTGAGGTGTTGGTGAATTTAAATGATATTGTTTGAGGAATCAATATTATTTTAAATTCTAAAGTTTTGACTAAATATTTGATCGAAGACAGATCAACTATTAATTTTATTTGTCATAAAGTTAGGTTGATAAGATAATAAAATTAATGTTTGAATTTGTATACGTCCACACTAACGTGGCATACAAAATTCACGGTGTTTTGAGGTGTTAGTAATTTTAAATGATATTGAGGAATCAATATTATTTTAAGGTCTGGATCAAATATTTTGTGATTCTTAGGATTTCAAATAGTTTTCAATCCCCTAGTTGTTATATTAGAGAATACACTTGCAAGTCCCAATTATATTAATTGAAAACAAAAAGTAGACTGTCCTCACAATATTGAGAACAATAAATGTGTATCTTATTCATTAGTTGTTGAAACATGTTTAGTGGTGTTATCTACCAGTACCTGGTGTGTAGATACGGGAGCCACTGATCATGTTTACAATTCATTACAGGGGTTCCAGGAAACCCGACAACTACATGAAGGGGAAATCACCGTCTACATGGGCAATGCTACGAAAGTGGCGGCCATTGCAATGGGAGATGTTTATTTAGGAATAAAACATTGATTTTGAGAAATTATCTTTACATACCAAGTGTTAGAAAGAACTTGATTTCAGTTTCTTAATTGTTTAAGGATGGATATTCTATTTTTTTTTATGACAAAGTGGTTGTCAAGAAAAATAGGAAGATTATCTGTTTTGGTACATTGGTTGACAATTTGAAAACTCTAAATCCAATAACTGCCACGATGCAACAAAAGGAAATTAATAACACATCTTCTAATTCTAATTATAGAAAGCAACCTTCAAAAATGAACCAAATATATCTTTGGCATCTAAGGCTAGGTCATATTAACTTGAGTAGGATTCAAAGGTTAATAGACGATGGACTTTTGGGTTCATTGGTGGTGGAAAACTTTCCAACTTGCGAGTCTTGCTTGGAAGGAAAAATGACCAAGAGACCTTTTAAGGCTAAGGGGTATAGAGCCAAAAATATGTTGGAATTGGTTCATTCTAATTTGTGTGAACCTATAACTATCCAGGAAAGAGGTGGTTTTGAATATTTCATCTCTTTTATAGATGACTATTCAAGATACGGGTACATTTACTTGATGCGCCGCAAGTCTGAGTGCTTTGATAAGTTCAAAGAATACAAGACTAATGTAGGGAAACGTCATGGTAAAAGTATCAGGACACTACGGTCTGATCGTGGTGGAGAGTACCTCTTAGGAGAGTTTAGAAGTTACTTATTAGAGGTCGGGATTCAATCCCAATTGTCTGCACCTGGTACATCCCAACAGAATGGTGTAGCAGAATGAAGGAATAAGACTCTTATGGAAATGGTTAGATCGATGATGTGTTATTCAGAATTACCAAATTCGTTCTGGGGATATGCTTTAGAAACGACTGTGTACATTCTGAACTTGGTACCTTCTAAATCATTACCCTTTACTCCCACGGAATTGTGGAATGGGCGTAAGCCTAGTCTGAATCATGTTCGAATTTGGGGTAGTGCAGCACATATGCTGAAGGGAGATGCTGATAAGTTGGAATCTCGTACAGAAGTTCGCCTGTTTATAGGTTATCCTAAAGGAACGAAAGGTGGTTTGTTTTATAGTCCTAAAGATCTGAAAGTCATTGTTAACACTAATGCCCGATTTTTAGAAGAGGACTATGTAATGAACCATAAGCCCATGAGTGAAATTATTCTAGAAGAAATGAGAGAGGCACGTCTACTTTAGTACCAACAGTGCAAGATCAAATATCACAAGAAACTGCAACACGTATCACAAATGATACACAACTACAGACAGTGCCTCGTCGTAGTGGGAGGGTTGTTAGACAACCTGAAAGATTCATATTTTTGGGAGGGTTTTCAGACTTGATCCTAGGTAAACATGAACCTGATCCCTGAACATATGACGAAGCACTCCAAGATAAAGATGCAGCATCTTGGCAAAGAGCAATGAATTCAGAAATATAATCTATGTATTCTAACAAAGTCTGAAAGCTAGTAGAACGATCAAATGGTGTCAAAGCTATTGGATGTAAATGGATCTACAAAAGAAAAAGAGGGACAGACGAGAAGGTGGAAACCTTCAAAGCAAGTCTTGTTGCGAAGGGGTATACTCAGAAAGAGGGAATCGATTATGAGGAAACCTTTTCGCCAGTAGTTATGTTTAAGTCTATCCGGATACTTTTATCTATTGCTGCTCATATGGATTATGAGGTTTGGCAAATGAATGTCAAGAAAACATCCATATGAAGCAATCAGAGGGGTTTATTACAAAGGGTAAAGAGCATCTTGTATGTAAGTTCAATCAGTCTATTTATGGACTGAAGCAAGCTTCAAGATCTTGGAGCATTCGGTTTAATGAAGTAATCCAGTCTTATGGATTTATTCAGTGTTCGGATGAGTCTTGTGTATACAAGAAGTATGACGAAAATGTGGTGGTATTTATTGTACTATACGTAGATGACATTTTGTTAATGAGGACTTGGGAGAATGCGGACATATTCGATATGTCCAAGCAATTCGATATGAAGGATTTGGGAGAATGTAGACATATTCTTGGGATCAAAGTAATAAGGGATCGCAAGAAAAGAATGTTGTGCTTATCCCAAGCTTCATATATCGATACTATCCTAGCTTGTTTTAGCATACAAAACTCTAAGAAAGGTTTTCTACCTTTTCGGCATGGAGTATCTTTATCTAAAGAGATGCCTCCTAAGACATCAAAAGAGATAGAGGAAATGAAGGCAGTTCCTTATGCTTCAGCTGTAGGAAGCCTAATGTATGCAATGTTATACATGAGACCGGATATCTGTTTTGTCATGCGTATGGTTAGTAGATATCAAAGTAATTCAGGACAGGGACATTGGACTGCCGTAAAGCATATATATAAAAATCCTGAGAAGGACTAGAGATTATATGTTGGTTTACCAAGCAGATGATTTGCTCCCTGTGGGTTACACGGATTCTGACTTCCAATCAGATAGGGACAATAGTAAGTCTACCTCAGGTTATGTGTTTACTTTAGGAGGTGGAGCCATAGCATGGAGGAGTGTTAAGCAGAAATACGTTTTAGACTCAATCATGAAGCTGAGTATATGGCAGCCTCTGAGGTAGCCAAAGAAGTTGTATGGCTCAGGAACTTTTTGATGGACTTAGATGTGATTCCTGGTTTGCCCAAAATCATCACAATTTATTGTGATAATAGCGGTGCAGTAGCAAACTCGAAGGAACCACGAGCGCATAAGCCGAGTAAACACATTGAGTGCAAGTACCACCTGATACGAGACATCGTAAAGCGAGGAGAAGTTGTTGTCGCTAAGATTGCATCAGCAGATAACCTGGCAGATTCTTTCACTAAGGCCCTTCCGGCGAAAGCTTTTGATCGACATGTTGAGGAGATGAGAATCAGATGTATGTCAGCGTTTATGGTAGCATAGTCTTTTAGTATAAATGGGAGATTGTTAGAGTGTATATTAAAAGTCTAGCTTTTTGTATAAACATTTATTTTGAAATAAGAATCACATTGGTCAAATGTCTACATTTATGCTAAGTGTAGTTGTCCATTTTATTTATATTGTAGATAACATGGTGTGAGGTGACACACAGAAGATCATGTTATCAGTTTCTTATAAACTATAAATAGTAGCTCACAACCAAGATAGAATGGGACAAATCATTGGAGTGGTTGTAGTATAATTTGGCATTAGTTTATCTGGACTATAAAATTACACTAGTACACTATAAGTGTATTGAGCAGGACCATTTGAGGTAGTTTCTTTTTATACTGACTACATAAAAGAACAAAAGCTCTATTATTATGGAAGTGTGTACTCTTAATCATGATATAATAACAAGCACGTATACTTAATATTTTTTTCTTTAATTTATCAAAGGGTAAGATTTAGTTCGTTAAATCAAAAGGTCCGATAAATTGGGAAATGATATTATTTATATGATGTGTTGTTGATTATAGAATGAAACTGTGTCCTAGTAATCTAGTTTGATGATGTCCCCTTGAGGAGCTCATAAGGATTGTCATGTAAACCCTGCAGGTGGACTTAGTCCGACATGACAATAAGGTTGAGTGGTACTACTCTTGAAGCTAGATATTAATTAAGTGAGTTGGCAGTAACTCATTTAATTAGTGGACATTTGATATCTTAAACACAGGTAGACTAACGCACTCATGATATGAAGGAGCTCATATTGTAATATGGGATTGGTGCGGTAGTGCAATAATAACTCTTTAGTGGTATGAGTTATTATTGATGAACTTGAGTTGGGTGTTTGGGGCGAACACGGGAAGCTCAAGCTCATCGGGAGACCAAAATGAATTCCTCCTCTCAGTCCCTGTTGTAGACTCTTATTTATAAAGCCTTATATCCACTTAAAGCTAAGCTTATTACCTATCTTGTTGTGGTCGGCCAAGCCAAGCTTGGAGCCCAAGCTAGGGCCGGTCAAGACAAAGATTGGATCCAAGTTGTGGTCGACCAAGCTTAGTGCCCAGGCTAGGTGGTCGGCCACATAAAATTAAAAGGGTATTTTAAATTTTAAAATCTTTCCTTTTGTGGAAGTCATGGTTTTAAAAGAGAGCTTTTAAATTTTAAAATCTTTCCTTTTATAGCTATCTACAAAGGATTAAGAAAGATGTTTGATATCTTTCCTTATTTGTAGTTAAAAGAATGATTTTAATTTTTAATAAAATTTTTCTTTTTTGTAACCATCCACATATTTTAAAAGAGAGATTTTAATTTATAAAATTTTTCTTTTATAACCAACAAGGGATTTAAAAGAGAAATTTTTATTAAAATTTCTTATCAGAAACAAATAAGAAAGTTTTAATTTTATGTTTAAAACTTTTTTTGTTTGGAGCACAAGTATAGGGCCGACCATGACAAGCATTAAAGGAAGTTTCAATTTTTTGTTTTAAAACTTTCCTTTTTAGTTATTGGCAAGGAATATAAGGAAGTTTTAATTATGTTTAAACCTTTTTTTTTTTTTTTTGCCAAGACCAAGGATTATAAAAGAGATGGAGGGGTGCCTCATGAGATAACACATCTTTTATTTCTCTCTTTCAATCCTTTGGTGGCCGACCCTTGTCCTTTTCTCTTCTCCTTTTGTTTTCTCTCTTGGAGGCCGGTGGCATCAAGCATTGCTTTCTCTTGGTGGTCGGTTGCTTGAAGGAGAAGAAGAAGAGAAGGAAGTTCTCTTGCCTAGCATCCCTTGGAGGTTAGTTGGTGGCCGAATCTAGGAAGCAAAGGAAGAAGTTTGGGTGGATTTCATCTTGGAAGATCGTCGCTCACACGATGTCCAAGAGAAGGAGAGGAATACAGCAGAAGATCAAGAGGTCTATAAGCTACAAAAGGTATAACTAGTTATTAGTTTCTGCATCATAACTAGTTCATCTTTTGTATAGATCTTGAAAAATCAAACATAAGAGGTTATCGATTTTAGGTTATCATTTATGTTATCAATTTATTGTTCAATTTCATGTTTTGATATTATGCTTCTATTGAGGTCTCTATAGTTAAACCTAGTTTACTGTAAGAAGTTAAATATCCGATTTCTTTGAAAGGCTTTGTTTAGGAAGTAGTGGATGATCCCATACCCAAGAAGGCCTAGTGTCTCGCCATGTTTAACCTGGAAGCCGATCTTTGAAATAGATATTTGATTAACTTCTGTAATATGGTTTAACTTAGGAAGATCACATCGGTTAAACTTGGAGTAAAAATGTTAAGTATCGTTTCCAATCCAAGTTTAACTTCTGAAGGATAATTTGGATTAATAATGTTAAGCATCATTTACAATCCAAATTTAACTTCAGTAGAGCACATGAGTAACTAGGATAGTTCTATGCTTGTACAAATTTTCGTACAGGGGAAGTAGGACGGTATTTCGAGTAGCAACCAACACTCCACATGTTGCACATCTTGATGTCGAGGCTCTGGGTAACTTGGGGGAGGACCCGCTCGAGGCCCCTTATGAGGGAGAGGAGGAGGCGACGTTCGGCGCTCTAGAGCTGAGATTGAGCAGATGCAGTGACCTCCTTCTTCCAAGCGAACTGTGCTTCTTCTACATTAATATACTCAGTTGCTCGGCCGAGTAGATGGTTAAAGTCTTTAGGAGGCTTCTTGATCACAGAACAGAAAAATTCACCATCGGCGAGCTCCTGAGAAAAGATACTCACCAAAATTTCTGGGATAGCCGAAGGGATATCCATGACTACCTGATTGAACTTCTTAATGTAGGTCCTAAGCGTCTCTTTAGGCCCCTACTTGAGCGAAAAGAGACTTAAGGTAGTTTTCTGGTACCATCGGCTTCTGGAGAAGTGATGAAGAAATGCCTTGTGGAAATCCTTAAAACAACCAATGGATTCAGTCGACAATCATTTAAACCACTTCTGTGCCAAGCTAGAGAGTGTAGTGAGAAACACTCAACATTTCACGCCATATGTATATATACTGGTGAAGGAGGACGACATTATCAAACTTGAGGACGTGGTCCTCTGGGTTAGTTGACCCTGTATATTCCCCGATCGTTAGGGAATGATAGTGCTTTGGTATTTTGTCCTTTTGTATCTCTTGGGAAAATGACATACTAATCCATTCAGGAGAGTCACTAACCATAGAGGCTTTTCCTTTGGGAAAACGGCATACTCCGGCCTAATTCTTACATGAAACATTATTAAACATTCATAAGCCTTTCTAATATATATCCTTAATCATTTCAAACATATATCATTTCAAATAAACGTAACATAAAACACATATATAGTGACTGTGCATGTGGTGTTCGGACATTAAACTAAGACTATGTTTGATTGAGATAATGTAATCGAGTTTATAATATAATAAATTTTATAATATAATATAATATAATATTGATTACATTAGTACGTTTAGTAATATAATGTATATAATTTTTGATGATTATATTTTTTATTTGATATCTAATATTTTTTATAAAAAATATAATTCGTATTATTATAAAATGATTAAAATATCCTGTAACATCTATCGAAGGCCATTGTCGCACCTCTTCCGGAGGCGGTGGTCGACGGTGTTCAGAGGTGGCCGGCAACAGTCGACGGTAGGTGATCGACCGATGACCAATTTAATCATCAGTGGCATCTGCATTAGTCTAATATTATATTACTGTTTTAAAATGTAACCTAAGAATATGAATTACATTCTAGCAAATGTAGCCTAACAAACTAACTAATTATTTTTTCTTTTTGGGTGGCATCTGCATAATTAGTGGAGTTCTGCAATACTCTTTAATTATCCATTGCCTTAATCTAGAAATTAAAGGGAGTGCATATATAATTTTCTTAATTACTTTTATCAGGTACGGTTCGTTACCTTAAACAACATGCATGTAACATCGGGGCGGTGCGATGGTTAAGACATGAGATGTTATCACATTAGGTCTTAGGGTTGAAATTCGGTATGACCAAGCATAACCTCCCTCATGTCTTGGTCATTTGCACTAATGGCTAGTAGTCACCCGTGATTTACCTCCTCCGTATTGACCTAGGGACGGGTTGGCGGAGGCGCTAGGGGCGAGCGAATCCCCTTTTTTGCCACATATGGTAACAAGTAATTATGTCCCCTCGGATGAGTCTAGTGACTAACGCATGAGGTATTATCATCATGAGGTATTGCCACATGAGGTCTTGGGGTCGAAACTCGGCGTGACCGAACATAACTTCTCCCATGTCTTGGCCATTTGCACTAATGACTAGTAGTCACCCATGATTTACCTCCTCTGTGTTGGCCTAAGGACAGGTTGGCGGGGGCGCTGGGACGAGCGAATCGCCTTTTTGCCACATGGTAACTCGGATGAGTCTAGTGACTAACGCATGAGGTATTATCATCATGAGGTCTGAGATTCGAATCTCGGCAAAAGTCGAGGTAAATATCTTCCTTATGTGCTAGTCACTATTCTAAACACTAGTAACCATTCGTGATTTACCTCCTCCGTGTTTGCCCTGGGACGGATTGACAGGGGACCTAAGGACGTGCGTATTCGTCTTTTTGCCACCACGGCAGCAAGTAATTAATTAAAACTTGAAAGTTAATTTATATAGTTTTTGTTTATTAAATTTATAATGTAATTAAACGTACATATTTAGCTTGATTAAGCAAAATATTTTAGAAAGATTTTTTTTTTTAAATTGACCAATTTAATACTACACATTGAAAAAAATTCACACAGATCAGAGGATCGGAGGAGTTTTCATTTTGCTAATATAAGAATCGAAAGGTACATGCAACAAGAAGAAGCATGTTAATTATTCGGATGCACACAACACTATCATCTCCTTCCAAACACAACACACATAATTAATTAATTAATTAACAGTACTGCTCGAGTGCTTTATGATTATTATCATTCTTATTATTTTATTTTCTTAGGAATATAGTAGTGCTTGTTATTTTATTTTCTTTATTCGGAGATATGATTTTATGTGTTTTATGTTTTCAGGAGTCGAATTTGGAGAAGAATTGATGTCCGTGACTGATTCTATAACCAAACGGAGGGGAAACAACTTTGGCAATGAGTGCCACACGTACGGCCTTGCAAAGGGGAATAACCCTGGCCGTGTGGTCATGAGAGGGCCGTGCAGCATCGGCAGCAAGGGAGAGTGCCTAGGTCATGTGAAGTTGCACGGCCGTGCTACCTTCTCCAGCCAGCTAGTGCACGGCTATGTATGGTTACACAGCCGTGTAGCCTTTCTAGTGACAGAGATTGCCCTGGTCGTGTATGATTAAACGACCGTGTAGCTGTTCTAGAGCCGAAGAGTGGCGTGGTCGTGTGTGCCACACAATCGTGTAACCCTTCCAGAGACAAGAATTGACCAGGCCGTGTGGTTTCACACGACCGTGCAAGAAAGCAGGAATGGAACATGGCACGGCCGTGTGAGGGTCACATGGCCGTGTGACCTTGGCCGAGAGGAGGAACGCCCTGGCCGTGTGGATCTCACACGGCCGTGTCCTGGGCCGTGTGGCGCCTAAATGCCCTACTCTATATATAGAGCTTCTTCCCCTTTGAAAAGGGGAGGCTCTCCCTTTGGAGAGATCTGTTCTTGGGCGAATTTCTAGCCATCGGAAGGAGATTTCTGTCCAAGATTTGACTCCAAGAGCGGAGGATTGGTTCCGAAGATCACTCATCGTATTGAGATAAGCATTCCCTTCTACTTTCTTGATTTGGATCTGGATGTCTTTAATCTTCTTGTCTTCGATTCTTTCCTCAGTTTCTATGGGGTAGATTCTTTATTCTATGAAGGAGGGAGTATTTGTGATGTAATTTGTTGTAAGATTCATGGATTTGTCATCTTCTTGATTTGAGGATATTGTTATGTTTTGTATCAATCAATCTTGTATGGATTGTTATGTTTTGTGCCTAATTACCATTCTTGATTGGTTGTTTGTATTTCTTGTGGAATCTTGCAGAGGAATTCACTAAATCGTATGACCGAGGAACGTCGTGGCAGGGCTGCCCTGCTAACGGACCTTTTAGGGGATCACCTTTAGGGATAAAGTTAGAACATACAAAGAAGTAGGACAGATTGATATGCTTAATTCTATATCTTAAGGTGAATTGATTAGTGATGTATTTCTATGTCGTATGACCAAGGGGCGTCGTGACAGGGATGCCCCGCTAACGAACTTCATAAGAATCTTGACTCTTTGATTTCTTAGGGTTTAGATGTGAGTCCTTGACCGGTGTTTTCTGCAGAAGATAACTGGTGAGTTCTTATGAATACATTTCAATTGAGGACAAGAATTGGTAGATTACTTTATATCGATGAATATCACAAAGAAACCAAGACTCGTAGAACCTTATCAAAACTGAATTTCTGCATTTAACTCTTACATCTAATCTTTAGTTGTGAATGATCTTTTAATCAATTGTTTAGCTAATTCACTTTTGAGACATCTTTAGTGATTATAACCAGTCCCTGTGGATACGATATCTTTTATTATTACTGACGATGTAACCTTACACTTGCGGTTCGTAACAGTGTCTATGAGCATTTTTCTTGTAGTGAGCCTAGTAGTTTAGCCGAATGAACAATTGTATTTTGTCCTCTGGTGATATCATAATTATTCCTATCCCAATGTCCTATTGGGTGGATGATTCGTTTACATATATCTTTCAAGTTTCTTCTGACTCGGGTTTTGTATTTCGGTTAAAAAATCAGCTAAGGCTTGAGCTTTGATGGATGCTTGAGGTTGATACTATATGTCATACTTGTTGGAGGATCGGTGGTCGACATGAAGGGGGGTTGGATAGACGGCCCCCCAAATAATCGCTTCCTACACTATTGTTAGCCTGCGCAGTGGAATAATACAAAAACAAACAAGCCAAACACTAAAGGAATGAAAAACAAGCAAATCGCTAACACATTCGTTTAACGTAGTTCGGAGATTAGGGCTCCTACTCCACGATTGTCCGTAAGGTGGGCGATCCCTATCTGTCGGTGGATTAGCCCCCAACAAACTCTGGCTATCTCAAGTCGCTTCTTGTGGGTGGAGAAACCTAACCACAACACTCACAAACACTTGAGAACTAGTAGACTACTAATTAGGGTTTACAATCACTAATTTCATCGGCCATAACCAAGCTCCCAAGCCTTGGTTATATAGGTCGCGGGTTGAAAAACCCCGCCTACCAGTCGACTGCCAAAATCATCAGTCGACTGCCCTCTTGTGAAGATTCGACCGTTACATCTCAACGGCTATTTACCAGTCGATTGGTAAAAGTACCAATCGATTGCTCCACACTGGCTGAGCAAACAGAAGCATTCTGTTCACTCCCAGTCGACTGCACCAGTCGACTGATGAAATCACTAGTTGACTGGTACCCGAGTACATTCACTTGGCACTCGAACTCACACCCTTACGACTCACTTGACACTTCTTTGCAGCCTTGACCTCTTGCTTTCAAGTCTACTCCCTTTGTCTCTCATCCCTCAGATGCATTCAAGCCCGCGGCTCGTCCCCAATGTCATCATTCGCGTATGCCTTGAAGTCTCTTCCCTCGGCCCTTGTCCTCGCTGCCTTGTCTAAGGTCCCTCGGATGCTCCATTCTTCATCTGATCCGAAGCCATCAACCTGAGTCAAATGTGTATCCTGCAAACCTGCACAACTCAAATACACATATCAAATACAAGGGTGAACCTAACTTAAACCCTTTGCCCAAACACCAAAACACATGGTCACACAGGTCCATTGAGATTGCTTCAACAATACTCACTAAGCTCCATGGTCGACTTGATCAACCCTCCTGAAGCCCCCGGGTTGACAAGCACTCGACCCAGGGTGATATTAGTCAGTACAATAATTGGATGAGAAAGAGAAATAAGGGTGTAACCTCCGAGCGGCGTTGGCCTCCATCTTAATGATATCAACGTTGCACTTGCATGCTACTAGTTGATTTCCTTTGACTTCCCTGACCTGGTTGTCCATGGAAAATTTTATTTTTTGGTAGAAAGTTGAGACAACTGCTCAGAATTCATTTAGGGTTGGTCGACCCAAAATGACATTATAGGTTGAGGGTGCGTCTACGACTATAAAAGTCATTTTGCACATCCTCATTAGGGGTTCCTCCCCTAAGGATATAACTAACTTTATTTGGCCAAGCAGCTGAACTTTGTTGCCCGTGAAGCCACATAGTAGCATCACCATGGGCTAGAACTCGCTCGGCTATATCTGTAGCTGCTCGAATGCCTATTTGAAGATGATGTTAACCGAGCTGCCTGTGTCAATAAAAGTGCGATGGATATTATAATTGTCTATAACAACATTAATTATTAAAGTGTCATCATGGAATACTTCAACCCCCTTTAAGTCCTTGGGCCCGAAGCTTATTTCATGTCCTTGGGCTTGCTCCTGACTGCATCCGACCGCATGGATCTCGAGTCAGTGGACATGTGACTTCCTTACTCAGTTGGAATCTCCATCGGTTGGGCATCCAACTATCATACCAATATCTCCCTGAGCGGTGTTATTAAGATTTTCTTCTTATCGCGTCGGGAGTTACTCCTGCTGAACTTAGGTGGGAGGTTGAGCCTGGTCTTCCTACCGCTAAGACATCCTTTGATGCAGATTGACTCCTTGATATTCTCTCCTGTGTTGACCGTTCGACCAGTGATATTGTTGATGGTTGGGAGACAGCAAATGTTGGTGGTATCATTGTTTAGCAGCCTGGCGATTGTAATGATAATAATCCTGGGTATCGTGGGTCGTTGAGCGGTGATATGTACAAAATTTAGTTGGAGCCCATCTAAGGGGCTCAGGGCATTCCACCCGGTCGGCCTCCACATGTTGAACAGCTTGAGGTCGAGGCTCTGGGTGACGTGGGGGAGGACCTACTCGAGGCCCCTTATGAGGGAGAGGAGGAGGCAGCGCTCGGCGCTTTGGAGCTGAGAGCGAGCAGGTGTAGTGACCTCATTCTTCCAAGCGAACTGTGCTTCTTCTACATTAATATACTCGATTGCTCGGTCGAGTAGATGGTCAAGGTCTCTAGGGGGCTTCCTGGTCATGGAACAAAAAAAATCACCGTCGATGAGGTCCTGAGAAAAGGCACTCACCAAAATTTCTGGGATAATCAATGGGACATCCCTGGCTACCTGATTGAACTTCTTAATGTAGACCCTAAGCGTCTCTTTAGGCCCTTGCTTGAGCAAAAAGAGGCTCAAGGCAGTTTTACGGTACCATCGACTTCTAGAGAAGTGATGAAGAAAAGCCTTGTAGAAATCCTTAAAACAACCAATGGATTCAATTGACAGTCGTCTAAACCACCTCTATGCCAAAAAAAATGTGGATCCGCCACATCAGCGGCCCCCCTAGAGCCGGTCCCACGGATATGGAGGGAGGTAAATGCAAGTACACAGGTGGAAAGTGCATAGCGGAGACGTTAACCCCAGGCAGTGACACCCCGGGGATCGACCCCTGGACCTTTCAGCCACAGAACCATGCACTCCCCATCTGTGCTATGCCCTGGGGACAAAAAAAAAATCACCTCTATGCCAAGCTAGAGAGTGTAATGCATGAGAAACACTCGGCATTTCACACCATATGTATATTAGTGAAGGAGGACGACATTATCAAACTTGAGGACGTGATCTTCTAGGTTAGTTGACCCTGCATATTCCCCGATCGTTAGGGAATGATAATGCTTTGGTAGTTTGTCCCCTTGTCTCTCTTAGGAAAATGACATACTAACTCATTCAGGAGAGCCACTAACCATATAGGCTTTTTCTTTGGAAAAACGGCATCCTCTGGCCTAATTCTTATATGAAACATTATTAAACATTCATAAGCCTTTCTAATATCCTTAATCATTTCAAACATATATCATAGATTGAGATGTAATAAACGTTACATATATAAAACACATAGTCGTGGACACTAACTATCAAATGAAACAGTCTTTAATTATCCATTGCCTTAATTATCTAGAAATTAAAGGGAGTGTATATATAATTTTCTTAATTACTTTTATCAGGTACGGTTCGTTAGCCTAAACAACATGCATGGTAACAAGTAATTAATTAAAACTTGCAGGTTAATTTATATAGTTTTTGTTTATTAAATTTATAATGTAATTAAACGTACATATTTAGCTTGATTAAGCAAAATATTTTAGAAAGAATTTTTTTTTTTGAAAATTGACCAATTTAATACTTCCCATTGAAAAAATTCACACAGATCAGAGGATCGGAGGAGTTTTCATTTTACTAATATAAGAATCGAAAGGTACATGCAACAAGAAGAAGCATGTTAATTATTCGGATACACACCACACTATCATCTCCTTCCAAACACAACACACATAATTAATTAATTAACAGTACTGCTCGAGTGCTTTATGATTATTATCATTCTTATTATTTTATTTTCTTAAGAATATAGTAGTGCTTGTAATCAGCCAGCCAGCCAGCCACAAGGTGGTAGCTTCATTATTCAGCAGAAGCTTCATCATCGGCTCCTTCAACATCATCCACATACTTGGAATCAAGCGACTGCGAGACGACGCTAACATCACTGGCCATCGCCATAAAATTGGATCCCAAACCATCCAAGGACAAGATTCCCACAAATTCCGGTGAACTGCCTGCGCCAATCGACGCACTGGCGAAGCCTCCGAGCGCGGTGGTAGAGTAATTATTCGTTTGACTATCCATCTTACTATCAATGGCGTTCCAGTTCGCCGAACCAAAACCACCGGCCGTATGGATTTCAGCGTACACCTGCATTAACGAACATTAAGAATGAATATTAATCTTAATTAGTTGAAAATTTATCGCTTATATATATATATACTCACGCGATTCTGATAATTCATGCGGGATGTGTTCCAAGCCAGCATCCAATCACGGCCGGCTCCGTCGTTGTTCACCCCTCTGTACACAATAGCTTCTTTGGAAGGACCCATGAGCCTACCGCGGACGTGAAGAAATCCAGCCCATTGCCCATTTTGAATGACTTGAGGGTAAGGGGATCGCCAGACAGCACCTTCCCAAGTGTGATTGAGAACGAATGATAGGTTACCTCCGGTGGCATTGTAAATCATGCCAAGCGTCGAGGTTCCTGTACCGTAAGCCTCCTTCAGGTTGTGCACAAAGCGACTCACGTTCGTCGCTTTCTCGTCTGCGTTCATATACTGCAAAGCCACTTCTGCTCTGTGTCGGGCGGTGATTTCAGTGATATTCGGAAAAATTAGTCTCACCGTGTCGTCCGTCACTGGATTCCCAAACACGTTGGTCGCCATGCTTAATTCTGTATCTCAACGTAACAATAAGATAGAGAAAATGTTTTTTTTTCTGTTATAGTTTGTATGCAACATCGATCGATCGTGTATTTATAGAGGAATCAGATCATAACTTAGCTAAACTCCTTGGATGCTCAATTAATTAGGATATATTTGATAATGGGTAATATAATCAAATATAATATAATTAAACGCGGCAACTTCAAAAACAATTGAAATGGAAGGACCATTTACTGATAAATAATTAACATGGGAAAAACGTGAGATCACTTACTGATAAAGAATTGAAAAAGGAAACAACTTCTACCAATAATGTACACCAAAGACCGCCGACAATTAACAAGATAAGACTTATAAAATCCCATATTGATATAAAAAAATTATAAAATCCCATATTAATTAATCTTATGCTCCAATAATTATGATACGTGACAAATTACAGAAACTGCCCACCGTTTGATAAACAAATGAAATGGAGGACGAATAATTGAACTGGAAAATAATAATTGAAAGAAACAAAATAAACGTCAATGTTGTGAATAATAAAAATAATTAATTAAACTAGATAAGTTTGGAATGACCGATCCGATTTTACAGGAGTTTTTTTCCGATCATCAGGATAAATCGAGAAATACATATGATGAACGGTCTAAAAGTCAAGTATCTCTTAATTGTAAATCTCATTTGGAGAATTTTTTTTTATAAATATATCCTAACTGAGGATTGAATCATGAATATTTAATTAGAAGATAACCGAATGCTCCTACCGTTATACCATATCCCGGGACAAAGGCCGGGAATGAGACGGAACAACGTGAAATCAATCAATGTAATCCAACGGACTATTGGAAATTAAATTTGATTTTTAGATAAAAGTTGTTGATAAAATTTTATGGAGATAGAATGGTGAGGTGGCAAGTCTTGACTAGAGATAGGATAGAGATAGAACTTGATCATTTTGATAAGAGTTCGTGGAGATAGAATTTTAAAAAAAAATTATCATGATTATCTCATATTAGTGCTTATCCAATAAGCCTATAAATATGTACTTCTTTTTCATGAATGAACAAGTTGAGTTTTCTATTTTCTTCTACTCCTCTTCCACATAGAGTTATTTCTCCTCTTCCACATTTTTCCTTCTATAATTCTTTTTTCTTCTCCCATAATTTCTGTTTCCAACAAAGTGGTATCAGAGCTATGGCTAATGGAGGTATGGTTCTCTTCCAAGTTCCAGTACTCAAAGCGAGTAATTATGACAATTGGAGTATCAAGATGAAGGCGCTTCTTGAAGCTCATGATGTTTGGGAAGTTATAGAAAAAGGTTACGTTGAGCCTCGTGACGACTCGACGTTATCTTCAACTGAAAAAGACAGTCTGACAGATTTAAGAAAGAGAGACAAGAAGGCTCTCTTCCTCATTTATCAAGCTTTAGATGAGGATGGTTTTGAGAAGATTTCAAGTGCTACTTCAGCCAAGCAAGCATGGGAAAAGTTCCAAGTCTCATATAAAGGAGAAGAAAAAGTAAAAAAGGTACGATTTCAGACATTAAGAAGTCAATTTGATGCTCTTCGTATGAAAGAAGGTGAGTTAGTATCAAATTATTTTTCTAGAGTCTCTACCATTTCCAATCAACTAAAGAGAAATGGTGAGAAACTAGAAGAAGTAACTATCATTGAGAAAATTCTCCGATCATTGGATTCAAAATTTAATAGCATTACAACCATCATCGAAGAGACCAAGGATCTACAAGTCATGACGATTGAGCAACTGCTGGGTTCATTACAAGCCCATGCAGAAAAGAAGAAGATAAATGAAGAAATTACTCAACAACTCCTAAAGACGACTCTTCAACCGACAAAGAAAGATGAAAGCTCCAGTAATAATAGAAGTCAATGGGGAAGAGGTCGTGGATATGGACGAGGCCGTTCTAATCAGCAAGGATGGGTCTCCAACAACAACAATGAAAGAGGAGAACATTCAACAAGAAGACGTGGAAGAGGGTATACAAACTCGAGGTACGATAAATCTCAAGTTAAGTGCTACAATTGTGACAAATTTGGACATTATGCAAAAGAATGTAGATCACCCAAGAATAAAGTATATGAAAGAGTAAATTATATGGAAGAAAGGAAAGAAGAAGATGACACCCTGTTGCTAGCGTATAAAGATAATGAAAGAGAAGAAGATACAATTTGGTATCTCGACA
Source organism: Zingiber officinale (assembly GCF_018446385.1). NCBI lineage: Eukaryota > Viridiplantae > Streptophyta > Magnoliopsida > Zingiberales > Zingiberaceae > Zingiber > Zingiber officinale. The sequence continues at coordinate 1,930,092 of NC_056007.1, read as the reverse complement.
CTGGTGCAAGCAATCATATGTGTGGGAAAAGAAACATGTTCGTAGAGCTTGATGAATCAGTTGGTGGTAATGTATCCTTCGGAGATGAATCAAAGATTGAGGTAAAAGGCAAAGGTAACATTCTCATCCGTTTGAAGAATGGAAAACATGAATTTATCTCAAATGTTTTCTTTGTACCAAATATGAAGAGCAACATCCTAAGCTTAGGACAACTTTTGGCAAAAGGGTATGATATTCATCTAAAAGATGGTATGCTCATCTTGAAAGATCATATTGGTTGCTTAATTGCTAAGGTGCCTATGTCAAAAAATAGAATGTTCTTACTTAATATTCAAAATGATGTCGTCAACTGTCTCAAATCTTGTTACAAAGACATCACTTGGCTATGGCATCTTCGATTTGGACATTTGAATTTTGGAGGACTAGAACTGCTTTCAAAGAAGGAGATGGTGAGAGAACTACCTTACATCAAACATCTTGATCAAGTATGTGAAGCATGTCTACGTGGGAGGCAATTTAGAAGAGGTTTTCCAAAGGAGTCAAGTTCAAGAGCTCAAAAGCCTCTTGAACTTATACATACAGATGTTTGCGGTCCGATAAAGCCAAGTTCACTTGGTAAGAGTAATTATTTCATTCTTTTCATAGATGATTTTTCTCGGAAAACTTGGGTATACTTCTTGAAGCAAAAATTGGAGGCCTTCGGCATATTCAAGAAATTTAAAGCTACCATAGAAAAGGAGAGCGGTCTCGAGGTCAAAGCTATGCATTCTGATCGAGGAGGAGAATTTACCTCAAAGGAGTTTCAAGAATTTTGTGAAGCCAACGGAATACGACGACCCTTGACAGTTCCAAGATCCCCTCAACAAAATGAAGTGGCAGAAAGAAAGAATCGAACCATCCTTGACATGGCAAGGAGCATTCTCAAAAGCAAAGAGGCTACCAAAGGAACTTTGGGCAGAAGCGGTTGCATGTGCAGTATACTTATCCAACCGATCACCAACTAGGAGTGTGTGGGGCAAGACACCACAAGAAGCGTGGAGCGGAAGGAAACCTGGAATTTCTCATCTAAGAGTTTTTGGAAGTATAGCACACGTTCATGTGCCTGATGAAGCAAGAAGCAAACTGGATGATAAAAGTAAGAAATTTATTTTTATTGGCTATGATACTAACTCAAAAGGGTATAAGTTATACAATCCAGATACTGGGAAGACAATCATCAGCCGAGATGTCATATTTAATGAAGAAGAAGAATGGAATTGGGAATCTCAAAATAAAGATTACAACTTCTTCCCATACTTTGAAGAAGAAAATGTGGAGCAACCAAGGGTAGAGCAAACAAGAGAGGAGCCTACTACTCCACTAGTAACACCAACATCAAGTACTTAAGAGAATTTATCTGCATCAACTTCAAGTGAAAGAGTACCACGCTTTAGAAGCTTACGGGAAATTTATGAGGTAACTGAAAATCAAGATAATCTTACTCTATTTTGTCTCTTTGCGGATTGCAAGCCTATAGATTTCCAAGAAGCTATAAAAAGCAAAAGGTGGAAAGATGCAATGGATGAAGAAATCAAGGCGATAGAGAAGAATGACACATGGGAGTTAACGACACTTCCTAAAGGACATAAGGTGATTGGTGTGAAGTGGGTGTACAAAATAAAGAAGAATGCCAAAGGAGAAGTTGAAAGATATAAAGCAAGATTGGTGGCAAAAGGCTACAGTCAAAGATCTGGCATTGATTATGATGAGGTATTCACTCCCGTTGCTCGATTAGAAACTGTCAGACTAATCATTGCTTTAGCAGCTCAAAATAAGTGGAAAATACATCAAATGGATGCAAAATCTACTTTTTTAAATGGAGTTCTTGAAGAAGAAGTCTATATTCAGCAACCATCAGGTTATGAAGTTAAAGGACAAGTAGACAGAGTTCTAAAATTGAAGAAGGCTCTCTACGGGCTAAAGCAAGCACCAAGGGCATAGAATAGCCGAATAGACAAGCACCTGCAAGAGAAAGGCTTCATCAAATGTCCTTATGAACATGCATTATACATTCAGAGTAAGGATAAAGATGTTTTGATTGTATGCCTATATGTCGATGACTTGATTTTCACAGGAAGCAATCCAAGTATGTTTGGAGAATTTAAAGAAGCGATGACTAAAGAGTTTGAAATGATTGATATTGGGCTCATTGCATACTATCTGAGCATTGAAGTGAACCAAAGGGAAGATGGAAGCTTCATCTCACAAGAAGGTTATGCAAGAGAGATATTAAAGAAGTTCAAGATGGATAACAGTAAGTCTATAAATACCCTAGTAGAATGTGGAGTCAAGCTATCAAAGCATGATGAAGAAGAAAAAGTTGATCCAACATTTTTTAAGAGTTTGGTTGGAAGTTTACGATACTTGACGTGCACAAGGCCTGATATTCTTTATGTTGTTGGACTTGTTAGTCGCTACATGGAAGATCCAACTACTACCCACCTTAAGATCGCTAAGAGAATTTTGCGCTATATCAAAGGTACGATAGATTTTGGATTACTTTTTTCAACATCTAACCACTTCAAACTTGAAGGATATAGTGACAGTGATTGGGGTGGAGATATAGATGATAGAAAGAGCACTACAGGATTTGTGTTCTTTATGGGAGATACAACTTTCACTTGGATGTCAAAAAAATAGCATATTGTCACACTTTCTACTTGTGAAGCAAAGTATGTGGTTGCGACTTCATGTGTTTGTCATGCTGTTTGGCTCAGAAATTTATTGAATGAGTTAAGTTTACCACAAGAAGAGGCAACCAAGATACGAGTTGATAACAATTCTAGAATAACACTAGCAAAAAATCCAGTCTTCCATGATAGAAGCAAGCACATCGATACGCGATTTCACTATATCAGAGAATGTATTACAAGAAAAGAGGTGCAAGTGGAATACATAAAGTCTCAAGATCAAGTTGCTGATATTTTTACCAAGCCACTCAAATTTGAAGACTTCATCAAGATGCGATATTTGCTTGGAGTTACAAAATCAAGTTTAAGAGGCGGTGTTGGAAATTAAACTTGATTTTTAGATAAAAGTTGTTGATAAAATTTTATGGAGATAGAATGGTGAGGTGGCAAGTCTTGACTAGAGATAGGATAGAGATAGAACTTGATAATTTTGATAAGAGTTCGTGGAGATAGAATTTAAAAAAAAAATTATCATGATTATCTCATATTAGTGTTTATCCAATAAGCCTATAAATTTAAAACACGGGAAGCTTAAGCTCATCGGGAGACCAAAATCACCTCTCGGTCCCTGTTGTAGCCTCTTATTTATAAAGCCTTATATCCACTTAAAGTCAAGATTCTTACCCATCTTGTTGTGGCCGGCCAAGCCAAGCTTGGAGCCCAAGCTAGGGTCGACCAAGCCAAAGATTGGAGCCAAGTTGTGCCCGGCTAAGCTTGAAGCCCAAGCTAGGTGGCTGACCACATAAAATTAAAAGGGTATTTTAAATTTTAAAATCTTTTCTTTTGTGGAAGCCATGGTTTTAAAAGAGAATTTTTAAATTTTTAAATATTTTCTTTTATAGCTATCTACAAAGGATTAAGAAAGAGGTTTGATATCTTTCCTTATTTGTAGTTAAGAAATATTTTAATTTTTGATAAAACTTTCCTTTTTTATAACCATCCACATGTTTTAAAAGAGAGATTTTAATTTATAAAATTTTCCTTTTATAACCAACAAGGGATTTAAAAGAGAAATTTTTATTAAAATTTCTTACAGGAAACAAATAAGGAAGTTTTAATTTTATGTTTAAAACTTTCCTTATTTGGAGTACAAGTATATGCCCGGTCATGACAAGCATTAAAGGAAGTTTTAATTTTTTGTTTTAAAACTTTCCTTTTTAGTCATTGGCAAGGAATATAAGGAAGTTTAAATTATGTTTAAAACTTTTCTTTTTTTTTGCCAAGACCAAGGATTATAAAAGAGATGGAGGGGTGCCTCATGAGATAACACATCTTTTATTCCTCTCTTCCAATCCTTTGGTGGCCGATCCTTGCCCTTTTCTCTTCTCCTTTTGTTTTCTCTCTTGGAGGCCAGCGACATCAAGCATTGCTTTCTCTTGGTGGCCGGTTGCTTGAAGGAGAAGAAGAAGAGAAGGAAGCTCTCTTGTCTAGCATCCCTTGGAGGTTAGTTGGTGGCCGAATCTAGGAAGGAAAGGAAGAAGTTTGGGTGGATTTCATCTTGGAAGATCGTCGCCCACACGACATCCAAGAGAAGGAGAGGAATACAGCAGAAGAACTAGACGTCTATAAGCTACAAAAGGTATAACTAGTTATTAGTTTCCGTATCATAACTAGTTCATTTTTTGTATAGATCTTGAAAAACCAAACACAAGAGGTTATCGGTTTTAGATTATCGTTTATGTTATCAATTTTATTGTTCAATTTCATGTTTCGATATTGTGCTTCTATTGAGGTCTCTATAGTTAAACCTAGTTTACTGTAAGAAGTTAAATATCTGATTTCTTTGAAAAGCTTTGTCTATGAAGTGGTGGATGATCCCATACCCAAGAAGGTCTAGTGCCTCGCCATGTTTAACTTGGAAGCCGATCTTTGAAATAGATATTTGATTAACTTCTGTAATATGGTTTAACTTAGGAAGATCACATCGGTTAAACTTGGAGTAAAAATGTTAAGTATCGTTTCCAATCCAAGTTTAACTTCTGAAGGATAATTTGGATTAATAATGTTAAGCATCATTTGTAATCCAAATTTAACTTCTGTAGAGCACATGAGTAGCTAGGATAGTTCTATGATTGTACAAATTTTTGTACAGGGGAACTAGGACGGTATTCCGAGTAACAACCAACAATTGGTATCAGAGCAAGGTTTTTAGCCTCTGTGTGTTCGATTTTTAGTTTAATTATACACATGTCATATATTTTAGGCAGGATAATAGTAGGATATGCAAATAGATTAACTCTGTGGTTGCACGCTCCAACTATTATGACCTATTGTGATTGTGTGTGATTGGACCCTAAGACATGTCGAGGGCATTTTATGTGTGTGCATGATTATATTTAATTTATTAAATACAGCAGGAGCTGTATTAGTTTTAGGATTTTACATTTTGTTCGATCTAGACTTTATGTACATTCCTTTGTGAAATATAGGAATGATATATGTAAAATTTTATTTTTATCGCGGATCGTATCCTTGTGAGGCGTGGTGCTATTTGAGGACCAGAGGCGCAGCAGAAAAGGAAGCTCGATGGACACGACGACATGAGCCCTAGGGTTGGCGGCTAGTTTTGATGACTGCTAGGGCTGGTGGCACACGGAGGACAACTATGGATAAAGGCCATAATAGTTGAATTTTTTTTCTTATTTATTGCCTTTTATGCTGTGTGTGCTTGTGTTTGTGTGCTTGTGTGCATGTTAAAATTCCTCGTTCTAAATAACTAAGTGGCAGATGAATTTAATTAAATTCCACGGTCTCCATTACTGGTTTGTAAGTGATGCATTCAATCTTGCGCATTGGCTCTAAGTGCCTTTCTCCACATCGAATGAGTTTGTTTGCAGATCACTAAATCAAACTTCCTTAATGGATGATTATAGGAAATTATTTAGGATGTGTGTGATCTTCTCCATCTGAAGGGGCACAATCCTATTTAGTGGACTTAGTATCAAGTAATGGTATACACTTAGGCACATTTAATAGTATCCTCCCCATCAGAGTCACTGCTATTATTTGTGTGACCGAAGAAAAACCAACTATTAATTTGTCATAAAGCTAGGAAAACCCCCCTCTTATAAATTATTGAATTTGTATACGTCCACACAATCGTGACATACAAAATTCATGGTGTTTGAGGTAATTTTATTTGACATAAAGTTAGGTTGACAAAATAAAATTAATGGGAAAACCCTCCTCTTACAAATGATCGAATTTGTATACGTCCACACCATCGTGGCATACAAAATTCACAGTGTTTGAGGTAATTTTAGGTTGACAAGATAATTAATGGGTAAAACTCTCCTCTTAGAAATGTTTGAATTTGTATACGTCTACACTATCATGGCATACAAAATTCACGGTGTTTGAGGTGTTGGTGAATTTAAATGATATTGTTTGAGGAATCAATATTATTTTAAATTCTAAAGTTTTGACCAAATATTTGATCGAAGACAGATCAACTATTAATTTTATTTATCATAAAGTTAGGTTGACAAGATAATAAAATTAATGTTTAAATTTGTATATGTCCACACTAACGTGGCATACAAAATTCACGGTGTTTTGAGGTGTTGGTAAATTTAAATGATATTGAGGAATCAATATTATTTTAAGGTCTGGATCAAATATTTTGTGATTCTTAGGATTTCAAATAGTTTTCAATCCCCTAGCTGTTATATTAGAGAATACATTTACAAGTCCCAATTATATTAATTGGAAACAAAAAGTAGACTGTCCTCACAATATTGAGAACAATAAATGTGTATTCTATTCATTAGTTGTTGAAACATGTTTAGTGGTGTTATCTATTGGTACCTGGTGTGTAGATACGGGAGCCACTGATCATGTCTGTAATTCATTACAGGGGTTCCAGGAAATCCGACAACTACATGAAGGGGAAATCACCGTCTACATGGGCAATGCTACCAAAGTGGCGACCGTTGTAGTGGGAGATGTTTATTTAGGAATAAAATATTGATTTTGAGAAATTATCTTTATGTACCAAGTTTTAGAAAGAACTTGATTTCAGTTTCTAAATTGTTTAAGGATAGATATTCTATTTTTTTTATGACAAAGTGGTTGTCAAGAAAAATAGGAAGATTATCTGTTCTGGTACATTGGTTGACAATTTGAAAACTCTAAATCCAATAACTCCCACGATGCAACAAAATAAAATTAATAACACATTTTCTAATTCTAATAAGAGAAAGCAACATTCGAAAATGAACCAAATATATCTTTGGCATCTAAGGCTAGGCCATATTAACTTGAGTAGGATTCAAAGGTTAATAGCCGATGGACTTTTGAGTTCATTGGTGGTGGAAAACTTTCCAACCTGCGAGTCTTGCTTGGAAGGAAAAATGACCAAGAGACCTTTTAAGGTTAAGGGGTATAAAGCCAAAAATATGTTGGAATTGGTTCATTCTGATTTGTGTGGACCTATAACTATCCATGAAAGAGGTGGTTTCAACTATTTCATCTCTTTTATAGACGACTATTCGAGATATGGGTACATTTACTTGATGCGTCGCAAGTCTGAGTGCTTTGATAAGTTCAAAGAATACAAGGCTGATGTGGGGAAATGTCATGGTAAAAGTATCAAGACACTACGGTCTGATCGTGGTGGAGAGTACCTCTTTGGAGAGTTTAGAAGTTACTTATCAGAGGTCGGGATTCAATCCCAATTGTCTGCACCTGGTACACCCCAACAGAATGGTGTAGCAGAACGAAGGAATATGACTCTTATGGAAATGGTTAGATCGATGATGTGTTATTCAGAATTACCAAATTCGTTCTAGGGATATGCTTTAGAAACGGCTGTGTACATTCTGAACTTGGTACATTCTAAATCAGTACCCTTTACTCCCATAGAATTGTGGAATGGGCGTAAGCCTAGTCTGAATCATGTTCGGATTTGGGTAGTCCAGCATATGTGCTGAAGGAAGATGCTGATAAGTTGGAATTTCGTACAGAAGTTCGCCGGTTTATAGGTTATCCTAAAGGAATGAAACCTTGTTTGTTTTATAGTCCTAAAGATCAGAAGGTCATTGTTAGCACTAATGCTCGATTTTTAGAAGAGGACTATGTAATGAACCATAAGTCCATGAGTGAAATTATTCTAGAAGAAATGAGAGAGGACACGTCTACTTTAGTACCAACAATGCAAGGTGAAATATCACAAGAAACTGCAACACGTATCACAAATGATACACAACTACAGACAGTGCCTCGTCGTAGTGGGAGGGTTGTTAGGCAACCTGAAAGATTCATATTTTTAGGAGAGTCTTTAGACTTGATACTAGGTAAACATGAACCTGATCCCCGAACATATGACGAAGCACTCCAAGATAAAGATTCAGCATCTTAGCAAAGAGCAATGAATTCAGAAATAGAATCTATGTATTCTAACAAAGTCTGAGAGCTAGTAGAACCATCAAATGGTGTAAAATCTATTGGATGTAAATGGATCTACAAAAGAAAAAGAGGGACAAACGGGAAGGTGGAAACCTTCAAAGCAAGACTTGTTGCGAAGGGGTATACTCAGAAAGAGGGAATCGATTATGAGGAAACTTTTTTGCCATTAGCTATGTTTAAGTATATCCGGATACTCTTATCTATTGCTGCTCATATGGATTATGAGGTTTGGCAAATGGATGTCAAGACAGCTTTCCTTAACGGAAGTTTTGAAGAAAACATCCATATGAAGCAATCAGAGGGGTTTGTTACAAAGGGCAAAGAGCATCTTGTATGTAAGCTCAATAGATCTATTTATGGACTGAAGCAAGCTTCAAGATCTTGGAACGTCCGGTTTAATGAAGTAAAATAGTCTTATGGATTTATTCAGTGTCCGGATGAGTCTTGTGTATACAAGAAGTATGACGGAAACGTGGTGGTATTTCTTGTACTATACGTAGATGACATTTTGTTAATGCGGACTTGGGAGAATGCGGGCATATTCGATATGTCCAAGCAATTTGATATGAAGGACTTGGGAGAATGTGGACATATTCTTGGGATCAAAGTAATAAGGGATCGCAAGAAAAGAATGTTGTGCTTATCCCAAGCTTCATATATCAATACTATCCTAACTCGTTTTAGCATGCAAAACTCTAAGAAAGGTTTTCTACCTTTTTGTCATGGAGTATCTTTATCTAAAGAGATGACTCCTAAGACATCAAAAGAGATAGAGGAAATGAAGGCAGTTCCTTATGCTTCAGCTGTAGGAAGTCTAATGTATGCAATGTTATGCACGAGACCGGATATCTGTTTTACCGTGCGCATGGTTAGTAGATATCAAAGTAATCCAGGACAGGGACATTGGACTGTCGTAAAGCATATATTAAAGTACCTGAGAAGGACTAGAGATTATATGTTGGTTTACCAAGCAGATGATTTGCTCCCTGTGGGTTACACGGATTCTGACTTCTAATCAGATAGGGACAATAGTAAGTCTACCTCAGTTATGTGTTTACTTTAGGAGGTGGAGCCATAGCATGGAGGAGTGTTAAGCAGAAATATGTTTCAGACTCAACCATGAAGCTGAGTATGTGGCAGCCTCTGAGGTAGCCAAAGAAGCTGTATGGCTCAGGAACTTTTTGATGGACTTAGATGTGATTCCTGGTTTGCCCAAAATCATCACAATTTATTGTGATAATAGCGGTGCAGTAGCAAACTCAAAGGAACCACGAGCCCATAAGGCGAGTAAACACATTGAGCGCAAGTATCATCTGATACGAGACATCGTAAAGCGAGGAAAAGTTGTTGTCACCAAGATTGCATCAGCAGATAACCTGGCAGATCCTTTCACTAAGGTCCTTCCGGCGAAAGCTTTTGATCGACATGTTGAGGGGATGAGAATCAGATGTATGACAGTGTTTATGGCAACATAATCTTTTAGTATAAGTGGGAGATTGTTAGAGTGTATATTAAAAGTCTAGCTTTTTGTATAAATATTTATTTTGAAATAAGAATCACATTGGTCAAATGTCTACATTTATGCTAAGTGTAGTTATCCATTTAATTTATATTGTAGATAACATGGTGTGAGGTGACACACATAAGATCATGTTATCAGTTCCTTATAAATTATAAATAGTAGCTCACAACCAAGATGGAATGAGACAAACCATTGGAGTTGTTATATTGTAATTTAGTATTAGTTTATCTTGACTATAAAATTACACTAGTACACTATGAGTGTATTGAGTAGGATCATTTGAGCTAGTTTCTTTTTATACTGACTACATAAAAGAAAAAACCTCTGTTATTATGGAAGTACGTACTCTTAATAATGATATAATAACAAGCATGTATACTTAATATTTATTTCTTTAATTTATCAAAGTGTAAGATTTAGTTCGTTAAATCAATAGACCTGATAAGTTGGGAAATGATATTATTTATATGGTGTGTTGTTGATTATAGAATGAAACTATGTCATAGTAATCTAGGTTGATGATGTCCCCTTGAGGAGCTCATAAGGATTATCATGTAAACCCTACAGGTGGACTTAGTCCGATATGACAATAAGGTTGATTGATACTACTCTTGGAGCTAGATATTAATTAAGTGAGTTGGCAGTAACTCATTTAATTAGTGGGCATTCGATATTTTAAACACAGGGAGACTAACACACTAATGATATGAAGGAGCCCATATTGTAATATGGGATTGGTGCGGTAGTGCAATAATAACTCTTTAGTGGTATGAGTTATTATTGATGAACTTGAGTTGGGTGTTCCGGGCGAACACGAGAAGCTCAAGCTCATCGGGAGACCAAAATCAATTTCTCCTCTCAGTCCCTATTGTAGACTCTTATTTATAAAGCCTTATATCCACTTAAAGCCAAGCTTATTACCCATCTTGTTGTGGCCGGCCAAGCCAAACTTGGAGCCCAAGCTAGGGCCGACCAAGCCAAAGATTGGAGCCAAGTTGTGGTCGGCCAAGCTTGAAGCCCAAGCTAGGTGGCCGCTCACATAAAATTAAAAGGGTATTTTAAATTTTAAAATATTTCCTTTTGTGGAAGTCATGGTTTTAAAATAGAGTTTTTAAATTTTAAAATATTTCCTTTTATAGCTATCTACAAAGGATTAAGAAAGATGTTTGATATCTTTCCTTATTTGTAGTTAAAAGAAATATTTTAATTTTTGATAAAACTTTCATTTGTTGTAACCATCCACATGTTTTAAAAAAGAGATTTTAATTTATAAAATTTTCCTTTTATAACCAACAAGGGATTTAAAAGACAAATAAAATTTCTTACCAGAAACAAATAAGGAAGTTTTAATTTTATGTTTAAAACTTTCTTTGTTTGGAGCACAAGTATAGAGCCGGCCATGACAAGCATTAAAGGAAGTTTTAATTTTTTGTTTTAAAACTTTCCTTTTTAGTCATTGGCAAGGAATATAAGGAAATTTTAATTATGTTTAAAACTTTTTTTTTTTTTTGCCAAGACCAAGGATTATAAAAGAGATGGAGGGGTGCCTCATGAGATAACACATCTTCTATTCCTCTCTTTTAATCCTTTGGTGGCCGACCCTTGTCCTTTTCTCTTCTCCTTTTGTTTTCTGTCTTGGAGGTCGGCGGCATCAAGCATTGCTTTCTCTTGGTGGCCAGTTGCTTGAAGGAGAAGAAGAAGAGAAGGAAGCTCTCTTGTCTAGCATCCCTTGGAGGTTAGTTGGTGGCCGAATCTAGGAAGGAAAGGAAGAAGTTTGGGTGGATTTCATCTTGGAAGATCGTCGCCCACACGACGTCCAAGAGAAGGAGAGGAATACAGCAGAAGAACTAGACGTCTATAAGCTACAAAAGGTATAACTAGTTATTAGTTTCCGTATCATAACTAGTTCATTTTTTGTATAGATCTTGAAAAACCAAACACAAGAGGTTATCGGTTTTAGATTATCATTTATGTTATCAATTTTATTGTTCAATTTCGTGTTTCGATATTGTGCTTCTATTGAGGTCTCTATAGTTAAACCTAGTTTACTGTAAGTAGTTAAATATCCGATTTCTTTGAAAAGCTTTGTCTATGAAGTGATGGATGATCCCATACCCAAGAAGGCCTAGTGTCTCGCCATGTTTAACCTGGAAGCCGATCTTTGAAATAGATATTTGATTAACTTTTGTAATATGGTTTAACTTAGAAAGATCACATCGGTTAAACTTGGAGTAAAAATGTTAAGTATCATTTCCAATCCAAGTTTAACTTCTGAAGGACAATTTGGATTAATAATGTTAAGCATCGTTTGCAATCCAAATTTAACTTCAGTAGAGCACATGAGTAGCTAAGGTAGTTCTATGCTTGTATAAATTTTTGTACAAGGGAAGTTGGACGGTATACCGAGTAGCAACCAACACTCCACATGTTGCACAGCTTGATGTCGAGGCTCTGGGTAACTTGGGGGAGGACCCACTCGAGGCCCCTTATGAGGGAGAGGAGGAGGCGGCGCTCGGCGTTTTAGAGCTGAGATCGAGCAGATGCAGTGACCTCCTTCTTCCAAGCGAACTGTGCTTCTTCTACATTTCCTGATCACGGAACAGAAAAAATCACCGTCGGCGAGCTCCTGAGAAAAGACACTCACCAAAATTTATGGGATAGCCGAAGGGGCATCCATGACTACCTGATTGAACTTCTTAATGTAGGCCCTAAGCGTCTCTTTAGGCCCCTGCTTGAGAGAAAAGAGACTCAAGGGAGTTTTTGGGTACCATCAGCTTCTATAGAAGTGATGAAGAAAAGTCTTGTGGAAATCCTTAAAACAACCAATGGATTCGTCGACAATCATCTAAACCACTTCTGTGCCAAGCTAGAGAGTGTAGTGAGAAACACTCAACATTTCATGCCATATGTATATATACTCGTGAAGGAGGACGACATTATCAAACTTGAGGGCGTGGCCCTCTGGGTTAGTTGACCCTGCATATTCCCCGATCGTTAGGGAATGATAGTGCTTTGGTATTTTGTCCTTCTGTATCTCTTGGGAAAAATGACATAATAACCCATTCAGGAGAGTCACTAATCATAAGGGGCTTTTCCTTTGGGAAATCGACATACTCCGGCCTAGCTAATTCTTACATAAAACATTATTAAACATTCATAAGCATTTCTAATATATATCCTTAATCATTTCAAACATATATCATAGATTGAGATGTAATAAACGTAACATAAAACACATATATAGTGATCGTGCATGGGGTGTTCGGACATTAAACTAAGACTACGTTTGATTGGGGTATTGTAATCAAGTTTATAATATAATAAATTTTATAATATAATATAATGTAATCTTGATTATATTACTACGTTTAGTAATGTAATGTATGTAATTTTTTATGATTATATTTTTTATTTGATGTCTAATATTTTTTATAAAGAATGTAATTCATATTATTATAAAATGATAAAAATATCCTATAACATCTATCGGAGGGCCGGAGGCCGATGTCGCACCTCTTCCGGAGGCGGTGGCTGACGGTGTTTGGAGGTGGCCGGCGACAGTCGACGGTAGGCGATCGACGACGGCGATCGACCGATGACCAATTTAATCATCAGTGGCATCTGCATTTGTCTAATATTATATTACAGTTTTAAAATGTAGCCTAAGAACATGAATTACATCCTACCAAAAATGTAGCCTAACAAACTAACTAATTTTTTTTTTTTTTTTTGTGGCATCTGCATAATTAGTGGAGTTCTGCAATACTCTTTAATTATCCATTGCCTTAATCTAGAAATTAGAGGGAGTGCATATATAATTTTCTTAATTACTTTTATCAGGTACGGTTGGTTAGCTTAAATAACATGCATGGTAACAAGTAACTAATTATCCCCTCGGATGAGTCTAGTGACTAGCATATGAGATATTATCATCTTAAAGTCTGAGATTCGAATCTCGATAAAAGTCAAGGTAAATGTCTCCCTTTTGTGCTAGTCACTATTCCAAAGACTAGTAGCCGTCTGTGATTTACCTCCTTCGTGTTGACCCTGAGAAAGATTGACGGAGACTTGAGAGTATGTGTATTCGTCTTCTTGCCACCATGGTAGCAAGTAATTAATTAAAACTTACAGGTTAATTTATATAGTTTTTGTTTATTGAATTCATAATGTAATTAAACGTACAAATTTAGCTTGATTAAGCAAAATATTTTAGAAAGATTTTTTTTTTTAAATTGACCAATTTAATACTACCCATTGAAAAAAATTCACACAGATCAGAGGATCGGAGGAGTTTTCATTTTACTAATATAAGAATCGAAAGGTACATGCAACAAGAAGAAGCATGTTAATTATTCGGATACACACCACACATCATCTCCTTCCAAACACAACACACATAATTAATTAATTAACAGTACTGCTCGAGTGCTTTATGATTATTATCATTCTTATTATTTTATTTTCTTAGGAATATAGTAGTGCTTGTTATTTTATTTTATTTATTTGGAGATCTGTTGTTGTATGTTTTATGTTTTCAGAAGTCGAATTTGGAGAAGAATTGATGTCTCTGGCTAATTCTATAACCAAACGGAGGGAAAACAACTTTGACAATAAGTGCCACACAGCCTTGCAAAGGGGAATGACCCTGGCCGTATGGTCATGAGAGGGCCGTGTAGCATCGGCAGCAAGGGAGAGTGTCTGGGCCGTGTGAAGTTACACGATCGTGCTACCTTCTCCAGCTAGCCAGTGCACGACCGTGTATGGTTACGTTACACAGCCATGTAGCCTTTCCAGTGACAAAGATTGCCCTAGTCGTGTATGATTAAACAACGGTGTAGCTATTCCAGAGTCGAAGAGTGGCGTGGTCGTGTGTGCCACACGACCGTGTAACCCTTCCAGAGACAAGAACTGACCAGGCCGTGTGGTTTCACACGCCCGTGCAAAGCAAGCAGGAATGGAACATGGCACGACCGTGTGAGGGTCACACGGCCGTGTGACCTTGGCCGAGAGGAGAAATGCCCTGGCTGTGTGGATCTCACACGGTCGTGTCCTGGGTCGTGTGGCGCCTAAATGCCCTCCTCTATATATAGAGCTTCTTCCCATTTGAAAAGGGGAGGCTCTCCCTTTGGGGAGATCTGTTCTTGGGCGAATTTCCAGCCATCGAAAGGAGATTTCTGTCCAAGATTCGACTCCAAGAGCGGAGGATTAGTTCCGAAGATCACTCATCGTATTGAGGTAAGCATTCCCTTCTACTTTCTTGATTTGGATCGGGATGTCTTTAATCTTATTGTCTTCGATTCTTTCCTCAGTTTCTATGGGGTAGATTCTTTATTCTAGAAAGGAGGGAGTATTTGTGATGTAATTTGATGTAAGATTCATGGATTTGTCATCTTCTTGATTTGAGGATATTGTTATGTTTTGTATCAATCAATCTTGTATGGATTGTTATGTTTTGTGCCTAATTACCATTCTTGATTGGTTGTTTGTATTTCTTGTGGAATATTGCCGAGAATTCACTAAATCGTATGACCGAGGGACGTCATGACAGGGCTGCCCCGCTAACGGACCTTTTAGGGGATCACCTTTAGGGATAAAGCAAGAATATACAAAGAAGTAGGACAGATTGATATGCTTAATTCTATATCTTAAGGTGAATTGATTAGTGATGCGTTTCTATGTCGTATGACCGAGGGGCGTCTTGGCAGGGCTGCCTCGCTAACGGACTTCATAGGAATCTTGACTCTTTGATTTCTTAGGGTTTAGATGTGAGTCCTTGACCAGTGTTTTCTGCAGAAGATAACCGGTGACTTCTTATGAATACATTTCAATTGAGGACAAGAATTGGTAGATTACTTTACATCGATGAATATCATAAAGAAACCAAGACTCGTAGAACCTTATCAAAACTGAATTTATGCATTTAACTCTTACATCTAATCTTTAGTTGTGAATGATCTTTTAATCAATTTTTTAGCTAATTCGCTTTTGAGACATCTTTAGTGATTATAATCAGTCCCTATGGATACGATATCTTTTATTATTACTGACGACGTAACCGAACACTTGCGGTTCGTAAAAGTGTCTATGAGCGTTTTTCTTGTAGTGAGCCTAGTAGTTTAGCCGAATGGACAATTGTATTTTGTCCTCTGGTGATATCATAATTATTCCTATCCCAATGTCCTATTGGGTGGATGATTCATCTACATATATCTTTCAAATTTCTTCTGACTCAGGGTTTTGTATTTCGGTTAAAAAATCAGCCAAGGCTTGAGCTTTGATGGATGCTTGAGGGTCGGCTTGAAGGGGGGTTGGATAGACGGTCCCCCAAATAATCGCTTCCTACACTATTGTTAGCCTGCGCAGTGGAATAATACAAAAACAAACAAGCTAAACACTAAAGGAATGAAAAACAAGCAAACCGCTAACACATTCGTTTAACGTGGTTCGGAGATTAGGACTCCTACTCCACAATTGTCCGTAAGGTGGACGATCCCTATCCGTCGGTGGATTAGCACCCAACAAACTCCGACTATCTCAAGTCGCTCCTTGTGGGTGGAGAAATCTCACCATAACACTCACAAACACTTGAGAACTAGTAGACTACTAATTAGGGTTTACCACCACTAATTTCGTCGGCCATAACCAAGCTCCCAAGCCTTGGTTATATAGGCCGCGAGTGGGAAAACCCCACCTACCAGTCGACTGCCAAAACCATCAGTCGACTACCCTCATGTGAAGATTCGACCGTTACATCTCAACGGCTATTTACCAGTCGACTGGTAAAAGTACCAATCGACTGCTCCACACTGGCTGAGCGAACAAAAGTATTTTGTTCACTCTCAGTCGACTGCACCAGTCGACTGATGAAATCACCAGTTGACTGGTACCTGAGTACATTCACTCGGCACTCGGACCCACACCCTTACGACTCACTTCACGCTTCTTTGCAGTCTTGCCCCCTTGCTTTCAAGTCTACTTCCTTTGGCTCTCATCCCTCGGATGCATTCAAGCCCGCGGCTTATCCCCAATGTGATCCTTCGCGTATGCATCGAAGTCTCTTCCCTCGGCCCTTGTCCTCGCTGCCTTGTCCACGGTCCCTCGGATGCTCCATTCTTCATCGGACCCGAAGCCATCAACCTGAGTCAAATGTGTATCCTGCAAACCTGC
The DNA here is from genome assembly GCF_018446385.1 of Zingiber officinale. Classification (NCBI taxonomy): domain Eukaryota; kingdom Viridiplantae; phylum Streptophyta; class Magnoliopsida; order Zingiberales; family Zingiberaceae; genus Zingiber; species Zingiber officinale. Next base: position 1,913,268 of record NC_056007.1, on the reverse strand, counting down.
ACAACCCAAATACACATATCAAATACAAAGGTGAACCTAACTTAAACCCTTTGCCCAAACACCAAAATACATGGTCACACAGGTCCATTGGGATTGCTTCAACAATACTCACTAAGCTCCATGGTCCACTTGATCAACCCTCCTGAAGCCTCCGGGTTGACAAGCACTGGGTCTAGGGTGATATTAGTCAGTACAATAATTGGATAAGAAAGAGAAATAAGGGTGTAACCTCCGAGCGGCGTTGGCCTCCATCTTAATGATATCAACATTGCACTTGCGTGCTACTAGTTGATTTCCTTTGACTTCCCTGACCTGGTTGTCCATCGAAAATTTTATTTTTTGGTAAAAAGTTGAGACAACTGCTCGGAATTCATTTAGGGTTGGTCGACCCAAAATGATATTATAGGTTGAGGGTGCGTCTACGACTATAAAAGTCATTTTGCGCATCCTCATTAAGGGTTCCTCCCCTAAGGATATAACTAACTTTATTTGGCCAAGCAGCTGAACTTTGTTGCCCGTGAAGCCACATAGTAGCATCACCATGGGCTAGAACTCGCTCAGCTATATCTGTAGCTACTCGAATGCCTATTTGAAGATGATGTTAACCGAGCTGCCTGTGTCAATAAAAGTGTGATGGATATTATAATTGTCTATAACAACATTAATTATTAAAATGTCATCATGGGATACTTCAACCCCCTTTAAGTCCTTGGGCCTGAAGCTTATTTCATGTCCTTGGGCTTGCTCCTGACTGCATCCAACCGCATGGATCTCGAGTCAGTGGACATGTGACTTCCTCACTCGGTTGGAGTTTCCATCGGTTGGGCATCCAACTATCATGCCAATATCTCCCTGAGTGGTGTTATTAAGATTTTCTTCTTATCGCGTCGAGAGTTACTCCTGCTGAACTTAGGCGGGAGGCTGAGCCCGGTCTTCCTACCGCTAAGACATCCTTTGATGCAGATTGACTCCTTGATATTCTCTCCTGTGTTGACCGTTTGACTGGTGATACTGTTGATGGTTGGGAGACAGCAAACGTTGGTGGTATCCTTGTTTAGCAGCCTGGCAATTTTCCTTGATTGTAATGATAATAATCCTAGGTATCGTGGATCGTTGAGCGGTGATATGTACAAAATTTAGTTGGAGCCCATCTAAGGGGCTCGGGGCATTCCACCCGGTCGACCTCCACATGTTGCACATCTTGAGGTCGAGGCTCCGGGTGACTTGGGGGAGGACCCGCTCGAGGCCCCTTATGAGGGAGAGGAGGAGGCAGTGCTCGACGCTTTGGAGTTGAGAGCGAGTAGGTGCAGTGACCTCCTTCTTCCAAGCGAACTGTGCTTCTTCTACATTAATATACTTGGTTGCTCGGTCGAGTAGATGGTCAAGGTCTCTGGGGGGCTTCCTGATCACGGAACGAAAAAAATCACCGTCGGTGAGGTCCTGAGAAAAGGCGCTCACCAAAATTTCCGGGATAACCAAAGGGACATCCATAGCTACCTAATTGAACTTCTTAATGTAGACCCTAAGCGTCTCTTTAGGCCCCTACTTGAGCAAAAAGAGGCTCAAGGCAATTTTATGGTACCATCAGCTTCTGGAGAAGTGATGAAGAAAAGCCTTGTAGAAATCCTTAAAACAACCAATGGATTTAGTCGACAATCGTCTAACCACCTCTATGCCAAGCTAGAGAGTGTAGTGAGAAACACTCGGCATTTCACGTCATATGTATATTGGTGAAGGAGGACGATATTATCAAACTTGAGGACGTGATCTTCTAGGTTAGTTGACCCTGCATATTCCCCGATCGTTAGGGAATGATAATACTTTGGTAGTTTGTCCCCTTGTCTCTCTTGGGAAAATGACATTTTAACTCATTCAGGAGAGTCACTAACCATAGAGGTTTTTTCTTTGAAAAAACGGCATACTCTGGCCTAATTCTTACATGAAACATTATTAAGCATTCATAAACCTTTCTAATATATCCTTAATCATTTCAAACATATATCATAGATTGAGATGTAATAAACGTTACATATATAAAACACATAGTCGTGGACACTAACTATCAAATGAAAGTCTTTAATTATCCATTGCCTTAATCTAGAAATTAAAGGGAGTGTATATATAATTTTCTTAATTACTTTTATCAGGTACGGTTCGTTAGCCTAAACAACATGCATGGTAACAAGTAATTAATTAAAACTTGCAGGTTAATTTATATAGTTTTTGTTTATTAAATTTATAATGTAATTAAACTTACATATTTAGCTTGATTAAGCAGAATATTTTAGAAAGATTTTTTTTTTTTTTTTTGAAAATTGACCAATTTAATACTGCCCATTGAAAAAATTCACACAGATCAGAGGATCGGAGGAGTTTTCATTTTACTAATATAAGAATCGAAAGGTACATGCAACAAGAAGAAGCATGTTAATTATTCGGATACACACCACACTATCATCTCCTTCCAAACACAACACACATAATTAATTAATTAACAGTACTGCTCGAGTGCTTTATGATTATTATCATTCTTATTATTTTATTTTCTTAGGAAAATAGTAGTGCTTGTAATCAGCCAGCCAGCCACAAGGTGGTAGCTTCATTATTCAGCAGAAGCTTCATCATCGGCTCCTTCAACATCATCCACATACTTGGAATCAAGCGACTGCGAGACGACGCTAACATCAGTGGCCATCGCCATAAAATTGGATCCCAAACCTTCCAGGGACAAGATTCCCACAAATTCCGGTGAACTGCCTGCGCCAATCGACGCACTGGCGAAGCCTCCGAGCGCGGTGGTAGAGTAATTATTCGTTTGACTATCCATCTTACTATCAATGGCGTTCCAGTTCGCCGAACCAAAACCACCGGCCGTATGGATTTCAGCGTACACCTGCATTAACGAACATTAAGAATGAATATTAATCTTAATTAGTTGAAAATTTATCGCTTATATATATATATATATACTCACGCGATTCTGATAATTCATGCGGGATGTGTTCCAAGCCAGCATCCAATCACGGCCGGCTCCGTCGTTGTTCACCCCTCTGTACACAATAGCTTCTTTGGAAGGACCCATGAGCCTACCGCGGACGTGAAGAAATCCAGCCCATTGCCCATTTTGAATGACTTGAGGGTAAGGGGATCGCCAGACAGCACCTTCCCAAGTGTGATTGAGAACGAATGATAGGTTACCTCCGGTGGCATTGTAAATCATGCCAAGCGTCGAGGTTCCCGTACCGTAAGCCTCCTTCAGGTTGTGCACAAACCGACTCACGTTCGTCGCTTTCTCGTCTGCGTTCATATACTGCAAAGCCACTTCTGCTCTGTGTCGGGCGGTGATTTCAGTGATATTCGGAAAAATTAGTCTCACCGTGTCGTCCGTCACTGGATTCCCAAACACGTTGGTCGCCATGCTTAATTCTATATCTCAACGTAACAATAAGATAGAGAAAATGTTTTTTTTTTTCTGTTATAGTTTGTATGCAACATCGATCGATCGTGTATTTATAGAGGAATCAGATCATAACTTAGCTAAACTCCTTGGATGCTCAATTAATTAGGATATATTTGATAATGGGTAATATAATCAAATATAATATAATTAAACGCGCCAAACTTCAAAAACAATTGAAATGGAAGGACCATTTACTGATAAATAATTAACACGGGAAAAACGTGAGATCACTTACTGATAAAGAATTGAAAAAGGAAACAACTTCTACCAATAATGTAGACCAAAGACCGCCGACAATTAACAAGATAAGACTTATAAAATCCCATATTGATATAAAAAAAAAAAAAGTATATTGCATGATTTGAATCCAAAACTTAGCCATAGAAGTAAAAGCTGGCTAATTTTCTTAAATATTATTCTTTCTTGGATATAAAATAAAGTATAATTAATGTTTTCATCATTAATTATAGAGGAACCGTAGGCTACTAGCTAGCTGATAGCGAAACAAACTTAATTAATCTTATGCTCCAATAATTATGATACGTGACAAATTAAGAAACTGCCAAGGATCGAACCACCGGCTGATAAATAAATGAAATGGAGGACAAATAATTGAACGGGAAAATAATAATGGAAAGAAACAAAATAAACGTGCAATCTCGTGAATAAAAAAAAAATAATAACAAGGCTAGGTAACGTTAAGTCTTAGATGATCAATTCGGCTCCACAGAGGTTTTTCATTGACTATCAGAGTAATCGGGAAGCACATGCGGTTAGCCGCCCAGAAACCCAATGATACGAGATGTTATGAACGGATCCAGATATGACGTGGCAGTCAAAATTTAGGTGAGATGACGGTTTAAGTTAAAGGGAGGTGGCAGTCAAAGGGTCACTCTCAATAGGGCTTGACTCTTCACCCAACGTTATGACTGTTGTGATATGATTACGCTAACACAGTAATCTATAATTGCACCAATAAATGATAAGCATGCAATAAACGGTAATAAGAGTAAGGTTAAGAATTTATGTATCTCCGGTTGAAGTGTCGGGCTTGCCGACTGTCTTTAGAGAATTTATTGCCGCCCACGGTGCAGAGGCTCTCTGGCAAAATCCTCCCAAGATCTGACAACCGCTCGCGCCGTTCGTAGGTGCACTCCAAGACGAACGCCGCACTTGGACTCAACCTCAGATCGCAGAACCAAGCCTCAGAACTTGGAAAGAAGAAGAAGAAGAAGGAGAAAGCAGAGAGCAGAGGAATGCTTTGCTTTTTTTTCGGTGTGAGTTGAGAAGAAACAGAGGAAGTGTATTTATACACCCTGAAGCAGCGCACGCACCAAAGCGTACGTCGCTTCTCTTCCTTACGAGTCGCGTTGCTTCCTCACGCGGACAGAACAGCGTCGGTTCACTTCCTCACGTGGACAGAACCAAAACCAAACCCAAGTGCACGCGGGTCAGAATCTAGAACCAGACCAAACCGGAGACTGGCAAAAACAAACTGGGCCGCCTACAAGCGCGAGGCCCATGAGCCGGGGATTTGCACCCCCCCTGCGCGCGATAATTGCGTGCGTCGCGCCCGGTTTATGGATTTCCGGTTCGAACCCCTCGAAACCACTTGATTTGGGCTTGGCCCGCGCATGCGTGTAGGCCCCCCTTCACATTGCTAAGCAAGGATGGAAGGACTCCATATATAAGGCCTTCCAACCTTCTTTGCTTAGCAATGTGGGACTAAAATGCATGCACATATGCATTGCCAAAACAACAAATAGTTTGAATTAAAACACCAAATTCAACAATCCCCCACTAATTCAAAACATTTTTGGTCGAAAATAAAGATATGTTCTGAGACTTGGTTGCAATGAGCTTTTAGTGAAAATACCTTCCGGTTTGAATTTTCACCTAAGTACACCAATCTTATTCACATATGTTTGAAGAGAACTGAGTCTTGATCTTAAACCTTTTATATGTGAAGATCAATTGGTAACAACTCATCACTGCTGACGGTTGAATCCTTCTGGGTTGGTGCATTACGGTCATGCCACCGAATCTTGTTTCATAAGTGCTAAGGAGAGTTGCCTAGACCCCCCACACTGCGGCCCCACAGTAACACTTACATAGGTGAGTTCTCCAAGGATGCACTGCAAGCTTCCTGTCATTAAGACCTTGAACTCATTAAGAGCTCCTAAGCTCATCCTTACTAGCAGTCAAGCATCTATCCAGGGAAGAGACTATGAGATTACATCTCAATCAATTTGATGCTTACGATTCACCCTTATAACTTGTTTGTACCACATTGAACCTACTTCTTGGGATCTCCAATCAGATAGCTAGGTTGGGTTTATAGGTGAAACCAGGATAGGCCTCAGTCCCATTCCCTTACTGGATCTCTTGATTTTCTCAGAATCAAGTCCTTTAGTGAGTAGATCAGCAATATTGTCTTTTGAACTTACAAAGTCCAATGACACCACTTCAAGAGACACTAACTCACAAATAGACTTTAATCGTATTCGTACATGTCTTTTCTATTTCTGGTTATACTTTGGAGCTTCTAATCTGAGCTATTGTTGTTTGATTATCACAGTGTACTGAAATAGAAGGTATTGGCTTCATCATCAAGGAAATTTCAGAAAGAAGACCCTTCAGCCAATCAGCTTCAGTTACTGTGGTATCCAAAGCACACAATTCTGCCTCAGATGTAGAATGGGTTATAATCGTCTGTTTAACAGACCTCTAAGCAACTGCACCGCCTCCAAGTGTAAAGACATAACCAGTAACGCCTTTACACTCAGCAGTGTCTGCTATCCAACTAGCATCACTATATCCCTCCAGGACTGCAGGGAATCTCCCATACCACAAGCCCAAGGATATAGTGCCTTTTAGGTATCTGAGTACTCTGTCTAATGCATCCCAATGCGTTCTGTCCGGACAGCTGGTAAACCTGCTCAATTTCGATATAGCAAAAGAAATATCAGGTCTAGAATAATTTGCCAAATACATTAGACTACCTATTATTCGTGAGTATCTTAATTGAGACACTGCCACACCACTCTTATTCTTGTGGAGAGGTTTTGAAGGATCATACGGTGTGACTACAGATTTAACTTGGCTATAGCCATATTTCTCTAATACTCTCTCAATATAGAGTGACTGAGAAATTGCTATTCCGTCAGTTGATCGAGTCAACTTCAGCCCTAAAATCATGTCAGCATAACCCATATCCTTTATATCAAACTTACCACTTAAGAGGGCCTTAGTCTCATTAATAATAGAAAGGTTAGAACAAAAAAGTAGAATATCATCTACATATAAACATAAGATAATACAACTATCACCTTTCATTTTAACATTCACACATTTATCAGAGTCATTCATTTCAAAGTCAAATGATAGCATAACACTATCAAATTTTTCGTGCCACTGCTTTGGGGCTTGCTTCAAACTATAAAGAGATTTAACTAACCTACAGACTTTATTCTCATTTCCAGAAACTACATGTCCCTCAGGCTGATCCATATATATCTCTTCTTCAAGATCTCCATTAAGGAATGTCGTTTTGACATCCATTTGATGAACCTCAAGATGATATATGGATGCCAATGCTATCAACACTCGGATTGTAGTAATTCTAGTAACAGGAGAATAAGTGTCAAAATAGTCAATCCCTTCTTTCTGTTTAAATCCCTTAGCAACTAGGCGGGCTTTGAATTTATCTACTGACCCATCAGGTTTTAGTTTTCTTTTAAACACCCATTTACATCCTATAGTATTACACCCAGGAGGTAAATCTACCAACTCCCAAGTGGCATTAGAGATAATAGAGGCCATTTCATTTTTAATGGCCTCTTTCCAGTGCTTAGCTTCAGGAGAAGCCATAGCATCTCTATATGTCACAGGGTCACCTTCTATATTATAGGTGATAAAGTCCTTGTAACACCCCACCCTCCTCGCTACTAGTCTGTGAGGGCGGAGCGCTACTGGACTATTACCTTTACTTAACTATCCTTGTTCACATGTTGATAGTAATTCCTAAAACTCTCGGAGAACTCAAAACATACCATTAACTAGCAGCGTAAGACTAAATGACTCATCTAATACATTCTTAATAAATGACAATCTTAATAAATTCTTATGCTAGGTCCCAAGACTTCTATAGTCCAGGCATCACACATCCATCCGCACCTTCTTGTCGCCTTCCTTTGCTATAACTTTTCCTTTCCTTTATCTGTAGTAAGAGGAAATGCAACTATAAGCAAAATTGCTTAGTAAGTGCTATCTAACTCACAAAACTCGAATATGCATGTAAACATACTGAAATCCAAGAACTGAAAAACTCTAAGAAAACTACTACACATGCTCATCTAATAGCAAAAGAATAATGCATACTGGAATGCTAAACATGTAAAGCTAATCAGAATAACATGCTAGCAGAAGGGAAACTAAAACTTGCTGAATTCTAAACACTTTCTGAAACTTTTTTTTTTCACTTGCTTAAAAACTTATTCTTTTATTTTACTTGTTTAAAACTTATACTTTAATACTTTTATACTTATGTGAAACTTATTTTACTTGTTCAAAAGCTTATACTTGTAATACTTCAAAATAATAATCAACTTTCTTCTTGGGCCCAGGCTTAGTACCATCTTATGCGCGTTCCCTAATAGGTTGGGGTAGCGAGCCACCAATCCTAAAAGAGCAGACCTCGGTCTACCAGGGCCAAGACCTCGGAATTGAACACCTGGATTTGTTTAACGACAACCTCGGAAGTCAGGTACTAGCCTCTTCAAAGTAAAATATCTTATTATCTTAATTACTTCTTCTTTAAATGCCTTGGCATTTTAACGAGCACCTTGTGTGCCAAAATCCCTAAAGTCTTGACCTTGGGATCTACTTAAGGCCTTGGCCTTTTTCTTTCTTTTCTTTATCTTTCTTATACTTGTTAATACCTCTAATAAAAGAAGACTTCTTTAAAAACTGAAATGTTTAAACAAATTCTAACTTTAAAATACATAAACAAAAATCTGCATACTATGCTAATCAAAATTCTGCATACTATACTAATCAAGATTCTTCATTCTATGCTACACTATTTCTGCATACTATGCAAACATAAATTCTGCACTATAATACTTAACCAAACTGTACTATACTATTTTTCTTTAAAAACTGCACTATAAGTTCCACAAAAAATCTGCACTACAAGTTCCACAAAAAATCTACACTATAAATTCCACCAAAAATATGCACTACAAGTTCCACCAAAAATCTGCATTATAAACTTTAAAGAAATCTGCACCATAAGCTCTTAAGAAATCTGCACTACAAGCTCTAAAGAAATCTGCTCTAAAGAAATCTGCATTTTAAGCTCTAAGAAATCTTCACTACAAGCTTAATTAAAATCTGTACTATAAGCTTACATAAAAATCTGCACTATAGGCTTAATTAAAATCTGCACTATAAGCTTAATTAAAAATCTTCACTATAAGCTTAATTAAAATCTACACTATAGACTTAATTAAAATCTGCATTATAAGCTTAATTAAAATCTGTACTATAGGCTTAATTAAAAATCTGCACTATAAGCTTAATTAAAATCTGCACTATAAGCTTAATTAAAATCTACACTATAGACCTACATAAAAATTTGCACTATAAGCTTAATTAAAATATGTACTATAGGCTTAATTAAAAATCTGCACTATAAGCGCTTAATTAAAATCTGTAATATAAGCTCTACATAAAAATCTGCATTATAAGCTTAATTAAAATCTGCACTATAAGCTTAATTAAAAATCTGCACTATAAGCGCTTCTTATGCTTCGAATTCAAGAAGAACGGTCCAAAACTACTCCTACTACAGGTGAGAAGAACTTACCTTTGCATTCTTGGGCTTACAACCGGAAAGAAAACTTCTAGGGTTTGTGGGAATTGCAAGCTTCGACCCCTCCTTCGTGCTCACGGTTTCCCCTTGACGAGAGGATCACAACCATGTGAAGATCTCTCGGAAATCTCCCTTGGCCGGCCGCCGGAGAGGAACCCTAGATCCCCCCCCTTTTTCCCTTCGCCCAAACAGGAGACGTTGTGCCGTTGGGAGAGAAAAGGAGAGTAGAGGTTTAGGTTTTGGAAAATAATCCCTAAGTTCTCCCTTTTTATAACTTAATATTTCTGTTAACTATCTTAAATAAACTCGCTACCTTTTCTAAACAGACAAATCCAATATCAACTTATCCCTTTTATAATCCAATATTCTGTTAACTATCTTAAATAAATTCGCTACCTTTTCTAAACAGACAAATCCAACATCAACTTATCCCTTTTATAATCCAATATTCTGTTAACTATCTTAAATAAATTTTGCTACCTTTTCTAAACAGAACCGCTTGCTTGACCACTTGGTCAGCAGGATTTGCTTAAGGCTTGGTTCGGCCGGAGGTTGCAGGTTCGAATCTCGGCTAATTTTCTTATTTTTTTACAACTTGTTTCTTTTGGTAAAAATACCAAACGAACTCCAAAAATTACATAAAAATACTCTAAAAATTTCTAAAAATCTCTAGAATTTTTCCAAAGCATTTCTAAATATTTTTAAGTACTATTAAGACTCAAAATGAGGAAATTTGGGTTGTTACAGTCCTGGCGTAAATCCGTAGACACACGTTGCCTCTTACTTTTTCTCAGTTCTGTACACTCACTAGATTCATCTAGTCTAGAGTGACTTGAGGAAGGTATACCTTCTACGGATAATGGGGCCTCTTCGGAAGCAAGCTTATCTCAAGTAAGAATACTAGATATAGACTGAGGTGTTCTTGTCTTCATAGGAAATATATCCTCAAAAAATGTAGCATCACGAAGTTCGACAATAGTATTTGCATCTATTCCAGAAATTTCTGATTTAATAATCAGAAATCTATATGCAATACTATTTTGAGCATAACCCAAGAAGATGATAGAACCTTGAGTATGGCTAGAGGGGGGTGAATAGGCTTTCTTGATTTTTCACCTACAATTTGTTAGCGGAAGCACAAAAAGAAATGAAAATGAACAACAATAAGAGAACATGGCTAACTCTTCGATTTACTTGGTCTCCACCTCCTTGAGGTGACTAATCCAAGGCACACACACACCCAAGCAAGCTCCACTAAGATCTTCTCCTTTTCAATCCAAGAGTGATGGTGGAGAAACCTTTACAAGATGATCTCCTCCTTTTACAAGGTTTTGATGAGCTTAGGGAGGAGAGAATAAGAGTAGTAAGACTAGAAGATCACTTGGAAAGCTTAAACAGTAATTTGAATCAGTTGAGTTTTTCTTTCCAAGCTCTCAACTTTATATACAGTATGCTGGAATTCGCGACATCAGTCGACTGCTAAAACATGCAGTCGACTGATATCACACAACAGCTACTGTTTCAATCAAATCTGCGGAGATCCTGTGCGTCATCATCCCAACGGCATTATACCAGTCGACTGCACCAGTCGACTGCATGTTTCATCAGTCAACTGGTGACTGTGGACCGAGCGAACATAATGTCTCTGTTCGCTCCCAGTCGACTGAATCAGTCGACTGGTGTCCTGAGTTACTCTTGAAGTCTTTCTCCTCAGCCTTTGTCCCTCAGATGCACTTAAGCCTGTAGCTAATCTTCGTGCCATCCTTCACATTGCCTAGAGATTCACTTCCCTTCACTCCGTTTGCTTTTTGTCCGTAGTCCATCGGATGAACATGAGCTATGAAACTTTCCAAGCTTGTGCAGTCTACCAAGTCCTGCACAACTTAAGTATATATTAGAACCAATGTAAAGTCTAACTTAAACCCTTTGACACACACATCAAAAACAAAGATCACCTATTTAATCCTAGGTCGATTGTATCAACAATCTCCCCCTTTTTTGATGTGTGGCAATATGTTTAAGTTAAACATAAAACCAACTTTGAAAGTTACAATCATAATATAGACATGAAACATAACTTTGACATTTGTTATCATGAAACATAAACTTTTAAAAAAATATGAACTCATATCTTTGAAGATTGTAAGCATGATTTAAATCATGAACCATAAGGCATAATGAGATCCACACACACTCCCCCTTAACATATGCTCTATCAAAAGTATTTTTAACTTAAACTTGTTGTATCCTCCCCCTTTGACAAACATCAAAAAATAAGAAGAAACAACAATTTCATCGAACCATGACAATAGTAAACCGAAGCATATGTGTACATGAATAGTGACAAAATAGAAACACATAATTATAAATTAACAATAATACCAGAAACATAACTAGCATGCATAGATAGAAAGATAAAAAGGTCTCAAACAACATAGAAAAAGAGTGAATAATATCCAACAACATCAGCATCGATAGTGTTCGAGGTGAGAAAAGATAGGCACTACAAAGCCAAAAAGTTGCTCGACACCATAGCAACACAACAAACTCCTATGTCGACGCATCATCATGGGAAGATGGAGGAGGAGGGGGGCCCTGGTAGGCAAGATCCCAGCGCCGCATCATATCAAACATCTCTGTCTGCTGCTGGCGAACGGTCCGAAACTCCTCCCGAACAAACTCCTCCAAGTGGTAGACACGCTCCCGCAGTGAGGCACGTGCTGGCTCTGTAGCAAGAACAGGAACATCCTCTGCATCCTCATCAGAATCAGAATCATCCGGGCCAGGGCGGCGACTCCACACCATAACACCGTCACGTGGCTCAATCTGGGCTAAGGACATCTGGCGAGGTCCTAACTGATCAAAGTCCTTAGACAACTGATGCAAGGCACCCCTAGTGACATCTATCCCTTTATGCACGAAAAATGATGTTAAGACATGGCAGAAGGGCATGTATAGCTTCCCTTGGACTAGTCTAGAGAAGTGGATGATAGACTCATAGACCTGAAGAGCAATATCAATATCAAGACGCTGCTCTAGAGCATACATCATAACCATTTGAGGAAGACAGATTTTGGCTTGCCCTTTGGTCACGATGGGCAGGAGACATGCAATGACAACCTTATAGAGAACGTAACTGGGGGCTGACATGCGGGTGACATCAAAAATACATTTAAGTGGAGGCCTAGGAACATGGAAATAATGCTGATGAATCAAATCAACAGAGACATGAGAGAGTGTATCAGATAGAGGCTCCTCAACCTGAGGAAAGCATGTAAAGGTACTAGTAGACGGCCTACATCCCAAGAATGACCTCAATATTTCAGGGGTGAATCTAATGGATGTCCCGCCAACCATAGTGACATATGCATGACCCTCAGTACTAGATGGACACAGATTATTATAGAATTCCTTACAGAGGTCTAAATTGACAGTAGTTGTGCAAGGAAATAACTTTTCTAAACCATAATGCACATTGATGTCAATGATTTCGGGGGCAATTTTAGTGAAATATGGACGATTGAGATAGCGACAACTCATCATTTTGAAGTCGGTGTTCTCAAACCGAGTTTGGCAAGCCGCAGAGGTAAACCGCCCTCCAGAAGGCGCCGGAGGGGGCTGCCGAGTGGGCTGCCGAGAGGTTCCCGCTTCACTTGGACGCTTTTGCCTAACTCTAAACCATGCATATGCAATAACCATGCCAAGTATCAGTCAATCATGAAGGAAAACAACAAGAACACAACACATAGAAGACTTTAGGCAAGAATCAGCCATAAAATACCAGAACAAACAAGGAGGAAGGTATTACCGACGCTCCATTGTGTCGGGGAATCGTCAAACGACAGAGAAATGGCAGGAACCGCAACCCAAACCTTGAGGGGGTGGCTAAACCTTGTTCCAGGCGGCAAATGAGAGAAGGAACGGGAGGGAGAGCGGATCCGAGAGCGTGGAAGAGTGTTTGGAGCCCCAAAACGGTGGAAGATGTCGGGAAGAAGGGGTAGGAGGCGAGAAATAGCGGGCGGCGGCGAAAAAACTAGGGTTTCTGCCGCCGCCCCAATCGGGCGGCTTATATAAAATCGAGGGCATCAGTCGACTGCTAAAACATGCAGTCGACTACGCCCCAGAGTAAAAACATACAGAACCATTCTGTATGGTCGAATAGTGCTAATAGTCGACTGAATCAGTCGACTGACCCAGTCGACTGATGCAGTGACAGGGGACTGGCACGTAGATGGAAGAATCAGGAACCGAGTTTTGAAAAATCACTAGATATTCTCTAGACCTTTAAAAATGCCCAAAATTCGTGGAGTGATCTGTTATGTGAATATTTACTTGGGAAAAATAGGTATCCAATTGGATACAAGCCACCCTACAAAATAGATACAAACTTGATAACCATTAAGATTACAAAGATAGAACCTTGAGCCAAAGTACTAGTTTGAGTTTTTCCTTAGAATTATTTACCTAGCCAAATCTGAGTACATTTCAAGGAGTCATTTATATGATAATTTTGTAACGAATTTATAAATTGATGTCCTCATGGCCATATTTGTTTCAAAAATTTTCAATCATATTCTAGGAGCAAAGAGCACATTGATTGTGCACAAGCCTTCCCAATGATTGGTCCAATGAAGGATTGATATCTCTAGATGTCATTTTGGCTCACAATAATGCATCATAACTAACATGAGGAGCCAAATGCATCTTCCTAATATCTCACATCATGTTTAAATACATTCAAGTCATCCTAGGTCGTTGTGAGATGCATTCAAGTATGTATTTAGCTTTTGAATTTATGTGATCATGAAAAGCTAAATCTATTATTCTACAAGGCACAAACCAAGCTCTCTTCTAATAGAGATAAACTCTGCTTCGGGTAATGGTTTGGTAAAAATATCGGCAAGATTAGATTTGGATTCAACATAAAGTAGTTCAATGTCTCCTCTTGCCACATGATCTCTAATGAAGTGGTGTTTTACCTCAATGTGCTTTGTTCTAGAGTGATGTACCGGATTTTTGGTTAAATTAATGGTGCTCACATTATCACATAAGACCTTGACTTTGGAATAATGTAGCTCATAATCCTCTAAGGTATGCATCATCCAAAGTAATTGGGCTACACAACCACCCATTGCCACATACTCGGCCTCGGTTGTGGACAATGCCACACAAGGTTGTTTTCGACTACTCCAACTTACAAGAGAAGGTCCAAGAAATTGACATCCACCGCTAGTACTCTTTCTATCCAATTTGCAACCCGCATAATCGGAATCGGTATACCCAATTAAGTCAAAATTTCTAGTTCTAGGGTACCAAAGCCCCACATTAAGAGTGTTCTTGATGTATCTCAAAATTCTTTTTACCGCTACTAAATGTGACTCTTTAGCACATGATTGATATCTTGCACACATTCCTACTGCGAATAATATATCCGGTCTACTAGCGGTTAGATATAGCAAACTACCAATCATGCTCCTATATTGCTTTGGATCCACTAACTTTCCTTCTTGATCATTATCTATCTTGGTGTTTGTCCCCATAGGGGTAGTTGCTCCTTTAGCATTTTCCAATCCAAATTTCTTGATAAGTTCTTTAGCAAACTTGGATTGGTACACATAGGTTCCCTCATTAGTTTGTTTTACTTGTAACCCCAAAAAGAAACTTAATTCTCCAACTAGACTCATTTCAAACTCGCTTTCCATATGTTGAATAAAATCATGAAGAAGGTCATTGTTTGTTGAGCCAAAGATTATATCATCAACATAGACTTGGGCAATGAAAATGTCTCCATCTTTAGACTTTAAAAACAATGTTGGATCAATTGTTCCCCTCCTAAAGCCCTTAGAGATTAAAAAAGATGAAAGTCTCTCATACCAAGCCCGGGGAGCTTGTTTTAAACCATATAATGCCTTTTTAAGTTTATAAACATGGTTCGGATAATCCATATTCTCAAATCCGGGTGGTTGCTCTACATAAACTTCTTCCTTAATGAACCCATTTAGAAAAGCTGATTTTACATCCATTTGGTGAAGTTTGAACCTCATATAGGCGGCATATCCTAATAGTATCTGAATGGACTCTAATTGTGCTACCGGAGCATATGTTTCATCATAATCAAGTCCTTCCACTTGATTGAAACCCCTAGCTACCAACCTAGCCTTATTCCTAGTTACTTTCCCTTGATCATCCAACTTGTTTCTAAAGACCCATTTAGTTGTGACAATTGTACTATCATTTGGTCTTGGAACCAACTCCCATACATCACTTCTTTCAAATTGATTCAACTCTTCTTGCATTGCTAGAATCCAATCCGTATCAAGCAAAGCGTCATCAATTGTTTTTGGTTCAAGTTGTGATATTAGAGCAATTTGACTAGTGTGATCCCTAAAGTATGACCTAGTTCTTACACCTTGTGCAACATCTCCAACTACTTGATTAATAGGATGATCTTGATGATGCCTTAAGATCCTTGAGGTTATAGAATCATCATCTTTGGAAGGATCATTGTTTACATTGTTTCTTTCATCATCCGAACCATCTCTTCCTCCCCCTTGATCAATACCCCCTAAATGTAGATTTTGTAATCCTTGAGTAATGTCTTGATTTGATTCACTTATATCCTTATCAATAGGGGATTTCCTAGGGTAAGTACTAGTGGATTCATCAAACTCAACATTGGATGATTCCTCAATTGTTTGAGTCCTTTTGTTGTATACTCTATATCCTCGACTAGTAGATGAGTATCCAACTAAAATTCCCTCATTGGACTTGGCCTCAAATTTTCCTAAGTCATCTTTACTATTAAGAATATAAACCTTACAACCAAAGACTTTAAAATAGTGAATTGTAGGGATTTTGCCATTCCATAATTCAAAAGGTGTTTTACCTAAAAACTTATGAATCAAGACACGATTTTGAATATAACATGCGGTATTAACCGCTTCGGCCCACAAGTAACTAGGTAAAGAGTATGCATTAAGCATGGTCCTAGCCGCCTCTTGTAAGGCCCTATTTTTCCTCTCCACTACACCATTTTATTGAGGTGTTCTTGGACAAGAAAATTCATGCTTATAGCCATTTTCCAAGTAAAATTTAGAAAAGTTCAAGTTTTCAAATTCTCCACCATGATTACTTCGAATTCTATCAATCTTGAGATTCTTTTCGTTTTCTACCCTCTTGGTAAACCCGATAATTGTTTCTAAAGTTTCCCCTTTTTGTTTCAAGAAATAAACCCAAGTATATCTAGAATAATCATCTACTATCACCAAGCAATATTTGTTACCTACTAAAGAGGGTGTTCTATGACAATCAAAAAGATCCAAATGCAATAACTCTAATGGCAATGAAGTGCTAGTTAAAGTTTTACCTTTGTGTGATGACCTTGATTGCTTACCCTCTTGACATGCATCACACAATTTGTTCTTGATGTACTTGATCTTTGGTAGTCCCTTTACTAGCTCCATCTTGGCTACCTTGGCTATGTTTCTCATGTTGATGTGTCCAAGTCTTCTATGCCATAACCATCCTTCCTCTTCTTTTGATATTAAACACTTAATAGGAGGATTATAAGCACATGAAAGATCAATATAATAAAGATTTGCTTTTCTAAATCCGTTTAGCACAACATTCTCAAAAGTTTTGTGCTTAACTAAACATTTATCGGGATGAAACTCAACATTATATCCGGCATTACATAATTGGCTAACACTAAGCAAATTAAACCCCATACTTTTAACCAATAGGACTTTATGAATAGTAATTTTAGATGATACCTCAATTGTACCTTTACCTATAATCTTGAGCTTTCCACTATTTCCAAATGATACCGTTCCCTTCTTTATATAATTTATTGTGGAGAACTTGCTCACATCACCGGTCATATGTCTTGAGCAACCGCTATCCACAATCCACATACTTGCATCCTTCTTCTCTACCTAAGAAACATAAAACACACAACTCTTTGGTACCCATGCACTAGATTCGGAAATATCATTCAAATATTTCTTAGGCACCCAAGCTTGTTTTACCTTCTCTTTAAGATTTTTCGTAACTTTGTTCCTAAGTGCATCATTCCTAGTACCATTGATTAGAGACATATAAGCAACTTCCTTTTCCTTAGGTCTATATTCTATTCCAGCTTTGTTGTAAACGGCTCTTTGATCTCTAATGATCATATCTAGATACTTGGATCCATTTGTGAATTTTTCTAAACATGCTCTTAATTCAATCACATCATTCTTCAATTTCTCATTTTCTTCCTTGAGCATATTTGATTCACTAGACATGCATGCATCAACTTTAATGGTCCTAAGCTTTCCCTTCAAGGTTTTTACCTTAGATTGTGATTTGACAAAAGCATTTTTGAGATGAGCAATGGTTTTATAGAGAAATTCTACTTTGGGAGATTCTTTTACCTCATCATCATCACTTGATGATGATTCCTCACTTGATGACTCTCCATTTGATGCATCCTCTTCACTTGACACTTCTTCTTGACTTGACTCTTCTTTGTCATCTTCAAAAGCCATAAATGCCATATGTCGAGTAACATGGCATAGCTCATCTTCATCCGATGAGTCAATGCTTGGTGTATTCCATGTAGCTTGAGCCACCATGACTTCCTTCTTCTTTTTCTCCTTTTTCTTCTTCTCCTTTTCTTCTTTCTTCTTTAGTTCCGGGCAATTTGGCTTAATGTGTCCTTTCTTGTTACATCCATAACAAGTCACATTAGTGTTAAAACTTGAACTTTGACTACTTTTACCTTTTGAGGGTTGAAACATTTTCTTCACATCCTTTCTTGTGAATTTTCTTGATCTTCCCATCATCTTTTTGACATAGTGAGCCACTTCACTCGCCGACATTTCATCATCACTATCCGATGACTCTTGTTCGGATTCGGATGATGAGGATTCTATCTTCTTTTCTTTCTTCTTTTTCTTTTCCTTCTTTTCTACAATAAGAGTCATACCTTTCTCTTTTGAAACCATATTAGCTTGTTCATGAAGTTCAAATTCACAAAATAATTCATCAAGCTTAACTAAGGAAAGATCTCTAGAAACCTTATACGCATCAACCATTGATGCCCATAAGGTAGTTCTAGGAAAGGATTGTAAAACATACCTTACTAAGTCTCGATTGTCAATTATCTCACCTATTACATGAAGACCATTCACTATCTCCTTGAATCTACCATGCATTTTACTTACGGTCTCATTTGTCTTCATAGTGAAAGTTTGAAGTTGCCCCAACAAGAGATCTCTCTTGGCTCTCCTTGATTCGATTGATCCTTCATTCAACTCAATGAGTTTTTCCCAAAGCTCTTTGGTGGAGTTGAATGGTCCTACTTTGCTTAGTTGCTCCTTTGAGAGTCCACATTGTAGGGTTGTTGTAGCCTTTGCATTTGCTTGAGCCTTCTTTGCCATCTCTTTTGTCCAATCCTTGGTTGAAAGAGGAGCTCCCGACCCATCCTTTGGCATCTCGAATCCATCTACAACATTAAACCAATTTTCAATGTCATTCATTAAATAATACTCCATCCTACCTTTCCAATATGCAAAGTCGTTCCCATCGAAGAAGGGTGGCCTTGCGGTGCTATATCCCTCTTGAAATGTCATTTTGATGCTTCGGTTGACGATGAGGTCTTCTGATGCGAACCTTGCTCTGATACCAATTGATAGAACCTTGAGTATGGCTAGAGGGGGGGGGGGTGAATAGCCTTTCTTGATTTTTCACCTACAATTTGTTAGCGGAAGCACAAAAAGAAAGGAAAATGAACAACAATAAGAGAACACGGCTAACTCTTCGATTTACTTGGTCTCCACCTCCTTGAGGTGACTAATCCAAGGCACACACACACCCAAGCAAGCTCCACTAAGATCTTCTCCTTTTCAATCCAAGAGTGATGGTGGAGAAACCTTTACAAGATGATCTCCTCCTTTTACAAGGTTTTGATGAGCTTAGGGAGGAGAGAATAAGAGTAGTAAGACTAGAAGATCACTTGGAAAGCTTAAACAGTAATTTGAATCAGTTGAGTTTTTCTTTCCAAGCTATCAACTTTATATACAGTATGCTGGAATTCACGACATCAGTCGACTGCTAAAACATGCAGTCGACTGATATCACACAACGGCTACTGTTTCAATCAAATCTGCGGAGATCCTGTGCGTCATCATCCCAACGGCATTATACCAGTCGACTGCTGAAACATGCAGTCGACTGCACCAGTCGATTGCTCGACTGCATGTTTCATCAGTCGACTGATGACTGTGGACCGAGCGAACAGAATGTCTCTGTTCGCTCCCAGTCGACTGAATCAGTCGACTAGTGTCCTGAGTTACTCTTGAAGTCTTTCTCCTCAGCCTTTGTCCCTCAGATGCACTCAAACCTGCAGCTAATCTTCGTTCCATCCTTCACATTGCCTAGAGATTCACTTCCCTTCACTCTGTTTGCTTTTTGTCCGTAGTCCATCGGATGAACAGGAGCCATGAAACTTTCCAAGCTTGTGCAGTCTACCAAGTCCTGCACAACTTAAGTACATATTCGAACCAATGTAAAGTCTAACTTAAACCCTTTGACACACACATCAAAAACAAAGATCACCTATTTAATCCTAGGTCGATTGTATCAACAGAAGATACCATCTACGGTCTTTGAACCAAGTTTTTTCCTTCTGTGTTCAGGTACTAGTACCTTTGCAAGGCACCCCCACACTTTAAGGTATTTCAAACTTGTTCTCCGGGCTTTCCAAAGCTCATATGGGCTTTTATCCCTAGACCTCATGGGGATTCTATTTAACACATGACATGCAGTGTATAGAGCTTCCCCCCACATGAAGTTGGGTAACCCAGAACTGCCTAACATGGAATTAGTCATATCTTCAAGGGTTCAATTTTTTCGTTCTGCTATACCGTTGGATTGAGGACTATATGGAGCAGTTACCTCATGAATTATACCTGTATCTTGACAAAATTTTTGAAACAGGTTTGAGGTAAACTCTCCACCCCTATCGGACCTTAACTTCTTAATAGATTTATTTGTTTGATTCTCAGCTTCAGATTTAAAAATCATAAATTTATCTAAAGCTTCATCCTTAGTTTTCAGCAAATAACATAACAATAACGAGAGTGATCATCAATGAAGGTGATGAAATACCTTTTATGATCTCTCGTTATTACACCGTTAAACTCACAACAGTCAGTATGGATCAATTCTAAAATATCAGAATTTCTCTCAACTGA
Organism: Zingiber officinale; assembly: GCF_018446385.1. Taxonomy (NCBI): domain Eukaryota; kingdom Viridiplantae; phylum Streptophyta; class Magnoliopsida; order Zingiberales; family Zingiberaceae; genus Zingiber; species Zingiber officinale. The sequence continues at coordinate 1,892,696 of NC_056007.1, read as the reverse complement.
TTTGAAGGGTTTTCGGGTTTGTTTATATTACACACAAACTTCACATTTTTTTCTTATCATTTATAGAATGCATAGGAATCATGTCTAGGTTCATTATCCTTTTAACGGTATTAAAATTGACATGTCATAATCTGTCATGCCATATATCATAAGACTCAATGTTATATGAACAACCAATATCAGTAGATTTATTTAAGGTAGAATTTTCTACATTGAGTTTAAATAAACCTTCATTAAGGTAACCTTTTCCAATAAAGGTTCCTAAATGTAATATTACAACTTTATTACATTTAAAGTTCAACTCATAACTAGCACGGACTAACTTTGACCCGCTAATCAAATTCCGACGGACCGCTGGAACATGATGCACCTCATGCAGTGAAAGGACTTTTCCAGAGGTGAACCTCAGGTCAACTTGTCCTATCCCAAACACCCTGGATGCAGAATGGTTCCCCATGGTTACGGAAGTGCCTTCAATTACCTGATAAGTAAGGAAGGCAGAGCGATCAGCACAACAGTGCACATTTGCACCTGTATCAACTAACCATTCATTAGGTTGATAGATCAAGTTTAGTTCGGGTTTGAAGGTAACAAACCTATTGCTGGTGTCGTCACTAGCAGTCACGACATTTTCTTGTGCTTTGATGTTGGATGTATTGCTTTGGTTTTTCTCCTTGTCTTTTCGCTTAGAGCAGAATTTGACATAACGTCCAATTTGTCCACATGCCCAGCACGACTTGGTTACATTTTTCTTTTGAACCTTTGGTTTGGGTTTCATCTTGTTCTTCATTTTCTGATTTTTGAATTTCTTCTTGTCAGATGAGACTACTACATTTGCCTTTGGAATAAAATCCATAGGCATTCTTGTGTCATCATTTTTATGTTGCTTCCGATGTTCTTCTTCGATATTTAAGGCAATCATCAAATCTTCTAGAGAGATTTTACCTCTCTGATGTTTAAGAGTCATGCCAAAATCTTCCCAACTCGGAGGCAATTTTTCGATGATTGATAAGACCTGAAATTTTTTGGGTAATGGCATATCTCCTTCGGTAAGACCATGAATTTGAACTTGGAATTCATGTGTCTGCTCAATTACAGATTTGCCTTCAACCATTTTGAAGTTTAGGAATTTTGCCACAGTGTACTTTTCTAAACCAGAATCTTCGGAGTTGTATTTTTTATCCAAAGATTTCCACAGCTCTTTAGCTGAAGAGGTTGAACAGTACACATTAAATAGTGCGTCTGAGAGGGCAGACATGATCCTCCCATGGCAGAGATAATCCCTTTGCTTAAACCTCTGTAAGGCAGCACTATAGGCAGGTTCCTCTTCATCAAATGAAGGAGGATTTGTTTCTATAACGGAGAATAGCCCTAGTGTAGTAAGTCAAAATTTCATCCGTTGTTGCCAACGTCTGAAGTTTTGCCCGAAAAATCTTTCGGGTCGGGCGCTAGCCTCATCAGACCCCGTTACCCTATCATTCATCATGTCTATTGATGCTACAATAAATTCTCTAAAATTGTTGTGATATGATTACGCTAACACAGTAATCTATAATTTCACCAATAAATGACAAGCATGCAATAAACGGTAATAAGAGTAAGGTTAAGAATTTGTGTATCTCCGGTTGAAGTGTTGGGCTTGCCGACTATCTTTAGAGAATTTATTGCCGCCCACGGTGTAGAGACTCTCCGGCAAAATCCTCCCAAGATCCGACAACCACTCGCGCCGTTCGTAGGTGCACTCCAAGACGAACGCCGCACTCGGACTCAACCTCAGATCGCAGAACCAAGCCTCAGAACTTGGAAAGAAGAAGAAGAAGGAGAAAGCAGAGAGCAGAGGAATGCTTTGCTTTTCTTTCGGTGTGAGTTGAGAAGGAACAGAGGAAGTGTATTTATACACCCCGAAGCAGCGCACGCACCAAAGCGTACGTCGCTTCTCTTCCTCACGCGGACAGAACCGCGTCGGTTCACCTCCTTACGATTCGCGTTGCTTCTTCATGCGGACAGAACCGCGTCGGTTCACTTCCTCACGCGGATAGAACCAAAACCAAACCCAAGTGTGCGTGGGTCAGAATCTAGAACTAGACCAAACCGGAGACTGGCAAAAATAGACTGGGCCGCCTACAAGCGCGAGGCCCATGAGCTGGGGATTTGCACCCCCCCCCTGCGCGTGATAATCATGTGCGTCACGCCCGGTTTATGGATTTCTGGTTCGAACCCCCCGAAACCACTTGATTTGGGCTTGGCCCGCGCATGCGTGTAGGCCCCCCTTCACATTGCTAAGCAAGGATGGAAGGGCTCCATATATAAGGCCTTCCAACCTTCTTTGCTTAGCAATGTGGGACTAAAATGCATGCACATATGCATTGCCAAAACAACAAATAGTTTGAATTAAAACACCAAATTCAACAATGACTCCCGATAGGAGGACGACTGGCCCAGAGCCGATCGAGCATGGGGGACCCAGTGTCGGTCTGACGTATGGGTTTTCATTGTACAACCATTCGTTCTCCTGCCCTCATATATATGGCGGACAAGTATAAAGCTGACCAGGGTTATAGGGCTCAACCTACTTACTCGGCAAGGTACATATATATAAGGAAGCTCTCAGAAGAGGTCTGATCGAATTCCTAGAGATCAAGATATCACTTCAAGGACAAGCTTCTGAATACAAGGATGACAAGTTGAAAGCATCGGTCAGACCTCTCAGGGCTCAGTTCCCCATTCTTCATAAGCGAGCATTCCCACTCAAGGCATGTCGATCATAAAACCGCTCGGACCTAGGGGGCTCGGTTCCCTATTTATATAATCATATCTATATCATTCGACATATACCCGAGCGACCTTATGGTCAAACGCCTTACTATACTCAATATTCTGTTTATGCAAGATGTGATCTATCGGCTAAGTGCCCAGTCAGGATGTACTCAGGAGACAACACTGTGAGAGAATCACAACAACTTGTCAGAAAAATAGCAACAGTTTGTCAGAGAATATTCTTAGGCTCTTGTGAAGGCATTCAATGGAATCTTCCTCGAAGGTAACTCTATATTTTTCCTTAACCGACACATTATGATAGCATATTCCTTTAACCATCTCATTAATGACATTAGTTATGAAAAAGGATGCACACGAGTAATGGAAGAGCATAGTGGAGAGATGTTATGTAAATTTGATGTAGGAGGGGATTCAAATTTGATTTTTGTTAAAGTAGTTATCCGTTAATTAATTTTAGTTATTTTTTTAATTATATTTAATTTTGTCCTAAATCTTAAAGAACCAAGTCTTGTTAGTTAATTTATTCTAAATTTTAGAGAATAAGTCATGTTAGTTAATTTATCTTAAATCATAGGGAATAAGTCTAGTTGGTTATTTTTTTCTTTTAGATTTTGTTGAGGGTTTTGAGAGTTATATAAACTTATGCTTAGATGATGTTTAGGATAAGTTATTTTAATATTGAATCAATTAGTTTCAGTTAAGTCAAGTTATGGATATATCTCTTTTTCTTTGCACTCTTGATTTCATAATAGGTTTAAGCCTAATTTTGGCTATTCTTTTTTTTTTTCATATTACTTCTCTCTTATTTTCTTGTTAATCCCTTTGTAACTTCATGCTCTAGAATAATATACATATTCTGTTCAGCGTTAGTTGGTTTTAGAACTCATTAAGACCCAATCGACCAGCATACCGTCTTAGCCCTAAGGATGCTGAAGAACTACAATGAAAAGTTATGGAGCTATTGAGACGAGGCTATATTCTACTGGTGCAAGGAGCACCAGACGATTGAACCTGTGTTTTGATTATGTCAAAGGGTCCAAAGTTAAGTTGTCTTGTTATCTAACAAGGTTAATTGAGCTTGCAGGAAAAATCCTATCTTAGGCAAAAGTCCTAGTGGATCCTAGACAAGTGGAAAACCCTAGGTCCTAGGGGCGGTAAGCCTATGTGATGAAAAGTCCTAGCTGTGGTTAGGCAGGTGGAAAACCCTAGGGGGTGGTAACCCTAGGCGGAAAGTCTTGGAGGGTCGAGCACTTTGGGCATAATCCTAGAGTCAGGGACTCTAGGTGAAAGTCCTGGTGGTTGTGGACCAGGTGGAAGATTGAATGGGTCGTGGAGCGGGAGTTCAGCAGAAAATCCTGAAGCATTAGGCGCTGAGCAAAAGTTCAGTCGGTCTGGAGGACTGGTCTGGCAACAGGTAACTTCTCCTGAGACGAGTAGGTGAGGACACGTTTCCTGTAGAGGGAACAGTAGGCATCGGTTCAACCTAAGATTTCCGGAGGAAATCCGAAGTCAGAACCAGATAGTCCGAAAGCTGTCAAAATTATTTATTTACATATTATCTGCTATGTGCTAACTTTGTTTTGCAGGAGACTAACACTTTGTGTAGGGTTAGATTCGACAGGGATTGGTCAACCCAACATTCGGTTCAGTCGACCAAACCTCCAACTAGCAAGATCAGAGTTCCAACGAATAGACCAGGTTCGACCATGGGATCGGTCGACTGGATCTCGGGATCGGTCGACTGAACCGAGGTTAAGCGGTGATGTGGTCGAGCCAAGTTGATCATACCAGATGAGCTGGGGATCGGTCGACTGAACGATGGGATTGGTCGACCGAATGAAGAAACTCTATTAGAGCAGCAGAATCGGGAGGCAGACCAATTCAGGCAAGATCGATCGACCGATCAGGAGGATCGGTCGACCGATCAATGGCGGGTCAAACCTGATCCCGAGATCAGGGGATCTAGATCAGGTCAAGCTCGGCTATAAAAAGAAGCCTTGACCATCACTTCAAAACAACAATTCTTGAAGAATAACTTGAGCTCTTGTGCGCACTCCGAAAACGTCTAAACGCTGCTCTGACAACGATCAAGCTAGAAGTTCTATTTCTCCAAGTCGTCAGTAACAAGTTTAATTTTGAGCAATACTTGTAAGCTTAATATTTGTACTTGTACTCAATTTTTTTAATCTATAGTGATTGGCCCAACAAAAGTGATCAACAATCGCAGGCCTTGGAGTAGGAGTCACCACAGGCTTCGAACCAAGTAAAAGAAAGCGTGTTAGCGTTGCTTGTCTTTTCATTCTTTATTCCACTCCGTATTCTATGTGTTTTTCGAAACGAGTAAAAAAGCAATGTGTGCTATTCACCCCCCCCCCCTCCCCTTGCACATCTTCGATCCTACAATTGATATCTGAGTCAGGCCGCTCTGAATTGGTAAAACCACCAATCGAGCAAAGGGGGTCTTTTTTTATATATCGTTTTTTTATATATCGTCTTTGATCCTACGCCTTTCTTTTTTTTCTTCCAAAACTATTTTTGAAATAATATTTTTTATTTTATTTTTTTTAAAATTGGTGAAATAATATTTTTATTTTTTCTCCCGCACTACTAATCCAAGACCAAGTCTTGGAACATTGGTTTTTTTTGTGTGCAAGATTCCTGTTTGAATGGCCCACCAAGAAGGCTACAACACAGCTCATCCAACTCTTTTCTCTGGTGAAGACTTCGGCTACTGGAAGGGCAGAATGAAGTACTATCAGAAGATAGAGGTAGAGATGTGAATCATCATTCAAACGGGATTCTCCCTACCAGTCGACGACACCGGAGCACTTGTCCCCTGCGACAAATGGGATGCACCAACTCGCAAGAAAATTGAAGCCGATGTAAAAGCAACACAAAATCTTTAATGCAGCCTAACCAAAGAAGAGCTGAATCAGGTTGGTCCCTTCAACAATGTAAAGGAGTTGTGGGAAAAATTGATCGAGCTGCACGAGGGCACTTTCGACACGAAGGTAAGTGAATGAGACTTAATATTAAATAAATTATATAATATAAAAATGCAAGATGAAGAATCAGTAAGTCAACTACATGCCCGGATTCAAGATCTACTGAACGGTCTCCACGCGATCGAACAAAAATTAGAGAATCATGATGCCATCAGATACGCGCTGAATGCTTTTTCAAGAAATACCTTGTGGGCATCAATGATATATGCTTACAAAGTATTCAAGGATCTTTCAATTATTAGATTAGATGAATTATTTTCTGATTTTGAGTTACACGAACAAATTAATGCACACACAGCCGAGAAAAGTATTGCTTTGATTGCAGAAACAAGCAGAATGCGGGAACCAAAAATCAAGCGCTGAACCGAACCCGAGTCCGAAGATTAATTAGACTCAGAAGACGATGAAATTACTGTCGATCTCGTAAAATTGGTACGAAAAATGTGCAAAAAGAAGAAGGTGACTCAATCGAACACGAAGGCCAAGTCTAGAGTTACCTGCTACTGCTGTAATTAGAAGGGACACTACAAGCCGGAGTGTCCAAACCAAAAGCAATAAAGAAGGAAGGCCTTGAAAGTAACGCGGTCCGAGTCCTCTACAGATTCTGACGAAGAACATGAGAAAGCAAGCTTCCTTGCTCTACCAGTACAAGCATACATTGCCGAAACAGAATCCAAATTAGAAATCGGAGCCGAATCGGAAACACAGTTCGAAAGAAGCCACGGATCCATATCCATTTCTAAAGGGCCAAATAATATTGTAAGTTCCCTAATTTCTGGTACTAAAATTGATGAATTATAAAATTTAGTTTCATATTTGTCAAGAAATTTGGCGAAATTCAACCTCCTAGTCAAGTCACTCCAAAAGGAGGTAACAATCCTTAAGGAGGAGACTAACCTAAGTCCTTTGACTAAGCCAGTTCAAAATGGAAGTTCAACCCATATCTAACAACTTGAGAAAGAAAATTTCAATTTGAAAACTCAAGTTAAAGGACTTAAGGATATGTTGGAACAGTTCACTTTGGGTTCTAAGAACCTTAACCTAATTCTTGGAAAACAAAGGGTCATATACAATCGAATTGGACTTGGATATAAGACTAAACATAAATTCAGATCTTATTTGTCTCTGGTAAAACGCTCAAATAGAACTTAGTCCAACCATGGGTCCTCAAGTCTAACCTGACTAATCAAGTTGGACTTGATCAATATTAGATTCCCAAGGATCAAATTCATTACCTTGATAGATCTTATTGAGGCTATGATCCAGGGGAAGCCAATAAAAAGACCATTTTTATCATAAAATAGAATTTTCTGATATTTGATTTACTACTTTTTATTCATGCTTAGACTAGGGTAGATAAGGACTTAGGCTTGATCTACACTTGACTAATTAAACCTAGAATTTTCAGGAAGAAAATTAAATATTCAATTTCTTTAAAAAGTTTTATCTAGAAGTGGTTGATGATTCAATATCCAAGAAGACTTAGTGCCTCGCCACAGCCTAAAAGTCAATTATTGAAATAAATATTTAATTGGCTAACTGTTAAATCTTAGTCTAATTCAAATGTTGATCAATAATTTAAATTGAAGATTAAATTAACCATCTCACAAAACTATTAAGGTTCCCTGATTGAAAATCTAGCAAAAGGTGAGATGGACCTAGGTTTTCAAAAAAAATAGTTAACCAAACCAAAATTAATTAAACTTAATTCAATTAAGTTTACTCAATTAAATTTTAAATAATTTTAAAATCTTAATTATTTAATTAATTTCAAACTAAAATCATAATTAATTTCAAAATCATAATTCAAAATCTTAATTAATTTCAAAATCTTAATTATTTTCAGAATCTAATTAATTTTCAAATTATAATTAACCTTCAAAATTTTAATTATTTCCAAATGCTAATTAATCTTTAAATTTTAAATTCAAACTTATATTTTAAAATTTGAAATTTGAACTTATTCAAAATTAAAACTTATATTCCAAAATTTGAAATTCAAACTCATTCAAATTTATATTTTAAAATCTCAAATTTAGTATTTTTGAAATCCAAATTTTTGAAATATACTTCAATATTTTTCAAAGTTAAAGATAAAATCAACTTAACTTAACTACGTCTCACACACACTCATAAGCTGAACATGCTTGATAACATAGAATGAGTGAGATGGAAAATTAGGATAATGGATAATAACTTTTATGTTTATCTCTCATGCTTGGACTCTAAGACCCTCAAATATTTTTGGCATTAATTAGGGGGAGTGAAAGGAAGGTTAAGTCATTAATTTTTATTTTTGTTTTTCAAAATTTCAAAGTTTTTTTTGAAAAAGGAAGTTAAGTTTTTAACTATTTTTGAAAATAAACCTTATTTGAAAAAGCAAGTTCAAATACTTTTAAAAAAATTTTAAGTTTTGAAAAAAAATATTTAACTATGCTTTTTATCTAAAAACATTTTTAAAGGCTAAGTGTTATGATTTTTTTTAAGCTAAGTATTTTTCAAGATAAGTACTTAACTATGCTTTTATGAAAATCTCCTTTAAGCTAAGTATTTAACTAAACTTTTTATCAAAATCTTTTTTAAAAGCTAAGTACTTAACTAAATTTTAATAAAGCTAAGTATTTGATAAAGTTTCTTTTTAAAGGAATCATCTTCTTAGCTAAGTATTTTTACATGGAATTCCTTTTAAAGCTAAGTTTTTATCAAATTTTTTTTCAAACCCAAGTGTTTATCAAAATCCTTTTAAAAGCTAAGTTTTGCTAAGTTTTTTTAAAAGCTAAGTCACTTTCAAAGCTTAAATCTAGCTAAGTTTTTTGGTAAACCCTAAGTCACTTGGTTCTTACGTGACAATCAATTAAGAGTAAGGACAATCAATTGGGAGCCCTAATCTGCGAGATATGAAGGCGTCAACGAAGATTCAAATTCAACTCTTCACCACCGTTTCTTGGAAGATTCAAATGCACTCTTCACCGCCAGTTCTCCACTCTTATCCACTCTCCACTCATCACCGTCCGAGGAATCTTCCATTATCTGTGTATACCCTTTTAGTAACTGACGTCATTAATGAGTCGGTTGAAAGAATATGTTGTTATAATGTATTAGACGGTGGAAAGTGTAAAGTCACCTTCTAGGAAAGTTACATTGAATGCTCATGTTACAATAGAGGAATATTTTCTAACAAACGATTGTTATTCTCTAATAGACTGTTGTGATTCTCTGACAATGTTGTCTTCTGAGCATATCTCGGTTGGATATTTAGCTCGACTGGTCATAAATTAGCAGAGTAATGTATGAGCAGACTGTCCGGTATAATAGGGTTGTCCGACCTTTAAACTGGGTGACTATATATTATGTAATGTTGGGGTTCTGATATTGTAGTAATGTGGAGCAAAATCCCCTAGATCTGGTCGGTTCTATGATTGATTGACCATATGCTTGGGATATTTGCTTTTGATGGGGAACTGTCCCAAAAAATCTGGTCAGTGCTTTTATCTCGTCGGATATGCATTGAGAGCTGCCCAGTTTGCCTAGTCTTCCCCACATATAATTGGGAGATAAGATTGCCAAGCAATGTAAATCCACCCGGGATATTTTGGACCGACTGTTATGAAGGAGAGCATGGTGGAGAGCTGCTTCACGATCAGCTATATGCTCGCCTGAAATATGCTGGACCGCCTTTATGCAATTTATTCTTGACCGACTCATGAGGTAGAATTGGTATATAAGAAGATCCATAAGTTTGGTCAGCCGTTGGGTCGACCAACCATATGTGGAAAGACATATTGAGCGGGAAGTTGGGTCCTCTAAATTCGGTCTGTCGTATAGACGACCGAGCTTATGGTAGACCGGTTATCCTTAAATCTGATCGGATGATGGCTGGTAGAATATATATACTAGGTATCTTAATACAAACGAGGAGCACTAGGTCCAGGGACGAAACCAGAAATTTTATATCGAGGGGGCGAAATATATGTGTTTATATTGAGGGGAGGTGACCATGTCGTTGCCTCCCATTCGCCTCTCTTTCACTCCCTATTCCTATATCTCATACACTTCTTATACTTAAAAATTGAGGAGGGGCGGTCGCCGCCATCGCCCCCTGGCTCTGTCCTTGACTAGGTCCTCTTGGTCTGACCGGTCATTGGGTCGTCTGTCTTTGTTCTGAGGGCCTTAGCACTGGGCGAGGAGTCATGCCCTATTAAGAGTGACCCTTTGACTGTCACCTCCTATTGAATTGGACCGACATCTCATCTTGGTTTTGATTGTCTCATCATCTTAACTTTGACTGTCACGTCATATCTGAGTTCATTCGTGGCACCCCGTATCACATAATATGATTACTACATCGAATTCTTACTTATATTTTAAATAATAAACCCAACATTTGGAATTGAACCTAAAGTTAAATATTGATAGAACTCCATACTTAGTCAATAGGAAGAGTTCTCGACCTTTAATTTGTTGTTGCCTTGATTTTTCGTCTTTCGTTTCGGGTCGTTTCGAGATGCTACGTTATGGTTTTCCGATACTTTCAAGCCTCGTGAACAATCCTATATATGGAGCCAAAACTTAAATTAAACTATCATAGGTCATATTTTTACTACGTTGAAAGATCATCCCTTTCAGTTACGTTCAAAAAGACCCTTTGTCATATTGACATTAAATCGACGCAAAAGCTAGCTATATATCGGACACCAAGTATGACTCAGGCCTAATTCTTACATGAAACATTATTAAGCATTCATAAGCCTTTCTAATATCCTTAATCATTTCAAACATATATCATAGATTGAGATGTAATAAACGTTACATATATAAAACACATAGTCGTGGACACTAACTATCAAATGAAACAGTCTTTAATTATCCATTACCTTAATTATCTAGAAATTAAAGGGAGTGTATATATAATTTTCTTAATTACTTTTATCAGGTACGGTTCGTTAGCCTAAACAACGTGCATGGGTGGTGTGATGGTTAAGACATGGGGTGTTATCACATGAGGTCTTGGGGTCGAAACTTGGCGTGACCGAGTATAACCTCCCCTATGTCTTGGCCATATGCACTAATGGCTAGTAGTCATCCGTGATTTACCTTTTTCCTATTGACCTAGGGACGGGTTGGCGGAGGCGTATATAGTTTTTGTTTATTAAATTTATAGACCAATTTAATACTGCCCATTGAAAAAATTCACACAGATCAGAGGATCGGAGGAGTTTTCATTTTACTAATATAAGAATCGAAAGGTACATGCAACAAGAAGAAGCATGTTAATTATTCGGATACACACCACACTATCATCTCCTTCCAAACACAACACACATAATTAATTAATTAACAGTACTGCTCGAGTGCTTTATGATTATTATCATTCTTATTATTTTATTTTCTTAGGAATATAGTAGTGCTTGTAATCAGACAGCCAGCCAGCCACAAGGTGGTGGCTTCATTATTCAGCAGGAGTTTCATCATCGGCTTCATCAACATCATCCACATACTTGGAATCAAGCGACTGCGAGACGACGCTAACATCAGTGGCCATCGCCATAAAATTGGATCCCAAACCTTCCAGGGACAAGATTCCCACAAATTCCGGTGAACTGCCTGCGCCAATCGACGCACTGGCGAAGCCTCCGAGCGCGGTGGTAGAGTAATTATTCGTTTGACTATCCATCTTACTATCAATGGCGTTCCAGTTCCCCGAACCAAAACCACCGGCCGTATGGATTTCAGCGTACACCTGCATTAACGAACATTAAGAATGAATATTAATCTTAATTAGTTGAAAATTTATCGCTTATATATATATATATATATATATATACTCACGCGATTCTGATAATTCATGCGGGATGTGTTCCAAGCCAGCATCCAATCACGGCCGGCTCCATCGTTGTTCACCCCTCTGTACACAATAGCTTCTTTGGAAGGACCCATGAGCCTACCGCGGACGTGAAGAAATCCAGCCCATTGCCCATTTTGAATGACTTGAGGGTAAGGGGATCGCCAGACAGCACCTTCCCAAGTGTGATTGAGAACGAATGATAGGTTACCTCCGGTGGCATTGTAAATCATGCCAAGCGTCGAGGTTCCCGTACCGTAAGCCTCCTTCAGGTTGTGCACAAACCGACTCACGTTCGTCGCTTTCGCGTCTGCGTTCATATACTGCAAAGCCACTTCTGCTCTGTGTCGGGCGGTGATTTCAGTGATATTCGGAAAAATTAGTCTCACCGTGTCGTCCGTCACTGGATTCCCAAACACGTTGGTCGCCATGCTTAATTCTATATCTCAACAATAAGATAGAGAAAATGTTTTTTTTTCTGTTATAGTTTGTATGCAACATCGATCGATCGTGTATTTATAGAGGAATCAGATCATAACTTAGCTAAACTCCTTGGATGCTCAATTAATTAGGATATATTTGATAATGGGTAATATAATCAAATATAATATAATTAAACGCGGCAACTTCAAAAACAATTGAAATGGAAGGACCATTTACTGATAAATAATTAACATGGGAAAAACGTGAGATCACTTACTGATAAAGAATTGAAAAAGGAAACAACTTCTACCAATAATGTAGACCAAAGACCGCCGACAATTAACAAGATAAGACTTATAAAATCCCATATTGATATAAAAAAAAAAAAGTATATTGCATGATTTGAATCCAAAACTTAGCCATAGAAGTAAAAGCTGGCTAATTTTCTTAAATATTATTCTTTCTTGGATATAAAATAAAGTATAATTAATGTTTTCATCATTAATTATAGAGGAACCGTAGGCTACTAGCTAGCTGATAGCGAAACAAACTTAATTAATCTTATGCTCCAATAATTATGATACGTGACAAATTAAGAAACTGCCAAGGATCGAACCACCGGCTGATAAATAAATGAAATGGAGGACAAATAATTGAACGGGAAAATAATAATGGAAAGAAACAAAATAAACGTGCAATGTCGTCAATAAAAAAAATAATAACAAGGCTAGGTAACGTTAAGTCTTAGATGATCAATTTGGTTCCACGGAGGTTTTTCACTGACTAACAGAGTAAATCGGGAAGCACATACGGCTGGCCGTCCAGAAACCCAATGATACGAGATGTTACGAACGGATCCAGATATGACGCGGCAGTCAAAATTTAGGTGAGATGACGGTTTAAGTTAAGGGGAGGTGGCAGTCAAAGGGTCACTCTCAATAGGGCTTGGCTCCTCGCCCAAAATTATGACTCCCGATAGGAGGACGACTAGCCCCAGAGCCGATCGGGCATGGGGGGCCCAGTGTCTTACTTCGCTGCCAACACTCAATGTATATTCGACAGTCCACCCTTGCACTCAGATTCAATCCGCTCGAGTTGAAGAAAGGACCGACCTGTCATAAGACCGGTCGGGCCAAGGATAGATTCGTCTAAACCTCAGGAAATCGGTTTTCCACTTTCATAGTACAACTCCATATACAATCGGTCTGACGTATGGGTTTTCATTGTCCATTCGTTCTCCTGCCCTCATATATATGGCGGCTAGGTATAAAGCTGACCAAGGTTACAGGGCTCAGCCTCCTTACCTCTGCAAGGTACACATATACAAGGAAGCTCTCAGAAGAGGTCCGATCGAATTCCTAGAGTTCAAGATATCACTTCAAGGACAAGCTTCTGAATACAAGGATGACAAGTTGAAAGCATCGGTCAGACCTCTCGGGACTCAGTTCCCCATTCTTCATAAGCGAGCATCCCCGCTCAAGGTCTGTCGATCATAAAACCGCTCGGACCTAGGGGGCTCGGTTCCCTATTTATATAATCATATCTATATCATTCGACATATACCCGAGCGACCTTAAGGTCGAACGCCTTACTATACTCAATATTCTGCTTATGCAAGATGTGATCTATCGGCTAAGTGCCCAGTCAGGATATACTCAGGAGACAACACCGTGAGAGAATCACAACAACTTGTTAGAGAATAGTAACAGTTTGTCAGAGAATATTTTTAGGCTCTTGTGAAGGCATTCAATGTTATCTTCCTCGAAAGTAACTCTATACGTTTCCTTAACCGACACATTCTGATAGCATATTCCTTTAACCGTCTCATTAATGACATTAGTTATGAAAAAGGATGCACACGAGTAACGAAAGAGCATAGTGGAGAGCTGTTATGTAAATATGATGTAGGAGGGGATTCAAATTTGATTTTTTTTAAAGTAGTTATCCGTTAATTAAGTTTAGTTATTTTTTAATTATATTTAACTTTATCCTAAATCTTAACGAACCAAGTCTTGTTAGTTAATTTATTCTAAATTTTAGAGAATAAGTCATGTTAGTTAATTTATCTTAAATCTTAGGGAATAAGTCTAGTTGGTTATTTTTTTCCTTTTAGATTTTGTTGAGGATTTTGAGAGCTATATAAACCTATGCTTAGATGATGTTTAGGATAAGTTATTTTGATATTGAATCTATTAATTTCCGTTAAGTCAGGTTATGGCTATATCTCTTTTTCTTTGCACTCTTGATTTCATAATAGGTTTAAGCCTAATTTTAGTTTTTTTTTTTTTTGCGTGTTACTTCTCTCTTGTTTTCTTGTTAATCCCTTTGTAACTTCACGCTCTAGAATAATATACATATTCTGTTCAGCGTTAGTTGGTATTAGATCTCATTAAGACCCAACCGACCGGCATACTGTCTTAGCCCTAAGGATGTTGAAGAACTACAATGACAAGTTATGGAGCTATTGAGACGAGGCTATATTCTGTTGGTGCAAGGAGCACCAGACGATTGAACTTGTGTTTTGATAATGTCAAAAGGTCCAAAGTTAAATTATTTTTTTTATCTAACAAGGTTAATTGAGCTTGCAGGAAAAATCCTAAGTGTTTTTAGGCAAAATTCTTAGTGGATCCTTGGCAAGTGGAAAACCCTTGGGGGTGTAACTCTAGGTCCTAGGGGCGGTAAGCCTATGTGATGAAAAGTCCCAACTATGATTAGGCAGGTGGAAAATCCTAAGGGGTGGTAATCCTAGGCGGAAAGTCTTGGCGGGTCGAGCACTTTAGGCAAAACCCTAGAGTCAGGGACTCTAGGTGAAAGTCCTGGTGGTCGTGGACCAGGTGGAAGACTGAACGGGTCGTGGAGCGGGAGTTCAACAGAAAGTCCTGAAACATAAGACGCTGAGCAAAAGTTCAGTCGGTCTGGAGGACCGGTCTAGCAACAGGTAACTTCTCCTGAGACAAGTAGGTGAGGACGCGTTCCCCTAGAGGGAATAGTAGGCCTCGGTTCGACCTACAATTTCCGGAGGAAATCCGAAATCAGAACCAGACAGCCCGAAGGCTGTCAAAATTATTTATTTACATATTATCTGCTATGTGATAACTTTGTTTTGCAGGAGACTAACACTTTGTGCAGGGTTAGATTCGATAGGGATTGGTCGACCCAACGTTCGGTTCAGTTGACTTAACCTCCAAGTAGCAAGATCAGAGTTCCAACGAATGGATCGGGTTCGACCAGGGGATCGGTCGACTCGATCTCGAGATCGGTCGACCGAACCGAGGATAAGCGGTGATGTGGTCGAGCCCAGTTGATCAGACCAGATGAGCTAGGGATCGGTCGATTGAACGATGGGATTGGTCGACGGGATTGGTCAGCAGAATCGGGAGGCAGATCGATTCAGGCGGGATCGATCGACCGATCAGGAGGATCGGTCGACCGATCGACGGCGGGTCAAACCTGATCCCGAGATCAAGGGATCTAGATCCGGTCAAGCTTGGCTATAACAAGGAGCCTCGATCATCACTTCAAAACAACAATTCTTGAAGAATAACTTGAGTTCTTGCGCGCACTCCGGAAATGCCTAAACGCTGCTCTGACAACGATCAAGCTAGAAGTTTTATTTCTCCAAGTCGTTAGTAACAAGTTTAATTTTGAGCAATATTTGTAAGCTTCATATTTGTACTTGTACTCAATTTCTTAATCTATAGTGGTTGTCCAACGAAAGCGATCAACGATCGCATACCTAGGAGTAGGAGTCGCCACAGGCTCTGAACCAAGTAAAAGAAAGCGTGTTAGCGTTGCTTGTCTTTTCATTCTTTATTCCACTGCATATTCTGTGTGTTTTTCGAAACAAGTAAAAAAGCAACGCGTGCTATTCACCCGCCCCCCTCTAGCACATCTTCGATCCTACAATTGGTATCAGAGTCAGGCCACTCTGAATTGGTGAAACCATCAATTGAGCAAAGGGGGTCTTTTTTTATATATCATTTTTTATATATCGTCTTCGATCCTACGCTTTTCATTTTTTCCCTCCAAAACTGTTTTTGAAAAATTTATTTTCGTCTCTTCACCATTTATTAGTATTGACACAATATCACATTTAACAAATTTTGAAATAATATTTTTTATTTTATTAATATTTTATTTTATAAAAATTGGTGAAATAATATTTTTATTTTTTCTCCCGCACTATTAATCCAAGACCAAGTCTTAGAACATTGGTTTTTTTTTTTGTGTGCGAGATTCCTGTTTGAATGGCCCACCAAGAAGGCTACAGCACAGCTCATCCGCCTCTTTTCTCTGGTGAAGACTTCGGCTACTGGAAGGACAGAATGAAGTACTATCAGAAGACAGAGGTAAAGATGTGAATCATCATTCAAACGGGATTCTCCCTACCAGTTGACAGCACCGGAGCACTTGTCCCCTACAACAAATGGGATGCCCCAACTCGCAAGAAAATTGAAGTCGATGCAAAAGCAACACAAACTCTTTAATGCAACCTAACCAAAGAAGAGCTGAACCAGGTTGGTCCCTTCAATAGTGCAAAGGAGTTGTGGGAAAAATTGATCGAGCTGCACGAGGGCACTTCCGACACGAAGGTAAGTAAATGAGACTTAATATTAAATAAATTATATAATATAAAAATGTAAGATGAAGAATCAGTAAGTCAACTACATGCCCGGATTCAAGATCTACTGAACGGCCTCCACGCGATCGAACAAAAATTAGAGAATCGCGATGTCATCAGGTACGCGCTGAATATTTTTTCCAGGAATACCTTGTGGGCATCAATGATAGATGCTTACAAAGTATCCAAGGATCTTTCAATTATTAGATTAGATGAATTATTTTTTGATTTTGAGTTACATGAACAGATTAATGTACGCTCAGCCAAGAAAAGTATTTCTTTGATTCCAGGAACAAGCAGAACACGGGAACCAAAAATGAAGCGCCGAACCGAACCCAAGTCCGAAGATGAATCAGACTCAGAAGACGATGAAATTACTGCCGAGCTCATAAAATTAGTACGAAAAATGTGCAAAAAAAAGAAGGTGACTCAATCGAACACGAAGGCCAAATCTGGAGTTACCTGCTACGACTGCAATTAGAAGGGACACTACAAGCTAGAGTGTCCAAACCAGAAGCAACGAAGAAGGAAGGCCTTGAAAGTAACGCGGTTCGAGTCCTCTGAAGATTTCGACGAAGAACACGAGAAAGCAAGCTTTCTTGCTCTACCAGTATAAGCATACATTGCCGAAACAGAATCCAAATCAGAAATCGGAGCCAAATCAGAAACACAGTCCGAAAGAAGACACAGATCCGTATCCGTTTCTAAAGGGCCAAACAATATTGTAAGTTCTCTAATTTATGGTACTAAAATTGATGAATTACAAAATTTAGTTTCATATTAGTTAAGAAAGTTGGCAAAATCCAATCTTCGAGTCAAGTCACTCCAAAAGGAGGTAACAATCCTTAAGGAGGAGACTAACCTAAGTCCTTTGACTGAGCCAGTTCAAAATGGAAGTTCAACCCATGTCTAACAACTTGAGGAAGAAAATTTCAATTTGAAAACTCAAGTTAAAGGACTTAAGGACACGTTGGAATGGTTCACTTTGGGTTCTAAGAACCTTAACCTAATTCTTGGAAAACAAAGGGTGGTATACAATCTAACTGGACTTGGATATAAGACTAAACATAAATTCAGATCTTATTTATCTCTGGTAAAACACTCAAATAGAACTTAGTCCATGCATGGGTCCTCAAGTATAACCTGACTAATCAAGTTGGACTTGATCAATATTGGATCCCCAAGGATCAAATTCATTACCTTGATAGACCTTATCGAGGCTATGATCCAGGGGGGCTAATAAAAAGGCCATTTTTATCATAAAATAGAATTATCTGATATTTGATTTATTACTTTTTATTCATGCTTAGACTAGGGTAGATAAGGACTTAGGCTTGATCTACACTTGACTAATTAGACCTAGAATTTTCAGGAAGAAAATTAAAAATTCAATTTCTTTAAAAGGCTTTGTCTAGAAATGGTTGATAATCCAATACCCAAGAAGGCCTAGTGCCTCGCCACAGCTAAAAGCCAATTATTGAAATAAATATTTAATTGGCTAACTGTTAAACCTTAGTCTAATTCAAATGTTGATCAATCCTTAAATTTGAATTTAAATTGAAGATTAAATTAACCATCTCACAAAACTATTAAGGTTCCCTGATTAAAAATCTAGCAAAAGGTGAGATGGTCCTAGGTTTTAAAAAAAAAAGTAGTTAACCAAACCAAAATTAATTAAACTTAATTCAATTAAGTTAACTCAATTAAATTTTAAGTGATTTTAAAATCTTAATTATTTAATTAATTTTAAACTAAAATCATAATTCAAAATCATAATTAATTTCAAAATCTTAATTAATTTCATTTCAAATCATAATTCAAAATCTTAATTAATTTCAAAATCATAATTCAAAATCTTAATTAATTTCAAAATCTTAATTATTTTCAGAATCTAATTAATTTTCAAATTATAATTAACCTTCAAAATTTTAATTATTTCCAAATGCTAATTAATCTTTAAATTTTAATTTCAAACTTATATTTTAAAATTTGAAATTTGAACTTATTCAAAATTCAAACTTATATTCCAAAATTTGAAATTCAAACTCATTCAAATTTATATTTTAAAATCTCAAATTTAGTATTTTTGAAATCCAAATTTTTGAAATATACTTCAATATTTTTCAATGTTAAAGATAAAATCAATTTAACTTAACTTCGTCTCACACACACTCATAAGCTGAACATGCTTGATAACATAGAATGAGTGAGATGGAAAATTAGGATAATAGATAATAACTTTTATGTTTATCTCTAATGCTTGGACTCTAGGACCCTCAAACATTTTTGGCATTAATTAAGGGGGAGTGAAAGGAAGGTTAAGTCATTAATTTTTATTTTTGTTTTTCAAAATTTCAAATTTTTTTTTGAAAAAGGAAGTTAAGTTTTTAACTATTTTTGAAAATAAACCTTATTTGAAAAAACAAGTTCAAATACTTTTAAAAAAGTTTTAAGTTTGTGAAAAAAAATACTTAACTATGCTTTTTATCTAAAAACCTTTTTAAAGGCTAAGTGTTATCATTTTTTTTAAGCTAAGTATTTTTCAAGATAAGTACTTAACTATGCTTTTATGAAAATATCATTTAAGCTAAGTACTTAACTCAGCTTTTTATCAAAATCTTTTTTAGAAGCTAAGTACTTAACTAAGTTTTAATAAAGCTAAGTATTTGATAAAGTTTCTTTTTAAAGGAATCATCTTCTTAGCTAAGTATTTTTACATGGAATTCCTTTTAAAGCTAAGTTTTCATCAATTTTTTTTTCAAACCTAAGTGTTTATCAAAATCCTTTTAAAAGCTAAGTTTTGCTAAGTTTTTTTAAAAGCTAAGTCACTTTCAAAGCTTAAATCTAGCTAAGTTTTTTGGTAAACCCTAAGTCACTTTCAAAGCTTAAAAATTAGCTAAGTTAGTCCTTCTTCTTGATTAAAGTCTACTTTCAAAACTACAAACTTTGCCAATATTTTTTTCAAGTAAGTGCTACCCTTCAGGGGGAGCTTAAAGTTAAATAGAGTAATATTTTTACTATTTTTACTTGACAAACAACCTTCTCTCTACTTATTTTCTTTTTGATTTATGTCAAAGGGGGAGACAAAAGTCAAAGTTAAGAATTAAAACATAATTTTTATGAAAGGGAGAGCATAAGGGAGTTTTTTTTATAACTTATTGCATTTATGCTCATGCTAAAATTCTTTTAATTATTGTTGTATTTTACTTAACTTTGAACCAGGTTACCATAATCAAAAAGGGGGAGATTGTTGATGCAGGGAGTATCAGACGATCGAACCTGTGTTTTGATTATGTCAAAGGGTCTAAAGCTAAGTTGTCTTGTTATCTAACAAGGTTGATTGAGCTTGTAGGAAAAGTCCTAAGTGTTCTTAGGCAAAAGTCCTAGTGGATCCTAGGTAAGTGGAAAACCCCTAGGGGTGGTAACCCTAGATCCTAGGGGGCGATAACCCTAGGTGATGAAAAGTACTAGCTGCAGTTAGGTAGTTGGAAAACCCTAGGGGGTAGTAACCCTAGGAGGAAAGTCTTGGCGAATCGAGCACTTTGGGCAAAACCCTAGAGTCGGGAACTCTAGGTGAAAGTCTTAGTGGACGCGGACCAAGTGGAAGACTGAACGAGTCATGGAGCGGGCGTTCAGCAGAAAGTCCTGAAGCATCGGGTGCTGAGCAAAAGTCCAGTGGATCTGGAGGACCGGTCTGGTAACAGGTAACTTCTCTTGAGAGGAGTAGGTGAAGACACGTTCCCCGTAGAGGGAATAGTAGGCATTGATTCGACCTAGGGTTTTAGGAGGAAATCCGAAGTTAGAATCGGACAGTCCGAAAGTTGTCAAAGTTATTTATTTACATATTATCTGCTATGTGCTAACTCTATTTTCAGGAGACTAACACATTATGCAAGGTTAGATTCGACCGGGATCAGTCGACCAAACGTTCGGTTCAGTCGACCGAACCTCCAAGCAGCAAGATCAGAGTTCCAGTGAATGGACCAGGTTCGACCAGGGGATCGATCGATCGAATCTCGAGATTGCTCGATCGAACGAGGATAAGCGGTGACGTGGTCAAGCCGAGTTGATCGGACCAGATGAGCTGGGGATCGATCAACCGAACGACGAGATCGGTCGATCGAACGAAGAAACTCTATCCAAGCAGAAGAACCGGGAGGCAGAACAATTTAGGCAGGATCGGTTGATCGATCGACGGTGGGTCAAACCAGATCCCGAGATTAGGGGAACTGGATCAGGTCAAGCTCGACTATAAAAAGGAGCCTCGACTAGCACTTCAAAACAACAATTCATGAAGAACTACTTGAGCTCTTGCGAGCACTCCGAAAATGTCTAAATGCTGCAAGTCGTCAGTAACAAGTTTAATTTTGAGCAATACTTGTAAGCTTCATATTTGTACTTGTACTTAATTTTTGAATCTACAGTGATTTCCCAACGAAAGCGATCAACGATCGCGGGCCTTGGAGTAGGAGTTGTCATAGGCTCCGAACCAAGTAAAAGAAAGCGTGTTAGCGTTGCTTGTCTTTTCATTCTTTATTCCGCTGTGTATTCTGTATGTTTTTATAAACGAGAAAAAAAGCAACGCATGCTATTCAACCCCCTTCTAGCACGCCTTTGATCCTACATATTCATGAGAGTATGAGCTCTTGTGCAGTCCCTGCCCTACTCGTGTCAAAGAAAGACGGTTCGTGGCACATGCGTATTGATAGCAGAGCCATCAATAAAATCACGGTGAAGTATAAATTTCTGATTCCTCACTTAGATGACATGTTGGATCAACTTTTCGGTTCAAAGATCTTCAAGATCTATCTTAGGAGTGGATACCACCATATTCAAATCAAGCCTGTAGATGAATGGAAGACTGCCTTCAAGACACAACATGGTTGTACGAGTGGATGGTCATGCCTTTTGAATTGTCCAATGCACCCAGTACATTCATGAGATTCATGCATCAGATCTTGAAACCTTTCATGGGAAGATTTATGGTTGTATACTTTGACGACATCCTCATTTATAATCTGACACGGACTTTGCACCTTGATCACCTCCGCACTATTTTTAAGAAGCTAAAGGATGAACACTTACTCATCAACAATAGGAAGTGTTCTTTCTTCATGACCTCAATTTTGTTTCTTGGATTTATAGTGTCTACCGATGGTGTTTGTGCAGATCCATCAAAGATAGACACAATCTTAGAGTGGCCATAGCTAAAATCTATTAACGACGTCCAAAGTTTTCATGGATTGGCCTCTTTCTACTGCCAATTTGTCAGGAATTTTAGAGCCTTAATTGCTCCTATCACCGAGTGTCTCAAGGGGCGCGAGTTCAAGTTGACTGAAGCGGCTGCGATTAGTTTTCAACTGGAGAAGCAAAAGGTGACCGAAGCACCCATTCTAGTACTTTCAGATTTCGACAAATTATTCGAAGTAAACTGTGACACATCTAGTATTGGCATTGGTGGTGTTCTAAGTCACTTAGGACACCCTATTGCCTTTTTTTAGCGAGAAACTATCTGGTGCCAAGAAAAATTACTCTGCTTATGACATGGAATTCTACACTATTATGCAATCCTTGAAACATTAACATCATTATCTTGTACAGAAGGAATTGATCTTGTTCACTAATCATGATGCTTTGAAGTACATCAACGGGCAACACAAGTTGAGTAGTCAACACACCAAGTGGGTAAACTACTTGTAGGAGTTCACCTTCATGCTAAAACATCAAGCCGGGAGTCTCAATCATGTTGTAGATGCTCTAAGCCGTCGTTCCTCCCTACTTACTACCATGAGCATTAGGTTTAATGGCTTTGGATGTTTCTCAGAGATGTATGTTGCTAATCCCTCCTTCAACAAGATATATCATGGGCTAACTAATGGGCTTCGCAACGATTTTATTCTGTACAATGGTTATCTATTTCGTGGACTACAATTATATATTCTGGAATGTTCCTTAAGTTATCACATTATCAATGAATTGTATAACGAAGGACACTTCAGTCGAGATAAGACATTAGCCCTCATCTCTTCAGACTTCTATTGGACCAAGCTAACTATTGACGTAGCTCATTTTATGGACTGTTGCTTTGTCTGTTAGCAATCTAAGGGAACCCTAACTAATGTTTGTTTGTATTCTCTCTTACTAATTCCCAAAGCTCCTTGGTGCAAGGTTAGCATGGATTTCATATTGTGATTACCCCACACAAAATAGACCGTAGATTCTATTCTAGTGGTGGTGGACCAATTCTACAAGATGGCTCACTTTGTGGCGTGCAGAAAAACTATGGATGCTATTTGGATTGCCACCCTCTTCTTCAAAGAGATTGTGTTTTTATATGGTATTCCTCAAACTATTACTTCAGATCGTGATACTAAATTTGTCAGTCAATTTTGGAAGACTTTATAGGGAAAGCTAGGGATAACTCTAAACTTCAACAACGTCTATCACCCTCAAATAGATGGTCAGACCAAAGCTTAGAAAATCATCTGAGATGTCTCACAAGAACCAAACCGAAGTAATGAGATCTGGTTTTACCTCAAGAAAAATTTGCATATAATAGATCAAAGAAGAGGATCACTATTTGAGTCCTTTCAAAGTTGTTTATAGATGAAACTCATCTGGGGTACTAGATTTAGTCCATATTTCGTGTCCAGGACAAGCTAACCCTAGGATTGAGGAGATGGACGAGCATCTTCGGGTTATTCATGAGCAGGTTAAGCAGACTATTCAGGAAAGCAACACCGAGTACAAGATCAGGGCAGATCGATATAGACATCAGGTTCTTTTTGATGTTGGTGATATGGTTTGGGCTGTATTAACTCATGATAGTTTCCCTATTGATGAATACAATAAGGTCAAAGATCGGAAGATTGGAACTTGTGAGATACTAGAAAAGTTTAATGACAATATCTACAGGTTGTGACTTCTTAGTCATTTAAAAACTTCTGATGTTTTTAATGTAAAACACCTAAGTCATTATGCTTTGGAGCCGGATACACCCACCCTAAACTCGAGGACGAGTTCTCTTCAACTCCAAGAGACTGATGCAGGAGGGGATCCAAATTAGATTTTTTTAAAATAGTTATCCATTAATTAAGTTTAGTTTGTTTTTAAAATTATATTTAATTTTATCCTAAATCTTAGAGAAACAAGTCTTGTTAATTAATTTATCCTAAATTTTAGAAAATAAGTCTTGTTAGTTAATTTATCCTAAATCTTAGGGAATAAGTCTAGTTGATTATTTTTTCTGTTTAAATATTTTTGAGTGCTTTGAGAGCTATATAAACCTATGCTTAGATAATATTTAGGATAAGTTATTTAGATATTGAATTAATGGGTTTAATTCGCTTAAGCCATGTTATAGCTATATCTATTTTTCTTTGCGCTCTTGATTTCATGATAGGTTTAAGCATAATTTCAACTATTCCTTTTTTTGTGTTACTTCTCTCTTATAATCCCTCTTATTTTCTTGTTAATCCTTCTGTAACTTCACACCCTAGAATAATATACATATTCTGCAGCGTGTCAAAATCTGCCTGGGATATTCCTGACTGGCTGTTATGAAGGAGAGCATAGTGGAGAGTTGCTTCACATATTCAACTAGTTATATGCCTGTCTGAAATTATGCTCGATCGGCTTTATGCCTGACCAACATTATTCCTTACCAACTCTTGGGATATTTGATTTTGATGGGGAGCTATCCTAAAAATTCTGGTCAGTGCTTATATCCAGTCAGATATGCAATGAGAGCTGCACGGGCTGCCCCACGTAAAATTAGGAGATAAGAATGTTAAATTATGTAAATCCACCTGGGATATTCCTGACCGGCTATTATGAAGGAGAGCATAGTGAAGAGCTACTTTGCATACTCGATCAACAATATGCTGGCCTGAAATTATGCCTGACCGACTTTATTCCTAACATGCTCATGAGTTAGAATTGGTATATAAGAAGAACCATAAGTTTGGTCAATTGTTAGGTCGACCAACCATATGTAGAAATACATGTCGGATCGTAAAGCGCTAGAGGGGGGGGGGGGTGAATAGCGCTCGTGGCTAATTCGTTCGATTCGAGTAAAAACGCAATGGAAAATGAAAACAACTAAACAGTCGCAAACACCAAGAGTTACTTGGTTTGGAGCCTGTGACGACTCCTACTCCAAGGCCCGCACGTGAGAGTGCTTTCGATGGGAAATCCACTATCAGTTCCAAATAAGTACAAGAATGAACTTACAATATTAAAACAACTGTAAAATAAAGAATACCGACAACTATAATATGAGATTTGACATCCTTTGACTGTCCGGTTCTGACTTTGAGTTTCATTGAAACTCTAGGTCGAACCGACGCCTACTGTTCCCTCTTCGGGGAATGCATCATCACCTACTCCTCTCAAGAGAAGTTACGTGTTGCCAGATCGGTCCTCCAGGCTGACTGGACTTTTTCTCAGCGCCTTATGGTAGACCAGCTATCCCTTAAACTCGATCGGATAATGGCTGGTCAAATATATACTAGGTGTCATAATGCAGGAGGAGAGCATTAGGTCCCCCTTTGGTTCGACCGGCCACTGGGTCGGCCATCCTTATTCTGAGGGCTTTAGCGTTGGGCGAGGAGCCATGCCTTGTTGAGAGTGACCCTTTAACTGCTACCTCCCCTTGACTTGGAATTCCACCTCACCTTGACTTTGACTACTACATCACCTTGACTTTGACTGCCACATCATATCTGGGTACATTTGTGACACTCTGTATCACTAACCTCCCCTTCAAGTCTAGTCAAAAGAGGCTGATAGTCGACTGACTGGACCCAAGTCTAATAGTTCTAGGAAAAACATTAAGCGCGTACCTTAGCAAATCTCAGTTGCTTACCTTTTCTCTGAGATTCGTAAGTCCAGTAATGAGTTCCGACATTCTCGAGTGAAGATGTGCAAAGGTTTCTTCTGCTTCCAATTTTATGTTACTTAACTAGTTCCTTAGCAGATCCTATCTCACGAGCTTGGCTTCAAACGTCCCTTTGTGTAGCATAAGGAACTTCTCCCAAAGCTCCTTTGCTGATTCGTAGACACCGATCCAGTTGACTTCTTGTGGCGGTAAGATGCTCAGCAGGTGGAATTCTACTTTGTCGTTTGCCACGAAGTCAACCTGTTCTTTCTTTATCCATTGGCATTCTTCTTTACCTTTGGGTGCTGTAAAATCGAATTTCATTATTAATAGTAATTCAAAATTATTTTTAAAGAATACCTCTATTTTCATTTTCCAGCTCATGAATTCCCCTGAACTTCGGTGGGTAAATGCTCGGTCCGGCTATCTCATGTGTTTCGTCCGACAGTTAGTCCTCCAGAAACTATTAGGCTTTGATACCACTTATTAAGACCCTTGGCAGCCGGCTAGAGGGGGGGTGAATAGCCTTACACAAAAATAAACAAAAATACCTTCCTCGACTTTACAACTCGATTAAATCAAACACTTGCATAAGAATAATAAAAAGACTAAAAGAAAAGAGGCACCGAGATTTTACTTGTATACAATCGGGGAGGTTGTTAATCCAAGGAAGTTAACACACACTAATCTCTACTTTAGGCGGAGAAGCCTCTTTACAATAATGAAAGCTCACAATGACAAAGATAAACAGAAAATGAAGTGTTTACAAGTGTTGTTTCTATCTTTCTTGTTGTTGTTTAGCTTCTGGGAGCACAGCTGCTTATATAGCCCTGCTCGGGGTGCCTGGAATGGTTCCCGGCGTCTGGAAGGGAATAGAGTTCTATCCCTATCTCAACGGGATGTGCCATGTCATGAACAGTTAATTTCTCGGTTCTGGGCGCTCGGAGTCTAGGTGCCCCAGACCAATTCCGAGAGCCCCGACCAGGTTCGGGCGCCCCGGCCTGGTCCAAGCATACCAAACCCGAATGTTAACATTCTGTTGACTTTTGGTCCTGGTCTCCTGCTCTGGTAATACTTGCATCGGTCCGGGTCTTCCACTTTGGCTCCGCTCACTTGGGTGATTTTAGCCATCCGGAATAGGGCTCACTCAAACCTAACTTCCGGCCTTCTTCTTGAGCAATCTTCCGCTCCGGCTTCTAGTCCCTCGGAATTTTCGTGTGCTTCCTTCTCGTCCACCAGCATACTCTTCCACAGCTTTTCATCCCTCAGACGCACAGAGCCCGTCGGTTTTCTCCCATGCTGACTTTCTCGCTAGCTGCATCTTTTGTTCCTCGAGCAATCTTCCGCTTCAGCTTCTCATCGCTTGAAAAAACTGCATGCTCCCTTCTCATCCACCAGTGTACTCTTCCGCAGCACCTCGTCCCTCAAAAACACTGAGCCCGTCGGCTCTCTCTCATGCCGTCTTTCTCACTAACTGCATCTTTTACTCAACTTCTTGTGCTCCTAAGTTCCTACACACTTAGACACAGGGTTAAAAACCAACAGGACCTAACCTGACTTATTTTATCACATCAATACTATCTTGGGGTACCAATAGTTTATAACCTGCATTCTGGATGACATATGTAAAGGAATATATTTATATATTTAAAGAAGATTTGAGAGAATATTTTCTGCCAAACTTACCAGGCTGTCATAAAGTTCTCTGTTATTTGTATGCTACATGTATCTCGATCGGTCACTTAAGCCGATCATGTGTAACTTCTGTTAAACATGTCTCACCCGATTATTTACTAAAAGCTTTATAAGGTTGAATGCCTTTACGCTCGGTCGGACTTAGCCCCACGAGTGCCTACTAGAATACTTGTGCTTGTTCGGCCTTCACTCAGTCGATCATATACTAAAAGCTTTATAAGGCTTAGTGCCTTTACGCTCGGTTGCACTTAGTAGTCTGAGCGTATACGAGCACCCTTGTGCTCATTCGACCTTCACTCGGCTGATCATATACTAAAAGCTTTATAAAGCTAAATGTCTTTACGCTCGGTCAGACTTAGTCGCCCGAGCGTATACAAGCACCCTTGTGCTCGTTCGGCCTTTACTCGGCCAATCATATACTAAAAGCTTTATATGGCTTTGTGCCTTTACGCTTGGTCGAACTTAGTCGCCCAAGCGTATACAATCTCCATTGTGCTCGTTCGGCCTTTACTCAGTCGATCATATACTAAAATCTTTATAAGGCTGAATGCCTTTACACTTGGTTGGACTTAGTCGCCCGAGCGCATACGAGCACCCTTGTACTCATTCAACCTTTATTTGGCCGATCTTCACCACTCGGGCTTAAGTAGAGAACCTTTTATTTGGTCGACCTTTGTTCTACTGATAGTACGCTTCGCTAACTATACTCATCCCCTCATCCTCTCGACCTTTAATCCTACCTTGCCCAAAGGGTTCGATCATCATAACCCATAACAGGGGTGATTTTTAAACTTACTTTTAATATTTCTTTTTCAATTTTGAGCTTTGTCGATAGAATCCAAATTGGTATAATTATCTCATTGGATCAATATTTCCATTGCAAAATACTCTTAAATTGGTGCAACACCGATTGAGTTTTATTTTTTTATTATCTCCCATACTACTAATCCAAGACTTAGTCTTGGGATTTCTCTCCTCCTCCTCCTCCTTGTGTGCATGATTCCATTTCTATAAATGAGCCAATTCGAAGGATACAACACTATTCGTCCTCCACTCTTCAATGGAGATGACTTTCTATATTGAAAAAAGTAGATGGAAGTGTACCTGAAGATCGACGTCGACTAGTGGTTCACCATCTGACGAAGTACAAGGCCCCGATTAATGAAGCAACAAAAGTACCAGTCAACCCAGAAAGATAGAATCAAGATGATAAGAAAGAGGCCTAGATCGACTCGAAGGAAACAAATACTGTAAGGTTTCACGAGTTAGGTTAAAATAAAATAAAATAACATTCGCTAATTAAGAAATTTCCTTATAAAATTTTCAAGGAACTTTTAGAAGTTTTTTCGAGAATTAAAATGAATTCGTATGACAGGTTTAAGGGGATAGATCTATTAAGCCTGATGAAAACTTGTTTTAACACCCAATTAAATTGGAAGTTAATTGATTTCATTAGCTTAAGGTTAGAGTCAATTAACCTAAGAATATATGAATATATATATATATATAAACTCTAACCTAGGTTTAGCATCTCCCGATTCCTCCTCACTGCTCCTCCCCAATTCGCCGCTCCTTTCCATCTTCTCAATCCCCGCTATTTTCGACCGATCTTTCCACCGTGCTCTGAGACCCGGCCAGGCACCACACCACATGGAAAATTCCTCTGAGGACATCGCAATCGGACGTAGAGTCCTTCAACCACCCCACCAGTGGTGCGATAACAGTTGGGCGAGGGCTTCCGACGATGGAACGAGGAAGGGAAAGGTAAGTACACTACCATATGTTGGTATGAGATCTGAGAGGTAAGGGATAAGAAGCTAGGTGGATTTGAAATGTTTGTCTGTGATGCCCGATTGGTTGAATGATTCATGATTCGATTTTTCCGTGATGTTCTTGCTTCATTTTGTGAGGTTTTCTGGGTTTCCGCAATGGATTTGGGTATTTACGATGGAATTGGATGTTGCCCTATTTGTTTTGGTTGTTCGAGCCCAAAACAGAAGTTTTTGTTGATTTAGGAGTGGAATGATGATGTTTTGTTTCTCCCTGCGGTTTCTGAAAGTTTTGAGACAAGTTGTGGACAGAAATGGGTTTGATCGGTGATGCCAGCCCCGGTCCTAACATATAGGAGGCCCAGGGCGAAACAATAAAAATAGGTCCCAAAATTTTTTTAATAAAAGTAAAAAATATTTACATTGACTTCTTCTAGCATTTTTAGATGTAAAATCGTCTATAATATTATTAATTTCAAGATTTTCTAAAATCTCCTTTTCAATAGATAAAATTGTTAATCCATTCATTCTTTCTTGCAACATCGTTGATCTCATATATGTTTTTAACAATTTTAATTTTGAGAAACTCCTTTCAGCCAATCCTACGGTAACATTATGTATTTCTTTAGACTCATCTATATTATCCATATTTAAATTTTCTATATTTTCATTAGAACTTGTTCTTTTAACAAAAAATTTATTAAGAATATCTCTTTGTGATTCGGTTAATTGTTCTAGTCTTTTCTTCTTCTTTTTTCACATTCAGAAATATGTTTTTTAGGAAACATATTATAATGCACAAAATCACAATAATTGTAAAACTATAATTTAAATCAACTAAGTATAAAAGAATATCTCTTTTTAGGAAGCAGAT
The DNA here is from genome assembly GCF_018446385.1 of Zingiber officinale. NCBI lineage: Eukaryota > Viridiplantae > Streptophyta > Magnoliopsida > Zingiberales > Zingiberaceae > Zingiber > Zingiber officinale. The sequence continues at coordinate 1,862,811 of NC_056007.1, read as the reverse complement.
GATATGTGGTATAATAAAGCATCAAAATTAAAATCAATCAAGTTTCAATGAAGGAAGTGAGCATGATTGGACGAGAATTTTGAATTGTTAAATTAACTATGCATTTGGGCATAAGTTCATAAATACATATTTCATCAACATATTACATATCAAACATCAGTATCTAGTAATATGACATTGTGGTATAATTTTAGAAAATGCAACAAAACAAATAAAGTAGAAAATTATTTTTCATAATGAAGATAAATGAGTCTCCTGTAAATATGTAATATAATAGTTCATTATGTTAATAACCGAAGGCCAAATGCAAATATAAAGGAAAAGGAATTTCTCTTTAAAGATGATATTTGAAAAGATTAGGCTGTATTTGTATAGAAAAAGAATTTTCAATCTACCATTATTGACAAAATATTTATTTGATAAATATGATAATAGTTCTTATTTTGGGGGAAAATAAATGACACGACAAAGCTAGAAGTCAGAAGATTGGGATGATGAAGAGGATGGGGACTGGGAAGCATCAAAGATAGACAACTCAAAGTATTTAGAAGCACACACTTGGATGTGGAGAGTGGAAGAGGTTGATGAAGAGAAGAGGAATCCAGCAGGCCAGCATACAAGGATAAATGGTTTGCTCCTCTAAATGACAATCCAAACTACAAGGCTATCTGGAAACTGTGTAGAGCATAGGCAACGGCGCAGGTGTGCAACCTCGAGAAGTCATGGGCAGAGCACGACAGTCGGCGAAGTGAAGCGGCGCTGCCTTAGAAATCAGACTCTTGCATGACAATTAAAGAATTAGGGCTTAACCTAATTCCTAAAAAAATATTATAAATATATATATACATGAGTTTTTAAAAATTTGGGCCCCTCAGAATTTTGGGCCCCTCAGAATTTTGGGCCCTGGGCAATCGCCTAGGACCGCCCGGCCTCTGGGCTGACGGCAGTCGACGGTTGATGGTCGATGGTCAGCGGCTTGTGGCAGAGGTGGGCGACAGGCAGCGGGCAGCGGGTGACAGGCAACAGGCAGCGGGCGGCGGGCGACAGTGGCTGGCGGCGACGACAATCGGTGGCGGTTGGCGGCAGCGGCCGACGGTGGCCGCCGACAACAGTGGCCACCCCGGCGGCGGATGACGGTGGTCGACAGCAGCAACAGTGGCGTCGACAATCGATTGGTATGAGAAATGATTTAGGGCTATATTTGGCATTTAAGTTTTAGTTAAATGTTGAGCTTGGAATTTAATCTGGATTACTTGTGGTTGGCCTTGTAAGCTGGATTATAAAATTTTATTATTTTTATAATTTAAATTACATTAAAATCACACTAAATAAAATAATTAATATTATAATATAATCTTAATTATATTACAATTCTGATTAACCTCCTGATTGCATTACAAATACTGATTAAACCTAACAAAACTTAGCCGAAACCTAACCACTTCAAAAATAATTTAAATGGAAGGACCATTTACTGATAAATAATTAAAATGGGAAAAACGTGAGATCACTTACTGATAAAGAATTGAAAAAGGAAACTTCTACCAATAATGTAGACCAAAAACCATAGACAATTAACAAGATAAGGCTAATAAAATCCCATATTGAAAAGGATCTTTCATGATTTGAATCCAAAACTTAGCCATAGAAGTAAAAACTGGCTAATTTTCTTAAATATTATTCTTTGTTGGATATAAAATAAAGTATAATGCTTTCATCGTTATAGAGGAACCGTAGGCTAGCTGATAGCTAAACAAACTTAATTAATTTTATGCTCCAATAATTATGATACGTGACAAATTACAGAAACTGCCAAGCATCGAACCACCGGCTGATAAATAAATGAAATGGAGGACAAATAATTGAACGGGAAAATAATAATGGAAAGAAACAAAATAAACGTGCAATGTCGTGAATAAAAAATAATAATAACAAGGCTAGGTAACGTTAAGTCTTAGATCATCAATTTGGCTCCACGGAGGTTTTTTACTGACAAACAGAGTAAATCAGGAAGCACATGTGGCTGACCGTCCAGAAACCCAATGATACGAGATGTTACGAACGGATCCAGATATGACGTGGCAGTTAAAATTTAGGTGAGATGACGGTCTAAGTTAAGGGAAGGTGGCAGTCAAAGGGCCACTCTCAATAGAGCTTGGCTCCTCGCCCAAAATTATGACTCCCAATCGGAGGACGACTGGCCCTAGAGCCGGCCGGGCATGGGGGACCCAGTGTCATACTTCGCTTCCAACACTCAATGTATATTCGACTGTCCACCCTCCGCTCAGATTCAATCCGCTCGAGTTGAATAAAGGACCGACCTGTCATAAGACCGGTCGGGCCAAGAATATATTCGTCTAAACCTCAGGAACCCGATTTTCCACTTTCAGAGTACAACTCCATCTACAGCCGGTCTGACGTATAAGTTTTCATTGTCCATTCATTCTCTTACCCTCATATATATAGCGGCTAGGTATAAAGCTGACCAAGGTTACAGGGCTCAACCTCCTTACCTCTGCAAGGTACACATATACAAGGAATCTCATAAGAGGTCCGATCGAATTCCTAGAGCTCAAGATATCACTTTAAGGACAGACCTCTGAATACAAGGACGACTAGTTGAAAGCATCGATCACGCCTCTCGGGGCTGAGTTTCTCATTCTCTATAAGCGAGCATCCCCGCTTAAGCCCTATCAATCAAAGAACCGCCCGGACCTAGGGGCTCAGTTCCCTATTTATATAATCATATCTATATCAGTCGACATATACCTGATCGACCTTAAGGGTCAAACACCCTACCTTACTCAATATTTTGCTTATGCATGATGTGATTAACTGGCTCAGTGGCCGGTTAGGATGTATTCAGGAGACAACACTATGAGAGAATCACAACAATCTGTCAAAGAATAGCAACCGTTTGTCAGTGAATATTCTTCTTCTCTTGTAAAAACATTCAATGAAATCTTTCTTGAAGGTAACTCTATACTTTCCCTTTGCCGACATATTATAACAGCATATTCTTTTAACCTATTGGTGTAATTTGTACTTATAGTCAAGCTCAGGTTTTGATAAATGACAAGTGAGTTAAGTTAGATATTATTATGGTCTAATTACCAAGTGTGAATGAATTGTCAGGTCTAGAGGACCTGACACTAGGTTGAAACTCAGCTAGGCCTGAGGACTAGATAGTTGGTACGAAACCCAGATAGGTCAAAGGGCCGACCTGATATTTGGAACAAAGTCCAGCTTATTTCGCGGGGTCTAACAATTTGACGAAGTCCAGTTGAGTATGCGGACCTGACAACTGGCATGAAGACCTGGTGGGGCATGAGGCCAGTCAATTGACTACAAGTTAGTCAGTGAAAGTAAGTCACTGGAGGAGAGTGACTTGGTCAGGACGCATCTTGGTTGAGGGACAGTAGGTGTCGGTCTGGTTTAGGTTCATTTTGGATCCCTAAACTGAAACGTTACTAGTTTCTGGTCCTGGGAGGACAGGAACTAATTATTATTGCTTATTACTATGCTAACACTATCTTGCAGATTATTATTTGGTTTGTTGGACTAACCTAATTTACAGGGAAAAATGAGCAAAAAAGACCTCGGGTGAACAGTACTCGAGACACCTTCAAGCATTGGAAGGTGCCTTCATACTGTTCATAGAAGACACCTTCGGTGCTATGGAAGGCGCCTTCCATAACACCGAATTTGATTTCTTTGGTGATAAGAATCAACAATTTTTGGGATCAGATTTTACACTATGTGATAGATCGATTTAAGCGATAGAGGGGGGGGGGGGTGAATATCGCGCGTTTAAAACTATTCTTTAACCTTTTGAAACCAAAGTAGTGCAGCGGAAATAAGAAAAGAGACAAGGTATTTTACTTCGTTCGGAGCCTAGCTCGACTCCTACTCAAAGGCCCGCGGTCCTTGACCGCACCGATGGGCAAAACACTATAATCCTTCTTTCCGAACTCCTCGGAAAGAAGCGAATCGTACAAGTATAGATATGTAAGATAGTAACACTTCTACTATCTTATAGAATTAAAGTGCAGTACAAAAAGTAAAGCTATACCGACAATAGTAGTAGTAAATCGTAGCTCGGTAGGCAATCAGATGAACTTGCTTGCAAATTTGATGAGGACTTGTAGCGTGAGCAGCTTGCAGAAGAGCACAAGAGTCGATTAGAAAGTTCTACCTGGCCTCTGTCTTCGAGACTGCTTTTATAGATGTATTGGAGGTTCGGTCGATCGATCCCACTGTTCGGTCGATCGAACCCACTCCCTTCCTTCCTGGCTGAAGTTTGAAGCTGGCTCGATCTTTCGCATTTACTGGTCTTCAATGGTTCAGTCGACCGATCATGCCTTTCGGTCGACCGAACAACCTCCTTCCCTGTTCGTCGTGATTCTGCTAAGATCATCATTTATTGTTGAATAAATGCTGATTGAATCGGTCGACCAGTCCTCTGGTTCGGTCGACCGATCAGCCTTTTTCCTTTTTCTGCTAATCGATGCTGATGGTCTGTTCTGTGCTAATTCACCATGGTTCGGTCGACTGATCCTCTTTTTCGGCCGACCGATCAAGCTTTGATTGGACTATACTCTGTTTTGGTTTGAACTGATACCTACTTTGAGTTGACCTGGTTCGGTCGATCGATCCTCCTGTTCGGTCGACCGATCAGGTCGAACCTGCAAAACAGTGTTAGATAATAATCCTGCAAAACAGAGATTAGCACAGTAATATAAAATGCATGAGTAATAATATAAGACAGTAGAACTGTCTTGATCTCAACTTAGAAACCTACCCGGTTTCTTCAGTTGGATCAGGGACCTTAGGTTGTTCCCTTCAGGAACTCGACCTCACTGTCGCTCTTCCAATTGCTTACCTCAACTTACCTGCCAAACATGGTCCTCCAGACATGTTTGGACTTTTGCTTGCTCAGTGTCTGATCGCCTGATCCACTAAGACTTTTTTTACAATATTATATTAGCAAACAACAATAATAATACAGAAAATAATGGTAAACCTAAACTTAGATTTACCGAGATCTGCTGGTCCGGTCGACCGCGCGCGGTCGACCGGAAACCATCTGATCAACCTTGCTTGGAGTTCACTCCTCCAAGACTTCTCGTTACCTAAGGTTACCACCCCCTAGGATTTTCTTCACTTGGCTTCACTCACCAAGACTCAGTATTCGGCTACCTAGGGATTAAGCCCTCCAGACCTATCCACCTGGCTTCCACGATATACTAAGATTTCCCTTACCTAGCCTACAACTAGGACTTAGTATTCGGCTACCCAGGGATCAAGTCCTCCAGACCTATCCACCTGGCTTCCACGATATACCGAGATTTCTCTCCTTGCATAGCCTCCAACTAGGACTTCCCTAGATCAAGCTCCATACTTAAACATACTTAAACATATTTGTCTGACATTAAAACTTTGGAGGTCGATTGCACCAACAATCTCCCCCTTTTTGATGTTTGACAAATATGTTTAAGTTAGGTCAATTCAAAAAGATTTAGATTTCTAACTTAAACCCTTCTTCTCCCCCTTTTGTCATACAACAAAAAGAACTCTTCATAAATGGCTTTAATTGCTAAGGATCCCTAAGTTTTGCACCAATAATGATGGAATACTTTTAAATATTTTCAAGATATGCCTAAGGTATTCCGTCACCCATTTGATGTATAATAGAGTTTTCAAAAATGATTCATAGAGATTTTGAAAAAGCCTCATTCCGTGAAAAAATTGAGTAAATTTGCAATATCTTTTTCAAAATAATTTTGAAGAACACTAAGTAAAATCTCTCAAGAATATGTTTCAAAAAGTATTTCAAGACTTAAAGTATTTTCGCAAAACCATGATATAGAAGACTTAATGCTTGCAAAATTTCTTTGAAAGATATTTTTATAGAATACTTTTCAAAAATATTTGTAAAGAGTTTTTATCAAGCATCCTTGTTAAAGCTGAGTTCAAAAAAATATCTTCAAGTAATTTACAAGGAAAGAAATCTCTAAGTAAAATTTTATTTTCAAGGAATTTTCAAAAAGTTTTCAAAAAGTTTGAAGAATATGATTTTGAAAAGATAATGCTTGAGCTAGGTTTATAAGATAGTATTTTGAGTTTTGTAAGCAATTTTTCAAAAATATTTTTTAAGTTAATTTCAAAACCAGATTTCTTTAAATAAGTATGTAAAGATAATTTTCAAAAAGTATTTGATTAAGAGATTTTAAAGATAATTTTTCAAAAAGATTTGTAAAGAAGTTTTATCAAGCAATTTTTTTTAAAAAAAAAATGTTTTGAAACATTTATTCAAAATATGTTTTCAAAAGCAAGATTTTGAATGATATATAAAAAATATGTCCTTCAGTCAAGTCTCTCCCCCTTAATCAGACACTCCTTTTAGATATCCTTATTACCCACAAGGAAGACTTTTCTACGTGTATCTAAGGATGACGATTGACTTAAGGTTCCACAGACTTAGGCGATGAACAATAATAATATATATAATACACCCAATCAATCATCAATCAAAACAAAATCTTTTAAATTTTAATTTTCTTAGCATCTCACCCATTCTAAATTTTCAAGTATGGTAATCCTATAATTGTGTGAGATGACTTTATTGATTTTGAATTTGTTGAAACTTATATTGAATTTTAGTTAAACTTTGATTATTGTATGTTAAATAGATGGTAACATTTATTTTGTGAATTAAGTGAATTAATGTTTAGTTTATAAATCATAAAGTTATTAAGTGGATTTGGTTAAGAATTTGTTTTTAATAGCTATGGTTATAGGTTGATTGCTAGATTATTGTTTGATTTAAACATAATTTAAAAGTTAGTTTCAATTTAATTTAGTATTATTATTAATTAGGTTAAGAATTAATTTTAATTGTTGATTAAAGTTTCATCAATAATAGTTACGAATTAATTGATTATGGATTATTATTAATTTCTTAGGAATTAATTAGGTAAAGATTTTAGGATTAGTTATAAAAATTTAATTTTGTTTAAGGTTAAAGTACTTTATTTGTTGATTAAAATTAAGATTTCAAGTTGATATTTATTAAGAATTAATTAAGTGTATTAAGTTAATTTAAATAAGTTAAACTAGTTAATGATAAGGGTAAATTAATTAATTTAGTTTATTTAAATAAGTTTTAAAATAATTTAAGTTTTAATTAAGTTTTTTTAAATAATTAAGTTTTAAATTAAGTTTTAAAATAAGTTTTAATTAAGTTTTAAATTAGGTTTTAATTAAGTTTTAAAATAAATTTCATTAAGTTTTAAAATAATTTTAAGTAAGTTTTAAAATAATTTTAATTAAGTTTTAAAATAATTTTAAATAAGTTTTTTAAAATAATTAATTTTTTTAATTTAAAATAATTTTGATTAATTATAAGTTTTTAATTAAGTTTAAAATAATTAAGTTTTTTTTAATTTAAAATAATTTTGAAAAGTTTTTTTTAATAAAGTTTTAAAGATTAATTAGGTTTGGAATTTAATTAAGTTTGAATTAAGTTAGGTTTGAAATAAGTTTGAATTTAATTGAATTAGGTTTGAATTAAGTTTGAATTTAATTGGGTTTGAATTAAATTAGGTTTGAATTAAGTTAGATTTGAATTAAGTTTGAATTAAATTAGGTTTGAATTAAGTTAGGTTTGAATTAAGTTTGAATTTAATTGGTTTTGAATTAAATTAGATTTTAAATAAGTTTGAATTTAATTGGGTTTGAATTAAATTAATTATTCGAGAAAGGTTATTGAACCCATGTTAGATTCAAACTTAGCTTTGGGTTAATCAAGCAGGCTTCCTAAGGATAAGCTTTCAGTTCAGTGGCGAGGCTTATGGCCTTCTTGTGTATCAACGGTGGACCACTTGCTGAAGACTTTCCAAATTGTTCCCGCTCAAAGAACTTAATACTAAATTTTGGTCTAACTAGCCCATGTTTGACTGGGGTAGCTTCGGTTAGATCCACTAAGTCTAGTGCACCAGGTAGAATTCCATATTCAGCCTAGACATGCCTTCGACAAAGTTTCCTTGACGTACTATCATCCCAATCCATTCTGATGCTATGTTGTTAGGGTTTGGTAAACATTTTTAATCTAACCATTCTAAATTAAGAAAAGATGCATAACATGTTATACAACAGTTAAGTATGCATAATCATGTCAATTCAAACAAGTCATGCATAATACAAATCGTTTGTTCTGTTGATGTTGTTGTTGTTGTTGTATATTTAATATTATTATTGTTTGTTTTAATATTATTATTTTATTATTATTTTATTATTATTTTATTGTTGTTGTTATTATTGTTTTTATTATTGCCCATTAATGATGGTTGTTGCTTTGTTTAGAATTGTTTTGTTAATATTATATTTAGTATTGTTATTATTATTATTATTATTATCAATATTGATTAGTTTCATAATTAAAGGGTACATGATTATAATGAAAGTTTTGTTTTAGATTTGGTTATGATTTATAACTTAAATCTAGATTTTGTGAGATGATAAAATTATTAATAATGTTTTCTAATTTATTAATTTTATTTTTCAATACATTATTTTGTTTTTCTAAATTTCTAAACTTTGATTTATAGTTTAGTTTCTTATTTTTATTTGAATTTTTTGTTAAATTATGTTTATTGTTATTTAATTCTAGATAATTATTATTTTGATTTAAATTCAAATTATCTTGAATAAATAAGTTTTGATTAACTAGGTCTATGTCTTGATTAAGGTTTGGGTCGAATTGATCAATTTTGGTTATATATAAATTTTTATTAATTAAATTAGTTTTATTAAGTAATGTAGGATTTTCATGATTTTTTAAATTCTTAGCACAATTCAAACAAGAAGAATCTAAAGCATGCAAATTTTCGTATAAATTAAATTTATTTACCATATTTGCTCCCCCTGAATCCTTGGGTCTTTTCTCCGGACATTGAAATTTGTAGTGTCCCATCTTTTTACACTTGAAACATTCGATGTGATCCTTCCTTTTCCGGACTCTAAGCATCAGTTCCTTCTTTGCCTATGGTTGTGCAGTTCGACTCATCGGGCATTTATTTTTGTAGTGTCCTTTTTCTCTGCACTTGAAACATGTTATGTGTTCTTTAAATTTTGAATTTACAATATTACCTTCTGAATTCTTATTAGGATTCTCCCCCTTGACCATTGCCACTTCGGATTCAACCTCGAACATTTGGTCGGGCTTGGGTTCGGGTTTGGACACTTGTTCTGAATCGAGTTCGGATCCATGAGCCTCCTCCTCAGCCACCAGTGCGATGAAGCTGATTTCGTCTTGTTCTTCTAGATCTGATTCTGAGGATTGCTCTCTAAATTCGGACTCAGATTCGAACTCACTTTCGCCTTGATCTTCTAGCCTCGACGGAGTCTCGTGAAGCTCAATCAATTTGGTCCACATCTCGAAAGCATTCTTGTAATTTTCTAATTGACACACAATTTTGTTAGGCAAAACACTAATTAATATATCTATTACCTTTGTGTTTGCTTGTGGGTTCCGAGAAGATTGTCTCAGTGCGATCCAATTATCAAAACTCTCACTTTCGATGAAAGATTCCATCATTCGTCTCCAGATATTGAAATAAACTTGATCATACAGTGGAGGTTCGTAGATGTTTCTCCCTTCTTGATAGGATGTCGACATTCGACAAGAAAAGAAATAGAAAACAAATTTCCAAGACTTTCATCTTGGGATTAGCAGTGCGAGATTAAGAGTAAAAAGTATTACAAAAAAAATTTAAAGAAAAGAAAAAAGTTTTAAAAGTTAATCCTTCTTTCCGAACTCCTCGGAAAGAAGTGAATCGTGCAAGTACAGATATGTAAGATAGTAACACTTCTACTATCTTACAGAATTAAAGTGCAGTACAAAAAGTAAAGCTATACCGACAATAGTAGTAGTAAATCGTAGATCGGTCGGCAATCGGATGAATTTGCTTGCAAATTTGATGAGGACTTGTAGCGTGAGCAGCTTGCAGAAGAGCACAAGAGTCGATCAGAAAGTTCTACCTGGCCTCTGTCTTCGAGCTTGCTTTTATAGATGTACTGGAGGTTTGGTCGACCGATCCCACTGTTCGGTAGACTGAACCCGCTCCCTTCCTTCCTGGCTGAAGTTCGAAGCTGGCTCGATCTTTCGCATTTACTAGTCTTCAATGGTTCGGTCGACCGATCATGCCTTTCGGTCGACCGAACAGCCTCCTTCCCTGTTCGTCGTGATTATGCTGAGATCATCATTTAATGTTGAATAAATGCTGATTGAATCAGTCGATCGGTCCTCTGGTTCGGTCGATCGATCAGCCTTTTTCTGCTGATCGATGCTGATGGTCTGTTCTGTGCTGAGTCACCATGGTTCGGTCGACCTATCCTCTTTTTCGGTCGACCGATCAAGCTTTGACCTGATTATACTCTGTTTTGGTCTGAACTGATACCTGCTTTGAGTTGACCTGGTTCGGTTGACCGATCCTCCTGTTCGGTCGACCGATCAGGTCAAACCTGCAAAACAGTGTTAGATAATAATCCTTGAAAACAGAGATTAGCACAGTAATATAAAATGCATGAGTAATAATAGAAGATAGTAGAACTGTCTTGATCTCAACTTAGAAGCCTACCCAGTTTCTTCAGTTAGATCAGCGACCTTAGGTTGTTCCCTTCAGGAACTTGACATCACTGTCGCTCTTCCAGTTGGTTACCTCAACTTACCTGTCAAACATGGTCCTCCAGACCAGTTTGGACTTTTGCCTGCTCAGTGTCTGATCGCCTGATCCACTAAGACTTTTCTTTCAATATTATATTAGGAAACAACAATAATAATACAGAAAATAATGGTAAACCTAAACCTAGATTTACCGAGATCCGCTGGTCCGGTTGACCGCGCGCGGTCGACCGGAAACCATCCAATCAACCTTGCTTGGAGTTCACTCCTCCAAGACTTCTCGTTACCTAAGGTTACCACCCCCTAGGATTTTCTTTACTTGGCTTCACTCACCAAGACTCAGTATTCTGTTACCCAGGGATCAAGTCCTCCAGACCTATCCACCTGGCTTCCACGATATAATAAGATTTCCCTTACCTAGCCTACAACTAGGACTCAATATTCGGCTACCCAGGGATCAAGTCCTCCAGACCTATCCACCTGGCTTCCACGATATACCGAGATTTCTCTCCTTGCCTAGCCTCCAACTAGTCCTCCGACACTTGACTTGTACCGACCGGGGTGGGCAATGCCTCCTGCCTAGGCTCGACCGGGCGATATTCCAACTTAAGCGGACTTTGCTGTCTGGGGTATTGCTGACGATAATAATTTTGCCTCTGATAATGCTCCCTATTAGCCTGTTTATTTCTTAAAACAAAACAGTCTTCAGTATGATGACTGCTAGTTTTATGATAAGTGCACCATCTTCTTGGTGCCTATGGTTGTATCTCCACGTGTTGTACTGCTTGTGGACAATATTCTGGTTGACGGTGAGGTGGATGAGTCGCTCTAGACCCTCTTGGTGGAGGAACAGGGGCAGGAGCTTTCTCCTTAACCTGGATAAGAGAAGAAGTAACGCCCTCCTTCCTACGGGCGGCTTGAGCTTCTTCCACATTAATGAATTCAGTAACACGCTCAATTAAGGAATCAAAATTAACAGGAGAATTTCTCACTAAATCTTTAAAGAAATCATTATCATTTAAACCTTGCGAAAAAGCGCTCACTAAGATTTCTGTGGTAGCATTAGGTACATCGATAGCTACCTGATTGAACCTTTTGATGTCGGCTCGGATGGACTCTTTGGATGCCTGCTTAATTGAAAATAGACTCCAAGGAGTCTTATGATATCTCTTGTTGCTGGAAAAATGGTGCAGAAAAACTTTCTTGAAGTCTTTGAATTTTCGGATAGACTTCTCTGGCAGTCTCTTGAACCAGCGTTGTGCGGCTCCTCCGAGAGTAGTAAGAAACATCCGACATTTCACCCCATCAGAGAATTGTTGTAATAATGCTACATTCTCAAATTTCAATAGATGATCTTCTGGATCTGTTGTTCTAGTGTACTCGCCGATCTGAATATTTTTATACCGCTTAGGAAGCGGATCATCCTGTACACTTTGAGAGAATGGAGAGATAACCATTTCTGGTGAGCTATCACTAGTTATCATTTTGATCTTACGCTTTTCTCTATCTGGTGCTTCACCAGAGGATTCCTGAAACACAGGCCTCCGACCCCCTTGCTCCATTGGAGTGCGAAGAAAGGCTCGTGGACGTCTTGTCGGAGAAATGACCACTGGGGGAAAATACGCATGTTCTTCCTCCTCCGGCTATTTTCCTTTCCGATGCTCAGTAGTCGAAATCGCTGGATTATGAGCTGTTGGTAGAGTAGCTCCGGTGTGAGCTTGAAGTTGTTGTTGTTGCAAGGATTTTTGTACATGAGAATTGATGAGAAAATCCAGATCCTCACGACTAATGGTGAGTAGGTTTGATTTTCCGGCCTCTTCCATCTTGTAGTCTCAGATTTAGGTGAATTTCCCACAGACGATGCCAAATTTGATCCTGTCTGAGAAGCTTGACAAAACGGAGAGCCGGGAGAAAAAACCTACTACTGATGGATAATAATACCTATGGAACGCCGATCCGAGAAACCCAAAGCGGATCCAAGAAGATGAAGCCCCAAGAGTGTCCTCTTGATGCAAGATACCAATGGCGATGAAAAGATCCGATCGAAGAACACCCAGATTCGGAGCTCCCAAGGTTTCCTGCGCACAAGAGACCAACCAACACTACCGTCAGTGACCTAAGACCGGGGTGGGAATCCCTGGCTAGGCCCTCCGACGCTCAAGTCAGTGATCTCTCTTGGTGTGGAAGAAAAGAGGAAGAAGATGAACAGTAGTTGAAAAATTAGCACTCTGAATGTGCGCAATGATGTGAACTTACCTAGCCAACGGAGAGAATTCCCCTTTTTATACCACTTCATATAACCTCCGTAGTCATGAAGTGGACCCCGGTTTGTTAGAGTTTGTTATCAGATGACGTAAGCCATGTACTTGTGGTAAATGACTTTTTAAGGAATCTTCTTCGTAGCCCAGATGTACCTTCTTTGTCGTCTAGCACCTGCAAAATAATCTAGAAACACATTTCCCGCCAAAAAATATATAACACTGGTTATACAATCATATACTGCAAATATCTTCAGGAACTACTTTATTCGAAATATTACTTCTCTTCTATCTCACCAGTTCTTTTTCAAAGTGTTTCTATCCTTCCTTCTCGCCCCTCCTGTTTTTGGTACATCAAAGGTGGCTTAATATACTAATGTTTCTTGTGTTGATCGAGGTTAAGCTTAATTATGTTTGATCAATTACTATCACCTCTCATGAGGCTCCTTGGGCAATGCCCGTTCGTGCTCCTTTACGTTCATTAACCTAGCTAGCATTGGGCTATGTTTTATCAAATATCATTTCAAGATATTAGTCAAACCGGTAGGTATTGACCTTCCTTCTTATAGGCATGTCTCGGTCGATGTTAGTCTACTCACTCGACAGTATACCCCGGACGATATTGGCCTGCTTCCTTTGAGGCATATGGTGATCTATATAGGTCTTCCTCCTTGGAGGCATATCTCGGTCGATATTACTCAGAAGTATATCCCGGCCGATATTGGCCTGCTTCCTTTGAGGCATATGTCGGCCGATATTGGCCTACTCCCCTTAGAGGTATATCTCGGCCGACATTGATCTAATCACTCGGAAGTATATCCCGGCCGTTATTGGCCTACCTCCTTTGAGGTATATACTGATCGATGTGGGTCTGCCTCCTTAGAGGCATATCCCGGCCGATATTACTCAGAAGTATATCCAGGCCGATATTGGCCTGCTTCCTTTGAGGCATACGTCGGTCGATATTGGCCTACTCGCCTTAGAGGTATATCTCGGCCGACATTGATCTAATCACTCGGAAGTATATCCCGGCCGTTATTGGCCTACCTCCGTTGAGGTATATGCTGATCGATGTGGGTTTACCTCCTTAGAGGCATGTCCCGGCCGATATTACTCAGAAGTATATCCCGGCCGATATTGACCTGCTTCCTTTGAGGCATATGTTGGCCGATATTGGCCTACTCCCCTTAGAGGTATATCTCGGCCGACATTGATCTAATCACTCGGAAGTATATCTCGGCCGTTATTGGCCTACCTCCTTTGAGGTATAGGTTGATCGATGTGGGTCTGCCTCCTTAGAGGCATATCCCGGCCGATATTGGTCTTCTTTCCTGAAAGTATGTCTCGATCGATATTGGCCTACCGCCTTTGAGATATATCCCGGCCGATATTAGCTTACCTCCTTTGAGGTATATGCTGATCGATGTGGGTCTGCCTCCTTAGAGGCATATCCCGACCGATATTGGTCTTCTTTTCTGAAAGTATGTCTCGATCGATATTGGCCTACCTCCTTTGAGGTATATCCCGGTCGATATTGACCTATCTTCTTCGTTTGGTTATCTCCTTTTCCTTCCTTATCGGGGACCCATGAAACTTAACCCATATCACTAGGCTTCCCTTCAAGTCTAGTCGAAGGAGGTGTAGACGACTGACTAGACACAAGTATGATTTTGTTTTTTCCTACCCGTGACTTTGCCACAGGTACTTAAGTGACCCTACAGATTTTATGTTTGTGAACCTGAGTATGGTGATCCCGTGAACCTTGATACAATGATTCCTTGGATCCTTTAATCCTTTAAATAGGGCTATAACCCTCTCTTCGTTCATCATCCACCTCAGTTCTTTTCCTTCCCTACTGATCTTTCCTGCTAAGAGTATGACCTTGGATCCCCCTTTTTGGGGGCGACTTTAATTGGACAAGGCGAGATCTATATGTGAGTTTATGCAAGTTTTTGTTTCGGCTAACTCTAAGGTTCGAGGAACTGTCTCAAGAGATGAAGTTTCTCAAAGTCTAGAATTTTCATTCAAAGGTGCCAATGTTCTGAAGGCTCAAGAAACTTCAAATAGGTTTTCGTTACTCATGGAGGGCCAACTAAATAGCCCATGGATGTCGCGAGAAGGGCACAACACATGTTATCGACGGGCTAAACTTGGTGGCTCTAGTTGCAGAACTCCAGGGCTTAAGGAGGGGAGAGGCTCTTTTAGTCGCCTTTGCACCATGGCTTGACTAGATCCATCCCCTTCCCCTTTCCCTTGAATCTTTCTGCTTCATAATTTTCTTCGTCCTGGGCAAAATATTGCCACTTTTGCGCCTTGACAAGCTCGGACGAGCTTCCTCTGCGCTAGGTAAAATGTTTCCACTTCTGCTCCATGGTAAGTTTGACTACAGTGGGACTAAAGTTTTCTAGACATCTCAAGAGCTTATGTTTGTAATTTTTGTTATCTGTTTGAGGTTTAATGTTCTGAGGGAAAATGTAATGTTATATACTTGACCAGATTCTAAGTGTAAAAACAATCTTTTGTATTGAATTAAGTGACTCTATTGAATCCTTTTGATTTATAAGAATAAATGTGATGTTGTGCTCATTACCCCTTCGTATATCCTATGTGTCATTTATCATGGCCGAGGCTATCTTGACCGCTGGAATACTTCCTCATTATATCTAACATTATACCGACCGCTATTAGCTTATCTATCATAAACAAGAATGTCTCAGTCAATGTTATACTTATTTAGCATAGCAGAAGTTATGTCGGCTGATATAAAATTATTTTGATCAATGCTAGTCTGCATTTTATAAGGATATTAATTTAAAATCTGTTATTCGCCTAAATCGCTATCCTTAAATGTTTTTGTCCTTAGCCTAGGCTTAGTCAAACTCAGTCCC
Source organism: Zingiber officinale (assembly GCF_018446385.1). Classification (NCBI taxonomy): domain Eukaryota; kingdom Viridiplantae; phylum Streptophyta; class Magnoliopsida; order Zingiberales; family Zingiberaceae; genus Zingiber; species Zingiber officinale. The sequence continues at coordinate 1,846,981 of NC_056007.1, read as the reverse complement.
TCTCCCTATATTATGTCTAGTTAACTACGTCTCCTTTCAAAACTTCCTGGTTGGTGATTGGCTCTTCCTCTAGTAAGAGAATGTTGGAAGCGTACTACGAGGTGTTACCAACCCCAGGGTGATCCGATCTGTCGCATCCAGTATAAATGTTTCTTTATGATTATATGACACATACTTTCTCTTGCTGCCACGTCATGTAAGCCTTTGCCTTTTTCTTATGATCCTCAGCGTCTGTTGAGATAAAAACATTTTGATCTGACGACGGCTATGTGTTTTTCAAACCCTAAACCCTTTGTCTTCTTTTCAACTTTGTCCCTTCTTTTCTTACCTTAGCGTTCTTTTCTCGCTGTAGTTTTCGACCAAACCCCGTGCTCACTGTTTCTCGGCGATCTTCTTTCTTGCTTTCAGTAAGTAATCTGTTGTTTTGTTAGTCTCTACTCTTGTCTATGGTTGAGGAAGCAATTGCTCCTTGGTATGTCCACATGTCTTCTTCCTTTGACAAAAATGCTAGGCTTACCATCCATCGCCAATATGAAATTCCCCGGGAATATGGCATTATAATCCCAAAACCAGGTGATCGTCCTCATCGTCCCCCTACTAATTGCGTGATTTTTTTCAAAGATCAGTTGATAGGAGGTTTAAGATTTCCCATTCCTCTTTTACTGATCGAAATAAGCTAGTATTTTGATATTCCATTGCAACAGTTCGCCCCTAACGCCTTTCGTTATCTATGTGGTGCTTACATGTTGTTTCATTTGCTAGATATTCCTCCCACTCCTCAAAATTTCTTCATGTTTTCTTACCCCAAGTGTTCAGAACCTGGTGTTTTCTTGTTCCAGTCACGAACTAAAATGGTTCTTTTTGAGGATATGTCATCGTCTCTTAAAGCTTGGAAATCCCGCTTCTTCTTCATAAAGTTTCCCGGACCCATTCCTTGGTTTTATGATTGGTAATCCTCTTTACCCTCTTTGCCCGATGTCAGAGAGTTCCATCTTCATCCTACTTTTCCTGTTTATTGTGAAAAGTTGTTAAATCGTCGACTTTCTATTCCCAAGTGGTTGAGAATCGATCTTCTATACTTGTTTGGCCTAAGCCCCGTCAAACCTGATACACAAGGCTCTTTAGGTAAAACCCTGTTTCTTTCTTGTTGATTTCAACTAACTAAACTATTTTTCTTTTCTATGTAGTGGAGAGCTTTTATGACGCTTTGATTGATGAAGAACTGCGTCTGGAGGAGGACGCAATTCGTGCCAAAGAACAAGAGCTTCTGGCTGCTATTACTCCACCGTCTCTAACCGAAGAACCGACTCCTTTGTCTGAAGTACCCAACTCTTCGGGAGTTCTTGAGGCTTCTGAAGGTCTTCCTGCAAAAATCCCTGTTGTTTCTTTACCCGCTGTTGCTTCTCCAGTGGCTACTGTTACCTCATCATTCGCCCCTCTTCCTATCATTGAACTCACGTCTCTTGGTAGCCCAAGTAAATCGATAGCTGAAATTGCTACCGGTAAGCGTCCGGGGTGCAAACTTACAGGGTTCCTCCGTCAAAAAGGAGGCTTATCCTTCCTGCTGATAAACGGGTTTCAGAAGGTTTTGTACCTGCTGACCTTCCTTCTGATGAGCCTACGTTGGCTGAACTTTAACCTTCTCTTAGTTTTCCTACCTCACCTTTTTCCAATGTTAATGCTTCTAGCGATGTTTCTTTCACCTTTCCATTGTCTATTCCAGCGTCTGGATCTTTACCCTCCTCACTTTCTTCTTATTTTGTCTTTGCTCCTCCATCTATTCCTACTTCCTCTTTCTCTACTGGTTCTTCTACTATTCCTGTCCTCCCCATATTGCTAGGAGGTTCCTTCGCAGGCGCTTGGGATGAAGTTCGTCCCATTTTTGAAGAATTCACCACTCCTGAAACAATTGATCATTTCTCCCATAATGAAAATCAGGTATATTTATTAACGTCTACCTTCTATTTCTTAGCGATTAACTCATGACCCTTTATTATATTTCTAGTGATGGATAGAAAACATGGGCTTATCTCGGTTGATGCACAATTTATACAACGAGAACAAGAAGCTGAGATCTGAGAATGATAAGCTGAGACAACAAGTTACTGAGTTATCTTCTGCCGCATTTCCGCAGCTGCCAAGAAACAACTTGAAGCTCAAATTGAAAGTCTTCAAGCACAATTCCAATTAGCTACAGGACTTAACCAGGAATTAACTTCCAAAATTGGCGAACTAAAGGCTGATTATGAAGCGGCATTGGCTGAAAAACTCAAAGTCCTGCAGCTGAAGGAAGATGAAATAACTTCCTTGAACACCTCCCTTGATTCGGTCAAAACCGAGGTTTCTGTCAAAGAAAACGAACTGAAGACTTCCCAAACAGCTCTTGTGGTCTACAAGGCGAACGAAGATACTCGTTACAAGGAACGGGCCACCATCATGATTGAATCTCCTGAATTTAATAGGCCGATCGTGAAGTCAATCTTAGCGGCCTTTACTGCGGGAGCTAAAGGGGCGATTCAGCAATTGCGAGAGGAAAACTACTTATCTCGCGATCCTCCTCCTCACTTCCTGAATCGTCGCAAACTTATTGAGGACAAGCCTCCTGATCTATTTCCTCAGCTGACCTTAGTATGACTTTCTTTTCTTATTTAAATTCGAATCCTTGTAAAGGGGGACCAAAACTTTGTGATGACAAGCTAGCGAACTCATGTAAAGTTGATTATCCCTTTTTATTGTTAAATTTACTCCTCCTTATGACGATCGTCTGTTTTGTTTAAATATGTTAAATGTCGCTTGGCTGGTCATCATAAAACCTTACCCAACATATTATTATGTTTATCTATTTAGACTGTTTCATCATGACCGGGCGGTATATATCAATGCTGACAAATACCGTCTGATATTTTATAGATTAATTGTGTCTCGTTCGCTCTAATGCAGTCCTATTGCGATATTCTCAATATCGATCGATTTGTTCTTCTTGATTGATTTACGCTCATATCTATGTGTGTCATCTTCTGTATTAACCAAACTTCATATGGTTTTATCATTGTGTATGCCATTTGACTTATCATGATAAGCCTTTGGTCGACATATTTGAATTGCATCTATCTCGGCCGATCTATTATGATCGATCGATTCATATTTATGAATCTCGTCCGATATTATGTAATCAGGTCCCGTTTATTAATTAACACCTTGTACCCAACTTTTGCCTGATTTTATTAAACAAATAATCCGAACTTATAACACTTGACCAATTTTTCTTTATATTCGTTAGACTTTCTTAAGATTTGTATCTAGGGAAACTTTACACATTTTCCGAGGAAGATTACTTAACTTCATCTCTCTCTCTCGAGATTCATTCCCTTTTTACCCTTTAATGTTATCACCCATTTATGACGATTGGAATTTCGAGTAATTTTTCTTTTCTTGTTTGCTTCTGCTATCTCTATTTGGGGGTTTTAGCACAGGACCGAAAGGAAAACAAGGGTTTTAAGAAGTTCTTTTCTGCTTTCCCACTTCTCTCTTCATCTCCCTTGATTCCTCTTCCTTCTACTGTTTCACTATGGCAACCTCCCCTCCTGCGTGGTTTCTCTCGTGTGTTTCCGACCTTATAGAGATAGATGAAGTGGATTTAAAGGTGACCTATGGTTTTCCTGTTTATATAACCTGTCCCGCTCCTCAGGATAGTCCACATCTTCCTCCTTTAGGGTGTATATCTATCTTCCGAGATCAAGTCCTACAAGGTTTTTGATTTCCTCTTCACCCTTTTTTCTCTAACATTAGCCTCTATTTTAATATTCCACTCAATTAGTTTGTCCCTCAATCCTTTTCTATCCTTATGGGTTTTGTCGGGGTATCTAAACTGTTAGATTTTCCCTTATCTCCTCGTCTTTTTCATCACTTCTTTGTTCCCCGTTAAGTAGATGTTGGTGTTTTCAAATTCCAATCTCGTCCCAAGGCCATTTTGTTCAACCGAATTCCTCCTCAGGGGGAATGGTATCACAAATTTTTCTATATGCGTCTCCCTTCTCCTCCTCCGTTTCCCATTCAATGGATATATGATCTACCTCCACTTCCTAGCACCCATAATCTCCTTAACGATCCCTCTGTTGCCTTTGCCTTATCTAAACTAAAGGGAGCAAAATTCAGCTTGCCGCATCTAATTGTAGAGGGTTTAATGTTTCCTTTTGGGATAGGCAATATTGATACTCCCCTAGATGGCTCTTTTGGTATGTATACACATTTCACTCCGCATTTACTAATTAGTATATCTCTTTTATGATGGTGTTTAATTCCTGTGTTTCAGCTGATGTTCTTCTTCCAGCTTTTATGTACAAGAATCCTGCTATGACTAAGTCCTTTGTTAATAATCTTGGAGAAGAATGGTTGCGAGCTCGTCGGGCTAATCCTAATTCCTCCACCTTGGGCTTGCTATCCGAAGAGGAGCGACAGGCAGAGGTTGCCGCAGCCATGGAAGAGGAAGAAGAAGAGCCTTTTATTGCCTTAGTCAAAAACCCAAAGCTTACTGAGGATGCCTCCTTTGGAGAATTTTTTGGTACTTTTGTGCAAACTCCTCTGGTTCCGGCGCCCATTTCTCTTGAGAGAGGTAAGGCACCGATAACTCCTACCCATATTATCTCTAATCCTTCTCTTAGGATGATGAGACCTGGTCTGCTCATCCCCTCTTCTTGTGCTATTATTTCAGCTCCTTCTGCTTCTGCTTCTGCTTCTGAGATGGTCATTATCCCTTCTATGTCTTCTACTTCTCTTGCACTGGCCTTGCCTCCTTTGGCTTCTGGACCCCGGGCCAAACGGACGCCTTGCCGGAGATCTTCTCCTAGTGCCGGACCCTCAGCTATTCGCGTTTCCATGACTACATCAGTATCCCTTGCATTGCCACCTTCTATTCCATATAGTTCTTCTTCTGCTGCCCTTGTTTCTACCACTTCTTTCCCTTCCATTGCTTCTTCTTCTTCCCTACCTTCTTCTCCCTCTGTTCCCCGGCCTTTATTTAAACAGGCCATGGGTCTGCCTTCTCAATTGGGACAGACCTCTGATCCACTTAGCTATGGTTCTCTACAACTACAAGGCCTATTGGCTGAATCTTGGCTACAGGGCCAAGAACAACTAAGGGGCCTTAGTCTTCCAAATCGAGCCAACCACCACAGTCATCAGGCAGTAGCTGTAAGTATTCTTGGTTATATGTTGTCAACTTCGCATCCTTATCTTTAATTGTATCATCATTTTGTTTAGTTCCTTGCCTCGAGTCTGCATATCAACCAGCTACTTATGGCTCGGGACCGGGAGAATAATAAGTTAAAAGCTCAACTAGAGACATTGAAGGCTACTTTACCTCCTTCTAATAATGACCTGGCTCAGTTACAAGAGAAAGTGCTTTTGCAAGATCAACAATTAGGGGCATTGAGACAGGAATTAGAGGAATCACAACAATTACTGAAAGACAAAGAGCTTGCAAGGAGAACTCTGGAATTACAGGTGGATCGACTACATTGTGGTCTCCGACTGGAAATTGCTTTAAAGGAGAAAGCTCTCATAGATGCTTCTCATAAAAGTCTTATTTTAGAGAAAGTAGAGAAGCTTCATAATGCCTGTCTTTCTGAGCAATCTCAAGACCTAGCCTCTCATGATTTCACTATCCTACAAGAACAAGAGCAAAGGAAAGCTCAAGATGTTGAGTTGTCACTGCTCCAGAAGGAATTGGAACAACTTAAATTGGAAAAGGATGCTTTAATTTAAAAGATCAAAAAACTAAACTGCAAGCTGATTTTCAAAGCTATAAGGAGCAAGAGAAGAGTCGATGGGAAGAGTGGCGTCTGGCTTATCTAAAGTCTCCGGCGTTTGCCCAAGAATTTATCCGTCAGATAGTGGGTGCTTTAAATCATTCTGTATCGGGAGTTCTTCGACAATTGAGAGAGGGTGGTTATCTACCCAAGGAACCTCCCTCGTCTTTCATAAGTCGTCGTAGACTTAACAAAGAACTGCCCGCAGATTTAAAAAGTTCTTTTAATTAATCATATCTATATATCTAAAAAAGATTGTCCATAAAAAGACTTGTATTGGGAAAACTAGTAATGAAAAGAACTGTAATCAAAGCTTGGTAATTAAGGAATTGCGATATATAGGAAATTTTTGATACTTATCTGTCTCTCCCTTGTGTTAGTTTGAGAATGCCTCTTTTGAAATGCTTCCGAGTATTGAGTATAAGTTTTACTCAAGAATTCCTTGCTTACCTCTTGAAGTTAAATCTTGTCTTGATGAATCTTTTTGCAGATAATATCTAGTGTGCTCCATATTTCAAAAGAATGAATAATCCTGAGTGATTTTAGATAAGAAATTGTATAAAACTCCTGAGTTCCAAGCTGAGTATAATACTCCAAGCGATTTCAAATAAAGATTTCCATGTAAATGAGCTTCCAGATAGAAAATGTGCCATATGCATAGAATCCCCCTTGAACCCTGGCTTATAATCCAGTAAAATGTCAACCAATTTTGTGAATAAATCCATATAACTTTGTATTTATCTTTCCAATATAATCCCGGTTGATTAGGCTTTGAAGTATCCGGTTCCTTTTGTGAAGACCCGTCCGAGTTACTTCATGAGATTTCCCGATCGACTATGTTTTTGTGATAGTTTAAAATCTCCGGTTCCTCCCATGAAAACAAGTCCGAGTTACTTCATGAGATTTCCCGATCGACTATGTTCTTGTGATAGTTTAGAGTCTCCGGTTCCTCCCATGAAGACCCGTCCGGGTTACTTCATGAGATTTCCCGATCGACTATGTTCTGTGATAGTTTAAAGTCTCCGGTTCCTCCCATGAAGACCCGTTTGAGTTATTTCATGAGATTTCCCGATCGACTATGTTCTCTGATAGTTTAGAGTCTCCGGTTCCTCCCATGAAGACCCGTCCGAGTTACTTCATGAGATTTCCCGATCGACTATGTTCTGTGATAGTTTAAAGTCTCCGGTTCCTCCCATGAAGACCCGTCCGAGTTACTTCATGAGATTTCCCGATCGACTATGTTCTGTGATAGTTTAGAGTCTCCGGTTCCTCCCATGAAGACCCGTCCGAGTTACTTCATGAGATTTCCCGATCGACTATGTTCTTTGATAGTTTAGAGTCTCCGGTTCCTCCCATGAAGACCCGTCCGAGTTACTTCATGAGATTTCCCGATCGACTATGTTCTGTGATAGTTTAAAGTCTCCGGTTCCTCCCATGAAGACCCGTCCGAGTTACTTCATGAGATTTCCCGATCGACTATGTTCTCTGATAGTTTAGAGTCTCTGGTTCCTCCCATGAAGACCCGTCCGAGTTACTTCATGAGATTTCCCGATCGACTATGTTTTCTGATAGTTTAGAGTCTCTGGTTCCTCCCATGAAGACCCGTCCGAGTTATTTCATGAGATTTCCCGATCGACTATGTTCTCTTATAGTTTAGAGTCTCCGGTTCCTCCCATGAAGACCCATCCGAGTTACTTCATGAGATTTCCCGATCGACTATGTTCTCTAATAGTTTAGAGTCTCCGGTTCCTCCCATGAAGACCCGTCCGAGTTACTTCATGAGATTTCCCGATCGACTATGTTCTATGATAGTTTAGAGTCTCCGGTTCCTCCCATGAAGACTCGTCCGAGTTACTTCATGAGATTTCCCGATCGACTATGTTCTCTGATAGTTTAGAGTCTCTGGTTCCTCCCATGAAGACCCGTCCGTGTTACTTCATGAGATTTCTCGATCGACTATGTTCTTATACCAAATTATGATGTTTGTACTGACCTTGTGATGGTTTTAAAATTTCTAGATTTTTCTTAGGGGAGCTGAATAGGTCTTTAGGATTCCTGACTGTTGATTGCTCGACAATAGATTATGAAAGTTCTGCCAATACTTGTCAATCTGTATGGACCACATTTATTTCTGTTGTAATATTTGTCTTGCATTGCATTTATTGAAAGAAATGGAGTACATAAACTGTAAGAATACTTGTCTTCATCTTACTGGGAACTTACTTCAGATAATTATGATTTGTTCCTTCTGATGTATTCTTGAGTGGCATGATCTTGTCAGGTCCGGTAAGGTTGTAAATGATTTGCACTCCAGGGACGTTCCAGAATTCTTCCTTCGTTATCTTGGAGATAATATGAACATGATGCGAGCTTTTCCACCACTTTGTAGGGTCCTCCCCACTGTGGTGCCAACTTACTGACATCCCCGATAGGTTTAATACGCTTCCATACTAAATCTCCTACTTGGAAAAATCTGGGGATGACCCTCTTGTTATAATTTTGCCTCATTCGTTGTCGGTATGATACGAGACGAGTAGCAACTTTATCTCTAACTTCCTCTATCAAGTCCAGTTCCATGAGTCGTCGACCCTCATTGTCTGCATCATATAATTGCCTTCTGTCAGATTCTACTCCCACCTCAATGGGAATTATTGCTTCTCCCCCATAAACTAATTGAAAAGGAGTGATTTCTGTAGCTTCTCGAGGTGTAGTACGATATGCCCAAAGAACGCTAGGTAATTCATCTACCCAACTACATCTAACATGATCCAGTTTGGTTTTTAAACCCCTTATAATTTCTCTATTGGTTACTTCTGCTTGACCATTACTTTGTGGATAAGCTACAGAGGTGAAGGCCTGAATAATACCATAACTTTTGTACCAGGCTAAGATTCTATCCCCTTGAAATTGCCTTCCATTATCAGAGACTAATTTATGAGGAATGTCAAATCTGCATATGATATTTTTCCATAGAAATTTAATAACTGCATCTTCAGTAATCCGGGCAAGTGGTTCTGCTTCTACCAATTTGAAAAAATAATCCACTGCTACCAATAAAAACCTTCTTTGTGCAGTCGCCATAGGAAATGGGCCTACAATGTTCATGCCCCATTGATCGAAGGGATATGAGGCTATAGAGGTTCTCAACAACTGTGTGGGATGATGCGAAATATTTTGATGTTTCTGGCAAGACATACAAGTTCTTACCAACTTGTTGGCATCCTCGTGCAGAGTAGGCCAGAAATATCCTTCTAATAAGATTTTACGGGCCAAGGATCTCCCTCCTACATGACTACCACATGAACCTTGATGAACCTCTTGTAAAATAAATTGTATATCTTTTGTGCCGATACACTTGAGCAGAGGTATAGAAAAAGCTCTTTTATATAACTGTTCTCCTACCATAGTGTACTGAGCAGCTCTCTTCTTAAATACCCTTGCCTGTTCTGTATTACTTGTAAGAATACCTTGCTGTAAATACAATATGATTTGAGCCTTCCAGTCACCTTAAATTTCTGTGTCAGCTTGTCTTTCGATACAGGATATTAACAGTGTTTGTTCTACGGGCCGATTTAGACTCCATGGTACTATAGCAGAGGCCAACTTAGCTAATTCATCTGCTACCTAATTCTCAGATCGAGGAACCTTTTGTATATTTACTTCTTGAAACTGAGACTTCAACTTATCAAATGCCTCAGCATATAACTTGAGCCTGTCATTATTAATTTCAAAATTATCTGATAGTTGTTGGGTTGCCAATTGAGAATCAGAATAGATGAGGACTCGAGCTGCCCTTATATGCCGAGAGGCCTACAATCCATCTCTCAAGGCTTCATATTCTGCTTCATTGTTAGTTGCTCTATAATTCAATCTGATAGAGAGTTGAAGTCTGTCTTCCTTTGGAGATATAAGAAGAACACCAATTTCGCTGCCTTGTCTAGTTGAGGAGCCATCCACATAAACTTTCCAGATGTTTTCTTCTTCAGGGCCTTGAACTTCTAAAATGAAGTCTGCTAGAGCTTGTGCTTTGATGGCCGAGCGAGGTTGATATTAAATGTCATATTCTCCAAGTTCAGTTGTCCATTTGACCAACCGACCTGATGCCTCTGGGTTGAGTAGCATCTGTCCGAGAGTACTGTTGGTTAATACAACAATTTCATGTGCTAAGAAATATGGTCGCAGTCTCCGAGCAGTCAACACTAATGTGTAAGCCAATTTTTCTAGTGTAGTATATCTACACTCAGCTCCTTTTAATAAATGGCTAGAAAAAGATACAGGTTGTTGTTCTTTTCCTTCTTGTCTGACTAACACAGAGCCTACAACATTTTCATTAGCCGACAAATATACCCAAAGAGTCTCTCCTACTATAGGCTTAGCTAATACAGGAGGAGTAGACAAATAATCTTTTAACTCTTAGAAAGCATTGTCACATTCCTCGTTCCACTGAAATTTATTGGCTTTTCTGAGTATTTTAAAGAAATGGAAGCTACGATCGGCCGACCTGGAAATGAACCTAGACAAGGCTGTAATCCGGCCGGTCAGTCTTTGAGCTTCTCTCATGTTGCGCGGAGGCTCCATGTTCTGAAGTGCCTTGACTTTGCTCGGTTTGGCCTTTATTCCTCGCTCGGACACCATATACCCCAGGAATTTTCCCCCTTTCGCTCCGAATAAACATTTGCTCGGATTTAACTTGAGCCCATATTGTCTCAATGTCTTGCAGGTCTCCTCTACATCCCTGCACAGATCAACAGCTTGAAGAGATTTAATTAAGATATCATCAACATATACTTCCATATTTCTCCCTATCTGCTTTTGGAAGACCTTATTCATAAGCCTTTGATAAGTTGCTCCTGCATTTTTTCATCCGAAAGGCATAACATTATAACAATAAGTACCTTCAGATGTTATGAAACTGACCTTTTCTTGATCTTCTTTAGCTAAGGGAACCTGATGATAGCATTGATAAGCGTCTAGCATAGAGATGTACTCACATCCAGCAGTGGAGTCTACCAATTGATCGATCCCGGGTAATGGATAATAATCTTTTGGGCAAGCCTTGTTGAGATCCCGGAAATCAATGCACACTCGCCATTTGTTTCCTGGCTTAGAGACTAACACCACATTAGCTAACCAGTTAGGAAATTGTACTTCCCTGATGTAACCAGCCTCCATAAGTTTAGTTATTTCTTCTTTGATGATTTGGTTCTATTCCGCACTAAAATTCCTCTTTCTTTTCATGACTGGGCGGGCATCTGGGAAGACATGCAAGGAATGCTCCATGACTGTAGGGGAAACGCCCGAGACTTCTTTAGGCGTCCAGGCAAATACATCATTATTCTTCTTTAGGCATTGTACCAGTTCGACTTTCAAAGTGGGATCAAGATCAGCCGCAATATATGTAGTAGCTTCAGGCCGACTGGTTTGGATCTGAACTTCTTCCTTTTCTTCATAAACCAGAACAGGCTGCTTTTCCTGAATGGCATGGACTTCCATTCTTTGAATCTTCCAGGCAGCGTTAGCTTCAGCTCGAACTATTTCTACATAACATTTTCGGGTTGTCTTCTGATCACCCCGCACCTCCCCAACTTGGTCGTCAACAGGAAATTTAATTTTCTTACAAAAAGTAGAAATGACCGCCCTAATCGTTTAGGGTCGGTCGACCCAGTATCACATTATAAGAGGGCGGGGCGTCTACCACCATGAAATAAGATCTCCTTGTTCTCATCAGAGGCTCCTCTCCTAGAGATATGGCCAACTTTATTTGACCCAGTGGTTGTACTTCATTGCCTGTGAATCCATATAGGGGAGTGACCATCTGTTGAAGTTCACTTGGGTCAATCTGTAATTGATCGAAAGCCTTCTTGAATATAATATTGATAGAACTACCCGTGTCTATGAAGGTACGAGAAATAGCGTAGTTGACTATCACGGCTTTAATGATCAGGGCATCATCATGGGGTATTTCAACTCCCTCAAGATCTCTAGGTCCAAAACTTATTTCGGGACCAGCTGCTCATTCCATGCTACACCCCACGGCATGAATTTCTAGTCTTCGGGCATGTGCTTTCCTGGCCCTATTAGAATCCCCATCAGTGGGCCCGCCTGCAATCATATTGATATTGCCCCGAGCGGCATTACTCCTGTTTTCTTCTTGTCAAGTTGTCATGGCTTCAGAAGGAGCTTTTTCCGACACTTGACTTGTACCGGCCAGGGTGGGCAATGCCTCCTGCCTAGGCTCGACCGGGCGATATTCCAACTTGAGTGGACTTTGCTTTCTGGGGTACTGCTGCCGATAATAATTTTTCCTCTGATAACGCTCCCTATTAGCTCGTTTATTTCTTAAAACAAAACAGTCTTCAGTATGATGACCGCTAGTTTTATGATAAGTGCACCATCTTCTTGGTGCCTATGGTTGTATCTCCACGTGTTGTACTGCTTGTGGACGATATTCTGGTTGACGGTGAGGTGGATGAGTCGCTCTAGGCCCTCTTGGTGGAGGAACAGGGGCAGGAGCTTTCTCCTTAACCTGGATAAGAGAAGAAGTAACGCCCTCCTTCCTACGGGCGGCTTGAGCTTCTTCCACATTAATGAATTCAGTAGCACGCTCAATTAAGGAATCAAAATTAACAGGAGGATTTCTCACTAAATCTTTAAAGAAATCATTTTCATTTAAACCTTGAGAAAAAGCACTCACTAAGATTTCTGTGGTAGCATTAGGTATATCGATAGCTACCTGATTGAACCTTTTGATGTAGGCTCGGATGGACTCTTTGGATACCTGCTTAATTGAAAATAGACTCCAGAGTCTTATATTATCTCTTGTTGCTGGAAAAATGGTGCAGAAAAACTTTCTTGAAGTCTTTGAATTTTCGGATAGACTTCTCTGGCAGTCTCTTGAACCAGCGTTGTGCGGCTCCTCCGAGAGTAGTAAGAAACATCCGACATTTCACCCCATCAGAGAATTATTGTAATAATGCTACATTCTCAAATTTCAATAGATGATCCTCTGGATCTGTTGTTCTAGTGTACTCGCCGATCAGAAGATTTTTATACCGCTTAGGAAGCGGATCATCCAGTACACTTTGAGAGAATGGAGAGATAACCATTTCTGGTGAGCTATCACTAGTTATCATTTTGATCTTACTCTTTTCTCTATCTGGTGCTTCACCAGAGGATTCCTGAAACACAGGCCTCCGACCCCCTTGCTCCATGGGAGTGCGAAGAAAGGCTCGTGGACGTCTTGTCGGAGAAATGACCACTGGGGGAAAATACGCATGTTCTTCCTCCTCCGGCTCTTTTCCTTTCCGATGCTCAGTAGTCGAAATCGCTGGATTATGAGCTGTTGGTAGAGTAGCTCCGGTGTGAGCTTGAAGTTGTTGTTGTTGCAAGGCTTTTTGTACATGAGAATTGATGAGAAAATCCAGATCCTCACGACTAATGGTGAGTAGGTTTGATTTTCCGGCCTCTTTCATCTTGTAGTCTTAGATTCAGGTGAATTTCCCATAGACGACGCCAAATTTGATCCTGTCTGAGAAGCTGGACAAAACGGAGAGCCGGGAGAAAAAACCTACTGCTGATGGATAATAATACCTATGGAACGCCGATCCGAGAAACCCAAAGCGGATCCAAGAAGATGAAGCCCCAAGAGTGTCCTCTTGATGCAAGATATCAATGGCGATGAAGAGATCCGATCGAAAAACACCCAGATTCGGAGCTCCCAAGGCTTCCTGCCTACAAGAGACCAACCAACACTACCGTCAGTGACCTAAGACTGGGGTGAGAATCCCTGGCTAGGCCCTCCGACGCTCAAGTCAGTGATCTCTCTTGGTGTGGAAGAAAAGAGGAAGAAGATGAACAGTAGTTGAAAAATTAGCACTCTGAATGTGCGCAATGATGTGAACTTACCTAGCCAACGGAGAGAAATCCCCTTTTTATACCACTTCATATAACCTCCGTAGTCATGAAGTGGACCCCGGTTTGTTAGAGTTTGTTATCAGATGACGTAAGCCATGTACTTGTGGTAAATGACTTTTTAAGGAATCTTCTTCGTAGCCCAGATGTACCTTCTTTGTCGTCTAGCACCTGCAAAATGATCTAGAAACACATTTACCGCCAAAAAATATATAACACTGGTTATACAATCATATACTGCAAATATCTTTAGGAACTACTTTATTCGAAATATTACTTCTCTTCTATCTCACCATTTCTTTTACAAAGTGTTTCTATCCTTCCTACTCGCCCCTCCTGTTTTTGCTACATCAAAGGTGGCTTAATATACTAATGTTTCTTATGTTGATCGAGGTTAAGCTTAATTATGTTTGATCAATTACTATTACCTCTCATGAGGCTCCTTGGGCAATGCTCGTTCGTGCTCCTTTACGTTCATTATCCCAGCTAGCATTGGGCTATGTTTTATCATTTCAAGATATTGGTCAAACCGGTCGGTATTGACCTTCCTTCTTATAGGCATGTCTCGGTCGATGTTAGTCTACTCACTCGACAGTATACCCCGGACGATATTGGCCTGCTTCCTTTGAGGCATATGGTGATCGATATAAGTCTTCCTCCTTGGAGGCATATCTCGGTCGATATTACTTAGAAGTATATCCCGGCCGATATTGGCATGCTTCCTTTGAGGAATATGTCGGCCGATATTGGCCTACTCCCCTTAGAGGTATATCTCGGCCGACATTGATCTAATCACTCAGAAGTATATCCCGGTCGTTATTGGCCTGCCTCCTTTGAGGTATATGCTGATCGATGTGGGTCTGCCTCCTTAGAGGCATATCCCGGCCGATATTACTCAGAAGTATATCCCGGCCGATATTTGCCTGCTTCCTTTGAGGCATATGTCGGCCGATATTGGCCTACTCCCCTTATAGGTATATCTCGGCCGACATTGATCTAATCACTCAGAAGTATATCCCGGTCGTTATTGGCCTACCTCTTTTGAGTTATATGCTGATCGATGTGGGTCTGCCTCCTTAGAGGCATATCCCGACCGATATTACTCAGAAGTATATCCCGACCGATATTTGTCTGCTTCCTTTGAGGCATATGTCGGCCGATATTGGCCTACTTCCCTTAGAGGTATATCTTGGCCGCCATGATCTAATCACTCGGAAGTATATCCCGGCCGTTATTGGCCTACCTCCTTTGAGGTATAGGCTGATCGATGTGGGTCTGCTTCCTTAGAGGCATATCCCGGCCGATATTGGTCTTCTTTCCTGAAAGTATGTCTCGATCGATATTAGCCTACCTCCTTTGAGATATATCCCGGCCGATATTAGCCTACTTCCTTTAAGGTATATGCTTATCGATGTGGGTCTGCCTCCTTAGAGGCATATCCCGGCCGATATTGGTCTTCTTTTCTGAAAGTATGTCTTGATCGATATTGGCCTACCTCCTTTAAGGTATATCTCGGCCGATATTGACCTATCTTCTTCGTTTGGTTATCTCCTTTCCCTTCCTTATCGAGGACCCATGAAACCTAACCCATATCAGTAATAAAGATAAAAGTCTAACTGTACATAAATTGTTATCACAAATTTTAGTCAACCTTACAAATGATTTAAATTCGAGTAAGAAAATGACTCTATCGTTAACTGGGGAAACAGATCGGCAGGCCTGTTAACAATAAGTTTACGTCGGTTCAAGAAATTAGGAGGGGGATCACGAGATAAGAAGTCTTCTTCTCGTAGTTGCTTCACAGCTCCTTCAGCTCCGGCATTGTAGGCTGCCAAAATGGACTTTACGATGGGCTTATTGAACTCAGGAGAGTGGATCAAGACTGTAGCTCGCTCGTTGAAGCAGGTGTCTTCACCAGCCATGTAGACTACTAAAGCCGTTTGGGAAGTTTTCAGCTCAACATCTTTGATGGATGCCTCTGCTTTAACTGAGTCCAAAGAGGTATGCAAAGAAGCTATTTCATCATTTTTCAGATGTAAAGTCTTGAGTTTATCAGCTAAGGCAGATTCATAATCTGACTTCAGTTTGTTAAGTTCAGCCGTCTGATTCTCTAATTTGGAAGTTAAATCCTTGTTAAGATCCGTAGCCGATTGGAATTGCAATTGAAGGCTTTCAATTTGAGATTCATATTGCTTCTTGGACTCTTCTGAAAATCTAGCAGAAGACATCTCAGCAACTTCTTGTTTCAACTTCTTGTTCTCATCGTATAAGTTGTGCATCAATCGAGACAGACCCATGTTCTCTAGCCATCGCTGAGAACATGATAAAGGATCATAAAATAGTAAAAGGCAAATAATAAATAAACTTTGATAAACATACCCGGGTTTCCTTGTTAGAAAATCGGTCAATTGCCTTAGGAGGGGTGAGATCCCCGAAAAGAGAATGAATTTTTTCCCAGGCATTAGCAAAAGAACCTCCCAGTAAGATAGAGAGGACAGGAATGGCAGAAGAGTCCGTAGAAAAAGAAGAAGTTGGAATAGAAGGGGGAGCAAAAACTAGATAAGAAGAAGGCAAAGAAGGTAAAGATCCAGATGTGGGCACAGACAGTGGAAAGGTGAAAGAAGTGTCACCGGGAACAGTGGTACTAAAGAAAGGTGAAGAAGAGAAAATAAGAGAAGGATAAAGGTCAGCCAAAGTAAGCTCATCAAAAGGAAAGGCAGTAGAAGCAAAGTATTCTGAGAGCAATTCTTCAATGGAAAGGATGAGTCTCCTTTTGGGAGGAGGAGCCCTAGAAAGTTTGCGCCCTGGGCATTTGTCAGGAGCAACTTCAGTTATTGACTTACTAGAACTCACAGGAGATGTAAGCTCAATGATAGGAAGGGGAGTGGCTGCTGAAGGAGTAACAGCCACTGATGAAGAAATGGTCGGCAAAGAAATAGCAGGAGTTTCTGCAAGAAGGCCTTCGGGAACCTCAAGAACCACCTGAGAGCTGGATACTTCAACCAGGGGAACCAGATCTTCAACTGGAGGCGGCGGAGTAATGGCAATAAGAAGCTCTTATTCTTTGGCGCGGAGTACGTCCTCTTCCAGACGTAGTTCTTCTACGATTAAAGAAGAATAAAAATTGTCCACTGCATAGAGGGAAGAAAATGTTTTAGTTAGTAAAAATCAATAAGGAAGAAGCAGAATTTTACCTAAAGAGCCTTGTGTAGCGGGCTTGACAGGGCTTAGAACAAATAAATACAGAAGATCGACCCGCAGCCACTTCGGGATAGAAAGCCGGCGACATAACAATCTTTCACAATAAACAGGAAAAGAAGGATGAAGGTGAAACTCCCTGACATCGGGCAAGGGAGGCAAGGAAGATCTCCAAGCATGGGACCAGGGAATGGGTCCTGGAAACTTTATAAAGAAGAAATGATATTTCCAAGCTTTAATAGACGAAGGCATATCCACAAAAAGGACCATCTTAGTCTGGGATTGGAAAAGGAAAACCCCGGTCTCCGAACACTTCGGGTAAGAAAACATGAAAAAATTTTGGGGAGTAGGAGGAATATCTAATTGACGAAATAGCATGTAGGTGCCGCACAGATAACAAAAGGCGTTAGATGTAAATTGTTGCAAGGGAATATCAAAATACTGACTTACATCAATTAGAAATGGAGGAATGGGAAACCTTAAACCCCCTATCAATTGATCTCTGAAAAAAGTCATGCAATTAGCGGGGGGACGATGAGGATGATCATCTGGTTTCGGGATTAAGATGCTATATTCCCTAGGGATTTCATATTGATGGCGGACAGCAAGCCTAGCATTTTTATCAAAGGAAGAGGAAATTTGGACATACCAAAGAGTAATTGTTTCTTCAGCCATAGACAGAAGTAAAGGTTAGCGGAACAGCGAGTTACTTACTGGAAGCAAGAAAGGGGATCGCCGGAAAGCGGTGAGCGCGAGCTTTGGTCAAAAACTGCAGCAAGAGAAGAACGCTAAGACAAGAAAGAAAGGGACAAAGTTGACAAGAAGACGAAGGGTTTAGGGTTTAGAAAACACACATCCGTCGTCAGATCAAAGCACTTTTTCTTTCAATAGACATCGAGGATTATAGAAAAGGGGCAAATGCCCGTATGACGTAGCAGAAAGAGAAGATATGTGTTAAATAATCATAAAGGGGCATTTATGTTGTATGCGACAAATCGAATCATGCTGGGGTTGATAACACCTTGTCATGCGCCTCCAACATTCTCTTACCGTTGAAAAGCCAATCACAGTTAAGGAAATTCTGAGGAGAAGATGCAGTTTACTAGGCATAATAAAGGAAGAGGGATTGAGTTTGACAAGACCCAGGCTGAGGACAAAAAAATAATGAGGGGTATTTAGACATAAATCATGGTCCAAACTAATGTTATTATAAAGCATAAACTAATACCGATCGAGGTAATTTTGTTTATAATATCGGTCGGAATAACTTTATCTATAATAGATAGCATAGCATCGGCCGGGATAACCTTGTTTGCAATAAACAAGCTAATATCGGTCGGAATGACAATGTTTATGACATGTAAGTCAATATTGGTTAAGGTATTACGTTTATTCTTGTGGACTAGAAGGATTCAAGAAATTCACCCAAAAGATCGTTCGATTTTACACTTGAAACCTGGTCAAATACATAGCATTACAATTTCCTCTCAAAACATTAAAACCTTGAAAGGTCAACAAAAGTTACAAATATAAGCTCTCAAGATACTTAGAAGATTGCAATCCCACCGGAGCTGAGCTTGTCAAGGCGCAGAAGTGGAAATATTTTACTTGGCATGAAGGAAGCTTGCCCTGGCTACAGAAGTGGGAATATTTTACCCGGAACGAAGGAAACTATGAAGCAGAATGGTCTCATGAACAAGGAGGGGCAGATTTATTCATGTCGTGGTGGAAAGGCGACTGAAGAGTTCCTTTCCTGCTCGAGCCCTTGAGCTCCACTTCCAGAGTAACCATCCTAGCCCACGGGTAACGTGGGCTATGCTCTTATCGCAACATCCATGGGCTATTCAGTTGGCCCTCCATGAGTAGTAGGAACCCTTCTGAAACCCGTCGGGTTTGCAGAATAGTCGTGTCTTTGGCTGGAGATTCTAAATCTCTAGAAACTTTGTTTCTCGGGGTAGTTTCTCGGACCAAAAGGTTAAGTAAAGCCAAAGCTTGGGCAAACTCATAAATAGATCTCGCCTTGTCCAACAGGAGTTGCCCCCCAAAAGGGGGATCTGAGGCCATACTCTCGGTGAGAAGAAGTGAACAAAGAAATGGGATGAATGAAAAATAAAGAAGAGGGTAATAGCCCTATTTAAAGGATCAAAAGACTCACAGGATCACTGTACTTGAGTTCACGGAATAACTATTGCAGAGGATCACGAGGCCACTTCAGTACCTGTGGCAGAGTCACGGGTGAAGACAAGCAAAGAAACAAAAATAGACTTGTGTCTAGTCAGTCGGCTACACCTCCTTCGACTAGACTTGAGGGGAAGGCTAGTGATATGAGTTAGGTTTAGTAGGTCCCTGGTGAAAGAGAGAAAGAAGATAGCAGAATTAATAAGACAAGTCAGTATCGAACGAAATATACCTTGATGAAGGAGGATCAATACTGATCGAGATATGCATCATGGGAGGAGAATTAATATCGACCAGGATACATCCTAAGGGAAGTAAGCCAATACCGATCGATATATACCTCAAAGGAGGCAGACCAATATGTTGGTGCAGCGGAGACCGGCAAGAGGGGGTGAATTGCTGAAAACAAAAACAAACTATACCCTCCTCGGATTTCAACTCAGAATTTAAATCAGCAATAAAATAACAACTAAATTAAAGAGACAGAAAAAGAAATAGAAACAGAATTTTAACCTGGTTACAACCAAGGAGGTTGTTAATCCAGGGCGATGAAAAAGCTCTACTATCAGAATCTCCTTTACTGTAGGCGGAGAAGCCTTTTTACACTTAGAACGTTCACTTAGTTGCTAGGAATTGATTACAGATTGATTGCTTGAGTTGTTCTTGAATTCCTAGCTCCAAGGGCCTTTTTATAGCTCCTGGAAAGTCTATCCCGAGGGTCCAAGGCACCTCCAACAAGGTTCAAGGCGCCTCCAGCTCGGTCAGCGGATAAAACTTTATCCGCACGCAAACGGTCAAAACTGACCTGTTGAAGGCGCCTTCAATAGGCTTGAAGGCGCCTTCAAGGGCGCCTCCAAGCTTCCAGCTTAGTTTCTTCAGCTTCCTTCGCTCCGTTCTTTTGGGTGATTGCGGCCAACCGGAATAGGGCTCACCCGAACCCAATTCCCGGCCTTCCTCGAGCAGCCTTCCGTCCCGGCTTAACGTCCCTCAAACGCCGCACACGCTCTTCACGCCCACCGGAGTACTCTTCCGCAGCTCTCTCGTCCTTCAGATGCACCGAGCCCGTCGGCTCCCTTCCCGTGCCGTCCTTCTCGCTAGCTGCGTCTTCCGCTCGACTTCCTGTGCTCCTAAGCTCCTGTACACTCAGACACAGGGATCAAATACAATGCAGGACCTAACCAACTTGGTTGATCACATAAAAACTACCATGGGGTCCAACAATCTCCCCCTTTTTGATGTGCATCAACCCAAGTTCTAGTTAGGGTTAAAAATAGAAAAAAAATAGTAATTTTAAAGAAAAATTACTAAACTAACAAGTTAAACATAATTTTTGCAATTAGTAAAATTGCAACACTTTTTATAAAAATAATAACAGAAATTTTAAATTTTTTTTCTAACTCCCCCTAAACTTGTACTTTTCTCTCCCCCTTTGATCACAGCAAAAATGGGGTTAAGAAAATCTGAAACAAATAACTTAAGTTAAGTGAAATGTATAGAATTTTAAAAAAAATTCTAAGTTAAAAATGAATTCAAAAAAAAAATTTCTAAGTTATTCAAAAAAATAATCTTCTAAGTCAAAATGAATTTTTCCAAAAAAAATTTCTAAGTCAATATGATTTTTTTTTTTTCACAATCTGACTTTTTAGAATTTAAAAAGATTTAAAAACTTTTAAAGCATTATTTGATTCTAGTTTAATGCTTTTTCAAACAAGTTAATTAAACATTTTCTTCCAATATTTTAGCTTCCAGGTCGTGGCGAGGCACTAGGCCTTCTTGGTTATTGGAGCAACAACCACTTCCTTAGACAAAGCTTCCATAAAGAATTTCAATATTTAATTCTCTCACTTTAAGCTTTTAATTTTTGAAAAATTAATTAATCACAGATTTTGGAACCCAATAGAGGTTCCTTCCTACAGGATTGTTCAAAAATCTAGGGGGTACATAGTTTCTTGGTATTTTTCTAAGTTGACCTTGATGCTTCCTTATATACCAATTTAATTTACCATAAGTTCTAATTTTTTACTTTGGAAATTTCTTTAAGCATGCATCATTTTTCAATTTTTCAATTTCTAATTATAAATTTTCATTTTCTGATTTTAGATGATCATACATTTCTAACGGGCATGCTTTTGCTAAGTTCAACTTTAGTTCAGCATTCTCTTTTTCTAATTGATCTAACTCTTTAGAAAGAGACTTGATAAATTTGAAAGATTGAGTTGGGGTTAGATTGTGTACCTTACTTACCTGGTCTGGTGACGCTCCCCCTTCACTGCTGCTTTCTTCTTCTCGATGCTCATCTCTGAGCTGGACGTTTCTTCTCGATGGTTGGCCATCAGTGCTAGTCCCGAGAATTCTTCGACTTCCGATTCGGAGGATGACGAATCTGACCAAGTAGCCTTCAGATTCTTGTGCTTGGAGGGTTCTGGTTTCTTGTATTTTGGCTTTGCCCTTTCTTTCTCCTTTCTCTTTAGCTTTGGACAGTCATCTTTGATGTGTCCCTCTTCGTTGCAGTTGTAGCAGCGAACCGTCCTCTTCTTTCGATGATTCCTCTGCGATGTAAAGTTATTAGTACTAAAAAACTTAGTGAAGCGTCTTACCATTAGTTTCGCTTCAGATTCGTCTACTGAGTCTTCTGAGGCAGAACCGTTTACTTTTGCCTTTAAGGCTGCTCCATTGGGTTCTGAAACTCGAGATTCGTGAAGTTCAAAAGTGGAAAATAATTGTTCTAAAGTACTTACCTCGAGGTCCTTAGAGATGTAATACGCATCTACTAAGGAAGCCCACTCTGGAGTTCTAGGGAAGGCGTTGAGCGCGTACCGGATAGAGTCCCGGTTGGTTACCTCTTCTCCAAGGTTCGTTAGTTGCGTTATTAGCTCCTTGATTCTCGCTTGGAGTTGCGCTACCTTCTCGCCTTGGTTCATCCGGAGGTTCGTTAACTGGTTCCGGAGGATGTCGCGCTTCGCTAGCTTCGCTTCGGAAGTACCTTCGTGTAGCTCTAGGAATTTTTCCCAGAGATCTTTCGCTGAGTCGCAGCTTCCGAACCGAGCAGGTGGAACTCTGCCTTTCCGTTGGCGACGAAATCGGCTTGCTCCTTCTTGCTCCATGTGTTTTCTTCTTTGTCTTTCGGCGCTGCAAAACCATATTTCATTGTAATAAGAATATCAAAATCAGTTTTAAAAAATACCTCCATTTTTCGCTTCCATGTAGCGAAATCTCCGTCGAACTTCGGGGGATGGATGTTCGCTCCGGCCATCGTCTTGATCGTAGTGCTTCAGTTGGCGGTTAGTCCTTCTGAGGCGATCAGGCTCTGATACCACTTGTTGGTGCAGCGGAGACCGGCAAGAGGGGGGTGAATTGCTGAAAACAAAAACAAACTATACCCTCCTCGGATTTCAACTCAGAATTTAAATCAGTAATAAAATAACAACTAAATTAAAGAGACAAAAAAAGAAACAGAAATAGAATTTTAACCTGGTTACAACCAAGGAGGTTGTTAATCCAGGCCGATGAAAAAGCTCTACTATCAGAATCTCCTTTACTGTAGGCGGAGAAGCCTTTTTACACTTAGAACGCTCACTTAGTTGCTAGGAATTGATTACAGATTGATTGCTTGAGTTGTTCTTGAATTCCTAGCTCCAGGGGCCTTTTTATAGCTCCTGGAAAGTCTATCCCGAGGGTCCAAGGCGCCTCCAACAAGGTTCAAGGCGCCTCCAGCTCGGTCAGCGGATAAAACTTTATCCGCACGCAAACGGTCAAAACTGACCTGTTGAAGGCGCCTTCAACAGGCTTCAAGGCGCCTTCAAGGGCGCCTTCCAGGGCGCCTTCAAGGGCGCCTCCAATCTTCCAGCTTAGTTTCTTCAGCTTCCTTCGCTCCGTTCTTTTGGGTGATTGCGGCCAACCGGAATAGGGCTCACCCGAACCCAATTCCCGGCCTTCCTCGAGCAGCCTTTCGTCCCGGCTTAACGTCCCTCGAACGCCGTGCTCGCTCTTCACGCCCACCGGAGTACTCTTTCGCAGCTCTCTCGTCTTTCAGACGCACCGAGCCCGTCGGTTCCCTTCCCGTGCCATCCTTCTCGCTAGCTGCGTCTTCCGCTCGACTTCCTGTGCTCCTAAGCTCCTGCACACTCAGACACAGGGATCAAATACAACGCAGGACCTAACCAACTTGGTTGATCACATCAAAACTACCATGGGGTCCAACACAATATCGGTCGATACATACCTTAAGCAGAGTAGGCCAAAATCGACTGAGATATACCTTATGGGAGGAGAGTTAATATCGACCAGGATACATCCTAAGGGAAGTAAGCCAATATCGATCGATATATACCTCAAAGGAGGTGGACCAATATCGATCGATACATACCTTAAGCAGAGTAGGCCAAAATCGATCGAGATATACCTTAGGGGAAGACAGGTTAATATCGACCGGTGTATACCTTGAAGATAGTAAGCTAATACCGATCGAGAAACACCTTAAGCAGAGTAGGCAAATATTGGCCGGAATACATTTTAGGAAGGATAAATCAATATCGAACAGGTTTTCACGCTTAAGACAAAAAGCCAAGATTATTTAAATAGCATATCTAGAATTGGTTAAGTATACATGATCGCCCGAGAGTAAAAAGATCCAAAGCTTTATATTACTAAGCGATTAGTTGAAAGATAATAACGAATCGACTGAACAAGGTCTGGGTTTAATCTTTGGTCAATACAAAACATAGTATAATACCCAACTGTCTATAGCATAATAAAGACAGGGCGAACAAGTAGACTCATAATTAATTTAATAAAGATATTTGTATATGATTGAATAACAGGTTTACCTATTTGGCGAGAGATGTGTTTCCAGATTTCTCTACAGGTACTAAACGACAAAGAGGGTACATTTGGGGTAAAAAAAAGATTCCTTAAAAGCCATTTACCACAAGTACGCAGCTTACGTCATCTCATAACAAACTCTAACAAACCGAGGTCTACTTCATGACTACGGAGGTTATATGAAGTGGTATAAAAAGGGGAATCCTCTCCGTTGGCGAGGTAAGTTCACATTACTGCTCACATTCACAACCCTAGTTTTCGACTACTTTTGTTCATCTTCTTCTTCCTTCTTCCACACTGAAAGAGATCACTAACTTGAGCGTCGTAGGGCCAAGCCAGGGATTCCCACCCCGGTCTTAGGTCACTGACGATAGTGTTGGTTGGTCTCTTGTGCGCAGGAAACCTTGGAAGCTTCAGATCTCAGTTTTCTTCAATCAAATTTCTCTCTCGTCATTGGATCTTTGCACAGGGAGGGCATTCTGTGACTCTATTCTCCCCGATCCGCTTTGGGTTTCTCGGATCGGTATTCGGTCAAGTATTATTCTTCATCATCAGTAGATCTTTCTCCCAGCTTTCCGTTTTGTCAAGCTTCTCAGACAGGATCATTGTGCTTCAACTCCTTCTTCGAATCTGCACATCTCATTTCATGGACTTCAAATGTTGAAAACATTTACTCTATGGTAATAGATTCTAAATCTTTAGATATATAGTAAGCATCTACTAATGATGCCCACTTTGTAGTTCAAGGAAATACATTAAGCGCTTACCTTAGCGAATCTTAGTTGCTTACCTTTTCTCTGAGATTTGTGAGTCTGGTTATGAGTTCCTTCATTCTCGAGTGAAGATGTGCAACGGTTTCTTCTACTTCAAATTTGATGTTACTTAACTTGTTCCTTAGTAGATCCCATCTTAAGAGCTTGGCTTCGGACGTCCCTTCGTGTAGCTCAAGGAACTTCTCCCAAAGCTTCTTTGCTAAGTCGTAGGCGCCAATCCGGTTGACTTCTTGTGGCGGTAAGACGCTCAGCAGATGGAACTCTACTTTATCGTTTGCCACGAAGTCGGTCTGCTCCTTCTTTGTTCACTAGTATTCTTCCTTGCCTTCAGGTGCTACAAAACTAAATTTTATTATTAAAAGTAATTCAAAATTAGTTTTAAAAGAATACCTCCATTTTCTTTTTCTATCTCGCAAACTCCCCCTCGAACTTTGGTGGGTAGATGCTCGGTTCAGCCATCTCGTGTGCTTCGTTCGGTGGTTAGTCCACCTGAAGTGTCCTGGCTTTGATACCACTTGTTAGGACCCTTGGCAGCCAGCTAGAGGGGGGTGAATAGCCCCTGTACAAATTAAACAAAAATAATTTTTCTTGGACTTATAACTTAAAATAAAATAAACACTTGCATAAGAAATAATAAGGAACCTAAAAGACAGAGGCGTCGAAGTTTTACTTGGTTACAACCGGAGGGGTTGTTAATCCAAGGAAGTTAAAGCACACTAAAATTCTTCTTCAGACAGATAAACCTCTTTACAGCAATGGAAGTACAGAAATAGAAAGCTAAAATAGAACAGTGGATGTGTACAAGTGATGGTTCACAATTTCTTATTATTTTTAGCTTCTAGGAGCAGGGCTCTTTATATAGCCCTGCTCGGGGCATCTGGAAGGATTACAGACTTTATCCCCGACGTATTGTTCAACTAACATGTTGAATTGGCTAAGTTTTTGGTTCCGGGCGCTCGGAGTCCGGGCGCCCTAGACTAGCTCGGGTGCCCCGACCAAGTCCGGGCGCCCAGATCAGTCCGGGCACCCCGAGCACTAGAAATCAGATTTTGCTAATTTTTGGTCCCGGTCTCCTGCTCCAGTTCTGCTCGCTTGGATGATTTCGGCCATCCGGAATAGGGCTCGCCTGAACTCAACTTTCGGCCTTCTCCTCGAGCAAGCTTCCGCTCCAGCTTCTCGTCCCTCGGAAACGTTGCACGCCTCATTCTCATCCGTCCGCGTACTCTTCCACAACACCTGGTCCCTCAGACGCACCGAGCCCGTTGGCTCTCTCCTATGTCGTCCTTCTCGGTAGCTGCGTCTTTTGCTCGACTTCCTGTGCTCCTAAGTTCCTGCTGTAACGACCACCCTTCTTACTACTACTATTCTCTAAGGATGACCGTTACTTAACTACTAACTCTACTTAACCGGTAGGATTAAAAATCACATGGAAACCCTTACCGAAAAATTTCGGCAGAGTCTCCCTTGTACCGGTGACCATATTTAACAACACATGCAATATATACTCAGCCACAAGCGGCTGGAACACATATCGATCAACCAAAAGAAATAACATCACCACGCAGTTTAATGAAATCAAATCATGCAAGTAATGAATAGCAGAAACAAAATAAAAACATACAATTAACTAACAGCGGAAGACTAAATGACTCATATAATACATTCTTAATAAATGACAATCTTAATAAATTCTTAAACTAAGTCCTAAGGCTTCCATAGTCCTGGCATCACACACCATCCGCGCCACCTTCCCGCCTTCCTTGCTAAACCTTTTCTTTTCCTTTATCTGCAATAAGAGGAAGTGTAGTCTATAAGCAAAATTTGCTTAGTAAGCGCTATCTAACTCACAAAATCACGAATGTGCATGTATACGAAAAGAACTAGAAACTATATGCTCTAAAAAGAAATAAAGCATAAACATAACTGCTCATGTCAAACTAATAGCAAAGAAAAGCTAAGGAATCTACTCATGTAATTCTAATAGTTAATCATGCTACTCGTCTAATAGGTAAACATGAAAACTACTCATCTACTAGATAAACATGGTAGAATAAAGAACTAAACTTACTTATTTTTAGAACTAGATGAAACTTATCTCATTTGTTCTAACTTAATTTTTAATACTTTATGTTTATGTAAAACTCGTTTTACTTATTCAAAAACTCATACTTATAATACTTCAAAATAATAATCAACTTCTTCTTGGGCCCAGGCATAGTACCATCTTATGCGCGTTCCCTAATAGGTTGGGGTAGCGAGCCACCAATCCTAAAAGAGCATACCTCGGTCTACCAGGGCCAAGACCTCGGAATTGGACACCTGGATTTGTTTAACGACAACCTCGGAAGTCGGGTACTAGCCTCTTCTTAAAAGTAAAATACTTTTAATCTTAATTACTTCTTCTTTAAATGCCTCGGCATTTTAATAGGCACCTTGTGTGTCAAAAATCCCTAAAGTCTTGACTTTAGGATCTACTTAAAGCCTCGGCCTTTTCTTTCTTTTCTTTATCTTTCTTATACTTTTCTTACACCAAAAATACTGTTAGGGTATCTTTCGGATGCATCTATGAATGAAATTAACTATGTAACACATAATCATGCATAGAATACAAAGGAAACCTGCACATACAATAGTTATCAAAAATCTGCACTAATTCTTAACAGAAATCTGCATACTAGCTTAATAAAAATCTGTATACTAACTTAACAGAAATCTGCATACTAGCTTAATAAAAATCTGCATAATAGCTTAACAGAAATATGCATACTAGCTTAACAAAAATCTGGTCTACTACGAATTGAAAAATCTACACTACTACATGAGTATGATACAAGCCTACTGCTAATACAAAGCTTAAGAATCTACATAACATGCTACTCGGAATTCTGCATTCTTAGCTAATAAATTTCTACACTATAATCTCTAAAGCAAATCAAAATTCACAGAACCGGATTGTTCATCCCTATAAGTCCTTTAGACAAAAGACTAATAAGTACAAACTACCTTACTGCATTATTCATTAAAAACTCATTCTTATACATGGCAGTGAGATAAAATACTAATACTACAAAGTTAACAGCATGCAATTCACAGAATCAGCAACATAAATTGAAACCATTAAATCCGAACTGCAACAAGCTCCAAAGGGGGGGGGGGGCTGTTCTTGTTCATCATAAAGCACAAGAGGATTAGGTTGTTCTAAGCTTCAAATGAGGCTGTTCCTATCTCATACCTAGCACAAACAAAATCCAAAACTTGCTGGAACTTACAAGAAACCAAAACGCTAGACATAGCCATTAAAAACCGAAACCTGCTAAAGCTTGAAACCTATATAAAACTTGTTCAAACTCATTGCATCATAAAAACAAAACCTGCAAAACTCAACATGAGTCGAATGTGCCCATCACGGCAGAAAACCTCAAAGCTCGTTCTATACCTCATCCTTCGGAAAAACCAGAATCTAACAAGAAACAAAAACAACTCCATAGCTACTCTAAACTTCGGAAACAAGGAGAGGAGTACGGAATATACTTCGAAGCTATCCTACTGCAGGTGAGTAGCAACTTACCTTAGGCTTTTCTTGGACTTACAGCCGGAGAAGAAAGCTTCCAATGCTTCTAGGGCTTGCGGAGGATCTCGCAAACTCGCCCTCTTCCTCGTGCCTACTGTTCCTTCTTGACGAGAGGAGCTCGAATCCAAGAAGAGCTCGTGGAGAAGTCCCCTTTGGCCGGCCGCCGAAGAGAAAACCTTAATCTCTTCTCGGCTTCGTTTTCGCCCGATCCCGCCGTCGCACACGCAGAAGAGGAAGAAGGAAACGGGATTTTAGGTCACGGGAATTAACACATAAGTTCTCCTTTTTTATAATCTCCATATTATGTTAACTTGTTAAATAAATTTTCTTACCTTTTCTAAACAAAACTGACGACTGGTTCACTTGGTGGGTTGCGTTCTGCTTAAAGCCCAACTCGTGGGTTCAAATCCCAGCTGTAACCATTTTATTTCCTATTATTTTACTGTTCCTAACTACTACTTAATACCAATTTATTTCCATATTTGATTAACAATGACCGTTGGCAGAGTTGGTTGGCTACGGCCGGTTAAGATCTGGTTCAAGTCCGAGGTCTTGGGTTTAAAACCCAGCTTCAACATTTTTTTTTCTTCTTTTTTTTAAAATTTCTTCCTCTTGGTAAAAATACCAAACGAACTCCAAAAATTACGTAAAAATATTTTAAAAATTTCTAAAAATCTCTAGAATTTTTCTATAGCATTTCTAAATATTTTTGAATTACTTTTGGAGCTCAAAATGAGGAAATTTGGGTCGTTACACCTGCACACTTAGACACAGGGTTAAACACAACAGGATCTATCTTAACTTATTTGATCACATCAAAACTACCTTAGGGTACCAATAATATCATCAACAAGAATATTATCAGGATCAACTACAACATTACGATATAAAAAAACTAGAAGAGTCATGTAGAGTAACAGAATCAAAGTCAAGAATATCACAAACTCTACAATCATCTCCTCGGAAATTGATGTCGTATGTTGATCGGATAGCAACTATAACTATGTCAATGAATGTGTTCTTTCCTAGAATTGTGTTTCTTGATGTTTCAAAAATTGTTGCGACTACTCCCTAAAATCCTGCTCAGGCTAATGTTACTGAAAATAAAGCTGGTAATACTGGGGCCACTCAGAAATCCCTTGTTGTGTGTTCCCATACATGAATCCTGCAAATGAATTATAACTGTCCTACTGATGCGTCTGATAATATTGAGGATCAGGCTGCTGATGCTGGATCCTGGTCGGGAATACACTAGCAAAAGAATGAACATCTTTGGCAATCACCGGTCTAGTCCCAAAGTATTGATAATTTGTAGCTATAATCTTGATAAGTTCTCCTGCCTGAGTAGATGTCCTATTAACTAGAGCCCCTCCATTAGCTACATCAACCATACTCCTTTCTATGGGGCACAATCCCATATAGAAGTACATAATCAATAGTTGATTGCTTATCTGGTGCTAAGGGCAACTAGCAACAAGTCCTTTAAACCTATCCCAATATTCTTGTAACGGTTTTCCTATGAATTGATGTACTCCACAAATACTCCTCCGAATAGAAGTAGGAAAGAATCTTGCTAGAAATGATTTCTTCATCTTGAACGAGCTGGTGATAGAGTTGGGTGGGAGATAGTACAACCAATCTTTTGCTGAATCCATTAGTAAGAATGGAAATGCTCTAAGTCCAACATCATCTCCTGATATGCCAAGTGGGTTCCATGTAGACCATACCATATCCAATTCTTGTAGATGTCTGTTGAGATCTTCACCAGATAGTCCATGAAACTTCGATAATAAATGAACAATTTTTCATAACTCGAAGTCTTCCTCCAAATCAAAATATCGAATGTAGAATGAATCATCTGACAAATCTGGTGGCCAAAGCTCTCTAAGAGTCTTTTCAATATTGTTCTCTATTTTCTTTAACAAACCTGAGGTCCTGATCACACTAAAACTTTGAAACTGCTAATGATATACAAGAGATTTCCTGATCTTACCTGAAACACTCAAGCAAATACAATTAAACGACACAGGAAATATACAAGATAGAATACGTGCATACAAGAGATAAAATAATTAAGCTCTAACAATATTTTTGAATTTTTGCAATCACCAAAGTAATAGAAATAAGAGAGAATTAAATCAAAAAAATAAAATAAAAATATTGAAAAACTAAAACGGTGGTCTAAATGATGAGATTGACCAAAAAAGGTCTTTATTCACGATGTAGCTGTTAGTATTCTCCCCTCACCCGTTTCCTTCAACCTGCAAAGTTCTAGGGCAAAAGAGAGGTACTAACAATTACATCGAAAGAAATAAAATAACAAAGCAGAAAACCAACAAAATAAAGATAAAACTTATGTATAGTCTAAAAATAAACGAATACCACTAAGTTCCTTGGCAACGGTGCCCGACCCCACCAAAGGGCCTTACCCCAGGAGCTTCTTCATCCGAGCCAAGTACTCCCCTTGACGTTGACCGTCAGTTTTAATTTACTTATGGTCTACCATCCCAACAAGGAATGATCTCTACTCCCCAATCATATGGAGTAGTGAAGCTACAAGGATCATTGGCTAAGGCTTAGGCAAATGCGAGGAAACAACTGAGAGACCTTTCTAACTCTGAGCGCGCGAATGAGTATGCTCAAGCTGCCACTGCAGTAAGCTTGTGATATTTCTGTTAGTAGGTAAGCTTTCTCTAACAACATTCTCCATGTCGTTCTTTTTAATTCTATGATACCAGAATAAATCTAAGCCACCTAGTGGTGGACTTAGAGAGAGATAACAAAATTTTGAAGGAATGCGTGGAGGAATTGAAACTCTCTACTTCCAACCCAAGCGAGGTGATGCCTGGTTGCAGAAGGAAGTAGATTATTAGGCTGAGTTGTTATCAACCATGGGGAATACCCTGAAGGAGTTTCAACAACTGGAGGATTCTCAACAGATGGAAAAAAGGGAAATATAGATCATGTTGAATACCAGTGACTCCAAGCTCCGAGTGGAGTTTGCCATAAAAAAAAATCCTTAATAGGCATTGCCTAGAAGAATGCTTTGCTAGAGGAATTAAGAGTCTCCCATGCTTCTGGGTACATTGAACAAATCAAGGAACTATCATCCAAGGATTTTCTAATATTAGAACAATAGAGAAACTTGGATATACAGGAAGCCCAACTGAGAAACAAGGACGGGGAGGGCGGGCGTTTTGAGACTAGGCAGAAAGACTATCTCGAATATCGAGAGTTCGACTTGGTATTTAGCGATCTGATAGAAAGGACGCTCACTCTTGGAGATGAAGGAGCAGTTCAACAATTACACGAGGTCCCCCCTAAGAAGATTTATAGACCGGCAACGACTTTTAAAAGAACTTCCTAAACACCTCTTAAGTAAATTTGATTGAATATATGATATACTTATCTGGGTAACTTGTAATTGCCATAAAGAATAGAACTTAATGTAAAATATGTATTGACCATTATGAAATCATACATGTTTCTATGCATTTTTGCCATTTGCTAATACTTCCCTCATGCAATGAAACCTAAATAAGCACTTCCCCTTAAGAAAGATCTAATAATACAGAGATTCAGTGGTTAAGATATAAGTGTTCATTATAATAACGCTGGATTGAATGATAATCCGGGCAGAGTAACATCGTTGTTTGAAACAATCAGGCTCACCCGCTATTGGTTTAGCAAATATTGGCAGGGAAGACAAGTAATTCTTTATCTCCTCGAAGGCATTATCGTATTTAGCTCCAATTGAAACTTAGTCGCTTGACGGAGAATCTTGAAAAAAAAAAAGCAAACTTTGGTCTGCCGATCGTGAGATGAAGCGAGACAGTACTGTAATTCGCCCAGTCCCCCTTTTTGCTTCCTTTAGATTGCGCAAGGGTGTCATGTCTTGGAGAGTCAATACTTTACTAGGGTTGGATTCGATTCCCCACTTTTTAACTATGTAGCCCAGGAATCGTCCACTCTTTGTTCCGAACAAGCACTTTCTGTGGTTGAGCTTTAATCCATACTACCTTATTAGAGGTTGATTGTTCGGAGAGATTTAATAAGAAAATCATCTACATAAACCTCCATATTCCACCTGATCTACTTCCAGAATACTTTGTTCATAAGTCGTTAGTAAGTTGCTCCTGCATTCTTTAGTTTGAATGGCATAACATTGTAATAGTAAGTTCCTTTAGCAGTTATGAAGCTAACCTTTTCCTGGTCATCCTTGGAAAGTGGGACTTGATGGTAGCCCTAATATGCATCCAACATGCAAATTAAATCACAGTCGGAGTCCACCACTTGATAAATCTACGGCAAGGGGTAGTAATCTTTGGGCCACGCCTTATTAAGGTCTCTGAAGTCAATGTAAACCCTCCATTTATTTCCTGGCTTAGACACCATGACCATGTTGGCTAGCCAGCTTGAGAACTGCACCTCTCGAATATAGTCGGCCTCCAACAGGTTGTTAACTTCCGGTCGAATGATCTTATTCTGCTCAGTTCCAAAATCCCACTTCCTTTGCTTGACCGATCGGGCATCTAGATAAACATGGAGTACATGCTCCATGACCATAGGTGTCACGCTCATGATTTCCTTAGGCTCTCATGCAAAAACATCATTATTTCATGTGAGAGATGCGATCATCTCTTCATTAACTGTTGGTGCACGGGGCCGGCTAGAGGGGGGTGAATAGCCCCTGTACAAATTAAGCAAAACAAAACCTTTCCCGACTTATAACTTAATTAAAATAACACAAGCATAAATATATAAATAAGAATAACCAAAAAGGATGAGGCTCGGCAGATTTACTTGGCTACAACCGGGGAGGTTGTTAATCCAAAGCAAATGAAAAAAAATGCACTAAAAATCTCCTCTGGATAGAGAAGCCTCTTATAGCATTCAAATCTCACAAAACAAAGCTAAACTCAGACAAACTCCAGCACAAGTGTTGTTACTCTGTAATTCTTGTTGTCATTAGCATATGGGAGCAGGGCTGCTTATATAGCCCTGCTCGGGGTGCCTGGAAGGGTTCTAGGCGCCTGGAATGGGATAGAATTCTATCTCTGATGCAACGTTCAAATGCCACATTGATTTGGATGAAATTTGGATTCCGGGCGCTCGGAATGGTTCCGAGTGCCCGGAGTCCGGGCGCCCCAGACTGGTCCAGGCACCCCAAGCAGGGAAATCATCCCTTTGCTGATTTTTCAGTCTCGGCCTCCTGCTTCGGTTCCGCTCACTCGGGTGATTTTGGCCATCTGGAATAGGGCTCACCCGAACCCAACTTCTGGTCTTCTCCTTGAGTAATCTTTCGCTCCGGCTTCTCATCCCTCGGAATCACCGCGTGCTTCCTTCTCGTCCGCCAGCGTACTTTTCCATAGCTTTTCATCCCTCGAACGCACCGAGCCCGTTGGCTCTCTCCCGTGCCAACGCTAGCCGTGTCTTTTGCTCCTCGAGCAATCTTTCGCTCCGGCCTCTTGTCCCTCGAAAAACACCGCATACTCCCTTCTCGTCCGCCGGTGTACTCTTTCGCAACACTTCATCCCTCAGACGTACCGAGCCTGTTGGCTCTTTCCCGTGTCGTCCTTCGCTAGCTGTGTCTTTTGCTCGACTTCCTATGCTCCTAAGTTTTGCACACTTAGACACAGGGTTAAACACAATAGGACCTAACCTAACTTATTTGATCACATCAAAACTATCTTGGGGTATCAACAATCTTCCCCTTCTTGATGTGAGCAATCTAATTTAAGTTAGGGTAAACCAACATAAAGTAAAAGCAATAAATTTACATTAAAGTTCAAAAATTAAAAAAGGTTAAAAAGTTCAAACTACCTCCCCCTAGAGTTAATCTTCCCTTCTCCCCCTTTGATCATAAAAATGTGGTATCTCAAAAAGTCTAAGGGTAACTTTATCAAAAAGTTTAAGTCTTTTAAGAAACACAACTCTGGATTTATAAGGTTAAAATTACTTGGAAATATTTTTTTAAAAATTTTGGTGAATCTTATACACAAGTCTAAGAGAATACTCCAAAAAAAAAAAATTCTAAAGTGAATGCCTTAAAACAATTTTGAAAATCTTGAAATATTTTCTGAAAAATGTAATAGAGCATGCATTTTGACAGAAGAAAATATATTTTAAAGATTTATAATTTTAAAAAAAAAATGTATTCAAATAAATAACTAAAAAAAACTTTTCAAAAAAGTTTTCTTAGTTAGCAGGGCTAACTTTTGCGAAATAATTGAAAATTTTTTAATAGCAAAATTCAAATGTTACAAAAAATTTGAGATTTTTCTATAGATGAATATTGAATTCCTCTTTCTAAAAAAAATAATTGCAAAAAAAAAATTAATACAAGCATGAGCTTGAAATCCAAAATAGATTCTTTTCTACCGGATTAACAAGAGAATTTTTAGGTTTTTGGTAATTTTCTAATTTGCCCATTGTGATATTTAAATTCTCATTTTAGTCTATAATAATTTCTAAAATTCGAAGCAGAGAAACATGCAGAGATTTTTAAGGTTTGTATATGTTCCTTTAACATTTCACTTTCTATTTTTTAGTTTATCGAAATCCTCTAATCGACAAGTTGTTTCTAGAGTTCCTTTTAACTCATTATTCTCTATTAATAATTTTCTATTTTCTATTCCTGATTTGCAAGAATCTTTTGACAACATTTTTACCAAATTAAATAATTTGTCAGGAGGTAGAGACCATACTTAACTTACCTTGTCGACTTCTGATGCTCCCCCTGTGGAGATGCTTTCCTCCAACATTACTCCCCCTTCATTGATGCTCTAAATGCTTATTTCTGAAGAACTTTCTTTATCTTCAGGTGGGTACTCGTCTATGAGAGCAGTTTCAGCAATTTCCTCATTTTCTACATCTGATAACGACTCGGAGTTCATCGAGGAGTTGGATTCAGCTACTTTTGGTTCTTCGTAAAGATTTAAGAACTTTTCTCAAAGTTCTTCTGTATTCTCGTAATTGCTGATTCTGTCGATATCCTAGGTTGGCAGAATGCTCAGAAGATGGAACTCAGCCTTACCATTAGCCATGAAGTTGTTGCGCTGCTTTTCAGTCCATCGATGCTTCTCAAGTTCTTTTTTCTTTCTTTGTTTTTGGGCATATCAAAATCATACTTAATTGTTAGTAAAATATTAAAATCAACTTTGAAATATACCTCCATCCGACGATTCCAAAAAGTGAACTCCCCCTCAAATACTGGTGGGTAGATGCTAGCTCCGACCATTGTCTTTGCTTTGATCGGCGGTTAGTTCTCCTGAAGCTATTAGGCTCTGATACCAAATGTTGGTGTAGTGGGGTCGGCTAGAGGGGGGTGAATAGCCCCTACAAAAATTAAGCAAAACAAAACCTTTCTCGAATTATAACTTAATTAAAATAACATTTGCATAAATATAGAAAGATGAATAACCAAAAAGGACGAGGCTTAGCAGATTTACTTGGTTACAACCGGAGAGATTATCTGTCACGCCCCAAAGGAGTCCCCGTCCGAAGAAATTTCGGCAGCATCTCCCCTGTACGGCGGACAATCTGAAACTTTCTACATATCTCCATACCTCAGCCACATGCGGCTGGAATAATAATAATAAATATAACACAACCACACAAACATCCACGCAGTTATATATAATCAAACAAAGCAGTAATACTCTGACTCGAAAACCACCCTACTCAACTACACTCGTAAAGCTCAAAACCGATGAACTCATCTCTTCTGCCGTCTAGGCAGGCATGTAGTAGAATAAAATCCAAATCCAAATCCATCGACATAATAAAATCTGTACCATGTCCATAAGTAGAATAATCCAAAAACAAGACAAGTTTAAAACATAGTCCATGAAAGAAAAACCAAAAGACTAATCATATCCTCGAGGTCTGCAGGGACCAGCAACTGGAACTCTCTCCTGACAGCATCAACCTGAAAATATCAACAATGGAGGCGGGGTGAGTCCAACACTCAGCAGGTACAATTGATATGCAAAGTAAAGAAATAACACCTAGCACTAATCATGCGTACAGTCTCCTGATAAAGATAAAGGTAAATGCAAACCGAAGAAGACAGGAGAGAATCTGTACTAACCAGGACCCGGTATAAGGACAAACAGTCCGAGTGGTATAGGAATCCTGTATGCATGTCAAACATAGGTATCCAAACAATATGTAGCCTATAAATGCAGCAAACACAATCACAAACAATAAATGCATCATGCATATGATGCCAATGTCATGGTCACCCCTGACGCCAGTCAGCCAACTCACAACAAAAGTGGGACCAAGTGGGTAGGGCTGTGACAACCGTGCACTCAGCAACACTACTCCTGATGAGTGATCGAGTGGACGGGATGCTGTCGGAGTACATACGTACTCCTACCCCAAATCATAAATGGGGGAGCGCAATGCTCTCATCTCCCGGTACACTATGACGAAGAGGAATCTCTAACGTGCTACACGCTGCGTCACACTACCCATGAGCGGATCAACGGAGCACCGGAAGAGTCAAACTGACGTGCTACCACGCTGTGTCACGCTACCCATGAGCACCGAACAGTGATGAAAACTGGCAAAGTGCTCGACAATAATGGAGCAATCTATCGCACAGCATGCGATCATGCAAATGGTGCAAGTCACTAAGCATGGTAATATACTAAACCAACCTCTGGACATATAACAATGGGCACCATAGTGAATAGATCAAATGAAGATATACTGAACAATAAGGTATCAAGCCTAGGTCCTGAACATGTGAAACATAGTTATATCACTACCCATGAGCATGATAAATCAGGTACAAGATCAATAAGAGATGCAATCAAACAACCAATCAAACAGGTAACATGTATTGGGCAGTGATTAACCGAAACAAATATGAAACACAATTAATGCAACATATTATTTTCATTACTAAGCATATCAAAGACAATAAGTCAAAAGTACCCGCCTCCGACAAAAGAAAGGTCCAATTCCGACTCCGAGATACTCGTCTCGCGTCAAAATCCTGTGTCACCAATATACGTACATTTATTTAGCTAGAACTCAACGAATAGCTAAATAAAATCTCAACGACCAATCGGATAAGATCCTAATCAAACTATTTCATATTCATCATCATAATAATCCAATTCCAACCTAACTCAATGTATTTACCAAATCTAACAATCCTCTACATCATGCATCAACTCCCTATGTCGTACCTCAAATCACAGCCTTGTTCAAGAACAAGAAACTGCTGGAATTTGTTGAAATCAAAGACTGCCAGATCCACGAAACCCCACACCTGCGGACCCGATCAGAAGGAAATCAAGCATGCAACCAAATGTTCCAAATACGAACCACTCACCTTGTTGGCTCGGCAATACAGTACCAGGGCACAAAGAGGGCAGCAAGGCAAATGTTAGGGCACGGAAGCAAGCAGTCTCCAGTGATAGTCGGCACTGCTCAGTCTGTGGCCGGAGGCAAGAGGTGAGGAGATGTGTCGGCGGCGGTGCTAGGGCACGGCGACGGCGGCCGACACTGAGAAACCGGTGCCGGCAGTGGCGATGTCAGCTAGGCAAAGAAACTTGGTCGGCTGCCGGTGCTCGGAAGAGGAGAAGGCGTCGCCTAGGGCACGCGGCTGGAGGCTAGGGCACCGGCGACGACTCGAATGTCGACGAGGAGAAGAATTTGGCCGGCACTGTGAGTTGCGGCCGGCGTGTACGGCTCGCTAGGGCAAGCGAGGAAAACAGGGTGTGCGCGCGAGGGAGACGAGGAGGAAGCAGGAAAGCAGGTGGCCGAGGGGTTTAAGACTTCGGCGAGGAAGAAACCGCCGGGCCGGCGGTTAGGGCAAGGAGAAAGGCTGAGAGGAAATCGGCGTCGGGGAAGGCTCGGGCTCGCGGGAGAGGAAAAAGAAACGGGGAAATAAAAATATAAGGAAAAAGAAAAAGAAATAGAAAAATTAAATCTTTTCCTCATTAAAACAGAGTAAGCCTAAACAGGCTTTTCCGACCTCGTTTTTATCCCCGTGAACTCGTCCGTACGAGCTCCGAAAAATTCCCGAAAAATTTCTAAAAATTCCGAAAAATTCCCTTATTAATATTCGCCTATTTCCGGTATTTTACATTCTCCCCCACTAATAAAAATTTGATCCCCAAATTTCGTTATCTACCATCAGCAAGTACTAACAACAGATATAGAGTATAAATGCTGAACGGTAAATAAATCACATACCTCAAGTGAAAAGATGGGGATATCGAGCTCGGATAGTGTCCTCGAGCTCCCAAGTAGCCTCCTCGTCCGAATGATGCTGCCATCCGACTTTAACCAGCCGGATAGTCTTGTTCCGCAACCGACGCTCTTTCCGGTCGAGTATCCGTACCGGAACCTCCTCATATGTAATGTCAAGCTGAACTGGAA
Organism: Zingiber officinale; assembly: GCF_018446385.1. Lineage (NCBI taxonomy): Eukaryota > Viridiplantae > Streptophyta > Magnoliopsida > Zingiberales > Zingiberaceae > Zingiber > Zingiber officinale. The sequence goes on along the minus strand of NC_056007.1, from coordinate 1,808,321 downwards.
CTGGAATATCTGCCAGCACATGTGTCGGATCAGGCACGTATCTCCTCAGCATCGATACGTGAAATACATCGTGAACGCCTGACAGGGACGGTGGTAGTGCCAATCGGTAAGCTACCGCTCCGATCCTCTCCAAGATCTCGAAAGGACCAATGTACCGCTAACTTACCTCGAGGCCAAATCTCTTCACCCCTTTCGTGGGAAAACTCGCAGAAATCATGGTCGCCCAAGAGAACTCTAGTGGTCTCGTCTCCGATCAGCATAACTCTTCCGGCGGTCCTGCGCCTCGACATCCTCCGTCGATAGTACGGACCAACTCTGCATCCTGCTGAACTCTATGAGGTCCCAACAATGGGCCTCTCCAACCTCATCCCAGAGGACGGGTGTCCGAAGGTCTACCGTACAACGCCTCAAGCGGTGTCATCTGGATAGCCGAATGAAAGCTATTGTTGTAGGCAAACTCTACCAGCGGCAGATGGTCCTCCCACCTGCCTCCGAAATCCATAACACATTATCTCGGCGGGTCCTCTAACGTCAGAATGGTCCGCTCATCGTCCATCATGCGTGGATGGAAAGGTACTAAAGCGGATGTGTACCCAAGGCTGCTGCAGACTGCGAACCGAGGCGTAAACCGTGGATCTCTATCCGAAATGATACTCAGCGGAACACCATGTAGTCGATAATCTCCGACAATACGGATCGCGATCGATCCGGGATCGATCCTCCGGATCGCTAAGAAATCTTGTGATTTGGTTAATCGATCAACGATTACCCAAATCGCGTCATGGCCTCGACGTGTCCTCGGCAACCCTACCACAAAGTCCATGGTAATGTGATCCCACTTCCACTCAGGAATAGGAATCCGCTGAAGTAATCCTGCAGGTCTCTGGTGTTCAGCCTTCACCTGCTGACAGACAAGACATCTAGCTACGAAATCCGCGATGTCTTTCTTCATACCGTTCCACCAATAGGAACGCCTCAAGTCCCGATACATACGAGTCCCGCCTGGATGAATCGCAAATCGAGAACGGTGTGCCTCCTGTAATAGCTCCTATAAGACCGGATGAGACTGAGGTACGCATAATCTGCCTCGGAAGAATATAATACCCTCCTCGTCTCGTGTAAACTCGGTCTGCTGCCCGGAAGCTATCTGACTGCTAATAAACTGCAAATGCTGATCACTGGCCTGTGCCTCTCGGATCCTCGTCCTGATCGACGACTGAGCAACCATGGTAACAAGAATACCCTGCTCTATCGGTCCCTGCTCCTCAAGATCTAACTCCGAGAAACTCTGAATCAAGTCCGTGACTGAAGTCCGGTGGCAAGCCAAAGTCCCTCTGGACTTCCTGCTGAGTGCATCTGCAACCACATTAGCTTTCCCCGGGTGGTAGCTAATGGTACAATCGTAATCCTTCAGGAACTCCATCCATCTCCTCTGTCGGAGATTAAGCTCCTTCTGTGTAAAAATGTATTTGAGACTCTTATGATCAGTGAGAATCTCAAATGTGATACCGTATAAATGATGACGCCAAAGCTTCAGAGATGATGGCTAACTCCAGATCATGAACCGGGTAGTTCTTCTCATGCTCCTTCAACTGACATGAAGCATAAGAGACTACTCTGCCGTGCTGCATCAGAATAGCGCCCAAACCCTGAAGAGAAGCGTTGGTGTAGAGTACAAATCCGTCCTCTCCAGCAGGTAAAACCAAAATTGGAGTTGACACTAATCTCCGCTTCAGCTCCTGAAAGCTGGTCTCGCAATCCTCTGTCCAAATAAACCTCACGCCTTTCCTGGTCAGGCGTCTCAATAGCATAGCAATCCAGGAGAAGCCCTCGACAAAGCGTCGGTAATAGCCAGCTAATCCCAGAAAACTGCGGATCTCCTGAACTAACTTCGGCTGCTCCCAGCTAGTGACAGCCTCGATCTTCTGAGGGTCTACTAAAATACCTCTGCTAGAAACCACGTGACCCAGAAAACCAACTGATGATAGCCAGAAAGCACACTTGCAGAACTTCGCATATAACTGATGTCGTCGAAGAGTCTCCAAGACTATCCGAAGATGCTGTGCATGATCCTCCTCGGAACGCGAGTAGACCAATATGTCATCAATGAAAACGATAACAAACTGATCCGGATACTCCAGAAAAATGCGGTTCATCAAGTCCATAAACACCGCTGGAGCATTGGTAAGCCAAATGGCATTACAAAACTCATAATGGCCGTATGCGTACGGAAAAGGCATCTTCGGATATCGAGAATCTCGACTCTCAGCGATGATATCCGGATCGCGAGATCAATCTTAGAATACACGGACCTCTGAGGTGATCAAACAAATCCTCGATCCGCGGTAATGGATATTTATTTCGATGGTAACTGCATTCACCTGCCTGTAGTCAATACACAATCTCATAGTACCATCCTTTTCTTGACAAACAGCTGGAGAACCCCATGGTGAAACACTAGGCGAATAAATCCCTGTCTAAAAGCTCCGGAGTTGAACCTTCACTCGTTCAACTCTTTCGGTGCCATACGATACGGAGCTTTCGATGTCGGCGCGGTTCCGGAATCGGCTCAATAGCGAACTCCGGCCTTACGGGAGGCAAACGGCAGCTCCTGGAAATACATGGGTACTCCGGACAGCGAGGCGTCGGAGAGTTGCGAACTACTCATCCTCGATCTTGATCAACGATAACGAGAAAACCATGACGGTAGTGAGGCTGACCTGCGCTGAATCGCGAAATAATCGAGATCTGGTTGTCTCGATGCGGTGAAACTCCACGAAGGTTGGTTCGGAGGCTGGAAGGTGACCACCCTCGTCTGGCAATCAACGGTAGCATGATAAATTGACAGCCAATCCATGCCAAGTATGATATCAAACTCGACCATCTCCAATACTAGAAGATCTACCGTAAGTATCATGTTGCCAAAGTCTAACGGGCAACCTCTGATCTCCTGGGTGACTTCTAAAGTATCACCGGATGGTAGCGAGACAGTCAATCGCTGAGGTCTGCAAGTGGATAATCTACCAATCTCCCGCATAAAGGTACGGGATATAAAAGAGTGCGAACTACCAGTATCAATCAAAATATCAGCGGAAAATGCATAAATGGAAATCATACCACGGAAAACGGATCCGTCGGCTCTCTGCGCATCCTCCCTGGTAATCGCATGAACTCGTCCAGTCTCTGGCAGAGGAGGAGGAGGCCTTAGCTTCGCACAGCTTTGGACTATGTGCGGATAAGGCGAGAGGATGGGGCGTCTTTGCGGTGGCTGGGGGAGTCTGCCCTTGAGTCGGATAATAAGGTCTGAAACAAAACTGGGGTGCTACTGAAGCACTGGAGTACTCCTGTCCAAGCATGCCAAATCCTGCTGCTGAGGAGCTGCTCCCTGCCGACGCTGTGAGGGTGTGAATCTCCGCCTCCTCGTCGAGACAGTGACTAGACTGTCCCTCTGCTCGATCCTCCGGAGCCGTGTCTGAGCCTTGGTGACAATCTCGGCTCGGTGCCCGAGCGGTTGCAATAAAAAGCAATGGCATTCAATCTTGGTGAAGTGATGTGGTCTGGAACCACATCGGCACTTGTATATCGTTGGTGGACTATTTCCGATCCGGAGGAGACGAAGCGTCCGAGGAAGACTATCGACCGAGGCCTACGAAACCCGAAGAACTCGACACGATCGTGCGACTACTCGATCTTGTCACATCGCTGTGTTTCTTGGACACCACGATGTCGGACCGTATGCTTTCTTTTCTGTCGGATATCTTTGTCTGAGCTAACTCTATCATCAAAGCTCGATTCAATGCATCGAGTAAGATGTAATCCCTAATCCGCAAGTTGTACATGCGATAACCATCAATCCACATATAAAGCGCATCATGCGAGTTACGTCCTCCATGACTAACTCTGGACAAAACGAGCCAGGAGGAATTGATATTATACTCGGTCCGGCGATTATTACGCCTCGGACTCATAAAATCTGTCGGCGAGCCATCCGATAGGACAGTGGAAAGAGACGCTCTCACTTATCTACACGTGGGCCATTACGTTCTACAATAGAACGCTGAGTAACCCACTAGGCATTAGCTTCATCCCGTAAATGGTAAGCAGCCAGCTCTGCTTTCTCCCACTCGGAGCAAGCCATATAGAATAAAGTCTGCTCCATAGTCTCTATCCATGACAGAGCCATACTCGGATCGAGATCTCCGCGGAAAAGAGTGAAACGAGTCTTCATCGACTCAGCCAGTGCTGGAATCCTAGCTCGTGCAGCGACAATATCAGTGAGCTGTGTCGGGACGACTGCAGGAACTGGCGGAAACACTGGAGCTGATACTACAGGTGGTACCGCGGAATAGACCGGAGGAGGAACTCCCGGTGCTGCTGTATATACCGGAGCATAAGCCGTCGGTGGTACTGCCTGGGGAACAAAAGTGGTGGCAGCTGGAGGTATGGTAGGTAATGGTACCGGATATGGTGCAGCTGCTGCTACTGTAGGCACTGGAGCACATGTGCCACTAGTGTCGGGTACACTGTAGGTCCAGGTGGCGGTGGTGCCGAGTACGTCGTAGGCTGCTCTGGAGCAAATGTCGGGTACACCAATGGTACACCTGATGGTACCGTAAATACGGTAGGAGTGGATACCGTCGGTGTGGCCAAAGTAGGTATCTCTACAGGAGCTATCGGGATTTGAGAGCCCGATGCTCCCGCTGCATCCCGACTGACAGGCTCACTAACAGTGGGCATCTCTGGCATATCCAGAGATCCCGTGGTCCTCGCACGTGGTCGTCCAGCACCACGTCTCGCAGCAATACGAGTAGATCGTCTCATATCTGTTAAGTTAAATTACAGATATCAATACCAATATAACAAACATAAAATAACAACATACCTATTTGCCGTCTGGAGATGTTCCGTCGCTATCCAGTCCCCAATTTGACCTCAAAATTCCGAACATACATATCGCCGGAAATCCAAATAAATCCGAAACGGAAATCCGAAATATAACCATATCGAAAATCCGATAATGCCCAGTTTGACTCGCAAACCTGGCTAACTCAAATATCCAGAATACCAACAACAGGTATCCGATAAATCTCCAGAAAACCAAAAGCAGGTATCATAACCCGCTCTGATACCAAATAAATTGGTATCAGATAAATCTCGAAAATCCAAAATACAAAAATCCAACAAGTATCGCCAAACTTGGCGCTCTGATACCAAGTAAATAAATTGGTATCAGGTTATCCCAAACATCAAAAATACGAAAACAAAAGATCGTATACCTGTGCTCTGATACCACTAAATTGTCACGCCCCAAAGGAGTCCCCGTCTGAAGAAATTTCGGCAGCATCTCCCCTGTATGGCGGACAATCTGAAACTTTCTACATATCTCCATACCTCAGCCACATGCGGCTGGAATAATAATAATAAATATAACACAACCACACAAACATCCACGCAGTTATATATAATCAAACAAAGCAGTAATACTCTGACTCGAAAACCACCCTACTCAACTACACTCGTAAAGCTCAAAACCGATGAACTCACCTCTTCTGCCGTCTAGGCAGGCATGTAGTAGAATAAAATCCAAATCCAAATCCATCGACATAATAAAATCTGTACCATGTCCATAAGTAGAATAATCCAAAAACAAGACAAGTTTAAAACATAGTCCATGAAAGAAAAACCAAAAGACTAATCATATCCTCGAGGTCTGCAGGGACCAGCAACTGGAACTCTCTCCTGACAGCATCAACCTGAAAATATCAACAATGGAGGCGGGGTGAGTCCAACACTCAGCAGGTACAATTGATATGCAAAGTAAAGAAATAACACCTAGCACTAATCATGCGTACAGTCTCCTGATAAAGATAAAGGTAAATGCAAACCGAAGAAGACAGGAGAGAATCTGTTCTAACCAGGACCCGGTATAAGGACAAACAGTCCGAAAGGTATAGAAGACCTGTATGCATGTCAAACATAGGTATCCAAACAATATGCAGCATATAAATGTAGCAAACACAATCACAAACAATAAATGCATCATGCATATGATGCCAATGTCATGGTCACCCCTGACACCAGTCAGCCAACTCACAACAAAAGTGGGACCAAGTGGGTAGGGCTGTGACAACCGTGCACTCAGCAACACTACTCCTGATGAGTGATCGAGTGGACGGGATGCTGTCGGAGTACATACGTACTCCTACCCCAAATCATAAATGGGGGAGCGCAATGCTCTCATCTCCCGGTACACTATGACGGAGAGGAATCTCTAACGTGCTACACGCTGCGTCACACTACCCATGAGCGGATCAACGGAGCACCGGAAGAGTCAAACTGACGTGCTACCACGCTGTGTCACGCTACCCATGAGCGTCACAACGGAGCACCGAACAGTGATGAAAACTGGCAAAGTGCTCGACAATAATGGAGCAATCTATCGCACAGCATGCGATCATGCAAATGGTGCATGTCACTAAGCATGGTAATATACTAAACCAACCTCTGGACATATAACAATGGGCACCATAGTGAATAGATCAAATCAAGATATACTGATCAATAAGGTATCAAACCTAGGTCCTGAACATGTGAAACATAGTTATATCACTACCCATGAGCATGATAAATCAGGTACAAGATCAATAAGAGATGCAATCAAACAACCAATCAAACAGGTAACATGTATTGGGCAGTGATTAACCGAAACAAATATGAAACACAATTAATGCAACATATTATTTTCATTACTAAGCATATCAAAGACAATAAGTCAAAAGTACCCGCCTCCGACAAAAGAAAGGTCCAATTCCGACTCCGAGATACTCGTCTCGCGTCAAAATCCTGTGTCACCAATATACGTACATTTATTTAGCTAGAACTCAACGAATAGCTAAATAAAATCTCAACGACCAATCGGATAAGATCCTAATCAAACTATTTCATATTCATCATCATAATAATCCAATTCCAACCTAACTCAATGTATTTACCAAATCTAACAATCCTCTACATCATGCATCAACTCCCTATGTCGTACCTCAAATCACAGCCTTGTTCAAGGACAAGAAACTGCTGGAATTTGTTGAAATCAACGACTGCCAGATCCACGAAACCCCACACCTGCGGACCCGATCAGAAGGAAATCAAGCATGCAACCAAATGTTCCAAATACGAACCACTCACCTTGTTGGCTCAGCAGTACAGTACCAGGGCACAAAGAGGGCAGCAAGGCAAATGTTAGGGCACGGAAGCAAGCAGTCTCCAGTGATAGTCGGCACTGCTTAGTCTGTGGCCGGAGGCAAGAGGTGATGAGATGTGTCGGCGGCGGTGCTAGGGCACGGCGACGGCGGCCGACACTGAGAAACCGGTGCCGGCAGTGGCGATGTCGGCTAGGCAAAGAAACTTGGTCGGCTGCCGGTGCTCGGAAGAGGAGAAGGCGTCGCCTAGGGCACGCGGCTGGAGGCTAGGGCACCGGTGACGACTCGAATGTCGACGAGGAGAAGAATTTGGCCGGCACTGTGAGTTGCGGCCGGCGTGTACAGCTCGCTAGGGCAAGTGAGGAAAACAGGGTGTGCGCGCGAGGGAGACGAGGAGGAAGCAGGAAAGCAGGTGGCCGAGGGGTTTAAGACTTCGGCGAGGAAGAAACCGCCGGGCCGGCGGTTAGGGCAAGGAGAAAGGCTGAGAGGAAATCGGCGTCGGGGAAGGCTCGGGCTCGCGGGAGAGGAAAAAGAAACGGGGAAATAAAAATATAAGGAAAAAGAAAAATAAAAAGAAAAATTAAATCTTTTCCTCATTAAAACAGAGTAAGCCTAAACAGGCTTTTTCGGCCTCGTTTTTATCCCCTTGAACTCGTCCGTACGAGCTCCGAAAAAATCCCGAAAAATTTCTAAAAATTCCAGAAAATTCCCTTATTAATATTCGCCTATTTCCGGTATTTTACATTATCAATCCAAGGCAGATGAAAAAAGCACACTAAAAATCTCCTCTGGGCGGAGAATCCTCTTACAGTATTCAAAGCTCACAAAATAAATCTAAACTCAAACAAACTCAAGTACAAGTGTTGTTACTCTATAATTCTTGTTGTCGTTAGCTTCTGGGAACAGGTCTGCTTATATAACCCTACTCGGGGCACCTAGAATAGGATAAATTCTATCCTTGATTCAAATGTCACGTTGATTTGGATGAAATTCGGGTTCCAGGTGCCAGGAGTCCGGGTGCCCCGGACTAGTCCGGGCTCCCTGAGTCTAGATGACCCGGGCAGGAAAATCAGCCCTTTGCTGATTTTTCAATCCCGACCTCCTGCTTCGGTTTCTCTTGTTTAGGTGATTCCGGCCATCCGAAATAGGACTCACCCGAACCCAACTTCCGGTCTTCTCCTCGAGCAATCTTCCGCACTGGCTTCTCATCCCTCGAAATTGCCGCGTGATTCCTTCTCGTCCGCCAGCGTACTCTTCCATAGCTTTTCGTCCCTCGATCACACTGAGCCCATTGGCTCTCTCCCGTGTCGACCTTCTCGCTAGCTGTGTCTTTTACTTCTCGAGCAATCTTCCGCTCAGGCTTCTCGTTCCTCAGAAAACACCGCATGCTTCCTTCTCATCAGTCGGTGTACTCTTCCGCAGCACCTCATGCCCCAGACGCACCGAGCTCGTTGGATCTCTCCTGTGTCGTCCTTCTAGCTAGCTGTGTCTTTTGCTCGACTTCCTATGCTCCTAAGTTCCAGCACACTTAGACACAGGGTTAGACACAATAGGATCTAACCTAACTTATTTGATCATATCAAAACTACCTTGGGGTAACAACATTAACCTCTAGAGCCAGGTTGGCAATTATCTGGGTGATTTCTTCCAGGTGACTTGGATAAATCTGTACCTCTATTTTCTCTTCATAAATAAGTATAGGAGATGCCTCCCAGATGGAGTTGACCTCCATCTGTTGGGTCTTTGAAGCAGCGTTGGCCTTCATCTTAATGAGACCAACATAGCACTTGCATGCTACTAGTTGATTTCCTTTGACTTCCCTGACCTAATTATCCACGAAGAATGTTATTTTCTAGCAAAAGGTTGAGACAACTGCCCAAAATTTATTTAGGGTCGGTCGACCCAAAATGACATTATAGGCTGAGGGTGTGTCTACGACTATAAAAGTCATTTGGTGCGCCCTCATTAGGGGTTCCTCCCCTAAGGATATGACCAACTTTATTTGATCGAGCGGCGGGACTTTGTTGCCCGTGAAGCCATAGAGTGGCGTAATCATGGGCTAGAGCTCGCTCGGCTCTATCTGCAGCTACTCGAATGCCTGTTTGAGATGATTTTGACCGAGCTGCCTGTGTCAATAAAAGTGCGATAGATATTATAATTGACAATAACAGCCTTAATTATTAGATTGTCATCATGAGATACTTCAAACCCCTCTAAGTCCTTGGGCTCGAAACTTATTTTAGGTCTCGAGACCTGCTCCTGACTGTATCCGACCACATGGATCTCCAGTCAGATGCCATATGACTTCCTCGTCCAGTTGGAATTTTCATCGGTCGGGCCTCTAACTACCATCACTACAAAAAATCAGGAAAATAGTGACAAATTATTAGCGATTAAACATAATATCGTAGCTAAATAACGGTATTTGCGACTAAATATAGTATCGACGCAAATGTTTTCCTTTTTTTTTTAAAATATATGTTTGCGTCGAATCTAGCGGCGAATAAATTCGCCGCGAAAACGTTTGTGAAGAAAAGTGTTAGTTTTGCCGAAAATGATTTCTTTTTTTTTAAAAAAAAATATATTTTTACAACGAATATAGCAGCGAATTAATTCGCCGCTAAAATATTTGCGGCGAAATTGTTAATTTCGTGGCTAAGTATAGATGTTTGCGGCGAAAAGGGGTGGTTTCGTCGCTAACAGATTAGCAACGAATTTATCAATTTCGCCGCTAATATCCGTTATAATCCCTAATTCCCCCGACCCTTTCTTTCTCCCCCCGACCCTTTCTGCCCGCCGACCCTTTCTTTCTCCCATCAACCCTTTCTTTCTCCTGTCACACGCTGTGATTCCGGGATTCTTCCTCGCTCATTCCTGCGTCCTCCTTCCTCTGGCGAGACTCCCTCGACGCAGCACCGAACGGCCCGACTCTTCCTTCCTTCCGGCGAGGTGACTCTTCCCTCCTTCCTGCTCCTAGTATTGCTGTGGATTTGTGTTCTTCCGCTTGAACGTGCTTCACATCAGTTCTTTCCACCAAATAGGTTTGTAATGTAGTGTTTATTATACTCGTGCCTCTTTGCGTCAAAGCTTGCTCTTTTTCATTCAAACATGCACTGTTCTTCTTCTTGTTCCTTTAGTTTTTGATTTGATTCAAAAGTACATAGTAGACATGAAACATCTCAGTTCATCTGGTTTCGCAGAAGGAGTACATAGTATAGAGGATAATGTTAATTTCGCAGAAGGAGTGAGCATTAATTGAAACTCGAAACCTTTTGTATGTTGTGTTTTTAATTTTTATTCATCTTTATGTGCTTCTATCTAGTTTGGTTCTTTAGTCCTTGGTGATCTCTTGCCTACATTTTTGTTATCCCCGTCCACTCCTCATGTTTGTGTCAAATCTTAGCTTGGTAATTAAAATTAATCTTAGCTTTGTGTCAAATCTTGCCTACCTAGTTTAGAATTGTAATTTTTTTTTTGGTAATATAGTCATTTATAGTATAGATGATAATATCTAGTTTAGTTCTTTATAGTATAGATGATAATGATAATGATAGATGATAATATAGTCATTTTAGGCCACATGTGAAGAAAATTTCTTAGTCATCAAGCCTATCTTTAGATGATAATGATAATTTTTTATTTTAATGCTTAGATGATAATTTTAGGGTTCTTTTGATGCTATTAATTAATTTTAGGATTATTTTATTAAATTTTTTTATATTGTTAATCAGGTTATAAATATGGATAAAAGTTGGATAATGATTGAGAATCGGATTGAGCCTGAATATATAAATGGACTAAATCAGTTTTTAAAGGTGGCAGAGAATTATATGATAAGTTTGAATTTATCTAAGATTCGTTGTCCATGTCGAAGGTGTGGCAATTTGTTTAAATATGAGTTAGATTATGTTCGAGGGCATCTTTATAGGTGGGGATTTGATAAATTATACAAAGTTTGGAACTTTCACGGAGAAGCTACTACATCATCTATTAATATAAATATTGTCAATGAAGAGGGACATGATCAAGAAGATGATTTTGAAGATATGTTTACTGATTTAAGAAATGCAGAAAATATCAATACCAGTAGACCTCAATTAGATGATATTAATGCAGATTATATTAGAGGAAGTTATACCTCAATGTTTGAAGAAGCACAAAAAGAGTTGTATCACACTTGTACTAATTTTTCTGCATTCAGTTTTTTGGTCAAGTTAATGCATGTGAAGGTGTTAAATGGGTGGAGCAATAAATCTTTTGATATGCTACTTCAGTTATTGCAAGAGGCATTTCCAAAACCGAATGTGATTCCAAACTTTCATTATGAAGCAAAAAAAAATGTTAAAAGAGTTAGGATTGACATATGAGAAGATACATGCATGTAAGAATGATTGTATATTATTTTGGGGTGAGCACGAGAATAAAGATATATGTCCAGTGTGCAAGGAGCCCAGATACAAGTATGATAGGATGAATAAGAAAAAGAATGCTCAGAAAATTCTTCGATATTTTCCTTTGAAGCCCAGACTTAAGCGGTTGTTTATTGCCAAACATACAGCAAAAGATATGAGATGGCATAAAGAAAAACGGGTTGAAACAGATGATGTATTAAGGCATCCAGCAGATAGTGAATCATGGAAAGAATTTGACACATCACATGAAATATTTGCTAGTGATCCAAGAAATATTCGCTTAGGGTTGGCTACTGATAGTTTTAATTCATTTGGAAACATGTCAAATGCTTATAGTATGTGGCCTGTTATACTTGTAAATTATAATTTACCACCATGGAAAATGATGAAGTCATCATATTTGATAATGTCTCTTTTAATTCCTGGTCCTAAATCACCTGGGAAAGAGATAGATGTGTACTTGCGACCTTTGATCAACGAACTAAAGGAGCAATGGGATGATGGGGTGGAAACATATGATGCATCAACTGAACAAGTATTTCAATTACATGCTGCTGTGATGTGGACCATTCATGACTTTCCAACATATGGAACAGTATCTGGATGGAGCACAAAGGGTTATAAAGCATGTCCAGTATGTCTTGATGAAACTAAATCCCAAAGATTACGGAGTAAAATATTCTATACATGCCATCGTCAATTCTTGAATGTGCAACACCCATGGCGTAGAAATAAGAATTTCAATGGAAAGGTTGAACAAGAAGGACCACCACGAATACTTAATGGTTATGAGATTTTAGCACAGTTAAATGCATTACCCCAAGTGACATTCAGTAAGGATCCTACATTAAGTAAAAAGAGGCAGCGAACTTTGGATGAAACCAATTGGGTAAAAAAGTCTATATTTTTTGAGTTGAAGTATTGGCCACATTTAAAGTTGAGACACAATTTAGATGTGATGCACATAGAAAAAAAACATCTGCGACGCTTTGGTTGACACATTATTTAATATAGATGGAAAATCAAAGGATACATTTAAAGCAAGGTTAGATTTGCAGGATATGGGAATTAGAAGTGAATTGCATTTAAAGAAAGTTGGAGACAAATTTAGTAAACCATATGCAAGTTACACATTGACATTAGAAGAAAGACGTGAATTTTGTCAATTTTTAAAATCCGTGAAGTTTCCTGATGGATATGCTGCTAATATATCTAGAAATGTGAATGCAAATGATGGAAAGTTATATCGACTAAAATCACATGATTGTCATGTTTTGTTGCAAAGAATACTTCCAGTGGTCGTACGAAAATTCTTTCCAAAAGACATATGCCGCACGCTAATTGAGTTATGTGATTTTTTTCAAAAAGCTAACTGCAAGAACTTTACACTTAGCGGACTTATGTAAAATGGAGGAGGAAATAATCTTCATATTATGTAAGATGGAACAAATATTTCCTCCAGCATTTTTTGACATTATGGTTCATTTGGCAGTTAATTTACCTCGTGAAGCTATGTTAGCTGGACCTGTTTCTTCACGATGGATGTATCCTTTTGAACGATATTTGGGCAGACTAAAAAGGTATGTTCGTAATAAAGCAAGGCCTGAAGGATCTATTGCAGAAGGGTATATTGTAAATGAGGCATTGACTTTCAGTTCCTTATATATGAGTCAAATTGAGACAAGATTTAGTAGGCCAGAACAAAACCAATATGTTCAACCAGTAACATGCAACTTAAGTGTTTTCTCACAACAAACAAGAGTATTTGGCAATCCACATAATCTGAAATTGCCTTTGACTTTGTATAAGAAAGCACATTGGTATATTCTCAACAATTGTAAGGAAGTTGACCAATATAGGAAGTAAGTGTTTACATTATGTAATTTTATTGTTTATATTTCATTATACAATTGTAAAATAAGTATTTGTTTCTGCAGTGAACATCTACAACTTCTGTCACATAAAGTTCATTCAAATCAACTTCTCCAATACCATGAGCGAGATTTTCCACAATGGTTTAGGGATAGAATAATAAAGTTAAAGAATTTAACAAATTCAGAAATCACAAATGAGTTATATTATTTAGCAATGGGACCTGATGTTGAAGTTCAACTGTATGATACCTGTATTGTAAATGGTATTCGATACCATACAAGATCTCGTGATGCTCGCAGAACTACTCAGAATAGCGGGGTTAGCGTACCATCATCCGATGATGGTGACAATTTAGATTTTTTTGGAGTGTTGAAGGATGTTGTTTAGCTATTTTACTCTTTCAGATATAAAGTACAATTATTTTGGTGTGAATGGTTCCAATGTAATCAGAAAAAAAAATCAATAGTTGAAGAGTTTGGTCTGTTATCTATTGACACTTCTAAAACATGGTACGTTGATGACCCATTCATTTTGGCCAACAAAGCAAACCAAGTTTATTATTAAAATGATATAAAGCGTGGAGGTCATTGGAAGGTACTGCAAAAGGTTCAACACCGAGAAATATATGAAGTAACTGAAGTTGATGAAGTATCAGAAGAAATTGAATCCGGAAATAATTTCAATATTGAGACTAACCAAGATAATTCTTCTAATGAAGCAACTTTAGTAGTTGGTGAAGAATTAGAGATATCCCAACTTTGTAGATTAGATGTTGAGCATCAACATTTAAATATGCCAAATGCACAAGTGGAGCTAGCTAGGGATGCTCAAAGTTTTCTTAACGATGAGGATGAAGATACTGAAATTGATAGTGACATAGATGATCAATTATCTCTTTCAGATGATAGTGGTGAATAATTTTTATGAACATGGTAAATATGTTTTCCTTTATTTTTAATTCATTACTTGTAGATATCTATATATGTTGATACATATTTTTTGATCTATATATGATGAATATGTGACAGCCATGCCGCCTAAGAGGATTAAGCATTTACCAGTTTTGGAGACACCTGTAGATGATAGTTCTTCCAGTGGTTAGTTGTTTTGTATCTAATTTAGAAAAATTTTATTTAGATAATTCATCTATTGATTGTTACACTATTGCATTTACAGGCCGACCGCTACGTAGGGAGACACGTGGCACACATTCTGATCGACTGCGACGCCAGATCAGTGCTCGGGGTAGATTGCCCGTTACTTTCCGTCAGAGCGATGGGCATCCCATTGGCCCTAATGCAGCTTCATTTATGACCGAGTTAGGCCTTTCGGTAAAGAAGTTTGCACCATTACAAGCTAAGAGTTGGAAACACATCCCCGCTGAGAATAAAAGGATGATATACGATCGAATATCAGTAAGTATAAGTAATTCAACATAGTTATAACGACTCCTTTATTACTAACCATTTTTCAGGCTGCTTTTGATATAAGTTTTCAGGATGGTTCATCGTCGGTCATGAAGGAGACCGACCGATTGATGAGTGCACGATATAGAGACAATAGATCTAAAATGCATAACCATTATAAGAAGCTATCGCACCTTCCTCCTGCTGAGCATCGACAGCATATTCCTCTTGAGTTCTGTGAGACTCAAGATAATTGGGACTACATGTGTGCTTTGTTTGAATCTAAAGCATTTCAGGTAACTCATTTTATAACAAATGTCTTATTTAAGATAAAAATTTAATTATTTGTTCCATAACTATTATTTTGTTTATACAAAATTTTGTGTTGTAGAAACGATCTGCAATAAATGTCGAAAATCGAGGAAAACTCCCATATAACCATCGTGGAGATTCTAAATCATTCATCCAGTATAGTTATGACGGTGTAAGTGTTAATTTTATAGTTATCTTATATTGTTTGTTGATTAAAATATTAACACATTATTTTTTTTTAGACCGATCAATCACAAAGAAAAGATCGGATTACTGTCTTTAATGAAACTCATTATAGCTCGAAGAAAGGGTGGATTGGGGACACGACAAAAACTGCATATGTATGTTATGACCTTCTTTAGTGAATTTGTTCTTAACTTTGCATAATTATTTTTTACAATTTTTTAAACATGTTTGTTTTTTCTAGGATGATATGGTGAGACTACGTGATGAGTGTATTCTATCACAAAATCCTGAAGATGTCATCGATGTAGTCCAAATTGCAGATACAGTTTGTGATCAGGTCTGTGAGAATATTATTTAATAACCGCCGATACAATTTTCATTTTTTCAAAATATATATGACATGTTGTCTCGATATTTTTATATGAAATGTTGCCCATCTTCTTTCAATACTTCTTGCAAAACATGATTGTAACAAACCCACCCCCTTCTTTTAAGCTCCCACTGATGGTAGTGTTCTATTTTAGTATTTCATATAAAATAGTGATTAGCCTCAGTTTATTCACTCAAGTCACTTTGGCTTGCAGGAAAGCTTTTGAAGCTCTTTTGAATTCATGCTTTTCTTATATTGATTGTTTTTAGATTAGTAATGCTCAGCTACGAGCAAATGTGGTATTGTGTTAGCTTCATGTTGCACAATAGATCTCTTTCTTTAATCAGCATCAGTTTTTACTTTTTTTTTCAAGCATTTACTATTCTTGTTTTACTTGAGAATTCTCCAACTAACTCCGTTGGTGTACATTACAATCTCTCGATTTTTCTATGGCCTGTAAAACTTAAAACATAGATTGTTCTGCTTTTAGGATATTAATCGTTTGAAGTGACAGATATGTAGTATATCTTTGCTAGAGGAAAATACTGGAAGTAAAATAGTTAGGAAGTATTTATGATCTTCAGAGTAGTATCTTCATCCGGTTGCTTAGGAGGTTTCTTGATTGAAACCTTTGCATCGGTGCTTGCAAGCTTTGATAAAGTGGGTGTTGTCTGGGTTGAGGGGTTGGCGTTCTTGTTGGCTTTCAAGGCTGGCTTAACTTGAGACTGAGCAGAAGGCCTTGTCTCCCATGCCTGTGCTGCAATCCACTTGTCCACCCAACTCCATCCCAATTACCTTTTGCTAGCTCATACACAAATGGACCTTGGTTGATCCCTGAGCTTGCCCTCCACTGCATCAGGTGGAAGACAATTCCAAGCGGTCAAATTTGTAGTTCCTTTATTTTGAGAACTCAAGATAAGACTTTTAACAACAGTGACAATTTGTAGTTCCTTTATTTTGATCTAACAAAGCTAAGTTACAAAACAGAGATTAGAAATAATGAACAATGTTAAATTTGATTCATGTTTATCAATGCAGATTACCTCCAAATCCTGAAGCTTTGCCTCGAGCTTCAACTGGTTCTCATGTCTCATTTAAATTCATTTTACTCCCACTTATTTTTTAGTATATCATATCATATGTTTTATTATCATCATATCATATCATATGTTTTATTATCTTCAAAATTTTCTATTAGGTCCTCGGTACTCGGTCTGGACACATCAGAGGACTTGGAAGTGGGCCGAAGCCAGTTAGGTCCACTTCTCAGATGCCACATCCTCATCCAGATCAACTAATGTTGTATTGCGTGAAAGACTTCAATCGACCCAAGATGAGTTAGCGAACACCAAAATTCAGCTAGCAAACACCCAAGATGAGTTAGCATCAATTAAATCAAGACAAGATTTGTTTGAACAAATACTTAACCGATTGGCACCTAGAGCATTAGATTCTCTGATTCATGATTCATCTTCAGCTCCACCTCCTCCTCCTACATCTTAGGCTTTGATGTTGTGAACTTTTGGATAGAAACATGACGTTCTGGACTTGTTTTGAACTAGTTTGGATTTTTGGTTGTCAACTTGGTTGAATTGTTGGTTGTGAATATGTTTTGAACTTGGTTTGTGAATGTATACAATTTTATATTTGTGTTGAAGTATAAGTTAATTGTTAGAGTATTTGTGAATTTGTTGTTATAGTTGTGATGGTTTGTATTTTTATAAACTTGTACACAGAAAATATAAGAAATTGTTTTTTGGTAAAACTAGTGGTTAGCGACAAAATTAAACAAATTTCGTCGCTAAGCACTAGTATTAGCGACGAAAGTTGTAAAACTTCGTCGCTAACCTGTCTGCAACTAGCCCATCAGACCTGTTGCGGCGAACTTCGATTTATTAGCAACGTAATAAATCGACTAATTCGTAGCAAAGCAAGTAATATGTTAGCGACGAAAGTAAGAAACTCGTCGTTAACTTAAATTATAGCAACGATACTATTTAATTCGTCGTTAAATATTTTACGCCGAAGTAATTTTATTTAGCGACGAATTCTACAACGTCGCTAAAATATTAGAGACGAAATAATTAATTTTGTCGTTAATATAAGTTTACGACAAGCTTATTACGACGATTTTAGCGACGAAATATTATCGTCTCAAATATTTTTTAACGACGAAAAAATAGTATTAGCGACGATAAATATCGTCGTAAAATATCTATTTTCTTGTAGTGCATGCTAATATCTCCCCGAGCGGCGTTATTACGATTTTCTTCTTGTCACGTCAGGGGTTGCTCCTGTTGAACTGGGGGGGTTGGGCTCGGTCTCCCTGCCACTGAGGCATTCTTTGGTGTTGATCGGCTCCTCGATATTCTCTCCTGGGCAAACCATTCGGTTGCTGATACTGTCGGCGGTTGGGAGATGGTGAATGCCAGAGGCATCCTTGTTTAGTAGCCTAGCGATTTCCCAAATTATAATGATAACAATTCTAGGTGTCATGGGTCGTTGAGCGGTAATATGTACAAAATCTAGGTGGAGCCCATCTAAAGGACTTGGAGCATTCCACCCACTCGGCCTCCACATGTTACACAACTTGAGGTCAAGACTCTGGGTGATGTGGGAGAGAACCTGCTTGGGGCGCCTTATGAGGGAGAGGAGGAGGCGACACTCGATGCTCGGGAGCTGAGGTCAAGGCAGGTGCAGTGACCTCCTTCTTCTAGGTGGACTGTTCTTCTTCTACATTAATATACTCGGTCGCTCAGCCGAGTAGATGGTCGAAGTCTCTGGGGGGCTTTGTAATCAAAGGTAAAAAAATCACCGTCGGCAAGCCCCTAAGAAAAGGCGCTCATCAAAATTTCTAGGATAGCCGAAGAGACATCCATGGCTACCTAATTGAACTTCTTAATGTAGGCTCTGAGCGTCTCTTTAGGCCCCTACTTGAGCGAAAAGAGGCTCAAGGTGGTTTTCTAGTACTGACAGCTTCTAGAGAAGTGATAAAGGAAAGTCTTGCGGAAATGCTTAAAACAACCAATGGATTCAGTCGGCAACTGCCTAAACCACCTCTATGCTGAGTGAGAGAGTGTAGTGAGGAACACTCAGCATTTCACGTCATTCGTATATTGATGAAGGAGGGCGGCGTTCTCGAACTTGAGGGGGTGATCCTCTAAGTTAGTTGACCCTGCGTATTCCCCGATCGTTAGGGGATGATAGTGCTTTGGCAGTCTGTCCTCCAGTATCTCTTGGGAAAACGGCATACTAACCCATTCAAGAGAGCCACTAGCCATAGGGGCTTTTCCCTTACGTAAATCCCACGCGGGCGTATCTCCAGAAGATGATGCTTGGGGTCGTTCGTCTCGACCCATATGTTCAGGTAGCATATAAAATAGCGCCAGGTGATATGCGGGTGACTGTGGCACGGGCGGTAAGTTGACTAGTGGAATATAGGGTGGCACCAGGCTAGTCATCGAAGGAATTGGCTAGCACTCCATTGGACCTCCCACCCGGGCCCCTCATTCAGTGTGTGGGCCTATTGTTAATGTAGCAGGATCGTGCGATAAAGTACCGCTGGTTGCTTCTTTATGTTGTTGCCGCAACAACTTTTGCACTACACCGTTAATTAACATTTCTAATTCCTCTTGTGTCAAGGTAACCGTGATGAGTCATCCAGCTTCTTCCATCTCTCTGCCTCAAATTCAAAAAGTTCCCCAGATGGTGCCAAATTTGATCCTGTCTGAAATCGAGGGAGATGGCACGCTGGGCAGGTGGATGTGTTGTTGACTGATGTGCGTAAATATTATGATCATTTATGCATGTTTTAACGCACATTCACTTGCTTTATACGTACATATTCTTTTATGATCGCCTCTTTTATCATGTACTCATCATATATACTCTTTTGTTCGGATATCTGCTATTTGTTTGATTTTGTGTTGACAGGGACAACTTTCGGAGCAAAAATAGCGATTGTTGACGCACCGGAATGAGCCAGAGAACACGGTCGTGTAGCGTTTCTTAAAGGAGTCGGTCGTGTGACCCTACACGGCCGTGTGAAGCTGACAGAGAGACAAAAGCCATAGGTCGTGCAACCTTGCACGGCCGTGTGACCTATGCAGAAAGGAGAAAGGCATGGGTCGTGCCAATTGACACGTCCGTGCAAGAAGAATAGTGGAGGAAGAGACATAGGTCGTGCCAATTGGCATGACCGTGCGATCAAAGCCGAGAAGAAGAAAGAACAGGTCATGCCAATCGGCACGGCCGTGCAACTTTGCCCAAGGGGAGAAAAGAGGAGGCCATGCCAATCGGCACGGCCGTGAAGAACACCACCTAACTCGACCGTGTCTATAAGACACGGTCGTGCCCCTACCCGTGTGCGCTGCCCAGCTCTCCAAAAAGCCCTATTTCCACCTCCTTCTCTCCCAAAATCTCTCTCCTCCACACTATATCTCACCAAACCCTAATCCCCACCTCTAGAGCTTATCTTTACTTAGATCTACACCTATATCTAACACTTCTTCAAGCCAAAAATTCAAAAAGAGAGAAGCAACTCCCCTATTTTCCTTCTTTCTCCCCCTCTCCCATCCTCAAGATCCATCTCCACAAGAAATTCCTCAAAGCCTTGCACATCATGTCGCAAATCTTGAAGAGACTTCGTCGAGGAAGCGGTGGATCTGGTGAAGGAGATGTGCCCCGAGGCGACAAGGGCAAAGGGAAGGCTTCTTCTTCGAAAGGCAAAGGAAAAAGGGTGGCACGCGACGAAGGTAACGAAAATGAGTTTAATATTATTTTTAGAAATCATGAACACAAAGCTAGATATGATATCCTTGTCGCTAGGAAAATTACATGTACTAAATATATGGATCCTATTACTATGGATATGCTTGGAATTAGAGATGATGTAGATTGGATGATTAGTTCTTTAGACTGGAATGATATCATGTACGCCCATTCACCAACTTACCCCCGCCTAGTCCTTGAATTTTTGAGCTCGCTTGATGTTAAATTTTCATCTGAGGATAACTACGTAGGGGGTCATAACTTTTAGGATGATGAATAAAGAAGTTCGGTGGACTTTTAGTGATTTTAATAATTGTTTTGGTTTACCCATTGGTGGTGCCCGTGGATTTGATGATGAGATTAGATGGAATGAATTTTGGATGTCAATAACCGGATCAAAAGACCCTTATGAACCTTCTAGAGCTAAGGCATCCTGCATGCAAAACCCGACATTTAGATACCTTCACCAAGTGATGAGCAAAATGATCTTTGGTCGAGGAGAGAGATATGGGGCGGTTAGAAAGGTAGAGCTCTATTCTCTTTGGGCAATGTTGAATAAAGTGGATTTTGATTCCGGATTTCATTTTTTACAGAATTTATTGAGAGCAGCTAAACCATCTTCGGGGATGATAGTGTTTGGTGGATTGATCATCCAAATAACATTCAATCTGGGTTGTGAGCTTGATGTATTAGAGGTCATTCATGGCAATGACAAGATCGACATCAATTCTTGTCTTGCAATGAAGATGATTTGTCGGGATGAGAATGTGTTTGCCTTCCCTAGGAACACTGGTTTTCCATTACCCCTTCTTTACCCCGAGCGCACTTCAGTTCACAACCCCGCGAACTGGATGATTACTGATTTACACCCCGGAACTGTTCCCTCCATCATAGAAGAAATCGAGTACCACCAAAATCCCTGGTCATCAGGATTCCCGTAGCCTTCCGGATTTCCGGAACCTCATAGCCACTCTTTTGCCTATGACACGGGACCCTCTAGATTTGATTTTTATGACTTCCGTGCCTCTTTAGACTCCCTTCATGAGAAGCAAAATATCCAACAACAATTGTTGGAGAGTCACTTCAAGTTATCTAACGACCAGTTTAGGGAGGTACATGATCATTTTTAGTTTACTAGGGACTTTCATAGTCAGGTGACAGGGTTTGTTCAGGACTATGACATTGATTAGGAAAGAATGAGAAATTTTATGGATGATATGGATATCACTAGACAATAAGTAGATGCCCTTTATCAATATCATCAACACCTTGGCCATCTTCCTGGTATGCCTAGATTTCCCCCTGGCACACATCGAAGACCCCCTTATCCCCCACCTCCGTCACCGTATTGATTTCATCGGGACAATGAAAAATTTAAGTCTGGGGGGGGGGGTGTTGTGTCTACACAACCTGAGTCGAGTCGAGTTTTCTTTTCTTTCTGCATATTTTATTTTTTTGTTTTGCATATTAGTTTGCTTGTTTATTCGTTTCATATTTCTATTTGCATATCATTCGCACTTTGCTTTGTTTATTCGTTTCATGTTTCTAATTTTGCGGCATATTTGAGAACATCAAACCTTCTACTTTTTTCTGCTACTTGTCCGATAGTAAAATGACTAGCATTTTCTTATTTCATGTGTTGTCAAGATAATGTTAGTATGTTTGGTGTATCTCCTTTCTCTATCTTTAGTAGCATGAAATAAGCTAAATATTGTATGGAGTTTGGTATAAGTTTGGTATAAATTAAATATTTGGTATAAGTACTTAAGCTTGAATAGTAGAAATATTTTTGAAATAGTTATGATTCAACCAAATTGTTTAGTACTTTTATTCCCATGGTGATTACTTACTTACATTTTGGTTACTAGATGACCTCGGATCATGGAAGCTCATTTGGAAAAATCTAAATCCCAACTAGTGCTACACTATAGCACCAAAAAAAATGATGAATAAGGGATAAAAAATAGTTGTCGTGAGTGGAAACTAACAATTCACCCTTTTGAGACCGAGTTAGGTTACTGGGGAAATGAATATTATGTTTCTCTTGATTCCGAGTAGTATCCTTTGAGACCTTGTGTAATTTAAGGAAAATGAACCAAGTGTGTGGCAGGTAAGTGCCTATCACTGGGAACATTAAAACTCAATTGTATGACGACTTAACTAGGACAGAAAATTGAAACTTGAAGAGTTTGAGTTACTTATTGCACCGAGCACAAAGAACTTTTGATTAGGTCATACTTAGGTTACTCCACAATCGTGCTTATCAATGAAACTAGTTGATAGAGTTAGGCGAATGCACTAGGGATTATGAAACACTGCTAGACGCTCATGAACATAGCTTGCAGCATTTTGCTTGAGGACAATCAAAAGTTCAAGTCTGGGGGTGTGATGTGCGTAAATATTATGATCGTTTATGCATGTTTTAACGCACATTCACTTGCTTTATACATACATATTCTTGTATGATCGCCTCTTTAATTTTATCATGTACTCATCATATATACTCTTTTGTTTTGATATCTGCTCTTTGTTTGGTTTTGTGTTGACAGGGACAACTTTCAGAGCAAAAATAGTGATTGTTGACGCACCGGAACGAGCCAGAGAACACGACCGTACAACCTTGCACGGTCGTGTGGCCAAACAGGAGAGGAGCAGTGCACGGTTGTGCAACTCCTGCACGGCCGTGCGGCCAACCCAGAGGCAGATTAGAGCATGGTCGTGCAAACCTACACGACCATGCCCCCCCCCCCGACCGAAGGCAAGCAAGGCATGGTCGTGCAACCTTGCACGACCGTGGCCCCAGGAGCCGAGCCCAAAGTTCACATGGCCGTGCCAATGCGGCCAGAGACAAGAAAGGGCACGACCGTGCCGCCGTAGCCGCACCCTAGCCTATAAAAGGGTTTTAACCCTTTTCCTCAAAGGGGGGAGAGCCGGGAAGCGAGCCGTCAGAGAGGGAATCGACTTGGTGACGTTCCACGGCGTCCAGGACCTCTGTCCAGCCATCCTTCATCACCACATCAACCCCAGAAGCAAAGGATTGGATCCGAAGATCACTCGTCGTCGTTGGATAAGCGTCTTTTCTCCTTCTCTCTTCTTGTTCGAGAATTGTATGCTTAACATTATGTCTTCGGGTTTTTCTCCAGCGTCTATGGAGTAGATTCCTTGTTATAGGATGAAGGAGTAGTTGTGGATTGGTTTGATGTAAGACTCATACTTATACCTCTATTTCATTGAATGATTTCGCTTGCTTTGTTTCGACTACTCGATCTCTATATCGTGTTAATTGATTGTGTAGGAATTGTCTATCTCGTAGAGAGAATATCTTAGATCATACACCCGAGGGGCCCTAGTGATAGGGATAACCCGTTCACGGACATTTAGGGTACTTCCTTGAATGGAGAGGCAACTCCTTCACAAGTAAGTAAGAGACCAAACTAAGTTCCTTATTTCTATCCTTAGTTACACCAATTAGAGTAGTGTTCTTGTGATCTACCAAGGCACCCTAGTGATAGGGGTTAACCGTAACAGGATTTCATAGGGATCTTCTTTATTTGGTACCTAAGAATAGATACTTCAGCTTCCGGCGAATGCATGTTGATGGACAATGAGTAAAGGATAGAATGTGATACATCAATACCACCACAATGAAATCGAACTTCTAGGACTCTTCATAAACCAAGTATATTACCTCTTCCTTACTAGTTCTCGTTTCCGTTTCCAAATCTTTTCTCTTTAATTAGATAACATACAACCATTGTTAGTTTAGCTAATCCTAAGAGAATCATCGCTAGTGCTTATAACCAATCTTCGTGGGATCGATAATCTTTATTACTGATAATGAATCTGTGCACTTGCGGAATCGTAACATTGACTGGAAAAAGACTTTTAGCTGGCAAGGAGGGTGAGAAAAGCCTAAGAACTGCGGAAAAAAGGGACTCCTACTTCTTTTCTACACACAACAAAGAGAGAAGACAAACATCAGTGCCCAAAAAATAGAGGAAAGGTCTCTGGCGAAGGCCCTCTAACGCTTAAGTCTGTATCTCAACCGAACAGAAAAATGGAGAGATTAATAGTGAAAGTTCGCGGGTATATGAGACTATTGTAAAAGCGTACCTTTCCAATATATCACCTCTATAATCTCCGCAATCATAAGATGATAGAGAATGTCGGGTATCAGAAACTATTGAGTAAGGAAATATGTATAGTTAGGGAGGTATATAATCACCGTTCGAGGATAATTAATTGTATTCTCCAATAATTATGATACGTGACAAATTACAGAAACTGCGAAGCATCGAACCACCGGCTGATAAATAAATGAAATGGAGGACAAATAATTGAACGGGAAAATAATAATGGATAGAAACAAAATAAACGTGCAACTTCAAAAACAATTAGGATATATTTGATAATGGGTAATATAATCAAATATAATATAATTAAACGCGGCAACTTCAAAAACAATTGAAATGGAAGGACCATTTACTGATAAATAATTAACATGGGAAAAACGTGAGATCACTTACTGATAAAGAATTGAAAAAGGAAACAACTTCTACCAATAATGTAGACCAAAGACCGCCGACAATTAACAAGATAAGACTTATAAAATCCCATATTGATATAAAAAAAGTATAAAATCCCATATTAATTAATCTTATGCTCTAATAATTATGATACGTGACAAATTACAGAAACTGCCCACCGGTTGATAAATAAATGAAGTGGAGGACGAATAATTGAACTGGAAAATAATAATGGAAAGAAACAAAATAAACGTCAATGTTGTGAATAATAAAAATAATTAATTAAACTAGATAAGTCTGGAATGGCCGATCCGATTTTACAGGAGTTTTTTTTAGAAAATGATTTGTATGAAATCCGTCCACATGGGATGACATGTCGGCATATTTAGCCTATAAATATTGCTTCAGCTTCTTGCAATTTGGTATCGAGAAAAAGAGGGGTACAAAGTTTAGAAGGAGATAGTGAGAGTATTTAATTTGCTTCTATACATCATAATTAATGGCCTCCTCTTCAGTTATTGTTTTCCTGAAAGATGAGAAGCTCCGGCAGCTCGCCGAGCTAATTCGCAACCACGAAGTTTACAACTTATACCACATAACTTTCCAAAACTTAGGGGACCAACTCGAATACCTCAGGATGAGCAACAATAACATGACAACCGTTCACACACTCCTGGACAACTGCAATGCGATAGTGATCAGGTACAAGGACGACGCTGTTCGCCGGCCCATCGCCGAACAGATTCTTGCCTATACAGAGCACTGCCTCAACAACGCACTTCAGCTCATTAGGAACTACACACTGCGAAGGAGCTATCTCGACAAAATGACGGATCACCAACTGCAACTCTTCCAAGCGCTGGAGGAGTTGGACACTTCGAGTGGAGATGCTGTGGTTGATTTCACCGAATCCATTCAGGAACACGACCGATTGGTCATGAGCTACATGAGGTTGAATCTCAACCCTCATGCTTCAGCAGAATTCTCAAGATATCTCAGGAACGTCGGCATTGGCTTTGACGAACTAGTTCGAAGGTGAGGTTAATTAATTAGACATATATATATCTTTAATTCAATTTAATTTGTATTGTATGTATGCAGTTACCAAACTAGGCTTGGGTATACGGGACGGTTTGAGGACTTGGAAATAGAGCAAAAGCTAGAGGTATATGCCGCAATAATTGAGGCATCGGGACGGCTAAGTGTGTTATTGGGCGAGCAGGGGAAGGGAGACGACACAGTGAAGGCTTCGTCAATAACATATCAAAGGAAGAGACCGAATTATGGTTCGGCAGCCATGTTCCTGATAGATGTGGGACAGATAATCTGGGACGTGTATTCGTCGGACCACCCAATCACGACGGCTACGAGAGAGGCCTTAGTTCTGGCAGCAGAAACAGGTGGAGCAGCTTTGGGAAAGCTTGTGGGAGTTGCTATAGCGACTCAGTTAACTGGTCAAGCAGCTACTACGTTGTTCGTCACGGCCGTCGGACTAATCGGAGGATTTGTGGGAGGTTTTATTCTTGGAGCCGTTGCTGGCTTCTTGTTCGATCGGATTTTCAGCTCCGGTGGGGCAGCCGTCCTTCCGACTGATGGCTTTATTCTCTATGTTGCTGCCATGCCTAATGGCCACCACTTGGCCAAACAAATTGCCCATATTTAAGTTAATAATCAATACCACCAGACGAGTTAAGTAAATAAATAAATCTGTTTTTATATAAATGATACGCTGGTGGTGAAATAAAAATAAATATTCAGTGAGAGGAATAAAAATTCCCATGTATCTTGAGTTGAGTCATGAGTGTGTAATCCAAAGGCTCTACTGCCTGAGCTTTTGGGAAAATATTGTAATATTGCATTTCAAATATATATTAGTTTTCATCTCTAAAAGTATACAATTTCTCTCTCAACTCTATAGTTTTAATTAGCACCCAATTACCTATTATGATGTTTCATACGGTGCATGGTGAGGGCCTCCCGAGAGAATGGGGATTGATAGTTAAGGTGATGTGGCTGGTTAATAATTAATGTGACGTGATTGTTAAAATTAAAGCAATTGGCCCAAAGTCGATACCAATCACACCATCAATATTTCATTGGCAGTTTCTCTCAACTAGATCATCACCCCTAGGAAAGAAATCCACAAAGTGCATGGAGTTATAATCAAATCTCAACCGGGCCACCACTCCTCGAGAAAAATGCTCACAGTTGGAGCATTCAACACTACACTATAATGATCAAATCTGAATTTTGATGAATGACAAATAGATTAAAGTTAGACTTGTTGTTGATCTAATCTTATTACCAAGTGTATACAAGATTGACTAACTTGATAGGTCAAGAGGACCCGACACCAGGCAAGGAGTCCAGTCAGTATATGTGATTCTCGATTGGCGAAATCTAGATGTGAAATTCTGGTAGGACGAAGTCCGAATGTGCGATTCCGATAGGAGATTGGGATGTTCGATTCTTGGTTGGCGAAGTCAAGATGTGCAATTCCGACAGGAAGATCTGGTGAGTCAAATTGGATGTTGAGAAGGTAACTCAACACTTGGTAAGTGAAAGTAGAGTAACTAAGTGAGGACGCGCCCCGATTGAGGGAACAATAGGTGTCGGTTCAATTTAGAAACCTAAATTGAGACCTTGACTAGATCCTGGTCTAGAAGACATGGTCTAAGTTATAAATTAATCCTATCATTATTGTGCTAAGCTTATTTTGTAGGTTTTTATTTGCTGTGTTGGACAAACACGTTTTGCAGGGCAAAAGGAGCAAAAATTACCTCGGGTGAATAAGACTCAAAGCACCTTCCATTCGACGGAAGGCGCCTTTAGTACTGTTTATGAAAGGCACCTTTTGTGCTATGGAAGGCGCCTTCTATCGGATAAAATCTGACTTCATCGACGATAAGGATCAACACTTTTTGGGATAAACTTTTATCTGCGGAAGGCGCCTTCAACCCTATGGAAGGCACCCTCCACACCTTATAAAAGTGTTGATCGACCAAGCATTCAAGATCTTCTAATACAAGCTTCTATGCGTCTGATTGACATTCCGATTGCTCCAACTTCTTGATGTTGCCCTGCTATGACTCTGCTACGCCCGACAAACGCTGAGCAGCTGTCCAACACCGAGCACGATTCAGTCATCTTTGAAAGTGTTGGGTAACGAGTTTTAGTATTGTACTTAATTATTGCAAAAGGAAAAGTGTAGCGTGTTACGCATTGTCATATTTCTTTTTATACTTGATCTCCTCTTTCGATGGTTCCAAAAGAGGTTATTAGTGGTAGGGCTGTAAATGAACCAAGCGTTCGTGAACAAGTTTGGTGTTCAGCTTAGTAAAAGCTTGTTTATGTTCGTTCAATATACATAAGATTAATTAAACAAACAAACTTGAACAGCTCGTTAAACTAAATAAACAAGCTTGAACACATATGTGTTCAATTCGTTAACGTTCGTGAACAATGTTCATGAACAATGTTCACGAATCATATTCATTAATAAAACTCTTTCCAACATGCTAAATAAATAATAAAATAAATAAATAAATAAATAAATTTAAATTATCAAGCTCAATAATCAATCAAACAACTAAAAGTTTCAAATAATTAAATAAGCTTGAATTGAGAGTTTGATAACATCTAAACGAACCAAGCTCAAACCAAGCTCAAGCCAAGCTCGAACCAAGCTCAAGCAAAGCTTAAATTGAGAGATTGATAACATCTAAACGAACCAAACTCAAGTCAAGCTTTAAACAAGTTCAAGCCCATAAAAAATAAACAAAGCCAAGCTTGAACACTCATTTCAAAAGCTTGATTCATTTTAAGCTCGGCTTGGTTACCTTATCAAACAAGCTTGAACACCCCAAAGCTCGGCTCGGGTCGGCTCGTTTACAGCCCTAATTAGTGGATTATCCCTCGATAGGTCCGCGGGACCTAGGTGTCATGCCCCGAGGGAGACCCTGTCAGAAGAAATTTCGTCAGCATCTCCCCTATACAGGTGACAATCTGAAACTTTACTACATCATCTAGATACCTCGGCTAACACGACCGGAACATAACAATAAAAATAAGCAATCACCACGCAGTTTAATAGTAAAACTAACTAATGCAACAATAAAGAAAAATCATCTCAAAAATCCTACTCAACTACACTCATAAAGCTCAAATCCGATATCCTACTCCACTACACTCATAAAACACAAATCACAACGAACCCACCTCTTCTGCCATCCAGGCAGGCATATAGCAAAAACACATATAAATAAAACTCATCAACAATAAAGATAACACAATATCCATAAAGCAAAACCAACATAAGTCCAAAACATAGACAACTATATAATAAGAAAAGAACAATAAAATGGTCCATATGAAAATCCTCGAAATCTAGAGGGGACTAGCAACTGGAACTCCTCTGGACAGCCTCAACCTGAAAATAGTAAATATCCACGGGGTGAGTCAACTCCTCAGCTGGTAACTACTGATATGCATAATAAAAAAATATAACAAATAGCACTAATCATGCGTACAGTCTCCTGATATAAGAAGGATAAATGCAACTGAAATAAATAGGAGAACAACTGTACTAACCAGGACCTGGTGTATAGATAATAAACCGAGAGGTATAGGAATCCTGTATGCATGTCAAACAAATGCATCCATCCAATATGCAACATACAAGTGCAGCAAACACAAGCAATAAATGCATCAATGCGTATAATGCTAATGGCATATCCTGGTCACCCCTACTGCAGTCAACCATCTCACACACGATGGTGAGACCGAGTGGGTAGGGCTGTGACAACCGTGCACTCTGCCATCACTTCTCCTGATGAGTGACTGAGTGGACGAGATACTGTCGGAGTACACCTATCCTCCTACCCCAAATCATAAGTGGGGGAGCTCAATGCTCTCATCTCCCTGAGCAAGTCCAGTGGAGGGATCTCTGTCCTGCTACAACGCTGCGTCACACTACCCATGAGTGGACCAATGGAGCCCTTGATAGAGCACCTACTGCAACACACCCTACCTGATAAAAACCACTAACCTATAAGTGGTTGTGTGTGCAGATCCATGTAACTGGAGATGTGCTCAACAATAATGGAGCCAACTATCGCACAGCATGCAACCATGTGAGATGGTGCATGACACTAAGCATGGAAATATCCTGAACCTATCCATCTCTACATAATGTGTACCATAGGACAATGAATCAAATCAGAGGTCTAGGTACATAGATCAGATAAGGTATAGAAACCTATGTCCTGAACATAATAAAACATGGTTATGTCACTACCCCTATAAACATGTATAATCAGGTAGGTACTAACATGAAGTGCATAACAAGTAAACAAAACAAGCATGTAACAGGTATCGGGTAGTGACCAACCGATGCAGATAAGAAACATAATCATTACTATTTGTTAAAAATACTACTATGCATATCAAATTACAAATCTAAAAAAGATAAGTCAAAGTACCCGCCTCCAATAAGAGGATCGTATCAGAAATAGATCCCTCGTCGAGACACCGTCTCGAATCAAAGTCCTGTGATATCAAACAAAATGTCTAGTTTAGCTAATTCTATCATACAACAATTAGTCAAACTAAATTCTAATCCAATTAAGGAGTTCTAAATTGGATCCAACTAATCAATCCAACACAACTAACGAACCCTAATTAGATAAAATCAATGGGTCAACTAGGGTTAGTTTCCTTAACCCTAGTCAACCCACTATTTGATTACATTAAAAATCTACACATGAACCTAAGTTAACAATTATTGCTAACTCGATTAGAAATCAAATTACCAAATATATATAACTCCTACACCTCACCTCAATTCACAGCCAGATGGTTGCTACCGGAGAAGGGTTGTCCGCTACTGGAACTCAAGGTAAGCAGTTGTCGGAACCCTGTGGCTTCTGTGGAAGCAATCACAAACAAATGTTCAAATCTTCAGAACAGCAAGAGTCAAAAGAGAAAGGTGATTGAGGTTGGCTTACCCTTGAATCAGTAGTTCCCTCTTTGGCGACTGTTTCCAACTGTGATTGGTACCGACTAGGGCTACACTGGAAATGATGACAAGAAGAATTGAGGAAGAAGGCTTGTTTGCCGACGCTAGGGCAGAGAAGTTGTCTGCTTGATCGGCGCTGCTCGGGTCGAGAGACGGCAGCGGCGTCGGCAGGGCACAGTGACGGTAGCCGATCAAATCTAGGGCGGAGGACCACAGGTGCTAGTGTGAGGCGTCGTCGCTAGAGCACGGACCGGCAGTGGCTTGCGCATTGCCGGCGCTTGGGCAAAGGGGCGGAAGAGGACTGGCTTTGGGAGGAAGAAGGAGAAGAGAAGGGGAAAGAGGAAGAAGATGGCTTTAATCGCGGGCGTGCGACGATTTTTTTTTGCGGCGCCGGTTGGGAAGGAGGAGACGACGTCGAGGAGGTTAGGGCATGTGGGTGGTTCGACGGGGGAGAAAGAAAAAAAGAATAAAGGAAAAAAGAAAATAAAAAGGAAAAGAAACACAACTTTTCCTCGCTTAAAAGGGGTAACATAAACAGGCTTTCCCGGGTCCTAGTTTTTATCCCCGTAATCGAAGTCATACGATCTTCGAAAAATTTCTAAAAATTCTGAAAAATGCCCTTATGATTATTCGCCCTTTTTCGGTATTTTACACTAGGTCTTGGAGTAGGAGTCACCAAAGGCTCCGAACCAAGGGAAATTGTTTGCATTCTTACCCTTTTCTATTTCTATGTTATTTCCGCTGCACTTACTTACTTTAATTTTAAAAGAAAAGAAAAGTTTTTGAAAATCACGTGATTCACCCCCCCTCCCCCTACGTGCGTCTCGATCCAACAAGTGGTATCATAACCCTATTAACTCTGAATTGGAGCAACCATCAATCAAACTAGGGGAATTTTTTTATTTCAGTTTTTCATATTTTATTTGAATTTGTAACATTTACCTTTTCAAATAAATCTTTATCGTTCGATTTTAACTCAAAGTTGGTACAACACCACTTGAGTCCTCGATTTTTATTTTTTACATCAAACTCTGCTAATACAAGACCAAGTCTTGGTACGTCTTTCTAGTTTTTTATTTCAGAAATCAATGGCCTAACCTGAGGGATTCAACATCGCTCGTCCCCTTCTCTTCAA
Organism: Zingiber officinale; assembly: GCF_018446385.1. Lineage (NCBI taxonomy): Eukaryota > Viridiplantae > Streptophyta > Magnoliopsida > Zingiberales > Zingiberaceae > Zingiber > Zingiber officinale. Next base: position 1,776,114 of record NC_056007.1, on the reverse strand, counting down.
CAGAAACGACTTTCCGTATTGGAAGAAAAGAATGAAGGTTTACTTGAAGACAGACATCGAGCAATGGTTCACCATCCGACGAGGGTACCGTGCACCTATAGACGAAGCAACTAAAGTACCACTAGATCCAGAAAGATAGTGTCTAAAAGATAAGAAGAAATCCTAGATCGACTCAAAGGTATTGAACACGATCCAATGCGGACTTACAAAAGAAGAAATCAACCGAGTTGGCCCACACGAGAATGCAAACGAACTATGGGATAAGCTCATCGATTTACACGAAGGAACTAACAATGTAAAGCTAACTAAATGAGACCTACTTCTAAATTCCTTATTCAACATTAAAATGCAGGATGAAGAAATCGCAAGCCAGGTACATGCAAGGATCAAGGATATCCTCAACACCCTGCACATGATGGGACATCAACTCGAGAATTGTGACATTATCAGGTACACTATGAACTCATTCCCTTAAACCTCACTATGAGCATCAATGGTAGATGCCTATAAAGTTTCGAGAAACCTTTCAAAATTAAAACTAGATGAATTATTTTATGAATTAGAGTTGCTTGAACAAACTAACGCCACAAAGGTCAAGAAAGGAATTGCCTTTCTTGCAGGTACCTCGAAGGGAGCTAAATCCGAGGTAGAAACTAAGTCTGACTTAGAATCAAATAAAGAAGAGAAACTAGTGAACATGGTAAGGAAGATGTTCACTAGACGCAAGAAAACTTCACTAGACGCTACATGAAGAAGATGTCTAAGTCTGCATCTAACAACTCAAAGGCGAGCATAACATACTACGGCTGCAACAAGAATGGGCACTTCAAACATGAATGTCTGAACGAAGACAAGATCAAGAAGACAAAGAAAAATAAAGCACTCAAGGCAACATGGGACTAGTCTTCATTGGAAGGATCAGAAGTAAATGAATCAAAGCAAACTAGCTACCTCACGCTGATGGCAACCAGAGGTGAATCAGATCAAGAAGAATCTGAATACAAGTCAAGCAATGGATCCGCATCCGGAACCAACTGGGGTAACATTTAATTATACCATAATTTTTTTAAAATTATTTCTTGCTTAAACAAAAAATTAATAAAAACTAAGGAACTCATTAAACTCGTCCTTAATGAAAATATCATCCTTAAGGAACAACTGAGCTCAGCCTCCTTAATTGACGAAGTTCAAAATAGAAATTCAACTCAATCTACAAATCTTGAGGAAGAAAAATCTGTCTTGAAATGTCAAGTTCAAGAGTTAAAGGAATAGTTGGAAATGTTTACCTTAGGATCCAAGTATCTAAACATGATACTTGGATCCCAAAGAACTATGTACAATAAATCCGGACTTGGATACAAGTCTAACTCTACATTTAAATTATTTCTATCCTTAACTCAAAATAAAAAAATTAACTAAAACTTGGGTTCCGGAGATGTGCCTAACAACGCAAGTAGGACTTAATCAATACTATGTACCAAAAAATAAAATTCACTACCTAAATCAAAATAAACCAAATAACTCACCCTTAATCTCAAAAATTAAATCTTCAAAACTGAATTCAAACCTAAAGAATAAAATAAAAAATAAACTTAAATTAAATAAAAATAAAATTAATCTAAATTCAAATTATAACTAAGCCTATTATAACTTATTCAATCTAAAAGCTTGAGAGGTGGTGCACTGGCTCCGATGGACGGTTCCCTGACTACGAGAAGACCCTTGGATGAATAGAAAAAGCTCCTCTGAGATCATGTGCACACTCAAACGATCTGACAAAAGTGTTAGTGACCAAAACCCGGGGTGGGGATCCCTGGCAAGGCCCTTCGATGCTCAAGTTAATACAGATTCGATCAAGTGGAGGAAGCAAAAGAAGAACAGTGGAGTGAGTTATTGTGCATAATTAGGGTTTCGATGCAAATGTTTGCGTACCTTACCAACGTAAAGGATCCCCTTTTTTATATCACCTCAGATAACTTATATCATCGTGAGGTAGTCCCCAGGTTCCAGAGTTTGTTAGGTGATGGAAAGAAGTACAGCTTGGAACCGGTGCAATAATTATTTAAGGAATCTTTTACTTATCCATAGATGTGCCTTTTTTGTCGTTTATACATCTCGCCATTACTGAGGTTTATTAAAGAAATATGTTGTCATCATTATCCCACTTGTGAGCATCCTGCTAACATCCGAAGAAGGCTCCACAAGAATATTCCTCAATAAGTTATGATAAGTTGTTAGAATGCTATCACACGTTATCTACTAAGTATATCTCAGTCGGTTGTTAAGCCCGACTGCATTCATGCTTCCCTTTGTGTCATTCTGCTTTGTAACGTATCAAATTCTATATAAACCTGCTCAAAAACCTAGTCTGATACATTAAGCCAAATATCAATTAAGTATTAGTGGTATGAAATCAAACCTCTTTAAACTTAACTGGGTTTTGTATTAGTGGTATGAAATCAAGAACCTTTTCCTACTTTGATTAGTGTATGTAACTGTCTGGTTCGTAAAACACTTCAGTTAATCTGGATCCCTTCATTGAGCACAATGATGTTGATCTCTGGGAAGCGTTAGAGAGAGCTCATCTAAAAGATGTGATTCATTGGGGCTCGATGCAGAGGTATAGTTCATCTTATTCTTACAATATGCATTGTCATCTTTTGTAATTGTTGGATGCTTTTGTAAAGCATAATTTTTTCATTGGCATGTACTAAACCCTTGTTACAAGTGTTGTGGTCGTTCAGGCTTGTACATATAAGCGATAGTTCTTGAATTCCTTTAATTGGTGAAGTAAACGACATCAAAACGAGGCTGCTTCGTACAAGAAGAAGGTGAGTAAAACAAAAAGATGCATTTTTTTGTCTTCATTTCTGCGAGATTTCGACCATCTGTAAGTTCTTGTAGCACGTGCAACTTTGGATCCTACTTCTGTGAACTGTAAGACTTTCTTATTCTTTCTCTCTGTTTTTTTTTTGTTTTTTTTTTGTTTTTATTTTTTTGGGTTCCTGAGAGATCTCAAAGCTTATTGCCACTATGAACCCTTCTCGATTTGAAACTATGAGTCATAGCAATTCTACTACGACTATGATAGACCAGCAAGTTTACAGGCAGAAAGGCGATTGTGTTCAACTGTTCATGAAAAATCTTGCTTAGATGTTGCGTGACTAAAAGGATTAGGAAGTTTTTTTTTCCCACTGAACCTTTCTTGATTTGAAACCCATGAGCTATAGCAATTTGGCTATGACTCCGATAGATGAGCATGATGCTCTATTCAAGAACCAGCAAGTTTACCGAGAGACAAAAAAAATCTTATTTTGATGTTGCGTGTAGGAAAGGAAGACTGAGCGGGATTCTGTAGGAAAGGAAGACTGATAATGGGAAGATGGGATCCTAATGGAACCCCAAAAAGGTAGTTTTTTTGTCCTATGGGGAGAATAAGGACTAAAACACACGACTACAAGGCCACTTCCCAGTAATTTTGCTTAAGAAACTTAGCCAAGTTAGATGACTGTCATGTCCATAGTCGATGATGTATATATTAATGCTTAAGCTACTGTTGTATTTAAGATTACTTTCTTAAACTGAAAGGAAAATTGCCTCCTATTTCTATTGTGTATCATCCTGCAATTGTATTTGCTATTTTTGCTCTCTTCTCTCTTTCGGTGTTGGTTGGCTCATAAACAGTACATGGTTGTTTTTGCATATTCATAGCTTCAAGGAAGACTCGATTCAACAGCTTTTTGAGTAAAGGCATTGGTCGGAAGCATGAGTAGCCACAGTCTGGTTGCGGTGAAAGCAAATGATTCTCCTGAAGCAGCTAAACGTTCTTTCCATGCTTCATCTTCAGTGGTTCAATTTCCTAAACAAAATGATCGCCATAAACTGTTGGGTAAAAGCTCGTCCATCGCCAGCACCTCCTGCGCGTCAACTGTGCTGCTAAATTCATCAGACATCCTTGACTATGTTCCTATGCCTTTGAAATCAAACCAAGAGTCTGAATCAGAAGGTACTTTATCTTGTGGATCTCAACCACAATATTCAGATAACAGTCTCACCAATTCACCTACACTTCATGCGAGTCTCAGCTCTTCGTCGACCAGAATCTCACTTATAAGCATTCAAACTTTGGATCATTATTATTGCTTGTACTTTGTGGTCTAGGTTTGATTTGCAGTCATTGCGTTATTCTTTGAGAGGATTAACAAGATTATCAGAGTTCACATAAAAGAGGCAAGCCAAAAGACGGGATTTGCATGAAGCAAATAGGTGGTGAACTGGTAATTCACTTAGTCTAGAATCTAGAAGAGTGTCTTAGCTGCTTACTTAGTTCTGATTGGTTATGAGATAATTCATGATGAAGGTGCTTGATGGCTAACATCACTTGCATTGTCAGTCATTAATTGCTTTGCAGAGATAGGCTAGTTATATTGTTTACCTCTGTGGTATCAAATTTGATTCGTGCATGTTAACTAATAGATAAAATAGGAAAAAGTGATGGAGGTATGCTGTTTGAAATTTCATAGTCATTTAGGTGCATGGGATAAAAATTAATTATAAGAGAAATATTATAAAATATTTTAGAAAGAAAAACTAAAAATTATCTGATGATATGTTTTTATTTATTGTTTTAAGTACTAGTTTTTTTGCCCTGACATTAAACCATCACAAATAATCATGTTGGTTATTTCTCATCGTGTTTTGTTCTAAGGCTCAAATTTCTATTAATTAATATTATAACTTTATCAAATGAGTTTAATATCTGGTCGTACATGGTTATTCCTACTTAGTATGCATGTAGATTTATATGTACATGTCTATATATGTGATTTTTCTGTGGTTGAGTCCTCTCTCGATTTTGTCATTTTGTTTCATTTGACTTTATAGTGTGGACTGTGATAAACAGTCATCTTTTAAATCCTAAGATTATATTTATTATTCTAACCTTAACATATTTTCTATGATAGAACAAGAAAGAAAGGAAGAAGGTCCGTGAGGTTGGCATCTTGAAAAAGGATCCTGAGGCTATTCGAGAGCAAATTGAGAAGATGGAAAGAATGAGTAAGTAATTTGGCCAAGATCCCCTTATAATTCTTTTTTCACTGATATTGAATGTGGACTTTTGATCTCATTGGTCTTCAACGTAATAGTTTTTTTTTACTTTTTTTTTCTAGGCATTCTTATAGTCCTCTTCTTTCTAGATTGAAATTTGATGCTCTTAAACCGTCAAGAAATCAGAATAAAAATTTCATCCAAGATTGTGATGGATTGATTCTGGATTAAAATTTTAATATGATTATTACTACACTATGCTTCTCTTAGATTTCTCTCTCTCTTTCTTTACATAGTCAGCAACAGTGTAATACCTGCATTAAGATTTGATGATTTTCTTATTATATACAAATTTAGTGTAATACTTGTAATATCATTTCGATCTAGTTAACTATTTTGAGGCAGATCACTTCTTAGATTTGGATATTCAATAGTTCTTTATGTAAAGAAATCTTGTGAATTGATGAATAGCGTTTATATGGTAATGCTGTTATGTTTTATCTGGCTCTATATTTATGTAGTTGCTCATGTTTGTTGAGGTATCCTATTAGTGTAGGGAGAATTTTATTTTGCTTTCAATGACAAACATAGAGCTTTATTATTGCATTCTTAAAATTCCCAAGAATGATAGATCTATCACTATATGATGTGGTTGAGATAAATGATGAATGTGTCTCTTTTTAAGCATTCAAATTAGTCATCTTGTTACCTGGTGTTCTTACTACTTTTTCAACTATGATTTTTTGTCTTGGTTTACTAATATATTATTTATGTGTTTTTACAGTTTACAAATCTCAAGTACTCCAGAGTTGAAATTGATGAACTGTGGTTCGAGTGGGCTGAATGCATGCTAGATTACATTTGAGTAGGAAAGGTATTTGATTTTTGAAAACTTTGGATGATGCATGCATTTGCATGAAATGTAAATTGCAGATATTACCTTGATGTGTACAATATCTATTACCTTTTGATGTTGTAAAAAGAATATTTGTGTATTTTATGGATACTATTGTAAGAAAAATATTTATGTAATTTGTGAATATTTGTGTATTTTATGGATACTGTTGGAAGAAGAATATTTGTGTAATTTGTGAATATTTGTGTATTTTATGGATACTGTTGTAAGAATAATATTTATGTGCTGGTTACATGGATATTGATTTGTTTGTATATTATCGATTTTTCACTGTTTCGGAAATCAAATTTGTGTCGTTAAACAATACTGATATTACATCGGTTTTTCACCGCTGCAAAACCGGTGTCATTAACTAATATTACATCGGTCGTATACCGTTGCCAAAACTGGTGTTATTAACATATAATATTACATAGGTTTTACACCCGATGTCATTAAGTGATACTACACCAGTTATAACTCGATGTCTAAAATAGTAAATCTTTTACATCACCTTCATAGACATCGGTCGAAAATGTAATAGACAGCGGTGGAAAACCGATGTCTATGAGGGTTTTTCTTGTAGTGTCCTTTCGCACTTTGCCTTACATCTTTCTTAATTCTTTTCTCTGTCAACCTCTCTTCTTTTCTCCTCCGCGCTTACTTGCCTTTGCGAACTCCCCTTTCTTGTTCTCCCCTTAGGATCCTAGTAAGTTGTTCATCCTTTAGTTGTTTCTTGCATTTTCCTATGTCAGACGAATAGCTGCCATCCACCTTCGGTACGAAATCTCTATGAATCATCGTATCGTCGTCCCCACATCCATTGCTTATCCTCATCATCCTCCTGCCAATCATATTACTTTTTTAAGGACCAGTTAATGGCCAGTTTACGCTTTCCTATCTCTCCTTTCCTATTTGAAGTAAGTCAATATTTTAACATCCGCCTACAACAATTTGCCCAAACACTTCCCGTTATCTCTGTGTGATGTATATGCTATTTCATTTGTTTGATATCCCAACTACAGTTAGCAACCTTGTCCTATTTGCCTACCCTAAAAAATATGAACCGTATTTCTTTGCCAATCCTGACTAAAAATTGTTTTCTTTGAGGAAATATTTTCTTCAAATAAGGGCTAAAAATCTCACTTCTTGTTCATGAGACTACCAGAAGCTACCCCTTGGCCTACCGCATGGCAGTCTTCTCTTCCTCCACTCCTTGATTTCAAGAAGCTAAAACAAGACCTTGTCTTTCTTGCTCATTCTGATAAATTGACCTACCATCGTTTTTCTATTAACGAGTGCTTGCATTAAGAGTTTCTGTATTTGTTTGGTTTAAGCCCCATTCAAAAGAGGCTACATTGTCCCTTCGGTAAGTTATGATACTTAGCCTTCACCCTTTTACTAACTAAAGTATTTTTTATTTTATGCAGTGGATGATATTTTTGAAGCTTGTGTTGACAAGACAATCAGCCGGGAGAACAAGGAATCGAACTTCTAGCCGAGCCGGGCTTGCTACCAATTATCTCCTCTAGTGAGACGTCTAGCTATCATGCAGCCGTAGCCACTACCTCGGGTGGATTACCCCCCCCCCCCCCCCTTTCGAGCTGCTCCCAATTTATGAAGATGTTCACCTGGAGGAAGAGGTCGCCCCTAAGAAAAAACGCAAAGGGCGTAGACTTACCTTAGCCCCTTCTCCCAAAAGGCCAGCACTCTCCACCTCTGAAGATCCTGTCCCAGGAGATGTAAGGGAGATGTCCCCCGAACCTACATTATCCACTCTTTATCTTGCCCTTTCAACTCCACAGCCTGTTCCCTCTCAAGAACCTATTCTTATTCCTAATAGCACTTCTAACCCCAGCTTTTTTATACCCCTTCAAGGAAACGTTCCCTCACATGATTATCAATTCTTCATTTTTTTTCTTTAGCCTCTATTAAAACATCCTTATCTTCAACCTTTACTCCTTGTCCCACTCTCCCAATATTACTGGGTGGCCAACTAATGAATGTGTGGGAAGAGACCAGGGCTCCACTAGGTGAATTGACCCCTACGGTGTTAGCCGACAAGTTTTCTTATGAGCAAATAAGGTAATGTGATCTTTAAATTAATTATTTTTACTTGTTTTGGATACTAATAACAACCTTTATCTTTCAACAATGGATAACCGCTATGAATGTGGCCTATAAACTATATGATTTGGCTCGCGAAAATGAGTCACTAAATAGCAAACTTCTGAAGCAACTTCTTCGCACGCTGCTGAACAGATAAAAGAATTATCCATCCAACGTCAGTAGGCTCAAAAAGCAGTACAAGTCAAGCTCAAAAAAGAAAATCAATAGAAGATCACAATGGACAGTTTTCAAGCACAACTTTAATCGGAGACCCGTCTTTGATAAAACATACAGACGAAGTTGGATGAACAGATCGCAGAAAACAATCAACTACCACTCAGATGGAAGTACTGAAAACTACACATGATTCTGAGTTAGCCACCAATGTATCTGAGCTAGAGGCCAAAGATGTTGAACAAAACTGCTTACAATTAGCTTTGGCAGAGGCTCATACCACAATAACTGCCCAAGAAGCTAAGTTAACCGAGAGCAGATCCTCTGGTCCGCAAATTGTGGACCAGGGGATGGTCCATTACATGAGGACCCTTGATTTGGATGGACCCCATCTTTAAATAGATGGGGTCCATCCAAATCAAGGGTCTACATCAGTGGACCATCTCCTGATCCACAATTTACGGACCAGAAAATTCTTACTGAAGTTAACCACTTAATTTTTTCTCGCCTAACCTAACGAATCCTTTGGTATTTTTAACACTGATGTCATTTCTATTGTTATGTGTGTAGCTTTACATTCCGTTAACCTCATCCCAAATTTCTTAATGGATATTGATATTATAAATATGTAAGATTAAGGCGACCTAAACTCATTATGCTAAGTTCATTCAGGTGAAACCCTTTTTCGATTTTCAGTATATAGGTAAAATCTAAAAATTCGTAAATATATCGAGGTGTACTCATCCGAGTAAACTCGTCTAAGTAAAACCGTTCAGGTTGAACGTATTTCGATCTTAAGCATGTGTATAAAATTGAGGATACTTAAACTTTTTGAGGTAAATCCATCTAGGCAAGCCTGTCTAGGTTAATCATATGGCTAAAATTGAGAATTCATAAATTTATTGAGGTCCGTCCGGTCAAGCCCGTCTAGGTTGATACTATGTTAATTCTAATTATATGGCTAAAATTGAGAATACATAAATTTATTGAAGTCAGTCCGGTCAACCCCATCTGAGTTGACACTCTGTTAATTCTAATTATATGGCTAAAATTGAGAATACATAAATTTATTGAGATAAGTCTGCCTGGTTAATCCTGTCTGGGTTAAGCCTCATTCAACATTATTTTCGTCCAATTTTAAACCTACCTCGAATTTTACCTTTTTAATCCTCAAGATCCCTTTCAGTAAATGTGCCGATATTTTACAATAATGGCCTGTCCAATTAATTGCTTATGTGGGCTCCTTATTGGTTACACGTGTGAACATGGTGTCGTAAGTGTACTCGTTTTCCAATGCCCACCGCCTCATTCCATCATCAAATGACTCACAATTAATCCTGCCTTTTCTACAATCATGATCTAATGATCGTATTTAGAAGGCCTTTCCTTTATAACAAAACGTTTGCAAAAAGAGAGGGAAAAAATCCTAAGGTTTCCTCTTCATCCTCTTGTTCCTTGTTGCTCTTCCTTTTTTAAGCCCCAACGATCTTTTCTCTCCTAAAATGACCTGAGTGGTATAAGCAATGTTCTTCCGGTTTCACCATCGATGACACATATGACCTTACCTTCAATTACGACATGTCCTCTTGTATGGTTATCCCCACGCAGGAAGATTGTCCTCATCGCCCTCTTGCAGGGAGCGCCGCCATCTTCTGGGAACAAGTGGCGTTAGGCTTACGTCTCCCCTTACATCCTTTCTTTGTTGATATCAAACGCTATTTCAACCTTCTACTACACCAGTTTATTCTCTAATCCTTTAGCATCTTAAGTAGTGCTGTCATTATCTTTTGTTTGTTGAATGTTCCCTTATTACCTCACCTATTTCATTATCATATCTCCCCCCGTCAGGTAGCGAACAGATTATTTAAGTTCCAAGCTCACCCGAAAACGATCTTGTTCAATAAGATTCCATCCCAAGAAGAATTGAGGGATAAATACCGTCTCCTATGACACCCAAAAGATTCTGTTGCCAGGCCACAGGAACCAAGTGGAAAGTGTACTAAAAGCTAAAACCCTCTCCGACCTAACTCACAAAACTACGCTATTAGAGGATCTCAACACCTCCCATGCATCCCGATCTCCCGAGCTAACCGAAGAGCTAGCTACTAAGGATTATTTGCTATTAAACGACCAGGAGAAATTGCGCGCTCAAGATACCTAGATAGCCTCCTTAGTAGATGAGTTAAACTGTGTTAAATCTGAGAGAGAAAGGTTGAGCAGGACAGTGCCCAGTTGGAATTACAAACGTATGTAAAGGGAGAGGCTGAATGTGATGAGGCTAAACAGAAAGCTTATCTTGAATCTCCTACATTTAGTGAAGCCTTTGCCACATGAATTACGATAACGCTTAGCCATGCTTCTGTAGGAGTTCTCCAAGAACTATGGGAGAGTGGCCATTTATTTGCCGAACTTCCTCCCCCCTCCTCATAGATAGTCAATGACTTAACAGAGAATTACATAAAGAGCTCCTAAGTAGATTCGATTAAGTGTACCTCTATATTCTTTGTATTGCATTCCTACATTACTTAATTATTGTAAAGAATCGAACTCCGGAATATTCAATAACATTTAAACCAATAATTAAATGTCACATGTTGTCTTGCGTAATCTTCAATGTCTTTAGAACCACTCGTAGCATACATTACTGCAAAGAATAACAATAGAACAACAGTTAAATGGTATAGTACCTATTATCTTGTGCAACCTCCTATATCTTCAGAACCACTAGTACCTTAAATTGCTTAAATACGAGCGAGTGAATTATTGAACTGGATGAGAATCCATTGCTGAGCAAAATAACCAGATTGAAGGATGCAACAATGAATCCCCAAACTACCTATTATACTAGATGAAATAATAGGTCGCACAAGTTATAACAACCGAACGAGATAACCAGGTTGGATAATAAAAATTTCTTAATCTATAAAGAAATCTGAATGAAATAGTATGTCACTCAAGTCAGAACATCCAAACAAAATAATCTGGCTAGATGATACAACTTTAATTTTTATAATGAAATCTGGACAGAATAATAAGCCGCACGAGTCATAAGAGTCGAGCGAAATAATCATGGACGATGATATAACTTCTTGATTTGTGGAATTCCTCCGAAGTGCTAATAATCCAACCAGGCATTAAGGAGTTTACAATAGACCCAATTGTCTTGGTGTTGTACATATATTTGAGTTTAAAGTTGGAATTCAATTGAGTTAGAGTTTAAAGTTGAAACTCGACTGTATAATACAAGCCCGCTTGTGCGATAGCTGTATATATGATCATCTAAAGTCAAAACTCGACTGTATAATACAAGCTTGCTCAAGCGGAAGCCGTATATATGATAGTTTAAAATCGGAACTCGATTAAATAATACAGGTCCGCTTACGTGGTAGCTACATATATAATGGTTTAAAGTCGGAACTCGACTAAATAAAGTTTAAAGTCAGAACTTGATTGAATAATGTAGGCCCGCTTGTGTGGTAACTGTATATATGATGGTTTAAAGTCGGAACTCGACTGTATAAAGTTTAAAGTCGGAACTCGACTGAATAATATAGACTCGTTCGTGCAATAGCTGTAAATATAATGGTTTAAAGTCAAAACTTGATTGAATAAGACAAGCCGCTTACGTGATAATTGTAGATATAATGATTTAAAGTCGGAACTTGACTGTATAGAGTCAACCCAATTGCTAGAGGGTTAAATAGATTTTTTAGATAAGTTCACCTGCATACTCCTTAGGTATATACAAGATATAAACCACTTATAGGTGTACTTTGTGGAATATATGTTCGAGTGGCATGATAATCCACACGAGCCCCGAGAGCTAAACAAAATAATCGGCCAGATGATATATCTGTTATCTTTGTAATAAAATCTGGACGGAAGAGAAGAACGCACAGGTCATAAGAGTTGGGCGAGATAATCAATACAGATCATATATCCTCTTCTTCAATTGTAATAAAACCCAGACAGAATAATAGACCGCAGAGCTATGAGGTCCGAGCGAGATAATTAGGCCGTATAGTATATCTTCTATTTTTTATACTGAAATCCGGATGGAATAATATATCGCATGAATTGTGAGAGCCGAGAGAAATAATTAGGTTGGATAATCATGTTCCCTTAATATTAAAATCCCTCCGGAGTACATATTTGCCTGCATTTACATTTAATGTATAAAATCTGAACAAAATGCACAAGTAAATTACAAACGTACTTGTTAAGTTATATAAGGTTACAAATGATTAGAACTCCAGGGTCGCTCTAAGTTTCTTCCTTCTGTGTCTTGGAGATAGTAAGATCCTGAAGCCAACTTTTGTACTATCTTATATGGTTCTTTCCATTGCAGCACCAGCTTATTAATATCCCCGACCGATTTAAGGTGCTTTCAGACCAAGTTGCCTACTTGGAAAAACCTTGGGATGACTCTCTTATTATAGTTCTGCCTCATTCTTTAGCAATATTATGTCAACCGAGCCGCCGCCTCATCTCTGATCTCTTCTATTAAGTCTAGTTCCATGAGGTGCCGACCGATATTGTCCTCATCATATAATTATCTTCTATCATATTCCACATCAATCTCGACCGGAATTATTGTTTCACCACCATAAACTAATTGAAAAGGAGTTATACCTATTTGCTTCTCGAGTGGTGGTGCAATATGCCCATAATATGCTAGGTAATTCATCAACCCAACTTCCTTTAACGTGATCTAATTTGGTTTTAAGTCCTCTAATGATGTCTCTGTTTGTTACCTCAGCTTGACCAATACTTTGCGGATAAGCTATAGAGGTGAAAGCTTATGTAATACCATATCCCAAACACCATTCCCTAATTTTTCTGCCATGGAATTGTCTTCCATTGTCAGAAACCAACTTATGAGGAATCCCAAATCTGCAAATAATATGTTTCCATAAGAATTTAATAATCATCTGCTCAGTTATCTTGGCTAAGGGTTCAGCTTCTACCTATTTTGAAAAGTAATTTACTGTCACTAGTAAAAATCTTTTCTGAGCGGGTGCTAAAGGGAAAGGCCCCACTATATCCATACCATATTGATCAAACGGATAAGAAACAATAGAAGTTTTTGTTGGTGCGGGAAGCATCCGACAGTCGAACCTGTGTTTTGATTATGTTAAAGGGTTCAAAGTTAGGTTGCCTTGTTATCTAACGTGCTTGAATGAGTTTGCAGGAAAGTCCTAGGTATACTTAGGCAAAAGTCCTATCTGCGGTTAGGTAGGTGGAAAAATCCTAGGGGGTGGTAACCCTAGGTCCTACGGAGTGGTAACCCTAGGTGAGGAAAAGTCCTAACTGTGGTTAGACAAAGGGAAAACCCTAGGAGGAGCTAACCCTAGGTCCTAAGGGGTGGTAACCCTAGGTAGAAAGTCTTGGCGGGTCGAGGGCTTTGGGAAAAAGTCCTAGAGTTAAGGACTCTAGGTGGAAAGTCCTGGTGTCGCGAATCAGGTGAAAGATTGGGTGGGTCGTGGAGCGGACGTCCAGTAAAAAGTCCTGGATCATCGGGAGCTAAGAAAAAGTCTAGTTGGTCTGGAGGATCAACTGGCAACAGGTAGACTCTCCTGAGTGGAGTAGGTGAGGACACGTTCCCCGATGAGGGAACAGTAGGTGTCGGTTCGACCTAGGGTTTCCGGTTGGGAATCCGAAGTCAGAATCGGACAGTCAATGACTGTCAGATAATCATATTTATTATGTTTAATTATGCTAACTCTGTTTTATAGGATATGTTTTTGGATTTTGGACTAACCAATTTTGTAGGAAGAAATCCTCTCGCAGCAAGGCGTGAGGGTGCCCTCATGGAGCTTGAGGGCGCCCTGGATGCTGAGTAGAGGGCGCCCTGGATGCTGAGTAGAGGGCGTCCTCATGGAGCTTGTGGCCGCCCTAGACACTGGCACGAGGGCGCCCTCATGGAGCTTGAGGGCGCCCTGGACCTTTGCGTGAGGGTGCCCTCATGGAGGTTGAGGGCGCCCTCAGGCGGATAAGCTGCGAAGTGGTCAGAGCTCATCCACGCTGCGGATTCGGTGCGGGTGAGGGCGCCCTCCATGGTGTTTGGAGGTGCCCTCCACGAGCTTTATATGCAAGATTCGACCAGCGGCTTAGGATATTATTTGAAACACAATTCATCTTCCGTGTGCTGCTTAAAGAACGTTCCGACAAAGCCGCAACTCGACCCCAACGACCAGACGCTTCAACTTCATTGTTTTCTTTTTTCTTTGGTATATTTTATTGCTTTGTATTGTACTTCAAAAGTTGTAAAGATTTATGAATTGATAGTGATTGTCCACAGAAAGCGATCAACGATCACGGGCCTTAGAGTAGGAGTTGCCCAAGGCTCCGAACCAAATAAATCTTGGTGTTTGCATTGTTTGTTCTTATATCCGCTACGTTTACTCGTTAAGTTTTCCGAAACGAAAAGTGAAAGCCACGAGCACTATTAACCCCCTGTCCTGCACTTTTGATCCAACAATTGGTATCAAAGCGGGGTCGCTCTGAATCGGTACAATTATCGGTCGAGCAATTTTTTTGACTTTTCTTGTCTATTTTCCCTCCAAAACTATTTTCGAAAAATTCAGTTTCATCTTTTCACCATTGGTCGGTATTAGCAAAATATCACATTTTTAAAAATTTGTGATAATATTTTTTTAAAATATTTTTATTAATATTTTATTTTAAAAAAATTAATTGTTATTTTTTTTCTGCCGCACTACTAATCCAAGATCAAGTCTTGGGATATTTGGTTCTTTTTCTTTTTGTGTGCGAGAGTTTTCTCCTAAATGACCCATCAAAAAGGCTACAGCACAGATCGCCCGTCGCTCTTCTCCGGAGAAGATTTCGGGCACTGGAAAGATCAGATGGAGCACCAACTAAAAATCCAAGAGGAGATATGGACCGCAGTTTAGATCAGATTTATTCTCCCCACTGAAGAAGGTGTACCCATCGCCTGTGACAAGTGGAATGCACAAACAAGAAGAAAATTCGAGGCAAATGCAAAAGCAACATGGACTCTCCTATGCGGATTAACAAATTCATAGCTTGATCGAGTTGGAAAGTTTAACAATGCTAATGAGCTTTGGGAGAAATTACTCAAGCTTCATGAGATTCCTTCAGAGTTAGAAGATCAAGTTGAACCGGAGTTCGAATCTGAGTATGAATCTCCAGAGTCAACCTCTGAATCAGACTCAGAAGAATCGAATCAGACCGATTTCATAACACTGATGGCCAAAGAAGAGGTAGCTGAATCTGAAACCGAATTCGAGATGGCAACAATAAAGGGGGAGAATCCTATCATGGATCTAAAATTTAATATTATAAATTCAAATAATAAATTTCATATAATTTGTTTTAAGTGCAGGGAGAGAGGGCACTATAGAAACAAGTGCCCTACTCGTAAGATTCTGCCATCACAACCGGAGGAGAAGGAGAAATTGATCTGGAAAAGGAAGAAACACATTGAATGCTCCAAGTGCAAACAAATTGGTCACTGCAAAAGACAATGCCCAGAAAGAAGACCCAAGAATCTAGGGGGAGAAATTAAGGTAAGTAAATTTACATTACATGAAAATCTAATTTTTGCAACACATGTCCTTAGGTAGTCCTACTTGCTCTAGTATAGATTTCTCTTCAAAATTAGATATGCATGATAATAATGTAGTGAATAAAGTTGAATCAAATAAGAATGACTCAAAATTATTCAATAAAAATAAGAAATTAACTCTTAGAAAATTAGGAATAAAAAATAATATTTTAAAAGATAAAATTGATAAATTAGAAAAGATTATTAATAATTTAACCAAATTACAAAATCTAGACTTGGTTTACATGTCTAAGGTAAAACTTAAACCCTACAAACCAAGTTATAATAAAGTGCCTTTTAATTATGAAACAAATCAATAAATCATAAATTTGTAACTTTCAACTTAAAACACAACTTGAAAACTACCTAAAGTTACAACTTAAAATTAACTAATGATTGCTTAGCCAAGGCTAGGTTAAATAAAGACTTAGGTGTGATTTACACTTGACTAGCTAGACCTAGGGATTTCAAAAAGAAAATTAAATATCTAATTTCTTTGAAAGGCTTGTCTAGAAGTGGTGGATGATCCCATACCAAAAAAGGCCTAGTACCTCGTCACAACCTGGAAGCCAATCTTTGAAATGTATGTTTAATTGACTAATTGAAAAACCCAAGTCTAACTCTAATGTAAATTAATCCTTAGATGAATATCTAAGTTAAAAATTAATTTAGGTCTGTCTCACACACACTCATAAGATGAACATGCTTGATAACCTAGAATGAGTGAGATGGAAAATTAGGAAAACAAATAATAACCTTTATATATAATTTTTATACTTTTGACTCTAAAACCCTCACATATTCTTAGCATTAATTAAGGGGGAGTGCAAAGAAATTTAAAAACTTTAATTCTTATTATTTTTCAAAGATTTCAAAAAGTTTAAAATATCAATTTTTTTTTTTGTAAAAATGAATTATCTTTGACAGAAACTAAGTATTCGCTAAAATATTTTCAAGTATTTTTACAAGAAAATATTTTTTTAAAAAAAAATTAATTACTTCTAACTAAGTTTTTAAATTTATCAAAGTCTTTTTAAAAGCTAAGTTTTTAATTAACTTATTTTGAAAACTATGTTTTTTTCAAAGTCTTTTTAAAAGCTAAGTTTTTAATTAACTTATTTTGGAAACTAAGCTTTTTTTATTAAAGTCTTTTTTTAAAAAAAAAACTAAGTTTTGAAAGTACTAAATTTATTAAAGGATTTTTTTAAAGTATTTTCAAAACTAAAACTTTAGCTAAGTTTTTTTTTTTAAAAAAAAAAAGAAACTATGTTCAAAACTAAATTTCGTTGAGTGCTACCCTTCAGGGGGAGCTTAAAATTAAAAAAATATTTTTTTTTACAACCCTCTCTCTACTTAGTATACTTTTTTTATTTATGTCAAAGGGGGAGAGAGAAGTCAAAGTTAAGAAAGTTAAAGATTTTAGACATAATTTTTATAAAATGGGGAGCATAAGGGAGAGCACGAAGTTTTTTTATTTATGCTCATGATACTTATGCTTAATTCCTTCATTTTATTGTTATGTTTTACTTAACTTTGAACCGTGTTGCCATAATAAAAAATGGGAAGATTGTTGGTATGGGAAGCATCCGACAGTCGAACCTATGTTTTGATTATGTCAAAGGGTTCAAAGTTAGGTTGTCTTGTTATCTAACGTGTTTGAATGAACTTGCAGGAAAGTCCTAAGTATACTTAGACAAAAGTCCTATCTGAGGTTAGACAAGTGGAAAAACTCTAGGTGGTGGTAACGTTAGGTCCTAGGGGGTGGTAACCCTAGATGAGGAAAAGTCCTAACTGTGATTAGGCAAAAGGAAAACCCTAGGGTGAGGTAACCCTAGGTCCTAGGGGGTGGTAACCCTAGGCGGAAAGTCTTGGCAGGTCGAGGGTTTCGGTCAAAAGTCCTAGAGTCGAGGACTCTAGGTGGAAAGTCCTGGTGTCACGAACCAGGTGAAAGACTGGTTGGGTCATGGAGCGGACATCCAGCAGAAAGTTCTGGAGCATCGGGCGCTAAGAAAAAGTTCAATTGATCTGGAGGATCAACTGACAACAGGTAAACTCTCCTGAGTGGAGTAGATCAGGACGCATTCCCCGATAAGGGAACAGTAGGCGTCGGTTCGACCTAGGATTTTCGGTTGGGAATCCAAAATCAGAATCGGACAGTCAGTGACTGTTAGATAATCATATTTATTGTGTTTAATTGTGTTAACTCTGTTTTGCAGGATATATTTTTGGATTCTGGACTAACTTATTTTGCAAGAAGAAACCCTCTCTCAACAAGGGGCGAGGGCGCCTCATGGAGTTTGAGGGTGCCCTAGATACAGAGCAGAGGGCACCCTCATGGAGCTTGAGGGCGCCCTGGACCTTGGCATGAGGGCGCCCTCATGGAGGTTGAGGGTGCCCTCAGCCAAATATGTTGTGAAGTGGTCAGGGCTCATCCACGCTGCGGATTCGGTGCGGGTGAGGGAGCCCTCCATGGTGTTGGAGGTGCCCTCCACGAGCTTTATTTGTAGGATTCGACCAGCAGCTTAGGATATCATTTGAAATGCAATCCATCTTCCGTGTGCTGCTTAAAGAACATTCCAACAAAGTCGCAACTCGAACTCGACAACTAGATGCTTCAACTTCACTGTTTTCTTTTGTCGTTGGTATATTTTATTGCTTTGTATTGTACTTCAAAAGTTGTAAAGATTTACGAATTGATAGTGATTGCCCACTAAAAGTGATCAACGATCGCGGGCCTTGGAGTAGGAGTCGCCCAAGGCTCCGAACCAAGTAAATCTTGGTGTTTGCATTGTTTGTTCTTATATCCGCTGTGTTTACTCGTTAAGTTTTCCAAAACAAAAAGTGGAAGCCACGAGTGTTATTCACCCCCCTCTAGCGCTTTCAATCCAATAGCTTTCAATAGCTCAGTAGGATGATACGGGATATTCTGATGCTTATAACAAGATAAACAAGTTCGTACCAATTGAGCTGCATCATTCTGTAGAGTAGGCCAATAATACCCGACCAGTAATATCTTTCAAGCAAGCGATCGACCACCATATTACTACCATAAGAGCTTTAGTGTACTTCTTATAGAATGTATTGTATATCATCTAGTCCTATACATTTAAGTAGGGGACACAAAAAAGCTCGTTTATACAAATAATCTCTAATCATAGTGAATCTGTTAACCCTTTTCTTAAGCATACGTGCCTATTCCCCTTCTACTGGTAAAATGTTCTGCTATAAAAATAAGATAATGGGCATCCTCCAATCACTTTGTAGTTCTAAGTCAGCTTGCCATTCAATACAAGCCACTAGTAATATCTACTCAACCGACTTATCTAAAGTCCAGGGAACTATAGCATAAGCTAATTTGGCCAGTTCATCGACTATTTGATTATCTGATCAGGGATTTTTTTTTTTGTATAATAACCTCCTAAAATCCAACTTTCAATTTATCCAACACCTCTACATATAACTTGAGTCTTTCATTATTAATTTCGAAATTTCTAGATAATTGTTAAGCTGCCAACTGAGAATCTGAATAAATTAAAACTCAAGCAGCCCCTACATGCCAACCAGCTTGTAACCCTGCTATCAATGCCTCATATTCCGCTTCATTATTGGTGGCTCTATAGTTCAGATGAATGGATAATTGCATCCGTTCTTCCCTGGGAGATATCATAAGAATACCCACTCTAATACCCTGTCTTATGGATGATCCGTCCATATATATTTTCTAGGTTTCATCTAGCTATGGATTTTATACTTCCACTATAAAATCTGTTATGGCTTATGCTTTGATGGCCACTCTGGGTTGATATTGCATGTCATACTCACTGAGCTCCGTGGTCCACCTAATCAACCATCCTGAGGCTTCATGGTTGACAAACACCCGACCTAAAGTACTATTGGTGAGTACGATGATGGGATGAGATAAAAAATAGGGGCACAATCTTCGAGTAGTTAAAATCAGTACGTACGCTAATTTTTTAGTACGGTGTAACGAAACTCTGCTCCTTTTAATAAATAGCTAAAGAAATATACAAGTTGTTGCTCTTTTCCCTCCTACCTTTCTAATGCCTCCCCCATAGCATGCTCATTAGCTAACAAATAAATGCACAAAGTTTCTCCCATTATAGGTTTAGCTAACACCAGCAAAGAGGACAACTAATTCTTTAGCTCCTCAAATGTCTTGTTGTAGTCCACATCCCATTGGAATTTGGTCGACTAGCGAAGAACTATAAAGAAAGGCAAACTTCAATCAATCAAGCGAGAGATGACGCGAGAGAAAGTTGTTATCCAGCTAGTAAATCTTTGTGCCTCCTTCAAATTGCATGGAGTGTCTTAAAGGTCCTGCACCTTACTCAGGTTGGCTTCTATTCCTTGTTTAGTCACAATATATTCAAGGAAGCACCCACTTCTAGCTCTAAATAGAGATTTGCTACGATTAAGTGTAAGCCCATATTACCTTAAAGTTTGGCAGGTTTCCTCTACATCAACACATAAATTGCCCACCCGAAAAGATTTGATAAGAATGTCATTCACATATACCTCCATATTCCTTCCAATTTATTTTTTTTAAAATCTTATTTATAAGTCTTTGATAAGTAGCTCCTGCATTTTTTAATCCGAAAGGCATAACATTATAATAATAAGTTCCTTCAGCAGTTATGAAGCTAATCTTTTCCTAGTCATCTTTAGCGAGTAGGACTTGGTGATACCCCTGATAGACATCCAGCATACATATAAATTCACAACCAGAGGTGGAGTCCACTACTTAATCAATGCAGGACAAAGGATAGTAATCTTTTGGACATGCCTTGTTGAGATTCTGGAAGTCAATACAGACTCGCCATTTGTTTCCATGTTTAGATACTAGAACAACATTAGCCAACCAACTTAGGAATTGAACCTCCCTACTATAGCCTACTTCCAGTAATTTATCTACCTCTCCTTTGATAATCTCATTCTGCTCCACTCCAAAGTCCTGTTTCCTTTGTTTGACTGACCGGACAATAGGATAGACATGGAGTACATGCTCCATGACCTTGGGTGACACGTTTATCACTTCCTTGGGCAACTATGCTGTTGGAGTTTAATCAAAGTCCCACATTGGAAAGATTTGGTAAAAATCATGGGGTTAAAAAGGATCCATGATATTTCCATTGACATGAGGCCTTTGGGGTAGAGCCCAAGAGAAAAGCCATGAGGGCCTAGGTCCAATGTGGACAATATCATCCCATTATGTATAGATGTGGACATCCTTTGGGCACAACAAATGGTATCAGAGTCATGGCTAGACTAGATGCAATGTGGGGAGTCCTTGAACGAATTTGAGGGTGGGCTTAGAGTAAGTCAGGGTGACCGAATACTTGCAATAAGGCCTGGAGTAAGTCAGGGTGACTAAATGCTTACGGGGAGGCTCGAAGTAGGTCAGAGTGACTGGATGTTCGTGGGAAACCTGGAGTAGGTCAAGGTGACTAGATGCTTGCGGGGAGGTTTGGAGTAGGTCAGGGTGATCGGATACTTGCAGGGAGGAAAGTAGGTCAGGGTGACCAGATGCTCGCAGGGAGGGCCGAAGCAAGTCAAGATTGACCAGATCCTGCTACTTACGGGGAGCCCGAAACAGGTCAGGATAATTAGATGCTTGTGGGGAAAGCTCCGAAGCAGGTCAGGGTGACTAGATACTTACGGGGAGGCCAAGAGCAAGTCAGGATGAATGGATGCTTGCGGGGAGGCCTGGAGCAGGTCAGGGTGACAGGATGCTCGCGGGGAGGCAAGTAGGTCAGGGTGACCGGATGCTCGTAGGGAGGCCCGAAGCAAGTCAAGGTGACTGAATGCTTGTGGGGAGGTAAGTTGGTCAGGGTGACCTACATTGGAAAGATTTGGTAAAGATCATGAGGATAAAAAGGATACATGATATCTCCATTGGCATAAGGTTTTTTGGAGAGAGGCCAAGAGCAAAGTCATGAGAGTCTAAGCCCAAAGTGGACAATACCATGCCATTATAGAGATATATGAACATGCTTTTGCACAACAAATGGTATCAGAGCCATGGTCTAGACCAGATGTAATGTGGGGCGGCCTTAAACAAAGTTGAGGGTGGGCTCGGAGTAGGTCAGGTTGACCAGATACTTGAGAGGAGACCTAGAGTAAGTTAGGGTGACTAAATGCTCACGGGGAGGCTCGAAGTAGGTCAGGGTAACCAGATGTTCGCAGGGAACTTGGAGTAGGTCAAGGTGACTAGACGCTTATGGGGAGGCCTGGAACAGGTTAGGGTGATTGGATGCTTGCGGGGAGGCAAGTAGGTCAGGGTGACCAGATGATCGTAGAGAGACACGAAGCAGGTTAAGATTGACTGGATCCAACTGCTATAGGGAGGCCTAGAATAGGTCAGGATGACCAGATGCTTGTGGAAAAGGCCCCGAAGTAGGTTAGGTTGACTAGATACTTGTGAGGAGGTCCGAATTAGGTCAGGATGACTGGAAGCTTGTAGGGAGGCCTGGAGCAGGTCAGGGTGACCGGATGCTCGCTGGAGGTGAGCAGGTCAGGGTGATCGGATGCTCGCAGGGAGGCCCGAAGTAGGTCAAGGTGACCGAATGCTCGCCGGGAGGCCTAGAGTAGGTCAAGGTGACCGGGTTCGGATGCTTGCGGAGAGGTCTAGGGTAGGTCAGGGTGACTAGATGTTCGCGGGGAGACCCAGACCATGAGAGTAATTGTGGTCCTTTGTTTGAGAGGTGGATTGTTGCGGTTCAATCAAAGTCCCACATTAGAAAGATTTGGTAAAGATCATGGGGTTAAAAAGGATATATGATATCTCCATTGGCATGAGGCCTTTTGGTTAAGCTCAAGAGCAAAGTCATGAGGGTCTAGGACCAAAGTGGACAATATCATGCCATTGTGGAGATATGTGGACATCCTTTGGGCACAACACAAGCAAAAACGTCACTGTTACAAGCCAAGCACTGAATCATCTCAGTCTTGAGCTCAGGAGTCAGGTCAGCTGCTATATGAGTAGTGTCTTCTGGACGACCCTCTTGAATTTGTATCTCTTCTTTCTCCTCATATACTAGGATGGGAGGCCATTCATGAATGACATTAACCTCAATCCTTTGAATTTTTTGAGTGGCATTAGCTTCTGATCCTGTCTGAGAGTGTGACTCGATGAAGAGCTAGAGACAGTGGGTGAAGACTTCGGGGAGTAAGTAGATGACGGCTCTAGGGAAGAGGAATCACAACGGATCTGAGAAAACCAAAGCAGATCCCGAAGAAATCTAATCAAAAAATACCTCCCAGAGGTGAGAATAGAAAGTCGAAGCTAGATCGGAGAAACCCAAAGCTGATCTAGGGAAGATTCCGATGAATTAGAGCACCGTAATAGCTCACGATTTCGACCGATGCTATCACCTCCTGCACACCATGCAACCAATCAACAAGATGTCAATGACCTAAGACCGGGGTGGGAATCCCTGGCTAGGCCCTCCGATGCTCAAGTCAGTCTCCTCTACTCTAGGTGGGAAGAAGAAAAAGAAGAAGCATGGTGAAACTGGAATGAAATTAGGGTTTCGGTGATGGTGTTGCACGCATACCTCGCCAACGGAGAGGATTCCCCTTTTTATATCATTTCATATAACCTCCGTAGCCATAAAGTGTACCTCGATTTGTTAGAGTTTGTTATGAGATAACGTAAGTACGTGCAATAATAGTTTAAGGAATCTTTTTCGTATCCTAAATGTACCTTCTTTGTCGTCTAGCACACATTTAAAGAAGTTTCTAGAAGCCGTTTCCAACCAGGTTGCCATATGATTGTATATTATTCATACATCACCTATATTTGGTTGTAACACTCCTTACGGGCTATGTTTATGAGATTTAACAAAGGTTAGTGTCTTTATGCCCTGCCAGATTTTACCAGGTCAATTTTATATTAACAGCCTCCAAAAAGTGTGTGTTGGTATACCCGCCTGAGATTACACTACCGAGTGAATTATGAGTATGCTCGTCTGAGCTTATTCTACCGACCGGGTTAAGCAGGGTCCCTTCCGGCGACTTAGTTTCGTATGCCTGCTCGGTCAATCGAGATTACATAACCGAGCGAGTTATGTGTATGCTCGTCCGGCTTCTTCTACCGACCGCGTTAAGCAGAGTCCCTTCTAGCGACTTAGGTTCGTATGCCTGCTCGGTCGCATGCGATTATATTACCGAGCGAGTTATGTGTATGCTCGTTCGGGCTTCTTCTACCAACCGTGTTAAGCCGGGTCCCTTCTAGCGACTTAGGTTCAAATGCCTGCTCGATCGTTCGAGATTATATTGTCGAACGAGTCATTAATAAGCCTTTCTAATATCCTTAATCATTAATTTCAAACATCATAGATTCATATTCGGATACACACAACATGCACTATCATCTCCTTCCAAACACAACACAGATAATTAATTAACAGTACTGCTCGATCGAGTGCTTTATGATTATTATTATTCTTATTATTTTATTTTCTTAGGAATATATATAGTAGTGCTTCTAATCAGACAGCCAGCCAGCTTCAAGCTAATTATTCAGCAGGAGGTTCTTCATCGGCTCCATCAACATCATCCACATACTTGGAATCAAGCGACTGCGAGACGACGCTAACATCACTGGCCATCGCCATAAAATTGGATCCCAAATCATCCAAGGACATTATTCCCACAAATTCCGGCGAACTGCCTGCGCCGATCGACGCACTGGCGAAGCCTCCGAGCGCGGTGGTAGAGTAATTATTCGTTTGACTATCCATCTTACTATCAATGGCGTTCCAGTTCGCCGAACCAAATTCACCGGGCGTACGGATTTCAGCGTACACCTGCACGCACCAAACGATCGAACATTAATAATCAATATAATATTAATTAATTAGTAGTAGTTAAGCTTAATTAATTATATATACTACTCACGCGATTCTGATAATTCATGCGGGATGTGTTCCAAGCCAGCATCCAATCACGGCCGGCTCCGTCGTTGTTCACCCCTCTGTACACAATAGCTTCTTTCGAAGGACCGATGAGCCTATCACGGACGTGAAGAAATCCAGCCCATTGCCCATTTTGAATGATTTGAGCGTAAGGAGAATGCCAAACAGCGCCTTCCCAAGTGTGATTGAGATCAAATGTTAGATTACCTCCGGTGGCATTGTAAATCATGCCAAGCGTCGAGGTTCCAGTGCCGTAAGCCTCCTTCAGGTTGTGCACAAACCGACTCACGTTCGTCGCTTTCTCTTCTGCGTTCATATACTGCAAAGCCACTCTTGCTCTGTCTCGGGCGGTGATTTGAGTGATGTTCGGAGAAACTAATCTCACTGTTTCATCCGTCACTGGATTCCCAAACACGTTGGTCGCCATGCTTAATTCTATATATCAACAAGAGAAAATGTTTTTTTCTTCTTCGGATTGCTCTGTAAGGAAGTGTGTGCAGCATCGTGTATTTATAGAGGAATCAGATAATATATAAATTTCCATGCTCAATTAATTATTGTGAAACGTGGCAATAACTTCTCCAAAAATAATTGAAATTTAGGGGCCACTCACTTACTGATAAATAATTAATTAATTGAAATGGGAAAAACGTGACATTAACTTCTCCGAAAATAATTGAAATGGAGGGGCCACTTAATAAATAAATAATTGAAATGGGAAAAACAACGTGACAATAACTTCTCCAAAAATGGGGGACCACTCACTTACTTACTGATAAATCAATAATTAATTGAAATGGAAAAAAGACATTAACTTCTGTTCGAAAAAAAATTAATATGTACTCGGAGATTTTTGAGGGTTTAACCGAATTTAAATATATAAATTTAAATTTAATTTATATGTTGAAATGATTTGATTTGATAATCTCAGTCTGTCAATAGGAGTTGATATCTGTCGACTGTTGATCGTCGAGTGCCGATTGCCGAGTGCCGACCATCGAGTGCCAAGTGCCGACCGAGCGAGGCTTATTGCCGACCGAGTGAGGAGGTCGACCGAGCGAAGCTTAAGGTCGACCGAATTGCAAGGCTTCTGCCGAGTGAGTTGTTGTCGACTGAGTTGCAGGGCTTCTGCCGAGGTCTGCGATGAACGCAATTTCCTTAAAACAGATTCGCCCCATCTCCGAATGTGCTTCGAGATTTTCTTGGATCGTCTGTTTCCCAGGATACAACGGCTAATCGTGATTCCCACCAATCAAAGGTGGTCACGGCGAACTGAGAAGTACCCGGCTACTATTACGGGCACTTCGCCAAGCAAGAATTATTGTACAGAGACGGAGGGAGAACGTAGGTGGAGAGCTTTAGCTTTTCACGTGTGTAACCTTTTTGCCTGTAGTCGTAACCTCCTTTTATAGGAGCTCAAATGAACGGCAAAATTAATGATCGATTAATAATCATATCCCGATCGGTCCAGCATTCGATGCACATAGGTCATACTCATATATGAATCAACATGATTCAGTATAATTCGAGCTCTAGATTTACACTCTCCAAAAATAATTAAGTAATTGAAATGGGAAAAACGTGAGATTAACTTCTCCGAAAATAATTGAAATGTAGGGAACACTTAATAAATAAAGAATTGAAATGGGAAAACAACGTGAGAATAACTTATCCAAAAAATAATTGAAATTTAGGGACCATTCACTTACTTACTGATAAATAATTAATTAATTGAAATGGGAAAAACGTGGCATTAACTTCTTCGAAAATAATTGAAATGGAGGACCGCCTAATAAATACATAATTGAAATGGGAAAAACCTTCTCCAAAAATAATTGAACGAAGAGAAGTCATTAGATGTAATCCAACGGACAGGATCTACTGTTCTAGAATGGTGCTTCATTTTGCATGACAATAATACTTTGGTGGTGAATTAGAAAATGATTTGTATGAAATTCATTGGGAATTCTTCTCTATTCCGTGGCACGACATATTATCCAAAATATCCCATGTGGCAATGATGTGTCCAGTCATTGCCATATGATTGTTTGCCATTGCCACAACAAACACAGTCATCAGCTTTGGCCCTACACCGGTTAATTCACTAGCAAGACTCCTTAATCACAAAGCATGACAAACTACAGTTGTGGTAGCCATGAACTCTGCCTCACAAGATGAAATCGACATTGTCTTCTGCTTCTGTGAATTCTAGGACACTAAATTTTTATTAAAATAGAAAATCATTCCACTTGTATTTTTCTTCCCATCTAGATCGCCAGCTAGATCACTGTCCGAGTAGTCGAATATACCAATTTCCTGAGGTTCCTTCATGTAAACAAGTCCAAGGTGAATTGTACCTTTCAAATACCTGAAAATCTGTTTGAGCATCTTGTGATGCATGATTGTAGGCCTCTTCATCACTACAAGAAAATAGGACTTCAGAGATAACAAATTCTGTCTCTGAAAATCATTTTTCTGTTTCTAAAGAATGTTTGAAACAGAATATTCCGTCTCAAAAATCTGTTATAGAATATTCTATCAAAGGCACTTCGCCAAGCAGGAATTACCGTACAGAGTCGGAGGGGGAATGCAGGTGGAGAGCTTCAGCTTTTCGCGTTTGTAACCCTTTTGCATGTAGTCACAGCCTTCTTTTATAGGAGTTCAAATGAACAGCAAAATTAATGATCGATTAATAAACATACCCCGATCGGTCCGGCATTCACCGCACGTAAATTATACTTACACACGAGTCAACATGGTTCAATATAATCTGAGCCCTAGATTTGTATCCTCCAAAAATAATTAAGTAATTGAAATGGGAAAAACGTGGCATTAACTTCTCCGAAAATAATTGAAATGG
Organism: Zingiber officinale; assembly: GCF_018446385.1. Taxonomy (NCBI): domain Eukaryota; kingdom Viridiplantae; phylum Streptophyta; class Magnoliopsida; order Zingiberales; family Zingiberaceae; genus Zingiber; species Zingiber officinale. Next base: position 1,748,503 of record NC_056007.1, on the reverse strand, counting down.
AGGGAACACTTAATAAATAAAGAATTGAAATGGGAAAACAACGTGAGAATAACTTATCCAACAAATAATTGAAATTTAGGGACCACTCACTTACTGATAAATAATTAATTAATTGAAATGGGAAAAACGTGGCATTAACTTCTCCGAAAATAATTGAAATGGAGGACCACCTAATAAATACATAATTGAAATGGGAAAAACCTTCTCCAAAAATAATTGAACGAAGAGAAGTCATTAGATGCAATCCAACGGACAGGATCCACTGTTCTAGAATGGTGCTTCATTTTGCATGACAATAATACTTTGGTGGTGAATTAGAAAATGATTTGTATGAAATCCATTGGGAATTCCTCTCTATTCCGTGGCACGACATATTATCCAAAATATCCCATGTGGTAATGATGTGTCCTGTCATTGCCATATGATTGTTTGTCATTGCCACAACAAACATAGTCACCGGCTTTGGCCCTACACCAATTAACTCACTAGCAAGGCTCCTTAATCATAAAGCATGACAGGCTGCAGTTGTGGTTGCCATGAACTCTGCCTCACCAGATGAAAGTGACACTATCTTCTGCCTCTGTGAATTCCAGAACACCAAACTTTTATTAAAATAGAAAGTCATTCCACTTGTACTTTTCCTCCCATCTAGATCGCCGGCTAGATCATTGTCCGAGTAGCCAAATATATCAATTTCCTGAGGTCCCTTCATGTAAACAAGTCCAAAGTGAATTATACCTTTCAAATACCTGAGAATCTATTTGAGCACCTTGTGATGTATGATTGTAGGCCTCTCCATGTATCTGCTCGCCATTCCGACAGAATATAATAGGTCAGGCCGTATCTGTAGCAAATATCTCAGACAACCAACAATGCGCCTGTACTCCATGGCGTCAACTGGAGTCCCTTCCAAGTGTTTATGCAGCTGTGTCTTGGGTTCCATCGGATGTTTTGTGGCTTTACAATCTTCCATCTTGAATTGAGACAGGATTTTCTTGGTATAAGTTTATTGTCTAAGTAAAATTCGGTTCTTCTGTTATTCTACTTCAATTCCTAAGTAGTAGGAGAGAAGACCCAAATTACTCATCTCAAATTCCGTCATTATTTGTTGTTTGAATTTGTTGCTTTCTTCTGTGATACTTCTTATCACGATGAGATCGTCGACATATACTCCAACAAGTATACTTGCTTCTCCTTCACCACTTGTATATACTGCATATTCTTGAGTACATTTTTTTGAAACCAAACTCTTACAGACTCCTGTTCAGTCACATGTTCCAAGCTCGTGGAGCTTGCGGCAGTCCATAGAGGGCTTTGGACAACCTGTACACCTTGTGTTCCTGATTTTGTACCTCAAACCCTTCTGGTTAAGTGACATATATTTCTTTTTTTAACTCTCCGTTAAGAAATGCCGACTTCACATCTAAATGGTGTACCTCTCAACTTTGATTTGCCGCAAGTACGGGTGTAATCGAGCCGAGCCGAGCCGAACTCTTAGATGTTTGAGTTTGACTCGTTTATAATCGAGCCGAGCTCGAGATTTATTTAATGAATATATTCATGGCTCACGAGCTAATTCGAGTTTTTATCGAACCTAAACGAGCTTAATAAATATAAATTATAAATTTAAATATTCATTAAAAATTAAATTATATATTTTAAAAAAATTATAATATTCTTGTTAAAATTTATAATTTTATTCTAATAAATAAATTTAATATATTTGTCTATGTTTTTCATGAGTAGAGTGTAAAATTTATAAATTCAATATCAAAACTATTATTTTTTTATTTAAAAGTTGATTTATGAGCTTAACGAACATATTCACGAGCTAACGAGCCGAATATTGTGAAGCTTGAGCTTGGTTTATTTATCTTAACGAGCCTCATTAAACGAGCTCAAATGAGCTTTTATCGAATCGAGCTTCGAATAGCTCACGAGCGGCTTGGCTCATTTACACCCCTAGCCGCAAGCGCAAGAATGACTCGAACAATGTCAAGTCTAGCGATAGGTGCAAACACCTCTTCAAAGTCGATGTCTTGTTTTTGTACATAACCTTTAGCCACTAATCTTGCTTTGTGCTTAACGACTTTCTCCGTTGAATCTTTCTTCAGTTTGAACACTCACTTTAGGCCGATAGGTTTGTGGCTTAATGGGAGCTCATTTAGGGTCCAGGTCTTGTTCATCTCAATAGATCTTAACTCTTCCTTCATTGCTTCGTACCAGTAAGCCTCAGTTGCAGCCTCTTGGTAACATGTCGGCTCTTCATACATCACCATCATCACCTCATTCTCTTCTTCGTCAACACCAACCACTTCCTTAGTGTTGGCATAGATATCGACAATGGATCTAAAACGGACTTGTCCTTCATGAGACTTGGTGTGTTTGTTACTGGAGATGAGGTAACTGTATGGGCGTTCGATGGTGGTGTAGATGGACTTGACGCTCTTGGCATGGGTACTACGGCTGTTGCAGCTGGTGTGACATGTTCCGCCCCTTCCTCAACGTAACGTCTGCTGCAACAATCACCTCGTCGGTGTCGAATGCATCCACCACCATAAACTCCGGTAAGTTTTCGTCCTTGTTAGCACTTGCATTCCATGTCCATTCATAATTTTCTTGAAACATTACATCTCTACTTATTTGTAACTTGTCGTGCCTTGGATCAAATACACGATGAGCTTTGCAACCTTTATCGACACCCAAGTATACCATGGGTGAGCTTCTGTCATCAATTTTCTTTAGATGAGGGGCTGTATTTTTCACATATGCAACACAACCGAATACTCTCAAGTGGGCGAGATGTGGCTTCCTCCCTTTCCAAGCTTCAAATGGGGTACATTCTCCCAACACCTTAGTTCGGAGACGTTTTAGCATATAGACAACATGTCTGACCGCCTCTCCCCAGAACCTTGCTTGCATGTGTGTACCCTTAAGGAGAGATCTCACCATAGCCATCACGGTGCGGTTCCCGCGCTCCACAACACCATTTTGTTGGGGTGTGTAGGGAGTCGTGAGGTGTCGTTCGATTCCTTCATTTTCACAAAGCCGAATGAACTCCGTGGATAGAAACTCGTCGTCCCGGTCTGTTCGGAGTGTTTTGATCTTGTGTTCAGTCTTGTTCTCCGTCAAAAATTTGACCTTCTTGAATGCTTGGAAAGCATCATTTTTTGCTATCAATACAAACCCCCACATCCACCTTGTGAAATCATCAACAATCAAAAGGAAATACTCGTTACCGATGAGTGTACATGGTGTAATTGGCCCACAAATATCAGCATGGAGAAGTTCCAATGGCTTCTCTGCTCTAAAGTTTGATTGGCACGGGAATGGTGGCCTTGCATGCTTAGCGATCACACACACCTCGCAAAGCTTGTTCTGCTGGAGCAATAGTGGCACATCAACCGCCAATTTCTTCCCACCCAATAGCTTCAAGTCATTGAAATTGACATGTCCGAGCCTTGCATGCCATAACCAGGTTGGATCTTCTAGTCTTGCTAGGAGACAGACTTGCTTGAATATCTTCAAGGTTATCTTGTACAAGCGATTCTATGTTCGCTTTACCAGCATCAAGAGCTTCCCACTCCTATCAATCACCTTCATGGTATCTCCTTCCATATGCACCTCATTCCCAGCTTCTGTCGATTGACCAAGATTTATGATATTACTACAAAGTTTTAGAATGTAGTATACCTCGTGGATAGTCTTCTAATCGTCGTTCTTACATTTGAACACAACCATCCCCTTGCCCATGATCTCAATAGCTGATCCATCGCCAAACCTCACCCTCCAGGAGATGGTTTCATCTAGCTCTTGAAACTTCTCATCATGGCCAGTCATGTGGTTGCTGGCACCGTTGTCAAGGTACCAAACGTCTTTATCTCCTTTCTTAACGTCGCGGTAGATCTCTGGTAGCAACCTCTTTTCACTGAGTAGAATGGTATCTTGTCGCTCATGCCTAGTGTGAGACTCCTCGTGAGACACGGTCATCATCAGTGTTGGCTCTTCATTGGTGGCGCAAGTGAGGTGAGCCTCATCATCACGACACTTGTTGTAGCATTCAGACGTATAATGCCTCATTTTTTCACAATTGAAACACTTTTTATGGTTCTTGTTACGAGTGTCACTGACGTTGCTGCTAGTGCCTCTTGCACTATCTTGGCGCAGTGTACCACGGCCATGACCGCACCCTCGCCCATGCCCACGCCATTTTCCACGACCAAGACTCCTAGACCCACGCCCCTTGCCTCCTGACGAAATGTCCTTGTTGTTCTCCTTCTGTCGCATTTGCCATGTGGCATGAGTAAGTAGGAACTCACCTTCAGTGCTGTTGGTATTGTCGCGTAATTGTAATGCTCGTTCCTCATACGCCTTCAGTCGTCCTATAGTCTCCTCAAATGGTATTGTCTCAAGGTCGTGGAACTAATCAATACCAGCAACAATAGGAAAGAATTTATCAGGGACAGAATCGAGCAACTTCTTTACCAAAGAGCAGTCTTCAAGCGTGACACTAAGAGTGGAGAACTTGCTGCTCATGGTGCTGAGTTTGCCAGCAAACTCATCAATCGTCTCGTTCTCTTTCATCCGGAGGGCGTCGAACTCACTTTTCAATGTCTATAACCGTGCCTTCTTCACCCGATCACTACCAAGATACCTCATCTTGAGGCTGTCCCAGACTTCCTTTGCCGTCTTTTTTTTTTTTTTGCGATCTGGAGAAGGATGTCTTCGGGGACACACTGCAAGATGTATGCACACACCTTTTTGTCCTTCTTTGCATCCACCTGGGCTCCTTCCATTGGCTCCACCGCCTCTCAGACTCCCTGGGCATCAAGAATCGCTTTTGTCTCGATTGCCCACACAGTATAATTATGAGGACTTAGCATTATTGGATAGGGAAATGACACTCCGCCGTTCTCCTTCACAGCAGCTTGTGGGACACCCGACATTATTGTGGAGTCATGGATTCTTAGGTGTTTAATACTAACTTCGCTCTGATACTAGATGTTAGTTTAGAAACCGTTGGTATCACACCCAAAGACATGTACACTCACTATTGTGAAAAATGAATAGAGCGAGGAGGAAAATAACTGCTAGAATACTTTCTTACAGTGAGACAAATGAATGAATAACTACATATCTCTAGGACTCTTTAAATACACCACAAACTAATACCACTAACGCATGAAAATAGGAAAAACTAATTTTACTAATTTATCTCATGAAAATAGAAAAAATTAATTCTACTAATTTATCTCATGAAAATAAAAAATTTTATCATCATTAATGCAAGGAAAAAAAAACCATGACCGCTAAGTGTGTCATGTCCGAATTAATATGCTCACGTTCGTCGCTTTCTCTTCTGCGTTCATATACTGCAAAGCCACTCTTGCTCTGTCGCGGGCGGTGATTTGAGTGATGTTCGGATAAACTAATCTCACTGTTTCATCCGTCACTGGATTCCCAAACACGTTGGTCGCCATGCTTAATTCTATATATCAACAAGAGAAAATGTTTTTTTTTTCTTCGGATTGCTCTGTAGGGAAGTGTGTGCAACATCGTGTATTTATAGAGGAATCAGATCATACATAAACTTCCTTGGATGCTCAATTAATTATTGTGAAACGTGAACTTCTCCAAAAATAATTGAAATTTAGGACCACTCACTTACTGATAAATAATTAATTAATTGAAATGGGAAAAACGTGGCATTAACTTCTCCGAAAATAATTGAAAGGGAGGACCACCTAATAATTAAATACAGAAGTGAAATGGGAAAAACAACGTGACAATAACTTCCCCAAAAATAATTGAACGAAGAGAAGTCCTTAGATGTAATCCAACGGACAGGATCCACTGTTCTAGAATGGTGCTTCGTTTTGCATGACAATAATACTTTGGTGGTGAATCAGAAAATGATTTATATGAAATCCATTGGGAATTCCTCGCTATTCCGTGGCACTACATATTATCCAAAATATCCGCAATGATGTGTCCTGTCATTGCCATATGATTGCCACATGAAATGACATGTCGGCATTTTTGGCCTATAAATATTGCTTCACCTTCTTGCAATTTGGTATCAAAAAAAAAGAGGAGGGGTACAATGTTTAGAAGAGATAGTGAGAGTATTTTCCTTGTAAAATTTCAATAGCTCGTTTGCACAAGTGTATATCGCCTCCACTTTAATAAAACCCTCCCAAGTTTTAGTTTGCTTCTCTATATTATAATGGCCTCCTCTGCAGTTATTGTTTTCCTGAAAGATGAGAAGCTCCGGCAGCTCGCCCAGCTTATTCGTAACTACGAAGTTAACAACTTATACCACATAACTTTCCAAAGCTTAGGGGACCAACACGTTTACCTGAGGATGTGCAACGACAACGTGGGATCCGTTAACACACTCCTGGATAACTGCAATGCGATAGTGATCAAGTATAAGGACGACGGTGTTCGCCGGCCCATCGCCGATCAGATTCTTGGTTATACAGAGCACTGCCTCAACAATGCACTTCAGCTCATCAGGAACTACACTCTGCGAAGTAGTTATCTTGACAAAATGAAGTCTCACCAACAGCAACTCTTCCAAGCGCTGGAGGAGTTGGACACTTCGAGTGGAGATGCTGTGGTTGATTTCACCGACTCCATTCAGGAACACGACCAATTGGTTATGAGCTACATGAGGTTGAATCTCAACTCTTATGCTTCAGCAGAATTCTCAAGACATCTCAGGAACGTCGGCATTGGCTTTAAGGAACTAGTTCAAAGGTGAGGTTATATATATATATAGAGAGAGAGAGAGAACGAGACGAACATTAATTTCACTTTGCACCTCTTTTTCTTAATTTAATTTAATTTGTATGTATACAGTTATCAAATTAAGCTTGGGTATACAGGACAGTTTGAGAAGTTAGAAGTAGAACAAAAGCTAGAGGTATATGCTGCAATAATTAAGGCATCGGGCCGGCTAAGTGTATTATCGGCCGAGCAGGAGAAGGGAGACGACATAGTTAAGGCTGCGTCACTAACATATCAGGAGAAGGGAGACGACATAGTTAAGGCTTCGTCAATAACATATCGAGGGAAGAAACCGAATTATGGTTCGGCAGCCATGTTCCTGATAGATGTGGGACAGATAATCTGGGACGTGTATTCGTCGGACCACCCAATCACAACGGCTACGAGAGATGCCTTAGTTAGGGCTGCAAAAGAAGGTGGATCAGCTTTGGGAAAGCTTGTGGGAGTTGCTGTAGCAACTGAGTTAGCTGGTGAAGCAGTTACTGCGTTGTTCGTCACGGCCGTTGGAATAATCGGAGGATTTGTGGGATCTTATATTGTTGGAAAATTGGCCGGCTTCTTGTTCGATCAGATTTTCAGCTCCGGTGGGGAAGCCGTCCTTCCGACTGATGGCTTCATCGTCTATGTTGCTACCATGCCTAATGGCCACGACCTGGCCATACAAATAAATAAATAAATCTATCTGTTTTTATATACAATGATCCTGGTGATGAAATAAAAATAAATATTCAGTGAGAAGAATAGAAATTCCCATGTATCCTGAGTGAGTGTGTAATCCAAAGGATCTAGCTACTGGCTGAGCTTTTGGGAAAATATTGTAATATTGCATTTCAAACATATATTAATTTTCATCTCTGAAATTATCCAATTTCTCTCTCAACTTTATAATTTTAGCACCCAATTGTCTATTACGATGTCTGATACGGTGCACAGCAAGGAGGCCTTGGTGAACAGTGAAGATGATATGACTGTTAAAGTTGAAGCAAGGCTCCTATGCGAGTACCAATGTCGATTTGTCCAAAGCGGATCAGATCATCTCTAATCGGTACTCAGCTCTCCTCCATCTGGGTAAGGCTTCCATTCGAATAATAATCCCGATTGGCCCAAAGTTGATTGGCCTCTAATGGGGCTCAGCTCCCCCTCTATTTGTTGGTATTAATCTTAAGAGTCAATTATGAGATGATTAAATTTTTTGGTTACTTATTGAGTTAGACTCATATGTATCCACTCATTAGATTAAGCATTTATTGGATTGAGTGCAATCCGAATTAGATACATTGGATTAATGAGTTAGAGTCATTTGGATTATTAGATTAATGAGTTAGACTCATTAGGTTATTAGATTAATGGTTAATCCAATATAATAATCTAACTCATTAAGAAAAATATAAAGAGAAAAAAAAATCTTTGGTATTCATGGATGAATATAAATAGGATATTTTGATGGAATTTTCATAAGAGATGAAAAATGTGACTCTTGATCTTCCATTCTTCTTCCTTCTTGGCCTGATCTCATTTTTTGTCAAATCACCTTGTGTGGCTAGCTATCACCACGAAGGTAGTTGTTCTCCAAAGGCTTAGTTCATGTGACGAACGAATGACGTGTTCATATGGATACATCGTGCTAAGATCTGCATTCAAAGAAAAGTTGTTGTTGGAATTACGAAGGACATCCAACAAAAGTATAAATCTCATCAAACTTACTCTTTCACATAGATCTTCTAGAAAGGATCTAATTATTTATCCACTGTGCTTTCTACGTATTTAGCACACTAGATCCTTATAGTGATATCAAAGCCACTTGTGAAAATATATACTAAGTTGTTAGATTTTATATGTGATATAGAAATTGCCAAACAAATGTTAGGTTACCTCCCGTGGCATTGTAAATCATGCCAAGCGTCGAGGTTCCAGTGCCGTAAGCCCCCTTCAGGTTGTGCACAAACGGATTCACGTTCGTCGCTTTCTCGTCTGCATTCATATACTGCTCTGTGTCGGGCGGTGATTTGAGTGATGTTCGGAAAAACTAATCTCACCGTGTCGTCCGTCATTGGATTCCCAAACACGTTGGTCGCCATGCTTAATTCTAAATCTCAAGAAGAGAAAATGTTTTTTTTTGTGTGTGTTATTGTTTTCGGGTTGCTCTGCATGATTAATTCTATATCTCAACTTCTCCGAGAATAATTGAAATGGAGGGACTACTTACTGATAAATAATTAATTGAACTGGAAAAAACGTGACAATAACTTCTCCGAAAATAATTGAAATGTGAACAACAACGTCACAATAACTTCTCCTTATGGACGGACTACTTCCTGATAAATAATTTAGTTTTTTATTGAAACACGTATTTAAGTTTATAAAATATTTATTTTATATAGAAAAATTTTAAAATATCAAATCACGTTTCTATTTCTAATTTTATCCTTATCAGTTGATAGATATTTTAAAACAGTCGGATTGATTTGGTTCTATATCAAAACGTTCTATTTTTAATCAAATCAGTCGATTTTTTTTCTTTTTATTTTTTGTTAAATCAAAATCAATTTTAGATCAAATTAGTTGATAGACCAAACAACCTTGGATTTATATAAAACTAGTTCCAATGTATTCGTCTATCTCTCTTGATTATATTCATGCTCTCAAATATCAATTTGACATTTGGTACCTCAACCGTTTTTTTCCAAAACCGGCTGATGAATCAAACGACCTCAGATTAACATGAAACAAGTTCTTATATGTTCGTCTACATCTCTTGATTATATCTATGCCATAAAATATAAATTTGACCTAATATATTGAGAGTAATGATTTTTTAAACATGAATTAAAATTTTTAAACATATTCATGTTCAAAAAAGAAGTTGCTCTCAATATATTATGTCAAATTGAAGTTTGAGGGCATTGATATAATCAAGAAAGGTAGATGAACATATAAGAATTTGTTTCATGTCAATCCGAGGTCATTTGGTCCATCAGCCGATTTTAAGCAAAATCGGTTGATGGATCAAACGACTCGGATTGACATGAAATTAGTTTCTATATGTTCGTCTACCTCTCCTAATTTTATTCATGCTCTCAAACTTCAATTTGACCCAATATATTGAGAACAATGATTTTTTTGAACATGAATTAAATTTTTCAAACATATTCGTGTTCAAAAAAATCATTGCTTTCAATATATTGAGTCAAATTGATGTTTAAGAGCATGGATAAAATTAGAAGAGGCAGACGAACATTTAAAAGCTTATTTCATGTCAATCTGAGGTCGTTTGATTTATCAACCAATTTTGAACACGAATTAAATTTTTAAATATTTTTTAGTTTAAAAAATTATTGCTCTTAATATATTGGGTTAAGTTGATGTTTGAGAGTATGGATACAATCAGGAGAACTAGTAGAACACATATAAACTAGTTTTATATCAATCTGAGGTCATTTGGTTCATTATTCGATTTTGGGCAAAAATGGCTGATGGATCAAATGACCTAGAATTGACATGAAACTAGTTCCTATGTGTTCGTCTACCTCTCTTGATTATATTCATGCCCTCAAATTTTAATTTAACCCAATATATTGAGAGTAATAATTTATTAAACACGAAAATATTTGAAATTAGTTCGTGTCAATTCGAGGTATCTAGTTTCAAATATTTTTGTGTTTAACAAATTATTGCTTTCAATATATTTGGTTACATTAAAGTTTAAGGGCGTGAATATAATCAAAAGAGGTAGACGAACACATAGAAACTAATTTCATGTCAATTCTAGGTCGTTTGATCCATCAGCCGTTTTTGCCTAAAATAGACTGATGGACCAAATGACCTCGGATTGACATGAAACAAGTTCTTATATATTCGTCTACCTCTCTTGATTATATCCATGCCCTCGAACTTCAATCTGATCCAATATATTGAGAGCCTTTTTTGAACACGAATATGTTTAAAAATTTTAATTCGTGTTTAAAAAATCATTGCTCTCAATATATTAGGTCAAATTGATGTTTGAGGGCATGGATATAATCAAGAGAAATAGACGAACATATAAGAACTTATTTCATGTCAATCCGAGATTGTTTGATTTATTAGCCGATTTTGGACAAAAATGGCTGATGTACCAAACGTCAAATTGATATTTGAGGGGATGGATATAATCTAGAGAAATAGACGAATACATAGGAACTAATTTTATATAAATCCGAGGTCGTTTAGTCTATCAACTAATTTAATCTAAAATTGATTTTGATTTTAAAAAAACAAAAAAAACAAATCAGTTCGATTGATTTAGTTTGATTGATTTGATTAAAAATCAAACGTTTCGATACAGAATCAAATCGATTCAACTACTCTAAAATATCAATCGACTGATAAGGGTAAAATTGGAAATAAGTACATGATTTAGTCATTTTGAAACTTCCCTACGTGAAATAAGTATTTTGCAAACTTAAGTACATGGTCTAGTAAAAAATTGTAAATAATTAATTGAAATGGGTATGATACGTTGATAAGGGTGGGACCTCAAAAGGAGGGTCAATGTAGTGAAAATTGGCTAATGTGGATGGTCAAGGTCAAAAGGTCAAACATGCGAGCGGCCGAGCAGGCCCATACGATCGGTCGGGTGGGGAAGCCCAACTGGATCAGCCGAGTAGTCAACCTCCACAGTTTGTAACCAAGGCAAAAAATAGAACATTGAGTCACTTGGCCCATCGTCCTGGCCGACCAGACTTTAGGTCCGATCAAGTCAGAGGCGCCTCCAAGTAGACAGTCAGGCCGAGTGAAGGTCGAGCGGGCAACATGCCAGTCATTCCATTCGATGCCGATGAGCCAGCAGTAGCACGGCCGAGTGGCGACTGATCGACTTATAGCGGAATACGTACACACATTTTCCGTACTTCCTTGGAAGTTTGTGCCACTAACAATAGGGAATGTCTGGTAAGCAAATAGTGCTTTAAAAGACTCGAAGCTGTCACATCAGAGATTTGCATGCTCGTTTTAAGGAAAGATATCAGAAACACTTTTTGACTTATCTTTTTTGAGGAAGCTTTGGAAAACGTGCACATGGTTTGAGAAACGTGAACATACGCTACAGTGACACTATATAAAGGAGTCTTCATTTACAGGCAAAGGTATGTGATGCTTCACTGTTAAACGTGCTTTTTGCTACAATTTTCTTATTGTTCTCCTCTCCACTTGAACGAGATACTGACTTGAGCATCGGAGGGCAAACGTCAGGATCCCTTCTCTAGTTCGGCATTGATGTTCCTTATTTTACAGGACTGAACGAAGTCTTTGTCGAGTTAATGTCAGAACCATGTTCCCAACTAACCATCTTCTCAACTTTTGTACCGGATCAAGGAAAAAACAACGTGACAATAACTTCTCCGAAAATAATTGAAATGGAGGGACCACTTACTGATAAATAATTTAATTGAAATGGGAAACAACGTGACAATAACTTCTCCAAAAATAATGGGAAACAATAAACGAAAGGAAGCAAAAATATAACATAACGTTTTAAATAAAAGACCAGACCATTTTAATTTATAACTAGAGAGGTCATGTTTATGGCTCTTGTGGCTGGTTAATGTGTAGATAAGGAGACTGATGAATGAAAAGATGAGTTGTAACTATAAGGAGGTGTTTGACAGAAAAACTTTTACTAATAATGTAGACCAAAGACCATAGACAATTAACAAGATAAGGCTAATAAAATCCCATATTGATATATGTATGAAAAAATGATCTTGCATGATTTGAATCCAAAACTTAGGCAAAGAAGTAAAAACCGACAAATTTTCTTTAAAATTATTCTTTCTTGCATATAAAATAAAGTATAATGTTTTTATCATTAATTATTATATAGAGGAACCGTAGGCTAGCTGATAGCTAAACAAAATTAATTTTATGCTCAAATAATTACAAGCGTGATACATGAATCCCATGAACGTGATGGGTATATTGGATAGTCCAAAGATATGACTATTCACTCGTACAATTCATATTGTGTCTTAAAGTCAGTCTTCCATTCATTTATGGGCTTTATTCGAATTTGGTGGTATTTGTTTGAACCTTTAACATCGGCTAAAGGGGGGTGAATAATTGATTACCCAATTTGTTCGCTTCCTACACTTGTTAGCACAGCGGAAATATAAACAACAAATAGAAAGATAACTGCTATAAAGAAATACAAACAAATCACTAATAGATTTGTTTATGTGATTTGGAGATTATAGCTCATACTCCATGATATGTCCGTAAAGTGGACTATTCCTCAATCTGTCAGTAGATCAATCTCCGTAACTTCGGCTAGCACAATCCTCCTTGTCGGTGGAGAAATCTCACCACAAACGCGATCAAGACCTTGTATTGCAATGAGGGCTTGGGGACTCTAATTAGGGGTTAACCACCTCTAATTTCGTCACCCAAGATAGCCATCCCTAGCTCTAATATATAGAGTTTGGGAAAACACTAAGCTATTTTTCTGTTACTAGTCGACTGGTAACATCATCAGTTGACTAGTGCTTACCGTTGGATACAGCAAACGACACTTCACATAATCTAGGATTCTATTCAATGACTCTTTACCAGTCTACTAGTAACATTACTAATCGACTGGTAAACCCTAACACTAGGATTTTTGTCCCGAGTACAATCACTCAGCATTTGTCCTCGCTTGTACAACCTTGATCTTGCCTTCTAGCCATCTTCCATCAGCCGTGCTTCCCTTAGATGCTTACCCATTCTTCACGTCTTACCTTCAGGATACTTCCTTCGGCCTTGTCCTTATTGTTGGGTCTTCCTTTATCAATACAACTTTGACCTTACCTTCTAGCCTCCTCCATTAGTCTTGCGTCCCTTGGATGTTTTCCCATTCTTCACGTCTTGCTTTCAAGAGCTTCCTGTTGGAGTAATCCCAATGGTCCGTGTGACCATGTGTTTTGATGTTTGGATAAATGGTTTAAGTTAGGTTCACCCTTGTATTTAATATGTGTATATGAATGTGCAGATTTGCAGGATACACATATGACTCAGGTTGATGGCTTCGGATCCAGTGAAGGATGGAGCATCCGAGGGACCCATGGATGCTTTCCCATCCTTCATGCCTTGCCTTCAAGAGTTTCCTGTTGGACCAATCCTAATGGTCCGTGCAACCATGTGTTTTGATGATCTATCCAATGATGATATGTCCTATCATTGTCATATGATTGCCACATGGGAAGCCAAAACTAGGACTTTAGGTCAAAATTCAATTGAACCATTTAGCTAGTTTTGAATTTTGTGTCAATTTTGGGATCCGAGATATGTACATTTTTAAATATATTTTTTTCAAGTATACATAGGTAAAACAGACATCTCCACAAAATTTAGAGATTTTTTGATGTCCGTGAAATTTTTTATACATTTCTAAAATTGGGTCAGAAATGCTATTTAACGTTGAAAAAGGGTGTCAGTCGACTGGTAACAGTGCTTATCAAACACAGAATGGTTCTGTGTGATTGTTTCGATAAGGGCAGTCGACTGATATAGTTTGAAAATTATTTTTCAGCCTTATATTTGACTAGGTCAACTCGTATAGGTGTATGAGATCCTTGGGGGATAAATATACGAGTTTAGAGTCAATTTGGATGATAAGTTTCAACAATTGGAATATTGTTGGAGCTTTTTGATATTAGACAAAGGGGGAGAAGTAAGGTTTAAGTAGGAAAACTTTAAATGCCTTTGCATTTGGTAAAAATCCTAGCTCAATGGGGAGCATAGGTGTAGGGGAGCCTTGTGATAGGTTCTTAAATATCTCTATGGTAAAATTCCTAGCTCAATGGGAAGTTTAGGTGTAGGGGGAGCCTTGGGATAGGTTCCAATACATGTTTACTTTTTTCATTTGGCGATGTAAGTCCAAGTGTATAGCCTTGGTAACGTAAGTCCATTCGGCGGTGTAAGTCCAAGTATGTAGTCTTGGCAATGTAAGTCCATTCAGCGGTGTAAGTCCAAGTTGTAAGGGATTGGTGGCTGACTTGAAGGGGGGTTGGATAGACAACACCCCCAAATTGATTGCTTTTCTACAAGGTTAGTATGCACAACGGAAATACAAACTAACTACAAATATGAAAGCTAAACACTAAAGGAAAGAAAAACAAGCAAACCGCTAACACGTTCGTTTAACGTGGTTCGGAGATTAGGGCTCTTACTCCACGGCGTGTCCTTGAGGTGGACGATCCTGATCCGTCAGTGGATTAGCCCCCGGTAAACTCTGGCTATCTCAAGTAGCTCCTTGTGGGTGGAGAAACCTCACCACAACACTCACAAACACTTGAGAACAAGTAGACTACTAATTAGGGTTTACCACCACTAATTTCGTCAACTTCTACCAAGCTCCCAAGCCTTGGTTATAGACTACGGGTTGGAAACCCCGCCTACCACTTGACTGCCAAAACCATCAGTCGATTGCCCTCTTGTGGAAATTCGACCGTTACATCCCAACGGCTCGATACCAGTCGACTAGTAAAAGTACCAGTCGACTGATCCACAATGACCGAACGAACAGAAGCATTCTATTCACTCCCAGTCGACTGCTCGGTCGACTGCACCAGTTGACAGATAAAAACATCAGTCGACTGCTACAGTAAAATCCTAAACCTAGGATTTTACCTCGAGTACAATCTCTGAGCACTCGGACCCTCACCCTTAGACTCACTTGACGCTTTTTTGCAACCTTCACCTCTTGCCTTCAAGTCTACTTCCTTTGGCTATTATCCCTCGGATGCATACAAGCCCGCGGCTCATCCCCAATGTCATCCTTCGCGTATGCCTCGAAGTCGCTTCCCTCGGCCCTTGTCCTTGTTGCCTTGTCCACGGTCCCTCGAATGCTCCATCCTTCACCGGACTCAAAGCCGTCAACCTGAGTCACATGTGTATCCTGCATACCTGCACACTCACATTCACATATCAAATACAAGGGTGAACCTAACTTAAACCCTTTGCCCAAACACCAAAACACATGGTCGCACGGACCATTGGGATTGCTCCAACTATCTCCCCATTTTTGATGTTTGGCAATACGTTTAAGTTAGGGAAAACAAATAGCAAATAAACATGCTAAAAATAGTGGACTTACGTTGCCAAGGCTACACACTTGGACTTATACTGCGGAATGGACTTACGTTGCCAAGGCGACACACTTGGACTTACATTGCCGAATGGACTTACGTTGCCAAGGCTACACACTTGGACTTACATCGCCGAATGGACTTACATTGCCAAGGCTTCACACTTGAACTTACATCGCCGAATGAAAAATAATGCAACATGCATTAGAACCTATCTCAAGGCTCCCCCTACGCAAAGGCACAAAGGTTTTCCCAACTAAACCTTACTTCTCCGCCTTTGCCTAACATCCAAAAAGCTTTCCAATAATATCCCTGATCCGGCGGTAACGACGGGGGACCCCCTTTGAGGGAAGTCAACGCCACGTGGAGGTCAAAGGTCAAACGGTCGACCGGAGAAGGGGATGCCGACCGGACGAGCGAGATCCTAGCGGAATCAAAGACGACCCGGCGAGGACTCGGGGTTCCGACGCTCATGGGAACAGGGTCGCCTGGTCGAGCGGATAACCCGCTCGGCCGAAGCGTAAAACATCCAAACTGTGGAAGCCGTCTCAGCCAAGCACCCGGTCGGACCTATACTTAGGCCCGATCGGACGATTGGAGATGGCCGAGCGCTTGGACGCTTGGCGTCAGGAAAAAGAAGACAAGGGCAAGGGGACATTAGGGAACATCATTTTCTGACAGCAGGTATGTTCGACGACCAGGCCATACATAGAATCGTACGACGGAAGGATCTGCTGTCCCATCAAAGTGGTGATTAGACTGTAGTAGTATGGTATCAGACATGTTCCTCTGACAAGCCCATGCTAAGGTATGGTACCAGGACACGTGTACGCCTCGGTAGGTGTGCACGAGCCTCCCCACAGCTTTATATAAGAGCCTTCATACTTCGCCGGAGGTACGCGATCTTTCATCTTCAAAGCCACTTCCTTCGTTTCCTCTTGCCTGACTTGAGCGTCGGAGGGTCGTCGCCGGGAACCCCTTCCCGGCCCGACTTCTTTGCAGGTTCGCTGGAGCTTCGTACAGCCGGTTAGAGGTCTACGTCATCGATTCGGAGAGCACCACGTGCCCAGCATCCATCGATTCAGCATTCGGACAGGATTAATTTGGCGCCGTCTGTGGGAACGCACCTGCATCCGAGCAGAAGAGATGGACGAAGCTGGACGACAGCACGCCATGCTCTCCCAGGAGGAGCTCGATGCTTTAATCGAGGTAAGAGCGGCTAAGCTCGTGGAACAACAGAAACAGAAGGCACAAGCCGAGCGGATGGAACAACAAGCGACGTCTGCGTCGGCAGGCCGAGCGGAGACACCGCCTGCCACGGTTCCCTTTCATCGGGCCCTATTCCGTACGCCTCCTGAAGCCACAACAGTTCACCGTGATCGAGGATCTTCATCCGACTAGATGCCCGTGCGAGACAACAAGAAAGGCAAGGCTCCCCGAACGGACGCTTCCCCCGAGCGGATCAACCGGCAATTTTCAGAGGTCATCCTCCGGGACCCTCTGCCAAAACACTATGTGCCCCCGACGATCGGGGAATACAATGGAACGACCGACCCGGAAGATCATCTGGGTAAGTTCGACAGCACAGCTACCCTACATCAATACACAGATGGAGTAAAGTGCCGGGTGTTCCTTACCACTCTCTCGAGATCGGTGCAACGGTGGTTTCGGAGGCTGTCGGACGGATCCATCACAAGTTTCAAGAACTTCCGTACGGCCTTCCTCCACCACTTTGCAAGCAGTCGGCGTTACCAGAAGACCAGTGTCAGCCTATTCTCCATTAAGCAAGAGCCCAGGGAGCTGCTCAGAGCTTACATCCAACGGTTCAACCGAGTGGCCATGGATATTCCAACGACCACCTCAGAGACGATGATGAATGCGTTTACACAGGGCTTCGTGGACGGTGACTTCTTCCGTTCACTTATTCGCAAGCCGCCCCGAGACTACGATCATATGTTACACCGGACCAATGAGTACATTAATGTGGAGGAAGCCCAGGCGGCTCGAAGAAAAGAAGTTTCAACTGAGCGGCCAGCCCCTGCCGAGCGGAAGGCTGTCATTCGCCAGGAGCCACCCAGAGGACCGAGGGTCGAAGCAGGCTGCCCTCAGCAATATGCAAGATCCCACGCCATTCAAGAGGTATCTGCCGAGCGGCCCAAACTAAAAAAGAAGGTATGGACCCCAATGTTTTGCTCATTCCACCGGACGGACACGCACAATACAAGAGATTGCCGGAGCCTTCCCCTTATCACCCACCCCGTGCCCCGGGGTGGTCACCGTCGATCGCCATCGTCCGACAGGCGACAGCGACACCGTGAAGCCGATCGACGACAGTCTCCCGAGCTGTATCACCCTCGGAAGCACGAGGACAATCCCCGGGTGTCTAAGGAACGACCTAGGCCATCCGCCCGGGAGGAAGAAAATAGAAGCAACACGCCCCGCGGCGAAATCAACATGATCGCTGGTGGGCCGACCGGAGGTGACTCCAACAGAGCACGGAAGGCAAGTGTCAGGCAGCTCCAGATCCACGCGGTCGGCTGTAGCCAAGAACGGGCGAGCGGGCCCGAAATCAGCTTCGGGCCGAGGGACTTGGAGGGAGTCGAAGTGCCACATGATGACGCCCTCCTCATCAAAGTGGTAATAGCTAATTATACTATTCACCGCATTTTCGTTGATACAGGCAGCTCGGTCAATATTATATTCAAAAAGGTCTTCGACCAACTGCAAATTGATCGAGTCGAGCTGCTGCCCATGACAACCCCCCTCTACGGGTTTACGGGCAATGAAGTTCTGCCGGTCGGACAAGTCCGACTGGCTATTTCGCTGGGAGAAGAGCGGCTCAGAAGGACGCGGACGACAAACTTCGTCGTGGTTGACTCTCCCTCAGCATATAATGTCATCCTGGGGCGACCGACGCTCAGTGAGTTCCGAGCGGCCGTCTCCACCTTCCACCAGAAAATCAAGTTCCCGGTGGAGGATAAAGTGGGAGAAGTATGAGGAGACCAGCTGGCGGCTCGGCGATGCTACGTTGAGATGGTCCAAGCTGAAGCTAGTTCCACTCGGAAGACGCCACGGATCGAGGTGAACGCTATAACCGAAAAACCACCCTCTTTGGTTTATGAAGAAAAAGAGGAAGTGTAGATTCACCCGACCCGATCGGAGGTCACCACATTCATTGCAGCCGATCTGGAGGTAAGCCAGAAAGAGGAAGTGATCAAATGTCTCCAGAGAAACTGTGATGTCTTCGTTTGGTCGACGCATGAGCTGCCCGAAATTTCGCCAAGTATAGCGCAGCATGAGCTCCACATCCGACCGGACGCTCGGCCGGTGAAGCAAAGGAAGAGGAACTTCAGCGTCGAACAAAATGCCATCATCCGAGAGGAGGTCGAGAAGCTCCTAGAGGCCGGCCACATACGTGAAGTGCAATTTTCGAGCTGGTTGGCGAAAAATAGTCTCCAAGCCGGGCAACAAATGGAGGGTTTGTATTGATTTCCGGGATCTCAACAAAGCATGCCCAAAGGATTTTTATCCTTTACCCCGGATCGATCAACTGGTGGACTCCACAGTTGGCTGCGAGTTGATATGCATGCTCGACGCCTATCAGGGTTACCATCAAGTGTCGCTCGCCCGAGAAGATCAAGAGAAGGTCAGCTTCGTTACAACCGACGACACTTACTGCTACAATGTGATGCCGTTCGGACTGAAGAATGCGGGAGCAACTTACCAGTGTTTGATGAACAAAGTGTTCAAGGAGTAGATCAGACGAAATTTGGAGGTGTACGTGGATGATATTCTCATCAAGTCCGTCCGAGCGGCCAACCTCTTTAAAGACATGGAGGAGACTTTCTGAACGCTGAGGAAGTATGGAGTTAAGCTGAATCCTCAGAAGTGTCTGTTCGGAGCAAAAGACGGGCATTTTTTGGGCTATATAGTGACCATGCGGGGCATAGAGGCAAATCCCAGCAAGGTCAAAGCGCTGCAAGATATGCTGCCTCCAAGAAATCTGAGGGAAGTACAGCGACTGACCGGTCGAATAACTGCGTTGTCCAGATTCATCTCCAAGACGGCCGACCGGAGCCTCCCTTTTTTCAAGATCCTGCGCAAAGCTACTAAGTTCCAGTGGGATGAAGAATGCGATCGGGCGTTTGAAGAACTGAAGACATATCTGAACTCTCTGCCCGTGCTAGCCAAGCTAGCTGTGGGTGAGCCGCTCTGTATCTATTTATCTTCAACCGAGAAGGCAGTAGGTTCGGCATTAGTGAGGGCGAGCGGAGAAGAACCTGTGTATTTCTTAAGCCATATTTTAAAAGATGCTGAATCTCGCTACATCGGACTCGAGAAGCTGGCTTTTGCCTTGGTCCTCGCCACTCGGAGACTTCGTCCTTATTTCCTTGCACATACAATTATCGTCCGGACGAATAGCCCATTGGGGAGAGTACTGCTGAACCCAGAAGCGTCCGAACGGCTCATCAAGTGGACGACGGAGTTGAGTGAGTTTGATATTCAGTATCAACCCCGGTCGGCGATAAAGGCGCAATCCTTGGCAGATTTTGTTACCGAGGTTCAAAAGCCCGAGCCCGAAGCTATGTGGAAAATTTTTGTGGATGGGCCGTCCACTCGGCTCGGAAGCGGAATCGGGGTGTTATTGCTCTCTCCACAAGAAGAACGAATGCATTTATCCGTCCGGCTGGACTACAGAGCCACAAACAATGAAGCGGAGTATGAAGCCCTCATAGCCGGCTTGCAGGCAGCCCGACATGTAGGAGCCGGTTGGGTGACAATCCATTCGGACTCCCAGTTGGCCACTCAGCAACTCTCGGGCACTTTTGAGATTAACAACGCTCGGCTCAAGCTCTACGCTGAAGCCTTCGAAAAGCTCAAGGCCAACTTCAGAGAGGTCATTATCCAGAAGATACCCCGAGCAGAGAACCAGGCTGCAGATGAGTTAGCCAAACTTGCAAGTTCAATATCGTCGGTCGTCATACAACAACGAATTGAACAAGTATCCATGGTGGCGCATATCGACCGGATGGAGGGCCTCACTTTCCCGAATGACTGGAGGACAGCCATCATGGAGTTTCTCCGCTCGGGTGCAACACCTTCCGATCGGGGTGAAGCCCATCTATTGAGGAGGAGAGCCGGCCGGTTCACACTCGTTGGAGATCAACTCTTCAAGAAGGCTTTCTCCCGCTCACTTTTGAAGTGTGTGAGCTTGGAAGACGCGGAATACATCCTCCAGGAAGTGCACCAAGGGTCGTGCGGCGGACATCCGAGCGGACGATCACTGGTCAGGAAGATCCTGCTAGCCAGATATTTCTGGCCAACCCTGCAATCAGAAGCCGCTCGGACTGTCTCCACGTGCCTCTCCTGCCAGAAATACCACAATGTCTCCCACCGACCGACGGAGGAAATGAAAGCATCTACAGTCTCCTGTCCGTTCGATCAGTGGGGAATGGATATTGTGGGTCCATTCCCTATGGCGACCGGTCAGCGGAAGTTTCTTCTAGTGGCGGTCGACTACTTTTCCAAATGGGTGGAGGCCGAGCCGCTGGCGAAGATCACCGAGCAAATGGTCAAAAAGTTCATCTTGCAGCATATAATCAGTCAGTTCGGCATTCCTCGCCGGCTCGTATCTGATAACGGACGACAGTTCGTAGGGAAGCAGCTCGAAGAATGGTGCAAAGTTATGGCATCGAACAACACTTTACTTCCGTGGCGTATCCCCAGAGCAACGGCCAAGCGGAAGTAGCCAACCAGGAGATTCTTCACATTCTTCGGGCTCGGCTTGACCACATGGGAGGAAGCTGGGTGGACGAGCTGCCAGACGTCTTATGGGCTATCCGCACGACACCAAAGGAGGGAACGGGAGTTACGCCGTTCCATTTAGTGTACGGTGGCGAGGCAGTCATCCCAGTTGAAGTCGGCGTTGAGTCCGTCCGGATCCAGAACTATGATGATGACAACGCCGAGCGGAGGAACATGGAGTTAGACTTGATCGACGAAGACCGAGATAAGGCAGTCGTCCGGCTGATGGCGTACCGGCAGAGGATGAAGCAAAACTACAACCGGCGCGTAATCCCCAAAGCATTCCAAGTAGGCGACTTAGTATGGAAGAAAGTAAAGACGGTCGGCGACGTTGGCAAGCTGGAGGCTCCTTGGGCGGGTCCCTTCAAAGTCATCGAAAAGCTCCGCTCGGGTGCTTATTATTTGGAAGATGAAGACGGACGACGGCTGGATCGGCCATGGAGCGCAAATCATCTCCAGCCGTACCGAGCTGGGTGATAGGTGCGCTGATGTAATTCATTTTGTGTATCTCTTGGTCGCTTGTGTTCTTTTAATGCAGGAAGCAAAATGATAAACGCATTTGGCAATCTTCGCCGAACGGCAGTGTTGAAATTAGCCTTAAAGGTCGTCAAGCTCCGACGTTAAATATCGAGAGTCGCGCCGACGACTATAAACCCTCAGGCCGGAAGACCGTCGAGCTCCGACGTTAAATATCGAGAGTCGCGCCGCCGACTATAAACCCTCCGGCCGGAAGACCGTCGAGCTCCGACGTTAAATATCGAGAGTCACGCCGGCGACTATAAACCCTCCGGCCGGAAGACCGTCGAGCTCCAACGTTAAATATCGAGAGTCGCGTCGGCGACTATAAACCCTCCGGCCGGAAGACCGTTGAGCTTCGATGTTAAATATCGAGAGTCGCGCCGGTGACTATAAACCCTCCGGCCGGAAGACCGTCGAGCTCCGACGTTAAATATCGAGAGTCATGCCGGAGACTATAAACCCTCCGGCCGGAAGACCGTCGAGCTCCGACGTTAAATATCGAGAGTCGCGCCGGCGACTATAAACCCTCCGGCCGGAAGACCGTCGAGCTCCGACGTTAAATATCGAGAGTCGCGCCGGCGACTATAAACCCTCCGGCGACTATAAACCCTCCGGCCGGAAGACCGTCGAGCTCCGACGTTAAATATCGAGAGTCACACCGGCGACTATAAACCCTCCGGCCGGAAGACCGTCGAGCTCCAACGTTAAATATCGAGAGTCACACCGGCGACTATAAACCCTCCGGCCGGAAGACCGTCGAACTCCGACGTTAAATATCGAGAGTCACCCCGGCGACTATAAACCCTCCGGCCGGAAGACCGTCGAGCTCCGACGTTAAATATCGAGAGTCACTCCGGCGACTATAAACCCTCCGGCGGGAAGACCGTCGAGCTCCAACGTTAAATATCGAGAGTCGCGCCGGCGACTATAAACCCTCCGGCCGGAAGACCGTCGAGCTCCGACGTTAAATATCGAGAGTCGCGCCGGCGACTATAAACCCTCCGGCCGGAAGACCGTCGAGCTCCAACGTTAAATATCGAGAGTCGCACCGGCGACTATAAACCCTCCTGCCGGAAGACCGTTGAGCTCCGACGTAAAATATCGAGAGTCGCGCCGGCGACTATAAACCCTCCGGCCGGAAGACCGTCGAGCTCCGACGTTAAATATCGAGAGTCGCGCCGGTGACTATAAACCCTCCGGCCGGAAGACCGTCGAGCTCCAACGTTAAATATCGAGAGTCGCGCCGGCGACTATAAACCCTCCGGCCGGAAGACCGTCGAGCTCCAACATTAAATATTGAGGGTTGCGCAGGCTACTATAAACCCTCCGGCCGGAAGACCGTCGAGCTCCGATGTTAAATATCGAGAGTCGCGCCGGTGACTATAAACCCTCCGGTCGGAAGACCGTCGAGCTCCGACATTAAATATCGAGGGTTGCGCCGGCGACTATAAACCATCCGGTCGGAATAAGACAATAAAGAGGGACTTTGTAAGTCAATTTGGCCGATCGGTCAAGTAACCAAAAGTACTTCGTGAATGTCCGGCGGAAATCCCGTTTGTAAAACAGGATATATTCAGCCGAGCGGACTAGCTATGCAAAATACTTCGTAAAAATCCCTTTCGAACACAAGAAAGGTGGGAGGAAAGGCGACTAACGAGGAGAATTAAGGGAATACAAACAACGGTAGTTGGTAATCGGAGCGGCCAGCACACATACTGATTAATAAATGAAAAAGCAAGCTAAAGGATAGCATTTAAGACATTAAGGCTGAGCGCCTGAATTACAAAAAAGTGATCGTTTTTAGCCGAGCGGCCAGATTACATATAAGCTTCTATTCCAAATACTCGTAGAGATCCTTCGGGATGTTGTTGAGGAGTGTTGCCTGGTCCTAAGCTGGGATAACGGCGGAATCGGGAAGTTGCCCTTTGGACTTCAAGTATTCTGTCGTGGCATTCATGGCAAGTTCAAAGGCCATGTACATCCGCTCGCAAACTTTCTCTGAAAATTTAGCCGAACGGATGTAATTCAGCCTTAGGGCTGCGACTCGGCCAGGCTCAGCGTCTTGATATTCCTTGAAGGCCGCTTGGGAGGCTGCGAAGGACTCCTGTAGAGTTTTCAGCTCTTCCTTATGCTTATTTGCATCGGCCGAGCGGCCCGCCTTCTCTCCATCGAGCTGCTCCATCAGCTCTTTCACTTTCTGCTCCAGGCCCCGAGCCTCTACATTCTTCTTATCCAGATCGGAGATAGCTGTCTTCTTCTGCTCGATCGCCAGGCTTATCTTGCGATCCAGTGATTTATTCAGGCGATCAAGTTCGGCCAGATTGTGAGCCTGGTCGGCCGTCTTCTTCCGTTCGGCCTCTAACAGATTTTGAGTCTTTTTGAACTCCTTCTGCAGCTCGGCATATGAAGGGCCTTGGGAAGGAGCACCGCCCGAACTCCGTAGCCTTTTGAGCTCCTCGTCCACCATGGCGAGCCGATTGGAGACAGCAATCTCCTCCACCCATCTCTGGCATAAACGAAAATTATTAAGGGCCGATCGGAAAGAATGCATAAAAAGCTTAGGAAGAAAATGCACTTACCCCGGTGGCCTGTTGCATGTGGCTATTGGCCAAGTTGCTGAGTGGAATCATCGCCACACGCGCCCGAGCGTCGGCCCACATTTCGGCTAGAGGCCCCTTCAAGGTGATCGTGTGCTCGGGCGTGGTAGGCCGATTGGCTTCGGGCAGTAATTCCTCGGTGAGGAGATGCAGGGAAACCCGAACGGTGCGGCGCCGACCGGGGGTCGTCTGGGCGGAAGCCGGAGAAGGATTGGAGGCCGGCGTAGAGAACTGAGACAAAATTGTTGAACACTGGATTTTGCGGGGAGCAGGCGGAAGGACGCTGACTGGAACGGCCTCAAGAGGGTCCGCCGACGCGTCCAATTGCGATGGGGTCCGATCGGACGATATCGCCTCGACCGCTGGAGCTTTGCCTCGAGAATCAGCGGTGGTCCACTCGGAAGGATGGACTGCAGATGTAGCCGAGCGGAGTGGTGTCTCCGTGCGGCACCGCTTTTGTCGAGGGGGTCGCTCTTCCTCTTGAGCTGAGCCTTCCTCCCGGACGGAAGGCTCTCGACTAGCAGTTGTGCCAGCCGCTGGCTCCGGGAGAGAAGCCTGAGCGGCCGACTCCCCAGCATTTGTCTCGCTCTCTCCTTCATTAGAGTCGACCGACTGGATGCCAAGCGTCTCCATCTCTTTGGCCGCTGCGGCCTTGAGCGCCGTCGCCTTCCTTTTCAAAATGCCAGCCATCATCGACTCCATGACAATGTTCGCTGCAAAGGAAAAAGAAGAAAATCAGTTAGCAATCAAGGCAAATGTATAAGTAAGATTCTTACCGAAGCCGCTCGGGAGGGGGGTCCTGATCGGACTCAGGCCGAATATGTACATCACCCCTTCTGGTAAGAACTTGTTGATGTCGACCCTCAGACCGGCCAGCATGTTGGCAGCATGAAGATAGTCCGGTCGGGTCTTGAACCTTTTGAGCTCAAGGGAGACTGGCGGTCCGGTGTGCCATTGGGTTCGGAAGGGGGCCCGCTCGGGAAGGCGAATATAAAAGTAAAATTCTTTCCAATGCTTATTGGAAGAGGGTAGTTTATTGAAGAAAACTAAATCGGGCCGAGCCTGGAACATGTAAGTGCCCAGCTTGGACTGTTTAGGGTAGTAGAAATAGTAGAAGACCTCCGGTCGGAGGGGAATGTTGTGGATTTTAAATAGGACGACAACGCCGCATAGAAGGCGGAAAGTGTTGGGGACTAGGCTTCCGAGCGGAATGCCGAAAAAATTGCAAACTTCAACGATGAAGGGATGAATGGGAAGTCGCAGACCGGCTGCGAACTGGTCACGGAAAACACAGAAAGCTCCGCGAGGCGGTTTGTGTGGCCGAGCGGAGGGAGTGGGTAAGATAATTTCGAGGTCGGAAGGGATGTCAAAACTATTTATCAGAATGTCAGCGTCACGCCGATTGAAGCACGACTCCATGGTAGTATACCACGGGCCGAGAGTTTGGTCTTGGGATTGAGAGGAATGGGCCATTGTCCAAACGAAAGAAATCAAAAAAGGCGAAGAAAGGTAGAGGATAGAAGAAAGAAGACAGCAAATGAAACAGTGCCCCGAGGGCCAAAACTCTGGAAAGAAATGCAAAGAAAACACAAGAACCAAAAGGAGAAAGAAGGAGAGCCTTACAACGAAGAGGAGGATCAAGGGAAGAACGTCGGAGATCATCGGAGAACAGGAGCAGGATCGCCGGAGCGCTGACGAAAAGGAACTGGGGGGCACACGAGGGCAGAAGTAAGGTGAAGGAAAGAAGAGAAGGCTTTATAGGGTGGAGCCCGAGCAACCTCCACCGTCGGATCCAGGTCGCGAGAATCGGAGCACGCATCGCGTCGTCCATTTCGAACCGCCTCGGTCTCGTCACCCGCGGCGCCGCCGCCGTACGATGACGATAGCAAGACCACATGGCATTCCATCACGGGGGAGCATTTAATGAGTGCCTTAACGAGGCACAGAGCGCGTGCCCGGCCTTAATGATGGAGATTGGCGAAACTTTCGAAAAGATACCGAGGAGGGTTGGCGTTGACTGGCATTTTAGCTGCCCCCGTGGGGGCCGAGCGGAGGAGAGTTGCTTATGGACGCCGCTCGGCGAAACTGATGGTCCAGTTAGTCGGATTAATCGCCTCCTTCGACTAGACTTGAAGGGGAGGCAAGTGATCTAGCGGTAACGACGGGGGATCCCCTTTGAGGGAAGTCAACGCCACGTGGAGGTCAAAGGTCAAACGGTCGATCGGAGAAGGGGATGCCGACCGGACGAGCGGGATCCTAGCGGAATCAAAGATGACCCGGCGAGGACTTGGGGTTCCGACGCTCATGCGAACAGGGTCGCCTGGCCGAGCGGACAACCCGCTCGGCCGAAGCGTAAAACATCCAAACTGTGGAAGCCGTTTCAGCCAAGCACCCGGTCGGACCTATACTTAGGCCCGGTCGGACGATTGGAGATGGCCGAGAGCTTGGACGCTTGGCGTCAGGAAAAAGAAGACAAGGGCAAGGGGACATTAGGGAACATTATTTTCTGACAACAGGTATGTTCGATGACCAGGCCATACATAGAATCGTACGACGGAAGGATCTACTGTCCCATCAAAGAGGTGATCAGACTGTAGTAGTATGGTGTCAGGCATGTTCCTCTGACAAGCCCATGCTAAGGTATGGTACCAGGACACATGTACGCCTCGGTAGGTGTGCACGAGCCTCCCCACAGCTTTATATAAGAGCCTTCATACTTCGCCGGAGGTACGCGATCTTTCATCTTCGAAGCCACTTCCTTCGTTTCCTCTTGCCTAACTTGAGCGTCGGAGGGTCGTCGCCGAGAACCCCTTCCCGGCCTGACTTCTTTGCAGGTTCGCCGGAGCTTCGTACAGCCGGTTAGAGGTCTACGTCATCGATTCGGAGAGCACCATGTGCCCAGCGTCCATCCATTCAGCATTCAGACAGGACCAATCCCAATTGTTGAAAACTTATCATCCAACTGACCCTAAACTCATGTATTTATCCCCCATGGATCCCATACATCTAAACGAGTTGACACGGTCAAAATCCAGTGATGAAAATAATTTTAGACTGGTATCAGTCGACTGCCAAAAGTATCAGTCGACTGCCCCCATGAAAACGAGTTTACAGAGACATTATGTGCTCAAATCTACTATTACCAGTCGACTGGTAATTGTACCAGTCGACTGGTACGCTATTTCTGAAAAAAATCAACCTTTTCTGACCAACTTCAGAAATGCACCAGAAATTCCACAAACCTCCAAAAATTTTCAAATTTTGTGGAGAGGTCTATTATATAAATGTCTACTTAGGGAAAATATATATAAAAATATATTTATCACAAATCCTAAGATTGGCACAAAACACAAAACTAGCTGAAAAGTTCAATTGAACCTTGACCTAAAGTCTTAGTTTTGGTTTCCTTTTGATGTATTTGCCCATACTAACCCACAATGCATCCCTAGCATTGGTTTATATGACATATATACATCCAAAACTAATTATCATGCTATATGACCTCAATGTCATATTTCTAAGTATGAAACACAACCCATGTGTGCCAATTCTCTAAGTTTGAGACTCAAGTCCATTTCCAAACCATTTGGCACATTCCATGACCCAACCTAGACTCCCAAGTAAAACCCACTTGAGATCCATTGGCCATGGGTCCCAAATTGACTCTTTGAGCTCCCCCTAGAGCTCTTAGCCTTAGCCACCTCCCTAGGTGATACATCC
The DNA here is from genome assembly GCF_018446385.1 of Zingiber officinale. Lineage (NCBI taxonomy): Eukaryota > Viridiplantae > Streptophyta > Magnoliopsida > Zingiberales > Zingiberaceae > Zingiber > Zingiber officinale. The sequence continues at coordinate 1,719,969 of NC_056007.1, read as the reverse complement.
ACAATGGCTAGGCCACATCGATGCACCTCCGGTGACACTTGGCCTATAAACCTAATTTTCTTAACCTTGGACACCTTGTCCTTGGTTAATTTCTCCTTTCCTTTAAATGGCTTTCTCTTGCCATTTATTGGCTTCTCCTTGCTATAGTCATATGCAATCCTAGCATAAGACTTTCCCTTAGCCTTGGAGACATTAGATTGATATCCCAAACCCGATCTATCATTGTTGGGTCTTTGGCTATCCAACACCATACCTAAACCCTTAGATCCAACATTGAATCTTTCTAGGGGTTTCTCCAATTTATCAAGCTTTGTCTTCAAAGCTTGATTTTCCCTTTCTAGGTTCCTAAACCTAGACTCAACATGTCCACTATGGACATTCCTAAACCTACCCATTTTTCTAGGCATATGTCTCCCCTTCTTAGAATTAATGTCTTGGGTCTCCTTAGGTCTACCATTTTTAGATTTATCATGCATAAAGTTCCTAGGGTTTTGATCTACATTGACCCTATTCTGATCATGATATCTAAATCCGAAATTTTTCATTGCTGCATAATGATTATCATTATTTTTCTTAGCATGCATGGAGGAATTTAAATTTGACTTCAAATTTAAACTAGGTTTACCTTAACCTTTACCTTTGGAGCTCCCTCTTGACATGAGCCTCCATTCTTCCTCCACTTCTTCTCCTCCTTCTTCAAATGCGCCAACTTCTTGATTTCTTTCTTCTTTGGGCATTTGGTGTGGTAATGACCCCGCTCACCACACGTGAAGCACACTATATGCTTCTTCTCCTTCTTCTTCTTACAACTCAAATTAGATTCAAAATGAATTGAATTGAGTTTAGGAGATACCTTCTTCCTACCCATTGGACACCTACTCTTGTAGCGTCCCTTCTCATTGCAACCAAAGCAAATGATGTGGTCCTTTGACTTGACTTCGGTGGAGGTGCTTGCTAGGTTGACCACTTCCAAGAGCTCTTCTTCATCCTCTTCACTTGTCTTGGATTCTTCTTCAATAATTGAGGATGTGGATGATGCCTCATCTTCCTTATCCACACTTGTGGATGGCCTTTCTTCATCCTTTTCCTCCTCGGAAGTTGAGTACTCGTCACCTTCCGGTTGCTTCTCCTTTACTTGAGCAATTGAACCCATCTCCTTGGGCTCTTCTTCTTCTTGTGTAGGCATGAGTTCTTTACCTAGAACTTTCTTTACTTTGCTCCACAAATCGTGGGTATTCTTGTATTCACCTACATCACTTAACACATTAGAAGGTAAAATATCTACCAAAATTGATATTACCTTATCATTTGCCTTTGACCGTGTGGTTTGCTCCTTTGTCCAATGTCGTGGTCGGAGCTTCTTTGCTGTCTTGTCCTTCGGAACGTCGAATGGTTCCTCGACGACCATCATCGTGTTCCAATCCGTCTCGAGGAAGTTTTTTCATTTTCACCAACCAAAAAGTGATGTCCCATAAGCTTCCTCCTTCGAACTTTGGCGGATCTATCAAGCCGGTCATCTTTACTTCTTCGGCGATTAGTCCAACGGAGAGTGACCTTGCTCTAATACCACTTGTAAGGGATCGGTGGTCGTCTTGCAGGGGGGTTGGATAGACAGCACCCCCAAATTGATTGCTTTTCTACAAGGTTAGTATGCTCAGTGGAAATACAAACTAACTACAAATATGAAAGCTAAACACTAAAGGAAAGAAAAACAAGCAAACCGCTAACACGTTCGTTTAACGTGGTTCAGAGATCAGGGCTCCTACTCCATGGCGTGTCCTTGAGGTGGACGATCCTGATCCGTCGGTGGATTAGCCCCCGGTAAACTCCGACTATCTCAAGTAGCTCCTTGTGGGTGGAGAAATCTCACCACAACACTCACAAACACTTGAGAACAAGTAGACTACTAATTAGGATTTACCACCACTAATTTCGTCAACTTCTACCAAGCTCCCAAGCCTTGGTTATATAGGCCACGAGTTGGAAACCCCGCCTACCAGTCAACTGCCAAAACCATCAGTCGACTGTCCTCTTGTGGAAATTCGACCATTACATCCTAATGGCTCAATACCAATCGACTGGTAAAAGTACCAGTCGACTGATCCACACTAACCGAACGAACAAAAGCATTCTGTTCGCTCCTAGTTGACTGCCCGGTCAACTACACTAGTCGACTGATAAAAACATCAGTCGACTGCTTCAGTAACTGCTACTGTACTGCTACAGTAACTACTACAGTAAAACCCTAAACCTAGGATTTTACCTCGAGTACAATCTCTCAGCAGTCGGACCCTCACCCTTAGACTCACTTGATGCTTCTTTGCAACCTTGACCTCTTGCCTTCAGGCCTACTTCCTTTGGCTCTCGTCCCTCGGATGCATACAAGTCCACAACTCGTCCCCAATGTCATCCTTCGCGTATGCGTCGAAGTCACTTCCCTCGGCCCTTGTCCTTACTGCCTTGTCCATGGTTCCTCGAATGCTCCATCCTTCACCGGACCCAAAGCCGTCAACCTGAGTCAAACGTGTATCCTGCAAACTTGCACACTCATATACACATATCAAATACAAGGGTGAACCTAACTTAGACCTGTTGGTACGGTTAGCACTAACGGTCTAACTTAAGTTTTGATGAATGACAAAATAGGTTAAGTTAGTTTCGTTGTTATATAACACTCTAATCGAGTGTGCAGGAGAAGTCCAGACAGGTCGACGGGCTGACCTGATGTCTGGCATGAAGCCCAGCTAAGTCGATGGGCCGACCGGATAGCTAGCACGAAGTCCAAACGAGTTAATGGGCTGACCAAATATTTGGCACGAAGTCCAGCTAGGTCGACGAGTTGACCGGATAGCTGGCACGAAGTCCAGACAGGTCGAAGGGCTGACCAGACATCTGGCAGGTAAGTGAAGGTAAGTCATTGGAGGGGAGTGACTGTGAGGACGCGTTCCCGAGAAAGGAACTTAGGCGTCGATCCCATTTAGAACCATTTCAGAACTCTAAGTCGAGATCTTGACTAGATTCCGGTCTTGGACAGACGGAATCTAATTAATACTCTACTTGTTAAACTTGAACTGTGCTAACACTTTGTTTTCCATTTATGGGTGTAAATTGAATTTTGTATACATTCTTCTATCTATCAATTTGGTTGCTTTTTGTTACTCCTACATTGAGAACACACATCTGAGTCATTCAATTCTCAATCCACACGATCAGAAACACAAAATTCAAGTTATTTTAGTTCTTCATGCTGCCATTAACTTTGTCGATTTGCTCAAAAATAGAGAGATAAAAATCAGCTGGGAGAATAGAAAGAGATAAGTGTTGATCTATGAGGAGCTTACAGAGGATAACAAAGACAATAAGTGCCAAAATTTTGTGGCTATACTAAGAATTCTGCAGCTTCATAGATGTTTGAAACGAACTCCTTGCAGAATATAAAAGCATCTGCATTGCATTCGTGAAACAGAAATATAACACATAATATCCAACAGCAACATAACACTGCATTTCACAAACCTTCTGTCAAAATCTGAAAACCAAAAATCAGCAGCCAAACCTTTTTAAAACAATCCATGCACTGCCAAATTCAGCCAACCACAAGAGCATAGCACCATCACACACAAAAATAAAAATCCTAATACTACAAACACTTGCATATATCAACAATCTCAAAATTAATGTCAATATTCTGATTTTTCACAAAAACTTCAACAACAAAGACAATCTGATCATAATTAACACAGATTTTCATAACATAATCTGATTAGAGAATCAAATTCAAGAAAAACAAAAACTTCTCTTGTCTTCTAATCATCGAAAAACTCCATCAAAACCTCTACATAACAACCTCAGGAGGAAGGGCGCGGCAAGTTTCGTCGCAGCAAGCGAGGGAAAACCCCTTTCCGTTGCGGCAAGTGGCAAGTGAGGGACGTGATGGAAAACCTAGCTTCATCGCAGTAGGGGGGTGCGGCAGCCAAAACCTAACTTCGTCGCAACGAGGGAGGGAGTCTCGGCGCGGTGACGTACGGTAGACTTCGCCGTGAAAGAGGGTACGACGAAAGGGGTTGGGGCTGGAAGGGTTTCGGCGAGGAGAATCGTTGAGGGAGGGTGCGGCGAGAGGAGAGGACCGCGAGGCTTCGGCGAGAGGAGAGGACCGCGAGGCTTTGGCGAGAGGAGAGCAGGCGCGGTGTGTGGCGTCGAGGAGAGGGCTTCGGCGAGAGGAGAGGATCGCGGGTTCGGGGCTTCGGCGAGAGGAGAGGATCGGGGCTTCGGCGAGAGGAGAGGACCGCGAGGCTTCGGCGAGAGGAGAGCAGGCGCGGCGTGTGGCGTAGAGGAGAGGGCTTCGGCGAGAGGAGAGGATCGCGGCTTCAGCGAGAGGAGAGGATCGGGGCTTCGGCGAGAGGAAAAGAAAATAAGGAAAAAAGGTTCGTGAGTTTGCCACGTAAGTTTGTGGAAAAAAGGTCCGTATGGTTTTGTAGGAAAAAAGGTCCGTAGGATAACAAAATATATATATATATATATATATTATCATAGGTACGTCATATTTTTACTACGTTGAAAAATTGATCGTCCCTTTCAAAAGATATTGACATTAAATCGACGCAAAAGCTGGCTATATCGGACACCAATTTTATCACTCCGGCTCATTTCTTACATGAAACATTATTAAACATTCATAAGCCTTTCTAATATCCTTAATCATTAATTTCAAACATCATAGATTCACATTCGGATACACACAACATGCACTATCATCTTCTTCCAAACACAACACAGATAATTAATTAACAGTACTGCTCGATCGAGTGCTTTATGATTATTATTATTCTTATTATTTTATTTTCTTAGGAATATATATAGTAGTGCTTCTAATCAGACAGCCAGCCAGCTTCAAGCTAATTATTCAGCAGGAGGTTCTTCATCGGCTCCATCAACATCATCCACATACTTGGAATCAAGCGACTGCGAGACGACGCTAACATCACTGGCCATCGCCATAAAATTGGATCCCAAATCATCCAAGGACATTATTCCCACAAATTCCGGTGAACTGCCTGCGCCAATCGACGCACTGGCGAAGCCTCCGAGCGCGGTGGTAGAGTAATTATTCGTTTGACTATCCATCTTACTATCAATGGCGTTCCAGTTCGCCGAACCAAAACCACCGGCCGTACCGATTTCAGCGTACACCTGCATTAACGAACATTAAGAATGAATATTAATCTTAATTAGTTGAAAATTTATCGCTTATATATATGTATACTCACGCGATTCTGATAATTCATGCGGGATTCCAAGCCAGCATCCAATCACGGCCGGCTCCATCGTTGTTCACCCCTCTGTACACAATAGCTTCTTTGGAAGGACCGATGAGCCTATCACGGACGTGAAGAAATCCAGCCCATTGCCCATTTTGAATGATTTGAGGGTAAGGAGAATGCCAAACAGCGCCTTCCCAAGTGTGATTGAGATCAAATGTTAGGTTACCTCCGGTGGCATTGTAAATCATGCCAAGCGTCGAGGTTCCAGTGCCGTAAGCCTCCTTCAGGTTGTGCACAAACCGACTCACGTTCGTCGCTTTCTCTTCTGCGTTCATATACTGCAAAGCCACTCTTGCTCTGTCTCGGGCGGTGATTTGAGTGATGTTCGGAGAAACTAATCTCACTGTTTCATCCGTCACTGGATTCCCAAACACGTTGGTCGCCATGCTTAATTCTATATATCAACAAGAGAAAATGTTTTTTTTTTCTTCGGATTGCTCTGTAGGGAAGTGTGTGCAACATCGTGTATTTATAGAGGAATCAGATCATATATAAACTTCCTTGGATGCTCAATTAATTATTGTGAAACGTGAACTTCTCCAAAAATAATTGAAATTTAGGACCACTCACTTACTGATAAATAATTAATTAATTGAAATGGGAAAAACGTGTCATTAACTTCTCCGAAAATAATTGAAATGGAGGGAGCACTAAATAAATAAAGAATTGAAATGGGAAAACAACGTGAGAATTATTTCTCCAAAAAATAATTGAAATTTAGGGACCACTCACTCACTGATAAATAATTAATTAATTGAAATGGGAAAAACGTGGCATTAACTTCTCCGAAAATGATTGAAATGGAGGGAACACTTAATAAATAAAGAATTGAAATGGGAAAACAACGTGAGAATAACTTGGACAAATATTTTTTTATTATTTTCGGGGTGTTCCTCTAGGCCGTTTTGTTTCTTTTCTTTATCTATTAATTTTTATATGATATCAGAGCTATGATCCTTCTTTTTCCTTATCTTCCCTCAAAATTTGACTTCTTCCTTCTTTAATTCCTCTTCCAGTACCTCAATTCCAGCACCAGATTTCTACAACATTAGTCACCAACAATGTGAACATCTTGGAGCACAATAGCAAATTGGAACAACCCAAAGATCAGCGTGCTCCAGCAACATTTTCCAGTCTCATTGCCAACGTAACGTCCATTTTTGCCAATTTTGTGTGACAACCTCGAGAACTTCGACAACTACAATAATAATCTTTCTTTATTTTTTTTGTTTTTTCCCTCCTCCATTTGGTCTTTTCTTAAAAAAACTGAGAAAAAAAACGTGAAAAAAAAACAGAGAGAAAAAAAAGTCGACCCTCTCCCTCATCTTGGCAATCTAGTACTCAATCATCTAATTCTGGAGCATTTTCACTCTCCATCCCTCCTAATGCAATGACATCAGTTTCTAAAACCCCAAGATGACATCCGGATTCTGGAGCAACTCGTCATGTTACATCGGAATATAATATTTTTATTCTTATAGAAGCTTCATCTTATCATGCATCTGACATGCTACAAATAGGCAATGGCTCAGGTTTGCAAATTGCTCACATTGGAAATATATCCTTTCATTCATATGGTTGTACTTTTCGCATACGCAACACTCTTCATGTTCCTTCTGTTACTAAAAATTTACTTTCTGTCCGTCGGTATGCTCTTGATAATAATGTATTTTTTTGAATTTCATCCTAATCATTGTCTTGTGAAGGATCCCGCGACAAAAACTATTCTACTCCAAGGGGACACTAAAAACGATTTTTATCATCTTCAACTCACCTCTCTCAAAACCTTTGTTGCATAACTTGGTCATCCGTCTCTACGTCTTGTTCCGAATATTATTAATCGTTTTGGTTTACCAACTTCTTTAGCATCATCATCTCATTTATGTGAAACTTGTATGAAAGTGAAATCTCATAAACTACCTTTTGTTTCCTCTACTCGCAACCACAGTTTTCCTTTAGAAATTATTCACTCTGATGTATGGGGTCTGTTGATAGTCCTAGGAAAACTGTACCGACTCCACTATACAAAAATTTTGTACAAGTGTCGAACCTTTCCTTAAATAACCTATTGTGTTCTTTAGAAGTTAAATTAGGAATCGCAGACGGAACTTAACATCATTGATTCCAAATTTAACTTATCTGTTCTTAATGGTTTAAATTTGAATCGCAAGCGGAACTTAACACTATTGATTCAAATCCACATATGTTATTAATTCCATTAAATATTAATTTCCAAAATTAGCTTCCAAGACTGCATGGCGAGGCACATAGCCTTCTTGGATATGAGAGCAACCACCACCACCTAGACAAAGCCTTTTAAGGAAAGCTAATATTTAATTTCCTTAAATAATTCTAGGTTAACCGAAAAGAACAATCGAATCACAAATTCGCCAAAGTAAAAAAAAAACACAAACTCGAAAACAAATTCGAAAACTAGATCTAATTACCTCTTTTGTTTGGAATTTTTACAAAGAAATAAACTAGCATGATGCGGAAAATAAATACTAGTAATACCTTTCTTTGTGAACTTTAATGACCTCTTGATCTTCTACCGTATTCCTCTTCTAACCTCAAACGTTGTGTGGACAACGATCTTCCGAGATGAGAACCACCAAACACCTTCTTCTTCCTTCTAGGTTTCGGCCACCAAGAGTCCTTCTTGATGGAGAGGTTCGGCCACCACCAATGCTCCAAGGGATGCTAGAGACTAGGCTTCCTTTCTCTCCTTCTTCTCCTTGCTTGATCCGGCCTCCAAGAGAACTCCACCAAATAAGAAGTTTCGGCCACAATAAGGAGAGGAGAGAAAAAGAAGGGGCCGGCCACACCCAAGGAGAAAAAGAGAGGAGAAAAATAGAATAGAGGTTATCGACCATGAAGGCACCTCTACCCCCTCTTTTATATTCCTTGGTCTTGGCAAATAAGGAATTTTAATAAAAACTTCCTTAATTCCTTTGTCATGAAAAAAAATTATTTAATTAAAAACAATTTTCTTTTCTTAATTATAATGGCCGGCCACTTTTATAAGCTATAAACAAGGAGAGTTTAATTATAATAAGAATTAAAACTTCCTAATTTGTCTCCGGAAATTTATAAAAAATTTCTCCAATAATTTTTCCCTTCATAGTGGATTATAAAAAGAAAATTTTATAAATTAAAATCTTTCTTTTAAACATGTAGATGATTTCCAAAAAGGAAAGTTATCTCTAAAAATTAAAATCTCCTTTCAATCTACAAATTCGGAAAGATATCAAATCTTTTCTTAATCTTTCGTAGAAACTAATAAAAGAGAATATTTAATTTTTAAACTCTCTTTTAAATCATGAACATGGTTTAAAAAGGAAAGTTTTCTCAAAATTAAAATCTACCTTTCAATATACAAATAAGGAAAGATTTCAAATCTTTTCTTAATCTTTTGTAGAAAGTTATAAAAGGAAAGATTTAAATTTTAACCTCTCTTTTAAAACCATGGAATCCACATAAGAAAATTTTTTAAAAAAATAAAATTACTTTTATTTTAATAGGGCCGGCCACCTAAGCTTGGGTTCAAGCTAGGGCAGACCACCTCATGAACCCATGAACCATGCCTTTGGCCGGCCCTAGCTTGGACTCCAAGCTAGCTTGGTTGGCCCCTATAGGATGGGTAAGAAGGTAGGTATAGGTGGGTATAGTACTCTATAATTAAGAGGCTACGATAGGGACCGAGAGGAGGAATTGGTTTTGGTCTCCCGTGTTCGCCCCGAACACATAACTTAATTTCATCAATAATAATTCATTCCACTAAAGAACTATTATTGAACTACCGCACCAATCCCAAATTATATTTTGGGCTCCTTCTTATTACGAGTGTGTCAGTCTCCCTGTGTTTAATATATCAGATGTCCATTAATTAAATAAGTTACTGACAACTCACTTAATTAATATCTAGTTCCAAGAGTAGTACCACTCAACCTTATCGTCATGTCGGACTAAGTCCACATGCAGGGTTTAACATGACAATCCTTATGAGCTCCTCTTGGGAACATTATCAACCTAGATCACTAGGACATAGTTTCCTTCTATAATCAACAAGACACACTATAAGTGATATCATTTCCCAACTTATCGGGCTTATTGATTTATCGAACTAAATCTCACCCATTGATAAATTAAAGAAATAAATATCAAATATATGTGTTTGTTATTATATTAGGATTAAGAGCACACACTTCCATAATAACTGAGGTTTTTGTTCCTTTATAAAGTCAGTATAAAAAGAAACGAACTCTAATGGTCCTACTCAATACACTCTAAGTGTACTAGTGTAATTATATAGTTAAGATAAACTAATACCTAATTACACTACGACCTTCCAATGGTTTATTCCTCTCCATCTTGGTCGTGAGCTACTGTTTATAATTTATAAGGTGCTGATAACATGATCCTCTGTGTGTGACACCACACACCATGTTATCTACAATATAAATTAATTGAACAACTACATTTATCATAAATGTAGATATTTGACCAATGTGATTCTTATTTCTAGATAAATATTTATACGAAACGCTAGGCTTTTAGTATACATCCTAACAGGGTCCTGCTTCTATTCTTTCTAATCAGGGATTTCTTTACTTTGTTATTTTTATTGATAATTTTAGCAAGTTCACTTGGATTTATCTTATGAAAAGAAAATCTGATCTCTTTGATATTTTTTTATCGTTTTCAAAAGCATGTTGAGCGATATTTTAATCGTAAAATACTCTCCTTTCATTCTGATTTTGGAAGAGAGTATCAAGCGTTTCATCGCCATCTTACTTCTTCTGGCATCCTCCATCGAGTCTCTTGTCCCCACACTCCTAAACAAAATGGATCCGTTGAAAGAATACGTCGTCATGTGGTTGAAACTACCTTAGCTCTTCTTAATCATGCCTCAATTCCACTTAAATTTTGAGATGATGTCGTCCAAATCGCGGTCTATCTTATCAATCGTTTACCCACTACACTACTTCAAAACAAGTGTCCCTTAGAAATACTTTATAATAGTTGTCCAGATTACTTCTTCCTCCATCTTTTTGGTTGCGCATGTTATCCTTAACTACAATCTTACTCTAAACTTAAGTTAAACCCTCGCTCTCAACAATGTGTTTTCCTTGGTTATAGTAATTTGTATCATGGGTATTTTTGCCTCCATATTTCGATCGAACGGATATATATTTCTCGACATGTTACTGTTGATGAATCTCTTTTTCTATTTGCAGTTGCTACCTTGGACACTCCTTTAGATAATCGAGGCATCTTTCTAATACCACCGAGTAATATACTAGAATCCCCACAGATTGCTCCATCTTGACATATTGAAAGAACAAGGGGAGATAGCATCTTGGGTCCTGCTCCATCTCCACAAATTTCTGAAGACTCAGCAGCTAGTGGAGATTCACTCTCTAGTTTTGATTCTCGTCCGTCTTATCACTCATCTCTGAGTAGCTCTAATGATGAAATTCCTCGGCGGATGCTTCCTCTAAACGATATTTATGCACGATGTCAACCAGTTTCCACTTGTTATCCTCTTCCACGTGCTCTTCTTGCTTCTTCAAATTTTGTCATACCTTATAGTTTTACACAGGCAATCAGAGATCCAAATTGGCGTGCTGCGATGACTACAGAATTTGATAATTTTCTTTGCAATGCAACCTGGAGCTTAGTTCCTCGTACCCCATCTATGAATATTGTGGGCTCTAAATAGGTTTACCAAATTAAGTATCATGCAGATGATTCTATTAAACGTTACAAAGCTCGTCTTGTTGCTAAAGGTTTTAATCAACAGCCAGGTATTGACTTCAATGATACTTTTAGTCCAATCATCAAAATTACAACTATCAGATTGCCACTATCTATAGCTGTTAGCTCCAATTGGTCAATACGACAATTAGATGTTTCCAATACTTTTCTTCATGGACACCTTGAAGAAACTGTTTATATGGAGCAACCCCCTGGATTCATCCACCCACAACTTCCAACACATGAGTATCAACTTTAGAAGTATATATATATATATATATATATATATGGTCTTCGACAAGCACCTCGTGCATGGTTTCATTGTCTATCTACCTGGCTTCATTTTCAGGGATTTTCTGGCTAAAAAATAGACTCTTCCCTATTCTACAAATGTCATGAGGAATTTTTAATATTTGTTTTGATTTATGTGGATGATATATTAATAGCTAGTATTGATCAAAATGACATTACTACTTTACTACATCTTCTCCGGCAAGAGTTTCCTATTCGAGATCTTGGCAATGCTCGTTTTTTCCTTAGCATAGAGTTTCTCTCACATTCTGAAGGTTGTCTTCTCTCTCAGAGCAAATATATTGTTGGACTCCTACAAAGAGCTACAATGGATGGTGCACATCCTATCTCCACTCTAATCATTGAGGGTGGTTTCACTGAACATTCATCCTCCTCTTCAATGTTTGACCCCCAGATCTACCGTAGTATTGTTGGTGTCCTACAATATGTCATAATTACATGACCCGATATTGCTTTCGTTGTGAATCGTGCATGTCAGTTTATGCATGCTCCTACTGAACATCATTGGGAAGGTGTTAAGAGAATTCTTTGATATCTCAAAGACACTATTCTACATGATCTTCTTTTATATCGTCAGTCTTCACGAAAGTTGATTGTCTATAGTGATGCACATTGGACTAGATCTCCTGAAAAAAGACGTTCTACTAGTGGATATACTATATTTCTTGGGCAAAATCTTATTTCCTGCTTTAAAAAAAGTAACCCAGAGTCTCTCACTCTAGTACTGAAGCTGAATATAAAGATATTGCTAATGCAACGTCAGAAATTATTTGGCTACAATCTCTTCTTTCGGAATTATACTTTTTCCCAATTACTACGCCTAAAATCTAGGGCGATAATATTGGAGCAACTTATCTTGTGGAAAATCCTATTTTTCATTCTCCTACCAAGCATGTAGAGATTGATTTTTATTTTGTTCGCAAGCGTATGGTGACTCGACAACTTTCGATTTCTGATATCTCTACGGAAGATCAAATTGCTGATATATTTACTAACCCATTATCTAGACAATGTTTCACCAAGTTAGCACTCAAACTCAACGTTCAGGAATTCCCGAGGGAGGGGGCGGGTAATGACAATAATGGAAATAATCTCTAATTGATTTCAATCAATTGGGATTTATTATATTTGGCACACAATTAAGATTGACATAAATCAAATAGCAAAAAAATTATTTCCAAGTCTATTATAGTATTATGTTTATAATTATTATGATTGTATGCCTTATTAAATCTTTCCATTATTATTTTGAACAATTTATATAAATAAGTCTATTGGCTTTAGTAATAAGATTATCAAAAGATTTTATATTATTTCTTTCCTCTACCTATTGATTTCTACACTATATATCATAATAGCATCCTCTTCAGTTATTGTTTTCCTAAAAGATGAGAAGCTCCGGCAGCTCGCCCAGCTGATTCGCAACCACGAATTTAACAACTTATACCACATAACTTTCCAAAACTTAGGGGACCAACTCGAATACCTCAGGATGAGCAACAATAACATGGCATCCGTTAACACACTCCTGGATGATTGCAATGCGATAGTGAACAGGTATAAGGACGACGACGGTGTTCGTCGGTCCATCGCCGATCAGATTCTTGGCTATACAGAGCACTGCCTCAACAATGCACTTCAGCTCATCAGCAACTACACTCTGCGAAGGAGTTATCTCGACAAAATGATGGATCACCAACTGCAACTCTTCCAAGCGCTGGAGGAGTTGGACACTTCGAGTGGAGATGCTGTGGTTGATTTCACCGAATCCATTCAGGAACACGACCGATTGGTCATGAGGTACATGAGGTTGAATCTCAACCCTCATGCTTCAGCAGAATTCTCAAGATATCTCAGGAACGTCGGCATTGGCTTTAACGATCTAGTTCGAAGGTGAGGTTAATTAAGACATATATCATTCATAAATATTAATTTCACTTTTCCCCTCTGTAATTTAATTTAATTTAATTTAATTTGTATTGTACAATGCAGTTTCCAAAGTAGGCTTGGCTATACGGGACGGTTTGAGGACTTGAAAATAGAACAAAAGCTAGAGGTATATGCCACAATAATTGAGGAATCGGGCCCGCTAAGTGTATTATCGGCCGAGCAAGGGAAGGGAGACGACATAGTTAAGGCTTCGTCAAAACATATCGAGAGAAGAAACCGAATTATGGTTCGGCAGCCATGTTCCTGATAGATGTGGGACAGATAATCTGGGACGTGTATTCGTCGGACCACCCAATCACGACGGCTACGAGAGAGGCCTTAGTTCTGGCAGCAGAAACAGGTGGAGCAGCTTTGGGAAAGCTCGTGGGAGTTGCTGTAGCGACTCAGTTAACTGGTCAAGCAGCTACTACGTTGTTCGTCATGGCCGTCGGACTAATCGGAGGATTTGTGGGAGATTTTATTCTTGGAGCCGTTGCCGGCTTCTTGTTTGATCGGATTTTCAGCTCCGGTGGGGAAGCTGTCCTTCCGACTAATGGCTTTATACTCTATGTTGTAGCAAAAGGTGAAACCCTCGCCTCCAGGGCCCCTACCGACCAGACCCACGACCATTGTGAGGGAGGTAAATCGCAGCACCCGAGCTAACATGAGACGGACCGGGTGGGATACAGGGATAGGGGATTTATTCCCCCGCTGCCACTGAGTTTCGACCCGGTGGCTTTATACTCTATGTTGTTGCCATGCCTAATGGCCACCACTTGGCCAAACAAATTGCCAATATTTAAGTTAATAATTGATCCGGTGGTAAGGACACGTGGAGGTCAATGAACCGTGGAGGTCAATGGTCACGAGGGTCAACGCCAGGGTCTGGCCAAGAGGACAGATGTCACGCCGAGCGGACTGGCGGGCCAACCAAGCATCCGGCCGACCGGACGTCCGGCCAAGGATCCCCCGGACCGGACGAAAAACAGCCGCGACCAGGGGTCGAGTTTCCAATGCTTGAGGTAAAAGAGTCTATGGCCGAGCGGACAGGCCGCTCGACCAAGCCGCAGCACAATAAGGCGCAATTCCATCCAAACACACGAGCAGGGCTTCCTCGCTCGGGCTGAGGTATGTGCATTCCCGGAGGCCATGAGCGCCGAGCGGCTGGTTCGCTCGGCCCGGGAGCAGACAAGAGCGCTAGGAGACAAAAAGGACAACTGGTAACTTCATCCTCGAGACACTTGCCGCCGACAAACAGCACGGTCGACGACCGAATAGGACAGAGTATCGTACGGTGGAAGTTTCCAGCGACACATCCGGGATATGCTCGGACGATTGCGGAATGACGTCAGGCATGCTTTTCTGACACAACCCCACTGAGGTATGTTTGGGGAAGCGCGCACGCATCGAGAAGCATGCCCGCGCCTCCCCGGGGTCCTATATAAGGACCCCCAGACTTCGACGAAGGTATGTGATTCTTTTCACTGTAGCCACAGTAACGTTACTCTGCTTCTTCGTTGCCTGACTTGAGCGTCGGAGGGTCGTCACCGGGAAACCCCTCCCGGCTCGGCTTCTTTGCAGGTTCGCCGGAGGCCCGCCTCAACACAAAAGGGCAGCGGAGAGTGCCACGTCCCCAGCGTCCGTCGACTCAGAGCTCGAACAGGATCAAATTGGCGCCGTATGTGGGAACACACCTGAATCCGAGCAGAGACAATGGAAGCTGGATGCCAACTCATGGTGACGCTCTCTCCCGAGGAATTAGACGTGCTCATCCAAGCGCGAGCGGCCAAATTAGTCGAGCAGCAGCAAAAGACTCAAGCCGATCGGTTAGCGCAACAGGCAACATCGGCATCAGGCGGCCGGGCGGCACCGGAAGACCGGCCGGAGCAGCTCTCAATATGGGGCCAGAACAAAGGTCCGACCGGCACTCAGGTGGAAGCTCCACCCGCCCCGATACCATTCCATCGGGCTTTATTCCAAACGCCGTCAGAGGTTGCTCAGGCCAACCTCGACCAAGGATCTTCGTCAGATGAATCCCCCGCACGGGACAATAGAAAAGGCAAGGCGCCAAGGACAGCCTCGTCCCCCGAGCGGATCAATAGACAGTTCTCCAAAGCCATCCTGCGCGACCCACTACCAAGGCATTACACGCCTCCGGCGATCGGGGAATACAATGGGACCACTGACCCGGACGACCATCTCGGTAAGTTTGACAACACAGCTACATTGCATCAATATACAGATGGTGTGAAGTGTCGGGTGTTCCTCACCACCCTCTCGGGATCGGCGCAACGATGTTTCCGGAGGTTGCCGGACGAATCGATCACCAGCTTCAAAGAGTTCCGCACGGCATTCCTCCATCACTTCGCGAGCAACAGACGCTACCAGAAGACCAGCGTCAGTCTGTTCGCCATCAAGCAAGGTGCAAAGGAGTGCTCCGAGCTTACATCCAACGCTTCAACCAGGTGGCCATGGACATCCCAACGGTCACCTCGGAAACCATGATGAACGCGTTCACACAGGAGCTTGTGGACGGTGAATTCTTCTGATCGCTTATCCGAAAGCCGCCTCGCAGCTACGACCACATGCTAAACCAAGCCAATGAGCACATCAACATGGAAGAAGCTCAAATGGCGAGAAATAAGGAAGCACCAGCCGAGCCACCAGCTCACGCCGAGCGGAAGCCGCCTTCCAATTATCAACCACCAAGAGGACCCCGCGTAGAGATAGCTCGTCCTCACCAGCAAGCAAGGTCGCACGCTGTTCAACAAGTAGCGGCCGATCGGCCTAAGCCCAGGGGGAAGGTATGGACTCCCATGTTTTATTCACTCCATCAGTCAGTGACTCACAACACCCGCGACTGTCGGAGCCTCCCCCCAATCACTCATCCTATGCCAAGGAGCTATCGCCGTCGATCGCCTTCGCCGGACAGGCGACATCAATACCAGAGAACTGGTCGGCGTGTAGAAAGAAAATCCCCCGAGCGGCAACATAACTAGCAGCACAAGGCCATTCCTCGGGCATCGCATGAACGACCCCGACCATCCGCTCGGGAGGAGGAAAATCGAGGCAATGCGTCGAGGGGTGAAATCAACATCATTGCCGGAGGGCCGACCGGAGGCGACTCCAACAGGGCACGGAAGGCGCATGCAAGGCAACTCACGATCCATGCGGTCGGCTACAGTCAAGAGCGGGCGAACGGGCCTGAGATCAGCTTTGGGCCTAGGGACCTCGAAGGAGTCGAAGTCCCGCATAATGACGCCCTCATCATCCGAGCGGTACTAGCTAACTACACTATTCACCCATCTTTATTGATATAGGCAGCTCCGTTAACATAATCTTCCGGAAGGCATTTGACCAATTGCAAATCGACCAAGCCGAGTTGTTGCCAATGATAACCCCCTCTACGGATTCACCGGTAACGAAGTTTTGCCGATCGGACAAGTTCGGCTGGCTATCTCGCTGGGGGAGGAGCCACTCAGAAGAACGTGGACCGCCAACTTCATCATTGTCGACGCTCCCTCCGCGTACAATGTTATCCTGGGGCGACCGGCTCTCAACGAGTTCCGAGCGGTCGTCTCTACCTTCTGCCAGAAGATCAAGTTCCTGGTGGAAGATCAAGTTGGGGAGGTCCGAGGAGATCAGCTTGCAACCCGGCGATGCTACGTAGAGATGCTCCGAGCCGAGGCTAAATCCGCTCGGAAAGTGCCACGAGTCGAGGTAAACGCTATAACCAAAAAGCCACCTTCTCTAGTTTATGAAGAAAAGGAGGAGGTACAGATCCACCCTGCCCGACTGGAGGCCACGACTTTAATAGCAGGCGACCTGAAAGCAAGTCAGAAAGAGAAGCTGATCGGATGCCTCCAGAAAAATTGCGAAGTTTTCGCTTGGTCAACCCACGAGCTGCCAGGAGTCTCGCTGAGCATAGCGCAGCACGAGCTTCACGCCCGACCAGATGCTCGGTCGGTAAAGCAAAGGAAGAGGGACTTCAATGTCGAACAGAATATCATCATCCGGGCGGAGGTGGAGAAGCTCTTGGAGGCCGGCCATATAAGGGAGGTGCAGTTCTCGAGCTGGCTCGCAAACGTGGTGCTGGTCTCGAAACTAGGCAATAAATGGAGAGTCTGCATTGACTTCCGGGATCTGAACAAGGCCTGCCCGAAGGATTTCTACCCTTTGCCCCGGATCGATCAACTAGTAGACTCTACAATTGGGTGCGAGCTGATATGCATGTTGGATGCTTATCATGGCTACCATCAAGTGACGCTCGCCCGAGAAGACCAAGAGAAGGTCAGTTTCGTCACTGCCAACAACACTTACGGTTACAACGTAATGTCGTTTGGGCTGAAGAACGCAGGAGCCACCGACCAACGGCTGATGAACAAGGTATTCCAGGAGCAGATCGGGCGCAACTTGGAAGTATACGTAGATGATATACTTATCAAATCTTTTCGAGCGGCAGACCTTTATTCGGATTTGGAAGAAACATTTCAGACGCTGAGAAGATACGGGGTCAAGCTGAACCCCCAGAAGTGCTTGTTTGGAGCAAAAGGCGGACGTTTCTTGGGCTACATTGTGATTGAGCGAGCCATA
The DNA here is from genome assembly GCF_018446385.1 of Zingiber officinale. Classification (NCBI taxonomy): domain Eukaryota; kingdom Viridiplantae; phylum Streptophyta; class Magnoliopsida; order Zingiberales; family Zingiberaceae; genus Zingiber; species Zingiber officinale. The sequence goes on along the minus strand of NC_056007.1, from coordinate 1,702,057 downwards.
GAGGCGAACCCAAGCAAGATAAAAGCATTGCAAGATATGTCTCCGCCCAGAAATCTTCGAGAAGTACAGCGCCCCACCGATCGGATAACGTCGCTATCACGATTCATCTCCCGAACGGCCGACCGAAGCCTCCCTTTCTTCAAGATTCTGCGCAAAGCTACCAAGTTTCAATGGGACGAGGAATGCGATCGGGCGTTCGAGGAGCTGAAGACTTATCTCAATTCTTTGCCCGTACTGGCCAAACTGGTTGTAGGAGAGCCGCTCCGTATTTACTTGTCTTCGACCGAGCATGCTGTGGGCTCGGCATTAGTAAGGCCGAACAGTGAAGAGCAGCCCGTGTACTTCTTAAGGCACATTCTAAAGGATGCTGAATCTCGCTACACCGGTCTCGAGAAACTGGCTTTTGCCTTGATCCTTGCCGCTTGGAGATTGCGCCCATATTTTTTGGCGCATACAATAATCGTGATGACGAACAGCCCATTGGGAAGGGTGCTCCTGAATCCAGAAGCGTCCGGGCGGCTCATTAAGTGGACAACGGAGTTGCGTGAGTTCGACATTCAGTATCAACCCCGCTCGGCGATTAAGGCGCAGTCCTTGGCAGATTTTGTGACCGAGGTGCAAAATCCTAAGCCTGAAGCTATGTGGAAAGTATTTGTGGACGGATCGGTCACTCGGCTTGGAAGCGGAATTGGTATCTTGTTACTTTCCCCTCAAGAAGAGCGGATGCACCTGTCCGTCCGACTCGATTACCGAGCGACCAATAATGAAGCGGAGTACGAACCCCTCATAGCCGGCCTGCAGGCCGCGCGGCACATCCGGGTAACGCTATTCTCAGACTCCCAGTTGGTCGCTCAGCAACTCTTAGGGTCCTTCGAGATAAACAACGCGAGGCGCAGGCTCTAGGCGGAGGCCTTTGAAAAGCTCAGGACCAAATTCGTAGAAGTTGTCATACAGAAGATCCCCCGAGCCGAGAACCAGTCTGCGGATGAGCTAGCCAAGCTCGCCAGTTCGATATCGCCGGTCGTCATCCAGCAACCAATCGAGCAAGTGTCCCTGGTGGCACACATCGATCGGATGGAAGGTCTCACATTCCCGAGCGATTGGAGGACATCCATAATAGAATTTTTGCGATCGGAGGCCACGCCGTCCGATCGGGAGGAAGCCCAACTATTGAGGAGGACAGCCGACCGGTTAACGCTCATCGGGGACCAACTCTACAAGAAGGCATTCTCCCGACCGCTGCTAAAGTGCGTCAGCTCGGAGGACGCAGAGTACATTCTCCAAGAGGTACACCAAGGATCTTGCAGAGGTCATCCAGGCGGCCGGTCTTTGGCTAGGAAGATCCTGCTGGCCGGATACTTCTGGCCAACTCTACAGGAAGACGCCGCTCGGACCGTCGCTACCTGCCTTTCTTGTCAGAAGTTCCACAACTTCTCTCATAGGCCAACGGAGGAGATGAGGTGTCTGCTGTGTCCTGCCCGTTCGACCAGTGGGGTATGGATATAGTGGGACCTTTCCCTATGGCGACCGGGCAATGGAAGTTTTTATTGATGGCGGTCGACTATTTCTCCAAGTGGGTCGAAGCTGAACCACTGGCCAAAATAATCGAGTGGATGGTCAAAAAGTTCATCTGGTAGCATATAATTTGTCGGTTCGGCATCCCTCGTCGGCTCATTTCGGATAACGGGCGGTAATTCGTTGGTCAGGAGCTCGGAGAATGGTGCAAAGGATACGACATCGAACAACACTTCACTTCCGTAGCATATCCTCAGAGCAACGGTCAAGCCGAAGTAGCCAATTGGGAGATCTTGCGAATACTTCGGATTCGGCTCGATCACATGGGAGGAAGCTGGGTGGACGAGCTGCCGGCCGTGCTATGGGCCATCCGCACAACCCCAAAGGAGGGAACGGGGGTAACACCGTTCCACTTGGTGTACGGAGGCGAGCCGGTCGTCCCAGTTGAGGTCGGAGTAGAGTCCGATCGGATTCAAAGCTACGATGGGGACAATGCCGAGCGGAGGCAGCTGGAGTTGGACCTGGTGGACGAAGGAAGAGCTAAAGCAGCCGTCTGGTTGATGGCGTATAGACAGAGAATGAAGCAGAATTACAACAGACGTGTAATTCCCAGAACATTCCAGGTCGGTGATCTTGTGTGGAAAAAGGTAAAGCCGGTCGGTAATGTAAGCAAGATGGCAGCTCCTTGGGAGGGGCCCTTCAGAGTCGTTGAGAAGCTCCGATCGGGTGCATACTACCTAGAAGATGAAGACGGACGGCGGCTAGATCGACCATGGAGCGCAAACCACCTCCAGCCATACCGTGTTGGATAAAAGGTGCACCAATGTAATTCATTTCATGTATGTCCCGTGTGTCTGTACCCTTTGGCTGCAGGTTTGAAGATAAGAAAATTGCAAGAATCTGAGCGTCATTCGCCGAACGGCAAAATACTTGAAGACCGTCGAGCGGCGACGTTAAACTCTAGAGTCGGACCGGCGACTATAAACCCCCCGGCTTGAAGACCGTCGAGCGGCGACGTTAAACTCTAGAGTCGGACCGGCGACTATAAACCCCCCGGCTTGAAGACCGTCGAGCGGCGACGTTAAACTCTAGAGTCGGACCGGCGACTATAAACCCCCCGGCTTGAAGACCGTCGAGTGGCGACGTTAAACTCTAGAGTCGGACCGGCGACTATAAACCCCCGGAACGGGACAGCGCCGCGTAGATATACTGAGGCCCAGCATCTATGGCTGATGATCAGCAAGCCTTGATCCTAAGGACAGGAAGAAAGTAATGGCGTGCGCTTACCGGCGTCGATCAACGAAAAACTAACGGAAATTCCATACGGAGGGAAGGCCGATGGACCGAGCGGCGCGATTGAAAAGGACACGAACAAAAAACTAACGAAAGTCTCGTACGGGATAAAGGTCGTTTGACCGGGCGAGGAAGTTAAGAAATTACATAGCGGGAAAAGGGTTGGGCGACCGGTCGGCATAGTTATAGGAAGCACTCAAACGAAAGTCTAACGGAGCAAAAGTTGACATTCCAAAATTACATTTAAAAGCTCGCCGACCAAGGGCAAAGTTACATATGCCATTCATTAAATCAAGGCTGTTTAAGCCAACCGGGAGAAGTACAGAAAATACTTTCATTAAAGGTAAGGCTGTAGGAGCCGACCGGGAGAATTACAGAAAATACTTTCACTCAAGAACGTAAAAAATGGGCTCGGGAATGTGCTCCAGCAGCCCGGCCAGATCCTTAGGAGGGATAGAAGCCGCCTCCGGAAGCTGGCCCTTAGCCTTCAAGTAGGTAGTCGTGGCTTGGATGGCTTCTTCAAAGGCAAGGACCAGCCGATCGCTGAACTTGTTACCAAAGTCATCCGACCGGAAGTAATTGTGCCTCATCGCCGAGGAGCGCCCTGGTTCGCCATCTTGGTATTCTTTGAAGGCGGCTTCTAAGGCGTCTTGGAGATCTTTCATGTCTCCTCGAAGTTTAGCCTCAGTAGTCGATCGGCCCTTTTGCTCAGCGGAAAGTAGATCGGCTAACTCCTAGACACGCAACTCCAGCGCTCGGGCCTGCAGATTCTTGGCCTCTAAATCAGAGATGGCTATATTTTTTCTATTGGTCGCCAGCTTCATCTCCCGGTCGTGAGACTTGACCTGGGCTTCAAGGCCAGCTACCCTGGTCTCCAAGCCAGAGGACTTGTGCCGCTCGACCTCCAGTAATTTCTCCGATTTGCTCAATTCGGCTCGGAGCGTGGCATATGATGGCCCCTGAGCTGGCGCCCCTCAGAAAATTTGAAGCTTTTTTAATTCTTCCACCAAGGCAGCCAGACGATTGCTGGCCGCAATGTTCTCCACCCAGTACTATTCGGACGGAATAATATCAAGAACCAAGATTAAGCATACAGTAGGTTAAAGAGCATACCCCGGTTGCTTGTTGAAGGTGGCTATCGCCAAGCTGCCCGGGGGTCATCAGGGCAACGCGAGCCCTCGCATCTTCCCATACTTTGGCGAGCGGTCCTCGGATGGTGATCTGATGCTCTGGTGCAGTTGGTCGATCAGCAGCCAAAAGGAACTCTTCGGTAGGAAGATGGAGGACGGCCTTGATCGTTCGACGCCCGCTCGGATCGAATTGAGAAGAGATGGATCGACCGGATGACTCGCCGAGAGGAGCAGAAACTATTCCTGAGCGCCTGAGCCGAAGACGAACACGGGGCAGGGAACTAACGGGTCGCAGTTCAAGGGAGGCCGCTGGTTGGTCGAGCTGGGAAGGAGTTCGGTCCAAAGAGATGGCCTCGGTTGAAGCAGGGACTGGGTTGACCGCTTCAGAGGGGGCGTCAACTATCTCGGTCACTGGTTCCACAAATGTGAGATCCGTTCGGCGTCGTTTGCGTATTATCAAGGGGTAGTCGTCGGCTGACTGCCCCACGTCTTCGGAAGTAGGCTGACCGGCTGACGAGATAGCATCACCGGTCGCTCCGGTTACTTGGCCTAAGTCAGAGTACATACATTGACAAGGTACTCCTTCGGTTTGCCATGCAGAACTCCAAGAAGGGATTTCTGCCGATGTCACATGGCGTGAGTCTTTCGAAGACTCAGGATCCCTCTTCTAGAGACGAGAGAGACCGCATGGATCAGATCCCTTATGCTTCAGCCATAGGATCGATCATGTAAGTCATGCTATGTACTCGACCTGATGTCTCGTATGCTTTGAGCATGACGAGCAGATACCAGTCAGATCCAGGTGAAAGTCACTGGATAGCGGTCAAGAATATTCTTAAGTACTTAAGAAGGACTAAAGAATATTTCTTGATATATGGAGGCAATGATGAGCTAGTTGCAAAGGGTTACAATGATGCTAGCTTCCAGACCGACCAGGATGACTATAGATTACAGTTGGGGTTCGTGTTTTGCATTAATGGTGGTGAAGAGTTCGAAGCAGGACACAGTAGCTGATTCTACGATAGAGGCCGAGTATATTGCTGCATCAAAGGCAGCAAAGGAGGCAGTTTGGATTCGCAAGTTCATCACCAAACTTGGGGTGGTTCCTAGCATTGCTGACCCTATTGAGCTCTATTGTGACAACAATGGAGCTATAGCACAGGCGAAGGAACCTTGCTCACACCAGCGGACCAAACACATACTACGGCACTTCCATCTCATTCGAGAGATAATCGAGAGAGGAGATGTGAAGATTTGCAGAGTACCTACAGAGGCTAACATCGCAGATCCCTTGACCAAGGCTTTGGCACAGAGGAAGCATGATGGTCACACTAGGTCATTGGGGCTTAGAGCCTACACTGATTGGCACTAGTGCTAGTGGGAGATTGTTAGCTAGAGCCCTAGAACTAATCATTTGATGATTGTATTTTGGACTTGTTGTATCATATTCTATATAAATAAAGACATTTATTTTTTGGTTATTATACTTACTGGTATTGGTGCCAAATAAACTAAGTATAATAATGTCCTTGAGTAGAAGGTTCTTACCTATATCAATCGATTGGTTGAATCGATAGTGAGATGATATAGGGAACACTACTCTTAATCATTCCTAGTCGAGTATTAACATTCAAGGACAATGTTAATGCAATAAGACAAGCATGTAGGTCAACTCGATGACTTAATCTCACAAGTCATGGATATAGAGATATCAAGTTGACACATGGGTATGCATTAGAGAATGTATACTGAATGACCCACCATGAGAAAGTATCATGGATCGTTATATGAGTGTCATATACTTTTTCATGTGGCTATTAGTATGACTACTAGTCCTTAGACCTGAAGTCACCATGGTTTCCTACATAAGGAGTTATGTACTTTGGTTTCGTCAAACATCACCCGTAACTGGGTGGACTATAAAGGTGATTACTGGGTATGTAATGAATTATGCAGAGGGATGTGAGCGATGTAGATGGGATCTATCCCTCCTATATGACGGGAGAGACATCGGTATTCTTGATAGAGTGAGACCACGAAGTGCATGACCATGCCCAAATGAGTCAATATAAGATATTGAGCTCATTTGTTTTAGTGAGTCTACTTGGAGTTCAAGATTTAGATTGATCAGAGGATGACACAGTCTATGCCTCACATTGATCAATCTAGATGTCTAGGATAGAAGGACACTTGTCATATATTGTGAGGAGTCACAATTAGTAGTCACAAGGTGATGTTGGATCTCAACATTCTTGTAACTTGGGTAGTAATGATGTATTGCTAGATACCGCTCATTACTTATGCTTCTAAATGAGTTTAGGAGCATTGCCAACGTTACAAGAACCTATTGGGTCACACACAAAGAACAAGTGGATGGAGATTAGGTTCATATGATGAACCAAGAGGATTAGATTCATTTGATGAATCAAATTGGATTAAGAGTAATCCTAATTGGGCTAATTGAGTTGGACTCAAGTTGATTCATGTGTTTAATGAGTCTAATTTAGATTATGACTCATTGAATTAATTTAATTAAATGAATTAGATTCATTATATTAAATTGGCTTGAATTAAATGATTGGATTAGATCAACCATGAGAGAGATTAAGTCAACTTTGACTTGACTTGAGAGGAAGAGAAGAGTCAAGTTTGACATGACTTTATGCCACATCATATGTGTGACTTGGCATTAAGTGGCCAATGATGATGTGCCACATCATCAAGGCTAGCACATGGTGTGCCACCTCATGAGGGTTACAAACCCCTTCTCCATTTATTGTGGTCGGCCACATTAATTGTAAGGAGGTTACAATTGTGGCCGGCCACTCAAGAGGTGGTGTGGTGAATGAAAAATTGATATTCATTCAAGTGCATTCATGTGATCATCTTCTTCCTTGGTCTTTCTTCCTCCTTCTTTTGCTGTTGCCGTGAGTTCCAAGCAAGGTGAAAGAGAGTGAGTTGAGTTCCAAGAGAATAAGGTGGAGTGAAGGTCACAAGGAGGGTGCATAGAGGAGTGTATGAGATTCCTCTTATTATCTCTCTTTTTCTCCCCTTTTAAATCCTACTCGAGAGCCCTAGAAAGTGCTAGCACACTTGTGGTGCTCTCTTCTCCATCCTTGTGTGTTAGAGAACACATCTTGTTCGTGTGGATACTTCTAGAGGATTGTCTACGTTGACAATCTTGAGATCCAGCGTACCTTGGACTTGTGGGATTGCGAAGGGCTTCGCTTCAAAGGTATAACTTTTTTCTTTTGTAGATCTAAGTATAGATCTAGGTAAACTCGTACTCGTAGTTTTTCGAAAAAATTTTCTTTGCACGGATCCGTTGGCTAGGGAGTTTCGGGGTTTCCGCGACACGAAAAAATGGTTTTCGTGGCCCGAAAAACCCAACAATGTGATCCGGTGGTAAGGACACGTGGAGGTCAATGGTCACGAGGGTCAACCCCAGGGTCAGGCCGAGCGGACAGATGTCACGCCGAGCGGACTGGCAGGCCAACCAAGCATCCGGCCGACCGAACGTCCGACCAAGGGTCCCCCGGACCGGACGAAAGACAGCCCGACCAAGGGTCGGGTTTCTGATGCTCGAGGTAAAAGAGTCAATGGCCGAGCGGACAGGCCGCTCGGGCGAGCCGCAGAACAATAAGGTGCAATTCCATCCGAGCACACGAGCAGGGCTTCCCTGCCCGGGCTGAGGTATGTGCATTCCCGGAGGCCATGAGCGCCGAGCGGCTGGTCCGCTCGACCCAGGAGCAGACAAGAGCGCTAGGAGACAAAAAGGACAGCTGGTAACTTCATCCTTGAGACATCTGCCGCCGACAAACAGCACGGTCGGCGGCCGAAGAGGACAAAGTATCGTACAGTGGAAGTTTCCACCGTCACATCCGGGATATGCTCGGACGATTGCGGAATGACGTCAGACATGCTTTTCTGACACAACCCCACTGAGGTATGTTTGGGGAAGCGTGCACGCATCGAGAAGCGTGCCCGTGCCTCCCCGGGGTCCTATATAAGGACCCCCAGACTTCGACGAAGGTATGCGATTCTCATCACTGTAGCCACAGTAACGTTACTCTGTTTTTTCGTTGCCTGACTTGAGCGTCGGAGGGTCGTCGCCTGGAAACCCCTCCCGGCTCGGCTTCTTTGCAGGTTCGCCGGAGGCCCACCTCAACACCAAAGGATAGCGGAGAGCATCACATCCCAACGTCCGTCGATTCAGAGCTAGGACAGGATCAATAATCAATACCACCAGACAATTGGAAATAAATAAATCTGTTTTTATATACAATGATATGCTGGTGATGAAATAAAAATAAATATTCAGTGACAGGAATAGAAATTATATTCTCATATATCTTGAGTTGAGTGTGTAATCCAAAGGCTCTGCTGCCTGAGCTTTTGGGAAAATATTGTAATATTGCATTTCAAATATATATTAATTTTCATCTCTAGAAGTATCCAATTTCTCTCTCAACTCTATAGTTTTAATTAGCAACCAATTACCTATTATGATGTTTGATACGATACATATGAGAACCCCCCGAGAGAATGGGGATTGATAGTTAAGGTGGTGTGATTGATCAATAATTAAAGTGACGCGACTGTTAAAATTAAAGTAAGGCTAGCTCATATGCAAATAACAATATCAATTAGCCTAAAGCCGATCAGACCAATCACACCGCCAATGTTTCATTGACAGTTTCTCTCAACTAGACCATCACTCCTAGGAAAGAAATCCACAAAGTGCTTGGGGTTATAATCAAATCTCAACCGGGCCACCACTCCTCAAGAAAAATGCTTATTGTTGGAGCATTTGACACTAATGATCAAATCTCAATTTTGATGAATAACAAATAAATTAAAGTTAGACATATTATTGATCCAACCTTGTTACCGAATGTGCAGGGTTGACTAACTTGATAGGTCAAAAGGACTCGATACCAGGCAGGAAGTCCAGTCAGGATGTGTGATTCCCGATTGACAAAGTCCAGATGTGAAATTATGACAAGACAAAGTTTGAATGTGCGATTCCAATAGGAGATTGGGATGTTCGATTCTCAGTTGACGAAATCAGGATGTGCGATTCCGACAGGAAGATTTGGTGGGTCAGATTGGATTTTGAGAAGGTAACTCAACACTTGGTAAGTGAAGGTAAATCACTAGAGAAGAGTAACTAAATGAGGACGTGCCCCGATTGAGAGGACTATTAGAGTGTATACTAAAAGTCTAGCTTTTTGTAAACATTTATTTTGAAATAAAGAATCACATTGATCAAATGTCTACATTTATATGTTAAGTGTAGTTGTTCAATTAATTTATATTGTAGATAACATGGTGTGTAGTGTCACACACAGAAGATCATGTTATCAGTTTCTTATAAATTATAAATAGTAACTCACGACTAAGATGGATAGGAACAAACCATTAGAATAGTCGTAGTATAATTTGGTATTAGTTTATCTTGACTATAAAGTTACACTAGTACACTCTGAGTGTATTGATCATGACCATTTAAGGTAGTTTCTTTTTATACTGACTGCATAAAAGAACAAAACCTTTGTTGTTATGGAAGTGTGTGCTCTTAATCCTGATATAATAACAAGCGTATATATTTAGTATGTATTCCTTTAATTTATCAGTGGGTGAGATTTACTTTGATAAATCAAGAAGCCTGATAAGTTGAGAAATAATATTATTTATAGTGTGTGTTGTTGATTATAGAAAAAAATTGTGTCCTAGCAATCTAGGTTGATGATGTCCCCAAGAGGAGCTCATAAGGATTGTCATGTAAACCCTGCAGGTGGACTTAGTCCAACATGACAATAAGGTTGAGTGGTACTAATCTTGGAGTTAGATATTAATTAAGTGAATTGTCAGTAACTCATTTAATTAGTGGACATTCAATATCTTAAACACAGGGAGATTAACACACTCATGATAAGAACGAGCCCATATAGTAATATGGGATTGGTGCGGTAGTTCAATAATAACTCTTTAGTGGTATGAGTTATTATTGATGAACTCGAGTTGAGTATTCGGGGCGAACACGGGAAGCTCAAGTTCATCAGGAGACCAAAACCAATTTTTCTTCTCGGTCTCTGTCGTAGCCTCTTATTTATAAAGTCTTATATCCACCCAAACCCAACTTCTTACCCACCTTAAGGTCATCGGCCAAGCCAAGCTTGGAGCCCAAGCTAGGGCCGGCCAAACCAAGGCTAGATGGGTTCAAGTGGTGGTCGGCCCTAGCTTGGAACCCAAGCTTAGGTAGCCGGCCACAATAAATTAAAAAGGGATTTTAATTTTAAAAATCTTTCCTTATGTGGAAGCCATGGTTTTAAAAGAGAATTTAAAATTTAAATCTTTCCTTTTATAACTTTCTACAAAAGATTAAAAGAAAGATTTGATAATTTATTTGTAGTTGAAAAGAAAGATTTTAATTTTGAAGAAAATATTCCTTTTTTGTAACCATCCACATGTTTTAAAAAGAGAGATTTTAATTTATAAAAGTTTCCTTTTATAACCAACCATGAAATGAATTTATAAAACCATCGCAATGTATTGAAAATACAATGCTAGAATCTACGATGACTTTTCAAATTCATCCCGGATTTCTGCAACAAATTTGAAAATTTATCGCAAAATTTGCGACGAATCTGAAAATTCGCTGTAAAATTGTGATAAATTTTGCGATGACATTATTTTCGTCGCAAGACTATCATAATGCATTGAACCTATATTGCTAGATTCTGCGATGAATTATCATATTCATTGCAAAAATATGCAACGAATTTCTGGATTTGTAGCATATTTTTGCAACGAATTTCTAGATTCATCGCAGATTCTGCGACGAATTTTTAGATTCGTCACAAAATTTAAAATTCGTTGCAGATTTGAGTTTCTAAATTTTGTGATGTTCCAACTAATTTTGCGACGAAAATATAATTCTTCACAAATTCCGCGACGAATTATTATTTTCGTCGTAAAAATCAGCAATAAATTTGAAAATTCATTGTAAATTTTGCGACAAATTATATTTTCATCGCAGATTCACATTTCTTATTTTACGATGTTTCCAACTAATTTTGCTATGAATTTTATTTTCGTTGCAGATTTTGCGACGAATTTCATTTTTTCGTCGCAAATATTTGGGGACGAGTTTTCTACGACGAAAAATATTCGTCACAGATTTCGTCGCAAAATATTTTTGCAACAATTTTTTTAAAAAATTCGTCATAGAAAAATAGTTTTTTTTAGTGTTTGAACACAATGAAGAATAAAATAATTACTTTAATCCTACAAATTTCTTGAATACATTAGATTAGCATTGCATATCAAGTCATTAACCTCTTGTGTTGTACTTTGATCTTTTATTATAATTTTTTCATTTTTTTTTAAGAATTAATGTTATTATGATAATATTCATGTTCCTCTTAGTAATAGTTAGTTTCATTGAGTCGTCATCCTTGAACTAAGAAAGCCCTAATTCTTCTGACAAGCAAAGCACATTAGTGGTGCTACTGAGCATGCCTAGTCTGATACAGCAGAGGCCGGGCATGACTTGGGTTGGGTTCTTCAAATTTATTCATTTTGTTATAATTCTGTTTCTTATTAGATATAAAAACGCTTTCAAATAATTTTAAAATCTGAAAACTTTTGGAACTGAGAAAATTCTTAGATTTGAACCATAGCAGACACTTCTTTCTCTTACCGCTAAATTATTAGTAAACAAACATAACACTCACTAGAAGACTTAAAGTGGTAGAACTGATAGTTCAACTTGGGAGGGACACTTAAGATGACAACTTTAGGGACCATATCTTTACCTTGCACATTCAATACGCAATGAAACCTCTGAAATACAACTAGTGTTACTTGTAGACGTTTGAGCATCTGATGTAACAGGATGGAAGCTCTGGTTGTCCTCAGCATTTGATGATGTCCATGAGTGCTGCTTGAACTTTCTCATGTTGTTTAGCTGGTCGGCCACATCCTTCATCGTAGGTCTTTCTTCTCCCCTTGCACTCAAGCACTGCACTGCCAGCTCTCCAATCCTTTCAATCAGCTGTTCATCTTCTTCACTTGCCCCTTGATTATCTAAGTGTTCCTCAAGTCGATCCTCTTTTTTGGGCAAAATGAAGCTTGATGCCAGATACGTTTCTTCTCCATTTTCATCAAAATAAATTGCCTTCTTACGTGTCAGTAATTCTAGGAGCACTACACCAAAGCTATAAACATCACTTTTTTCAGTAAATTTGCCAGTTCGAACGAACTCGGGGTCTAAGTAACCGTGGGTCCCTTGAACGAAGGTAGCAAATTGCTCTTTATCCTTGGGATTTAACCTTGAAAATCCGAAATCAGAAATTTTTGCAGTGAAATTTTCATCTAGGAGGATGTTAGCAGACTTAACGTCTCCATGAATGATTGGAGGCGAAGCCGAAGAGTGTAAATACGCAAGAGCATCAGCAGAATCACAAGCAATGTTTAAACGCACAGCTAAAGTATCTATCCTTCTGTGGATTTGATCAAACAAGTTACCATTAGGGACAAACTCATAGACCAACATGGGAACCTCCACGTCCAAACAACAGCCCAAGAGCTTTACTATGTTCTTATGATTGACTTGGGAAAGAATAAGCATTTCCTTCCCAAATTCTTTCTTTTTTCTCTCACTTATAACCTTTGGCTTCTTTATGGCGACAAACCGGTCTCCTATATCCCCTTTGTAAACAATTCCATATCCGCCTTCCCCAAGAATTCTGCTGATCTTGTCAACTCTATTTATCGCCCTCTCTAATTCCTTGTTTGAAAAGATCCTAAATGCAAGGCCTAATTTTCTCATCTCTTCCCGTAATTCCATGCCCCCATGTTCACTGAAATATCTTTTCCTTGACTGGATAAGTTTTCTTCTCTGATAAATCATACAGATGCACATGCCAAATACTAGTAAGAAAGTCAAGCTGATGGAGGTGCCTGTGAACATCGCATAACGTGAGCATCCAAACTAAATAAAACCAATGAAAATTAAGATGCTGTAGTTTCTTGTTTCACAGATATAATTAACATTGTGTTTTACGTTTGGTGTTTTAGCTGGATAGAAATATAGGAGAGTGATTCATGTTCTCTGTGCTATTTTGTGATCATTTTCCTAATTCCCTCTCCCTCCTGTATTTCCATTTAAGTAAACCCAACCTCAGTTGGTGGATATCAAAGAAGCTTACAAGACATGAAAATTGGACATATTCATTCTCTTCTTTTTCCACTGCTAATATATAGATCAGAGAGGATCACTCATGATATCTTATCTTAATTATATTCTTGAGTGGATCAAAAGATGAAGAGTACTTGAACAAACAACAGAAGAGAGAAATAAGTATTCAGAGAAATTAAGAACCTTACCTATAACCGCTTTCACAGCCAAGGAAAGCTTCTGATTTGGGATGCATGTTCCATTGTAAGCATCACCGTGAGTGCCTTCGGGGCAGTGACAACTATAATTACCGGGCAGGTTCTGGCAGTTAGCACCATCTGAGCATGAATTTGATTGTTGATTGCACTCATCGATGTCTAAAATTGAAGGGCACAAGATACAGTGCCATTAAATTAAGCAAAGCAGAATAATTAAATTGATTGGTATAGACGTGTACGACGACGGACCTCGGCATCCGTTGGAGACGTATGGATTGCCTTGGTATCCTGTCGAACAGTTGCAAAGATAACCAGGACCATTGGAAGAGTCGATGCACGTGCTGTTATTGCTGATGCAGGCATAAGAACTCAGGTTGTGACTTGCTACCTCACACGTCTCGTGGCCGATGGTCCAGTCCATGACTACCGGCGCCCAGCCATCACTGTTAATTTGCATAAATTGGTTCGTCGTTATGTAAGATGTATGAAACTGGAACGACTCTGCCTCCAACAAGACGGCGTAGCTGCAATTCCCAAATCCCCAGTTTCCTTGGTTTCTGAAAGCATTATCAAACGTAACACTATAGTATGTGAGATTCTTGGGTATGGAAGTCTGACAGCAACCAACGCCGGAGCAAGAGCCATCAGTGAGGCTTTTTTTATTCTGGCACATGGACACACAGCCACTCTGGTAGCTACTGTTATCGTGTCTGCTGACTATGTAGGCAAGGGTGTGGCATCCGATGACAGTGAACTTGTTGAGCCGATCTGAGAACCTATATGGGGGCGCCATATTCAACGTCCATTCTGAGGGACTGACAAAGGAGTGATTTGGATAATAACACGCCGAGGATATGTGGTTGAGCATTCGCACTTGGCCCATAGTCAACGAAATATTGAGGACCTCAACATTGCCATAGAATGGCTTCTTGAGGCCACCTACGGTGTTGCAGATTAGACTGAAGCCTTCTGCCAAGGAACAGTTATGGCCGATGCCGAAGGGGTAAGGGATCTCCACGTCGCCGCATTTCGTTAGGCATCTGCCATCAGGCTCAGCAGATGCAACTGCAAGTAGTAATAGCATTTGGAGGAGGAGCAGAGACATGGGAGTGCTGCTAGCTGCAGCTGAAAGCATAGCTTAATTATAATTAGCTGATCGATAAGCCAATAGTACCCTCCTCACTATATAACATGCTTACTAAATTCCAACATCTTCCGTGTTTAATCTTAACCGACGGAAGTGCAAACCGTCTTTTACCGCTTACCACCACCATGCTTACTAAACTCCACGCCGAGACAAATACACTTTTGACGTACTGCAACGTAGGCATTCATCACATGTCCACTTTTGACGGCACTAACCGGCGATCCGGTAAAACAAAGTCAAGTCATGCTTTTAATATATGGTTTAAGAAATTGCACAACGAATGCTTTGTGTTAAAGCAGCCTTAGACTCTGATGTGACAAGTAGTCAAGGCAAGTCATGCTTTTAAGATATATGGTTTAAGAAATTGCACAAAGAATAATACTTTGTGTTAACGCTGCCTTTGACTAATGTGATAGGTAGTCAAGACAAGTGAAGACAATTAGTTATGTAAAATACAGTAACTCAAATAATGAGGTTTAATAGACAAATAATTTTAATGGAATTTTCTAGAATTTTTAAAAAATTTGTAGGAATTTTTTGGATCGACGTAGGTTAAGGGAATATATCGACAGAAAATAATTCCGTTGAAACAAATATGTTTTATGGTGATTGTTATGGTTTATGGTAATTATTATATTTGTGTAAATTTATGCTTTAGATAGTAAACATCTTGATTTTAATAATGTGAGTATTAAACATTTTAATTGATTGACTTACTTAGTTATCGACATGCTTTAGATTACTTGTGTAAGGGATCCTTGTTTAATAATATTTTAAATTATATTCTCATTAGGGGATAATGTCTATGAACAAAGCTTGGATGTACAATGGATTAGAAAATAGATTTATTAGAGATGATTTTATTGCTAAAGTTGAAGAGTTTGTCAACTTTGCTAAAAGTAATCCAGAATGTATGAATGGTGTTGAATTAAAGTGCCCGTGAAATCATAAAAAATATCAAAATAGAGTTTTCCGTGATTAAGATACTGTAAAAATGCATATTTATATATATAAATGGTTTTGTGCTAAGTTACTACAATTGGTACTATCACGGAGAACCTTATTTATATGAACCAATTGGGCCTTCTGTTGGTTCATCATCTGACACATCTTTTACTACGCCTGACTCATCAACTTATGATATTGGAATGCAATCAATAGTTCATGATGCAATTAATGCCGCAATTGATTATTCCAACATAAACGAAAGACCAACACCTGAATATCAGCAGCTATATGAAACGTTAAAGGCTAGTGAAAGAGAAGTGTGGGAAGGCATTCCCTCAGGTTACTCGTAATTATTAGCTACTGTAAGGTTATTGAATATGAAAGCAGAACATCATTTTTCTGAAAGATGTTACGATGATATATATCAATTGATGTCAGAGTTGCTTCCTACTGAGAACATAATGACAGATAGTTTTTACAGTACAAAAAAATTAGTTAGAGGTTTAGGTTTGCCTGTAGAGAAGATTGATTGTTGTGTAAATAACTGCCTGATATTTTGGAATGAAAATAGCGAACTGAATGAATGTAAAATTTGTATTCACCCTCGTTATAAACATCGTACTCACATACCAGAGAAGAAGAAGAAAAATATTGCTTGGAAAGTGATGTATTACTCTCCTTTAACTGTTAGACTTCAACGCTTGTATGCATCTGTCGCTACAGCTTGTCACATGACATGGCATCATGAACATGAGCATGAAGGAGGAATTATGTGTCATCCTTGTGATTCCTCTGTATAGAAACGTTTTGATACTGTATTTCCCTTGTTTGGAATGGAACCACGTAATGTGAGATTGGGACTTTCCGCAAATCGATTTCAACCATTTGGTCAGTCAGGACAGCAATATTCATCCTGGCCAGTTATATTAACACTGTACAATTTACCACCATGGATGTGCATGAAAGATGAATTTATGTTCCTTACTGTGCTTATTATTGGTCCAACCAATCCCAAAGAGAAGATAGATATTTTCTTACAACTGCTAATTGCAGAATTAAAAGATTTATAGAATGTAGGGTCGATGACTTATGATGTTACAAATAAAACTAATTTTAGATTGTATGCTGCATTATTATGGATGATCAGTGATTTTCCAGCATATTCAATATTGTCAGGATGGAGCATGGCGGGTAAATTAGCTTGTCCATACTGCATGACAAATTCTGATGCATTTTCCTTACCTTGTAGTCCGAAAGTATCTTGGTTTGATAATCACCGAAAATTTTTACCTGTTGATCACCCTTTCAGGCGAAATAAAAAAATTCTAAAAAATGTTGTAGTAAAAAAACCTTCTCTAACATTCCATACTTCAGGTGAAGAAATCATTGAACAAATAGACAGTTATGGATTTCTACCAGTATCTCAATCTGGTTCCGATGAGATAAATAAATACATTCTTAGGATGTGCAACTTGTTGGATCGAAAAGAATTTAGTTCATAATGTCATGATATTGTCGACTTTGGGCCTAAGCCCTCATGGTTTTGCTCTTGGGCTCTATCTAAAAGGCCTCATACCAATGGAGATATCTTTCTCTTATAAACCCATGATCTTTCCCATGTATTTTCAATGTGGAACTATGTTTGCAACCTTGCAACCCCAACAATCCCCCCTCAAATAAAGAACCACAGGCTCCCTAACGTCCGATCCTCGACCCACTAGGACTTCTTGCCCCTCGGTCCACCCGACCTACTAGGATTTCCTTGACTAGCCAAAACTAGGACTTCCTGCTCCTCGGTCCACCCGACCTACTAGGAATTCCTTGCCTAGCCGCAACTCAGACTTCCTACCTAGTGTCTGGTTCTCTTGATCCGGGCATGGGAGCCCCCACTTCTTCGTTCGAGGTCAATGTTCCACCCACATGGTTTGATTGGACCATGGCTCTTATGCACAGTCGGCGATTAGTCCTTCTGGTAGTCCGAGCTTTGATACCAATCGTTGGATCGAAAAGAATTTAGATATCCCTACAATGGCATAATATTGTCCACTTTGGGCCTAAGCCCTCATGGTTTTGCTCTTGGGCTCTACCCAAAAGGTCTCAAATCAATGGAGATATCTTTCTCTTATAAACCCATGATCTTTCCCATGTGTTTTTAATATGGGACTATGTTTGCAACCTTGCAACCCCAATACAACTGTGGTTGGGAAAAAAGGAGTATTTTTTTGGAGCTCCCCTATTGGAAGTATCTACTCATTCGACATAATTTAGATGTCATGCATGTTGAGAAAATTTTCTTCGATAATATTTTCAACACTGTGATGAATGTGCCTGGAAGAACTATGGGCACTGCAAAATCTAGTGAAGAATTAAAAGAACTAATAAACAGGTTAGAGTTGAATCAAAATAATGTTCGTAACAAAGTAAGAGTTGAGGGCTCAATATGTAATGCTTATCTAGTTGAAGAAGTGTCTTCTTTCTGCTCCTATTATTTTGCTAATAATGTGAAAACCATACATCGCAAGTGTCTTAGAAATTATGATGATGCTCAAGCAATAGACCATTCGATGCTTTCTATTTTTAAGTTTCCTAGCAAGCCAATGGATGCATCTGTTTCTAGATTCTTAACTCCAGAAGAATACCATACTGCAAGAACATACATACTCTTAAATTGTGATGAGGTCAAACCATACATAAAGTAAGTTGACTTCTCTAATTAAAAAATTATTCCCTGTTTAATTTATTGCTTGATATCTCAATTACCTTAAAATTACCTTCTTTTCCAGCTTGTATGAACAACAACTATATCTACAAAATCCATCAATGGATGCAGATGGCATAGCTGAAAAGTTAGAGGTAGAATTTGCATTATGGTTTGAAATATATGTAAGTTGAAGATTTTTTCTAATATTTATGTTCATGTGTATTAAGTAGTGATCTAATGTCTACTAATTGTATAGATTAAAGACCATAGAATATCAAATGTGACAGATGATAGGATAATAAATCTTGCATCAGAACCCCTCCGTAAAATAAAGGTCTACTCTGGTTACTATGTTAATGGTCTCAAATTCCACTTGGCCCAACGAGATTCATGGAGATTAATCTATAATTCTGGTGTTTGCGCTAAAGGATCTATGGACAACAATAACACTCAGTTTGATTACTATAGTAGACTTGAGGAAATCATAGAACTTGAATATCTTGCATTACCTATAAAAAGATGAGTGCTATTTAAATGTTCATAGTATGATCCTATCATAAGAACATGTACCAGAATACATCCAAAGTATAACTTAGTTGAGGTTAATACAAACAAAAGGTTCAACAAGTTTGAACCTTTCATTTTCGGGGTACAAGCGGCCCAGGTTTTCTATCTTGAATACCCTACAAAGAGAAGAAGGCCTAGTGAATGGTTGTCTGTTTGTCGAATGAAGCTTTGCTCGATTATAGAAATGCCGAATACCATCACTGCTCAAATTCCTGATGCATTTCAGGATGACGAAGTGGAGAGACATTCAATTGATACACAACTTAAATCAACATCTCAATTACTTGTAGATGTTAATGTCACTTATTGCGGCAAAAGGCGATTCGCTCGCCCCCAGCGCCTCCGCCAACCAATCCCTAGGCCAACACAAAGGAGGTAAATCACGGCGGCTACTAGCCCGGACAATGTCACTTATGAGGAGATAGATGATGGAGAGATGTCCAACAGTGAAGATGAATTTGTACTAACAAAGTCTAGCGATGAAGACTTTGAAACTGTTAATGTTGATTAAATATATGCTAATGTGATGTCGAAACTGTTAATTTCTATATAATTTTGTATTGTGATGCTAATGTTAATGTTATGCATGTTTGTAGATATATATTATTATATAGATATGTTATTAGAATAGATATATTATGTAGAGTAGATGTATTATTACTAGTACATGCATGCTATGTTATTTTGTAGATATATTATTATGGTTGGGCAGCAGACAGTAGCACCTCGTGGCTACAAGGTTATTAGAGTTGTCGGAGATACACATGTATTTTTTGTTATTAGTAATACAAGTTCATTTATTTATTCAATAATTTTCATACATATTTTTTTCCTTGTAGATTTATTCCTGATGGCCACCGGGTAGCCTCTTATATTACTGCAAAGTTTAAAGAGCGAGTATGTACTTTTGGTACTACATGGAGGCATGTAGACCAGGAGATGAAGACATTTTATTACAATGAATTCGTAGTAAGTAAAATTAATATATTTGGTATTCAATAATATATTTATCCTTTCATATACTAAAATCTCAACTTTTAATTGCAGAAAAGATACACATAGGAAGATGGCCAAGAAGAATAATTCAAAGCTACATGGAATAGTTATTGTGCTAAACTTTACAGAGACCTCATGTATTATATAAGGAAAAAGGGCACTAGGTCGGCGTATGTTTCGGAGACGACAGGAGTGCATGTACGACCACCTGGGCTGTAGAAAGATGGTGAGAAAATGCTAAAAAGGCTCGATCTAATAGAAATTCAGAGCCAGGTGGCTCGAGCACTAGAATCGCTCGGCATACATCATGATCAAAATCTATTGTTGAGCATGCTATGGATTTGGTCATTTAATTTAAAGTTATACTTTATAAAAAATTTTGATTTTATTATCACACTAGTATATACAATATGTCCAAAATTATTTGTGTATGCAGGAGCATGATCTTGCTCAACAGCCCACATGCATGGAGGTCTTTCTGAAGACCCACAAGAAGAAAGATGGGGCATTTGTCGATTCTCGATCTTGGGCCCTACACGTAAGATTATTAACTTTATTACATTTGTTCATTTCTATTTTGATTAACTTTAATAATTGTTATCAAATTGCATATTGATCAATATTATAATTTTTCACACAAGAGCAAATGACAGAAAGAGTGGCTCAGGCCTCTCAGCCATCATCAGAGAGGGAGCAGCCACAGTCTCTATCCACCGACACGCTAAATGAGATATGTTATGATGTTGTCAGTGGAAGGACAAAAAACTCCACCCTCTACGACCTTGGATCCCAGGCCAAAGTGGCATTTGATCGTTTGAGAACTCTTAGGTGCCGTGCTAGTTCCTCTTCTTCTAGTGAGATGCAGTCTTTAAGACGCGAAAATGAAGAACTGCGCACTCAACTGAAGTTAATGGATGAGAGGATGACTTCTATGGACCAGTGGAGGGTTGCTGAGGAGAAGAGGAGGACGGATAATGATGCTCTCTTGGCCCGTATGTAAGAGATCGTGATAAATTTCGCCAAAACCTAGACAACAGATGGTTTTGAGTCACAGGAGACTCAAGACCCATCAGACCATGGTGATTAGTATGTTTTGAGGTTTGTTCAACTACAATTTAAAATTTTAATTATCATACAAGTTACATGCAAAATATATTTGATTATTTTATTCTAATATGCTTATTTCTAAATATTATATTATTATATGTTTCAGGCGTCAAGGTGTACATATTCAGGACGATCATCATCATCATCATCATCATCATCATCCTATCTAGGTATTTATTTTTTTACATATAAAATTCATTATACATATATCTAATATTTTGAAGTATACATCAATCTGATCATAATCTATTATATTTTACTTTCTGCAGGATTTTATACTATTAGTTATTTTTGGAGTATTTGTTATCATGGTATTGATTTATATATTTGAACATGGAAATGTTTAGATTCATATATGGATGTTTTGTTTATATTGTGTTTGTTTCTATTTGTTTAAACATATATATGGAAATGTTTAGATTCATATATGGATGTTTTGTATGTATGGATTGTTAGGATTTGTAAACTGTCATTGTATTAATTGTTAGTGCATGTAAAATATGATTATATGTATGGATTATATAATATGATGCTTATATGTAAGAAAAACCATCAATTGTGATGGTTTTATATGGATATGTAATTTGTAAACACGGTTGATTCCGAATACAATTGGTTGCTGTCAGTTTTTTTTTCATTTTGTGACAGAATACCGACGAAATTTTGTCTCTGTCGAAAATGGATATCGAAACTTGCTAACGGAAAATAAATTTCCGTCAGTAATCATCGACAGAGGTCCTCGTCCCATCGGTAATCACTGATGGAAATTCAATTTCCGTCGGCAAGTTTCGATATGGGCAACCCATAATGAACCTTATTCCCGACGGATGATCTATTTCCGTTGGTAGTGTTGGTTGCTACACCTGGATACCGTTCTATTCCCCTGTACAAAAATTTTGTACAAGTATAGAACTTTCCTAGCTACCCTTGTGCCCCACTGAAGTCCAAACTTGGATTGCAAACGATGCTTTACATTATTAATCCAAGTTGTCCTTCAGAAGTTAAATTTGGATTGGGAACGATGCTTAACATTCTTACTCCAAATTTAACCGATGTATTCTTCACAAGTTAAATCATATTACAGAAGCTAATTAAATATCTATTTCAAAGATCGGCTTCCAGGACAAACTTGGTGATGCACTAGGCCTTTTTGGGTATGGATACATTCACCATTGTCTAGGCAAAGTCTTTCAAAGAAATCGGATATTCAATTTCTTAAGTAAATTTGGTTTAACTATAGAGACCTCAATAGAAGCACAATATCGAAACATGAAATCGAAAAACGATAACAAAACGATAATATAAAATCGATAGCCTCTTGTGTTTGTTTTTTCTAGATCTATACAAAAAGATGAACTAGTTATGATGCGGAAACTAATAACTAGTTATACCTTTTTTAGCTTATAGACCTCTTGATCTTCTGTCGTATTCCTCTTCTTATCTCGGACGTCGTGTGAGCAACGATCTACCGAGATGAGAATTCACCCAAGCCTCCTTCTTCTCCTTGCAAGTTTCGGCCACCAACTATCCTTCAAGGAATGTTAGGAAACAAAGCCTCCTTTCTCTCCTTCTTCTCCAAGCAAGATCCGGCCACCACAAGAACTCCAAGAGAGGATGCCGCTGGCCACTAAAGAAGAAGAGAAAAGGAAGAGCAAGGGGCCAGCCACACCAAGGAAGAAAAGAGAGAGGAATAGAAGATATGTGTTGTGTCATGGGGCAACCCCCTCCATCTCTTTTATAATCCTTGGTCATGGTAAATAAGGAAAATTTTAAACACAATTAAAACTTCCTTATTTTCATTGCCAACAAATAAAAAGGAAAGTTTAATTAAAATTTCCTTTTAACCTTTGTTATGGCCGACCACCTTAAGTCCTCCAAATTAGGAAAGTTTTAAACACAAAATTAAAATTTCCTTATTTGTTTCCGGTAAGAAAAATTTTAAAATAAAATTTCTCTTTTAATTCCCTTCATGATTAGTTATAAAAGGAAACTTTTAGAAATTAAAATCTTTCTTTTAAAACATGTGGATGATTTCATAAAAGGAAAGTTTTATCGAAAAATTAAAATCTTTCTTTTAAACTCTACAAATAAGAAAAGATATCTAATCTTTCTTTTAATCCTTTGTAGAGATCTATAAAAGGAAAGATTTTTAAAATTTTAAAAACTCTCTTTTTAAATCATGGCTTCCACATAAGGAAAGATTTTAAAAAATAAAATCTCCTTTTAATTTGATATGGCCGGCCACCTATGCTTGGGTTCCAAGCTAGGGTCAGTCACAACTTGAACCCATCTAGCCTTGGTTTCGTCGGCCCTAGCTTGGGCTCCAAGCTTGGCTTGGCCGTCCACCTTAAGGTGGGTAAGAAGTTGGTATTTGATGGATATAATACTTTATAAATAAGAGACTACGACGGGGACCGAGAGGAGGAATTGATTTTGGTCTCCTGATGAACTTGAGCTTCCCGTGTTCGACCCGAACACCCAACTCGAGTTTATCAATAATAACTCGAGTTCATCAATAATACTAAAGAGTTATTATTGAACTACCGCACCAATCCCACATTACAATATGGGCTCCTTCTTATCTTGAGTGCACTAATCTCCCTGTGTTTAAGATATCGAATATCCATTAATTAAATGAGTTACTAACAACTTACTTAATTAATATCTAGCTTTAAGAGTAGTACCACTCAACCTTATTGTCATGTTGGACAAAGTCCACCTGCAGGGTTTACATGACAAACCTTATGAGCTCCTCTTGGGGACATTATCAACCTAGACCTACTAGGACACAGTTTCCTTTTATAATCAACAACACACCATATAAATAATATTATTTCCCAACTCATCAGGCTTATTGATTTAACGAACTAAATCTCACCCATTGATAAATCAAGGAAATAGATACTAAGTATACGTGTTTGTTATTATATCGGGATTAAGAGTATGCACTTCCATAATAACTGAGGTCTTGTTCTTTTATGAAGTCAGTATAAAAAGATACAACCTCAAATGGTCCTACTCAATACACACATAGTGTATTAGTATAATTTTATAGTCAAGATAAACTAATACTAAATTACACTACGACTATTCCAATGGTTTATTTCTATCCATCTTGGTCGTGAGCTACTATTTATAATTTATAAGGAACTGATAATATGTTCTTCTGTGTGTAACATCACACACTATGTTATCTACAATATAAATTAAATGAACAATTACATTTAGCATATAAATGTAAACATTTGACAAATGTGATTCTTATTTCAAACTAAATGTTTATAAAAAGCTAGGCTTTTAGTATACACTCTAACAGGTAGGTCACCAGCGGAAACTGAAATTCCGTCGGAGAATCTGGCGCTAGCTGCACAGTGTTTCCGGCAAATTTCCCTGACGGAATTATAATTTCGTCGGTGATCTACTGTCGGAAAATAAGGCTCCGACGTATGTTCTCGTAACCGATGATTTCTTGTCGGAAATCCGTCAGGATAATGATTTACTGATGGAATTTCGATGGATACTCCGGTCGGTAAACCTGAGATTTTTTATGGTGTTTCGTTAGACATCTGCCATCAGGCATTGCAGATGCAACTGCAAGTAGTAATAGCATTTGGAGGAGGAGAGACATGGGAGTGCTGCGAGCTGCAGCTGAATGCATAGAGCTTAATTATAATTAGCTGATCGATAAGCCAATAGTACCCTCCTCACTACGGAAGTGCAAACCGTCTTTTACCACTTACCACCACTATGCTTACTAAACTCCACGCCGAGACAAATACACTTGTCATATATCATTGTCATTCCAAACACACAACAAGATTCTAACCATTCACGTACTGCAACGTAGACATTCATCACATGCCCACTTTTGATGGCTCTAACCGGCGACCCGGTAAAACAAAGTCAAGTCATGCTTTTAATATATGGTGTAAGAAATTGCACAACGAATGCGTTGTGTTAAAGCAGCCTTAGACTCTGATGTGACAAGTAGTCAAGGCAAGTCATGCTTTTAATATATATATGGCTTAAGAAATTGCACAAGGAATACTTTGTGTTAACGCTGCCTTAGACTAATGTGATATGTAGTCAAGACAAGTCAAGACATTTAGTCATGTAAAATATCGTAACCCAAATAATGAGGTTTAATAGACAAATAATCTTAATAAAATTTTTAGAAATTTTCTAAAAATTCTTCGGAGCACGTATGACATAAGTTAAGAGGAAATTATGGGGCTAGGGAGAGCCTGTTTTAGCTACTCTATTTGAACGAGGAAAAGTTTAATTTCTTTTTTCTTTTCTTTTCCTTTTTCTTTTTCTTCTCCCGTCGCCGAACCCTTGCCTGACTCTTCCTCTCTTCTCTTCTCCTCTTCGTTTTCCCCCAACCTGACGACGCCGCTTCGCGTTTCATCTTCTCCCACACGAACAAAGCCTCGACAAAGGAGGAATTCGGACACTTCTTCTCCCCCTTCCTCTTCCTCTCGCCGAACCCTTCTCCCCTTCATGCGATCGCCGACCACTACAAGCCGAACCTAGGTCGCGACGTTGCCGATCTCCACGGCCACCAGCATCAGGTGTGGTCGCGACGGAGAATGAGACTAGTCTAGGCACCCGGGCAAGGATAAATGCCTTATCACAAAGCTGTTGCAAAGAGGATTGAGGCAACCAAATGAAGCGCCTAAACCTAGTCCAGGCGCCCGGAGACTATCACATCATCAAATGGCTATTTCGACCAGTAGGCTATAAATAGAGCCCTGGTCTTAGGAGTTTGCACGATACACTTGTACTTTCATCTATGAATTTTATTTCTCTGTTCATGCTTTAAATTTTTGTAAGAGGCTTCTCCAACTACATCGAAGGAGAATTTTAATGAGCTTATACTGCCTTGGATTAGCAACCTTCCCGATTGCAAACCAAGTAATTCCTTGTCTCTTACTTTTTATGTCTTTTACTTTGTTTATCTAATGTATGTTTATCCTTGCTAAGTAGCAAGAGATTAGTTTTAAATTGTACTTACAAGCAATTCATCCCCTCTTGTCAACCACACCAGCATCAGGTGTAGTCGCGACGGAGGACAAAGCTAGCCCCTCAGTCGATCTTCTTCTTCTTCTCGATGCTTCCCTCTCCGAGATTTGCCCTATTTTGGCTGTGCACTAGTCTGAGCTGACCATCACTGGAGTGACCGAGCTTTCCTTCTCCTCTCCCGATCATCGCTCAATGCGAAACCCTAGCATCCTCCCTGAGCCGATGTCGCCTCCTTGTTGAAGGCTAAATCGAAGAAATCGCCGGTTGAGGTAGAGCGGTTGAATAAGGAATTAAACCCACCATGAAAGGGATTAAAAGAGAATTTTTATTTTAAAATTTTTCTTACCAAAAACAAATAAGGAAGTTTTAATTTTATGTTTAAAACTTTCCTTATTTGGAGCTCTTGATATGGCCAGCCATAACATGTATTAAAAGGCAGTTTT
Source organism: Zingiber officinale (assembly GCF_018446385.1). Taxonomy (NCBI): domain Eukaryota; kingdom Viridiplantae; phylum Streptophyta; class Magnoliopsida; order Zingiberales; family Zingiberaceae; genus Zingiber; species Zingiber officinale. The sequence goes on along the minus strand of NC_056007.1, from coordinate 1,675,786 downwards.
AATTAAATTTTCCTTTTTAGTCATTGGCAAGGAAAATAAGGAAGTTTTAATTATTTTTAAAACTTTCCTTTTTTGCCATAACCAAGGATTATAAAAGAGAAGGAGGGGGTTGCCCCATGAGTAACACATCTTCTATTCCTCCTCTTTTATTCCTTGTGGCCAACCCTTGCTCTTCCTCTTCTCTTCTTCTTTGGTGGCCGGCGACATCATCTTTTGGAGATTGTTTGGTGGCCGGATCTTGCTTGGAGAAGAAGGAGAGAAAGGAGGCATTGTTTCCTAGCATCCCTTGGATATTGGTTACTGGTCGAAAGCTTGGAAGGAAGAAGAAAGGCTTAGGTGGTTCTCATCTTAGTTGATCGTCGCCCACACGACGTCCGAGATAAGGAGAGAAATACGACAGCAGATCAAGAGGTCTATAAGCTACAAAAAGGTATAACTAATTATTTATTTCCGCATCATAACTAGTTCATCTTTTTCTATCGATCTTGAAATACCAAACACAAGAGGCTATCAGTTTTATGTTATCGTTATGTTATCATTTTTCGATTTTATGTTTCGATATTATGCTTCTATTGAGGTCTCTATAGTTAAACCTAGTTTTTACTGTAAGAAATTAAATATCCGATTTCTTTGAAAGGCTTTGTCTAGGCAGTGGTGGATAATCTCATACCCAAGAAGGCCTAGTGTCTCGCCACATTTGACCTGGAAGCCAATCTTTGAAATAGATATTTAATTAGCTTCTGTAATATGGTTTAACTTGTGAAGAACACATCTGTTAAATTTGGAGTAAGAATGTTAAGCATCGTTCCCAATCCAAATTTAACTTCTAAAGGACAACTTGGATTAATAATGTAAAGCATCGTTTGCAATCCAAGTTTGGACTTCAGTAGAGCACAAGGGTAGTTAGGAATGTTCTATGTTTGTACAAAATTTTTGTACAGGGGAATAGAACGGTATCCAGGTGTATCAACCAATAGCAGCGTGGTAGCAGGATAAGGATCCCTCCTCTGGACTGTCTCAGGGAGATGAGAGCATTGAGCTCCCTCACTTATAATTTGGGGTGGGAGGATAGGTGTACTCTGACAGCATCCTATCCACTCGATCACTCAGGAGTAGTGATAACAAAGTGTACAGTTGTCATAGCCCTACCCACTCGGTCTCACCATCGTGTGTGAGATGGTTGACTGGCGTCAGGGGTGACCATGTCATTTGCATCATATGCATGGATTGCATTTATTACTTGTAATTACTGCATTTTGGATGCTGCATTTGTCTGGGTTGCATATGATTGACATGCATATAGGAGACATGAGGTATTTGATCTGACAACCCTTATGTTAGGATAGGAAACCCTGGTGAGTACAACTTCTTTGCTTATTCAATTTTCGCATTTCCTGTTATCGATCAGGAGAATGTACTCCATTATTATTACTGTTAGATATATCTTGCTATGCATGTCAGATTGATACCTGCTAGTTGTTGAACTCACCCCGTTGATTATTACTATTTCAGGTTGAAGTTGTCAGGAGGTTCCAGTCACTAGTCTCCACACTGAGTCGCGACGGTTTTCTATTTTTGGACTTTTGATTTCCTTGTTATGTTCCTACATACTTGTGATGTGTGGTTGTACTCGATGATTTTTATATCGTGTTTTGGTCTACTACATGTTTTTCCGCTACGATAGTTTTCCGTGGTGGGTTGTATTTTCCTCGAGTAGTGGTATAGGTTTTATAATAAACTGCGTAGTTGTGATTGTCAGCCGGATGCTGTCTATATAAACTATGTGAATGTTTGTTTATTTTATTGTATATATTCCAGCCGTGTTGGCCGAGGATTGAGGGGCCTTGAGGGCTTATAGATAAGTTTCAGATTGTCATCTGTACAGAAAAAAAACTACCGAAATTTCCTTGATAGAAACTCTCCCAGGGTGTGACAAGTCATCCTTCTAATACATGGTTTCAGAAATTACAGAAACCATTTAAATCGATATATAATAGAGCATTTGTGGATATCTATTTAATCCATTGAAAACGAGAGTTAGAAAATATATATAGTTATGCTTAATAGGCTCTCTAAGTACTTATTTACTAAATCAAATATAAATAATATACATACTGTAATGATTGATCAGACAACTACCAATAATCGCTATTATCATGCCCAATCAAATTTTATCACAATGCTCGTCCTTGTTTTTTAACACACCTAGCTGATCTCACCACATTGCTGCTTACTTGCAGTTAGATTGACTATGTCGCATTGCACTTTTAATTATTGCAGGCAGAAAGTACTTTTTTAAAAAAAATATATTTAAAATTGATATCTTTAGGTACCATCCACATCTTTTACCTTGCATATTAAATTATCAAGCATAACTAGTGCTGCTACCACTAAGCATTTGATAAGCATCTGATGGAACAGGATGCAAGGTCTCCCCACCATTTTGTAGTATCGATGCTGTTGCTTGAACTTTATCAAAGTCACCACTGGTCTTCATCCTTGGAAATTAGCCTTGAAGCCCTGAAATTAGAAACTTTTGCATTGTAATTTTCATGCATGCAAGAGGATGTTGGCAGACTTCATGTCTCCATGAAAGATTATAGCTTAGAGGTGATGAAGCCGAAGAGTGTAAATAAGCAAGAGCATCAGCAGAATCATCAACAGCATGTAAGCACACATCCAAATGGACTTTATCTATGTTCTTGCTGTGGATTAGATCAATCAAGTTACCATTAAGGATAAACTCATAGACCAACATGGGAACTTCCACTTCCAAACAACAGCTCAGCCCAAGAGCTTGACTATGTGCCTACACTTAACTTGGAAAAGAATATGCATTTCTTTTACAAATTCTTTCTTTTTCTCTCATAAATAACTCTGGCTTCAATATGAATTATGGTCCGTAGCGACCCTTTTTGTTTGTAATGAGATCTTGATAGCTCAATTCGAAGGTTATCGTCTAGCTTTCTCTTCTTATATTCTATACGGTGGTTATGGTCTATTTCTATAGACTCTTGAATCTATATGCTCCCAACTCTTAAGTCTTCTTGTCCAGACAGTCATAGTATTCCAGCGTCTGACGCTCCTGTTGACTCCTTCCAATTTGCACGCTCTTTCTACTAAAAAAACCCATTAGCTTCTCTCTTTCCTTTCTAACTTTCTTGAAGGACAATCTCCCTCGTGTTTGAAGAAGGCACATGCAATGTTCACAAGCTATGTACCTGCTGTACAAAACTCAAAGCAGGTCACGGTTGGATAAGTCCAAAGATCAGAATATCGCAATCCAATAAAATCTATTCACTCAAAGGATCGGGAAAAAAAGAGCAGACATAACATCGAAGATGAGACCAAGTTTAACTTGCTCACTTTTTAGGTGACTAGTGTGATCCGGTGATGAGGAGGGGTCCACTTGGTAGGGGTGTCAATGATACTGTGGAGGTCAAAATCAAGACAGTCAGCATCCCTACGTCATCGCCCGAGCGGCAACCCACTGAGAAAGAGTATCTGACCAGATATCAATACAGCTCGGCTCCATTCCGAGCTTCCGACGCTCAGAAAATCAAAGTATCGACAAAACAGAGGTCGGGCGGCTACCTCGCTCGGGCTTACATCAGATTTCGGAACCAGCAAGGAGGGAACACGACCGAGCAGACGACCTTCAAGCACAACCTCCCGTTCGACATAGCAATGGAGCCCGAACAGCGGAGGAACGGCCGAGCGACCATCCCACTCGGTCCGAAGAAGATGACACCCGAACAGCAGAAGGGTGGCCGAGCTTCTTCTCCTCCTCTTTCTCTTTCTCTTTCTCTTTCTCTTGAGGTTGTGAGAAATAATCCTCTCCACGCCATTTTTTTTTGTTTTATTATCTTGATAATTAGTTATTACTTGGTCTAGATCTTATTTTTATGGATCTCATCTAGATCCTATTTTTATGGATCTTGTGTTCGTGCTCTTATCATTTGTGATGCTATATAAAGAGTCCTAGAGGCATGTAGAAGGCATCTCATTGTAAGGTTTTCTTTCATAAGTCAAGTTCCTATTTGTCCTATTCTTCTTGTTTCTTCTTGTGTGCTGTGTGCTTTGAGTGTGCTGTCCTATTCGATTCTAGGCCAACATATGGTATCAGAGCATTGGTAGTATAAGACATCCAAGAATCTATAATTCCATAAAATGTCGAGCATCCCAGTAAAGGAGAACGGCGGAGTGCCATTTCCCTATCCGATGCTAAGTCCTCACAATTATACTGTGTGGGCAATAAAGACAGAGGCGATCCTTGATGCCCAGGGAGTCTGGGAGGCGGTGGAGCCAGCGGAAGGAGCCCAGGTGGATGCAAAGAAGGACAAAAAGGCACGTGCATACATCCTGCAGTGTGTCCCCGAAGACATCCTTCTCCAGATCGCAACAAAGAAGACTGCGAAGGAAGTCTGGGACAGCCTCAAGATGAGGTACCTTGGTAGTGATCGGGTGAAGAAGGCACGTGTACAAACATTGAAGAGCGAGTTCGACGCTCTCCGGATGAAAGAGACCGAAACGATTGATGAGTTTGCTGGCAAACTCAGCGCCCTAAGCAGCAAGTTCTCCACCCTTGGTGCCACGCTTGAAGATTCCTCATTGGTAAAAAAATTGCTCGATTCTGTCCCTGATAAATTCTTTCCTATTGTTGCTGGTATTGAGCAATTCTACGACCTTGAGTCTATACTATTTGAGGAGGCTATAGGGCGACTGAAGGCGTACGAAGAACGAACGCTACGACTACGCAGCAACACCAACGGCACTGAAGGCGAGCTCCTATTAACCCATGCCGAATGGCAAATGCGACAGAAGGGGAGCAACGTGGACACTTCGTCAGGAGGAAAGGGGCGTGGGTCCAGCAGCCCTAGTCGTGGCAAATGGCGTGGACGTGGGCGAGGGCGCGGTCATGGTCGTGGTACGCAACGCCAAGACAGTGCAGGAGGGACTAGCGGCAACAACAGTAGCACTCGAGACAAGAGACAAATGTTTCAATTGCGAGAAAATGGGGCATTATGCGTCCGAATGCTACAACAAGCGGCGTGATGATGAGGCTCACCTCACTTGTGCCACCGATGAAGAGTCGGCACTGATGATGACCGTGTCCCACGAGGAGTCTGACACTAGGCATGAGCGGCAGGATACCATTCTGCTCAGTGAAGATAGGTTGCTACCGGAGATGTACCGCGGCGTTAAGAAAGAAGATAAAGACGTCTAGTACCTTGACAACGGTGCCAGCAACCACATGACTGGCCATCGCGAGAAGTTTCAAGAACTAGATGAAACCATCACCGGGAGGGTGAGATTTGGCAATGGATCAACCATTGAGATCATGGGCAAGGGGACGGTTGTGTTCGAATGCAAGAATGGTGATCGGAAGGCTCTCCACGAGGTATACTACATTCCGAAACTTTGTAGTAATATCATAAGTCTCAGTCAATTGACAGAAACTGGGAACGAAGTGCACATGGAGAAAGATATCATGAAGGTGATTGATAGAAGCGGGAAGCTCTTGATACGGGTAAAGCGAACACAAAATCGCTTGTACAAGGTAACCTTGAAGACATGCAAGCAAGTCTGTCTCCTAGCAAGCCTAGAAGACCCAACCTGGTTATGGCACACAAGGCTCGGACATGTCAATTTTCACGATTTGAAGCTGTTAGGGGAGAAGAAATTGGCAGTTGATGTACCTCCATTGCCCCAGCCGAACAAGCTTTGCGAGGTATGTGTGGTCGCTAAACATGCAAGGTCACCATTCCCGCACCAAGCAAACTTCAGAGCGACAAAGCCGTTGGAACTTCTCCATGCTGATATTTGCGGGCCAATTTCACCAAGTACACTGGCTGTTAACAAATATTTCTTTTTGATTGTTGATGATTGTACAAGATGGATGTGGGTATTTGTATTGGCAGCAAAGAAAGATGTATTCCAAGCATTCAAGAAATTCAAGTCCATGACGGAGAACACGACTGAGTATAAAATCAAAACACTTCGGACAGACCGTGGCGGTGAGTTTCTATCCACAGAGTTCACTCGATTCTGTGAAAATGAAGGGATCGAGCGGCACTTTACGGCTCCCTACACACCCCAACAGAATGGCGTTGTAGAGCGTCGTAATCGCACTGTGATGGCCATGGCAAGATCTCTCCTCAAGGGTATACATATGCCGGCAAGGTTCTGGGGAGAGGCAGTTAGGCATGCTGTCTATCTGCTAAATCGTCTCCCAACTAAGGCGCTAGGAGACCGTACCCCATTTGAAGCCTGGATGGGGAGAAAGCCACATCTCGCCCACTTGAGAGTGTTCGGTTGTGTTGCATACGTGAAAAATACAACCCCTCACCTGAAGAAACTTGACGACAGAAGTTCACCCATGGTATACTTGGGTGTCGAGGAAGGTTGCAAAGCTCATCGTCTATTTGATCCAAGGCATGACAAGCTACAAGTAAGTAGAGATGTAGTATTTCAAGAAAATAGTGAATGAACATGGACTGCAGGTGCTAACCATGAAGAAAACTTACCGGAGTTTATGGTGGAGGATGCACTCGACACCGACGAGGTGATTGTTGTAGCAGACATTGAGGCAGGAACAGAAGATGTCGCACCACCGGCAACAGCCGTGGTACCCATGACACGAGCATCAAGTCCATCTACATCATCATCGAGCACCCATACAACTACCTCACCTGACTCTCATGAAGGGCCAGTTCAGTTTAGGTCCATTGCCGATATATATGCCAACACTGAGGAAGTGGTTGGTATTGATGAAGAAGAAAATGAGGTAATGCTGATGATGTCTGAAGAGCCGACCTGTTACCAAGAGGCTGCAACCGAGGCTTGCTGGTATGAAGCAATGGAGGAAGAATTGGAAACTATTAAGATGAACAAGACCTTGACCCTAACTGAGCTCCCATTAGGCCACAAACCTATTGGCCTAAAGTGGGTGTACAAACTGAAGAAAGATTCAGCGGGGAAAGTTGTTAAGTATAAAGCAAGATTAGTTGTTAAAGGCTATGTACAGAGACAAGGCATCGACTTTGAAGAGGTATTTGCACCGGTCGCTAGACTTGATACTATTCGAGTCATTCTTGCACTTGCAGGGAATCGAAGCTGGGAGGTACACCATCTAGATGTGAAGTCAGCATTCCTTAACGGAGAGTTAGAAGAAGAAATATACGTCTCTCAACCGGAAGGGTTTGAGGTACAAAATCAGAAACATAAGGTGTACAGGTTATTCAAGGCCCTCTATGGACTGCGGCAGGCTCCACGAGCTTGGAACATGCGGCTGAACAGGAGTCTGGTAGAGCTCGGCTTCAAAAAATGTATTCAAGAACATGCAGTATATACAAGAGGTGAAGGAGAAGCAAGTATACTTGTTGGAGTGTATGTCGACGATCTCATCGTGACAGGAGGTAGCACAGAGAAAATCAACAAGTTCAAACAACAAATGATGACAGAATTTGAGATGAGTGATTTGGGTCTTCTCTCCTACTACTTAGGGATTGAAGTGGAGCAACAGAAGAGCCGAATGTCACTTAGACAATCAGCTTATGCCAAGAAAATTCTATCTCAATTCAAGATGGCAGACTACAATGCCACAAAGCATCCAATGGAACCCAAGACACAGTTGCATAAGGACTTGGAAGGGACTCCAGTTGACGCCACGGAGTACAGGCGCATTGTTGGTTGTCTGAGATATTTGCTTCACACACGGCCAGACCTGTCATATTCTGTTGGAATGGCGAGCAGATACATGGAGAGGCCTACAATCATGCATCACAGGGTGGTCAAACAGATTCTCAGGTATTTAAAAGGTACAATTTATTTTGGGCTTGTTTACATAAAGGGACCCCAGGAAATTGGTATATTCGGCTACTCGGACAGTGATTTAGCCGGCGATCTCGATGGAAGGAAAAGCACAAGTGGAATGAATTTCTATTTTAATGAAAGTTTGGTGTCCTGGAACTCACAAAAGCAGAAGACAGTGGCGCTTTCATCTTGTGAGGCAGAGTTTATGGCAGCCACAACTGCGGCCTGCCATGCTTTGTGGTTGAGGAGCCTTGCCAGTGAATTAACAGGTGTAAAGCCAAAACCGGTAACTTTGTTTGTTGACAACAAATCCGCCATAGCTCTCATGAAGAATTCGGTATTCCATGGTCGAAGCAAGCATATAGATACAAGGTTTCATTTTATCAGAGAATGCATTGAGAAGGGACAGATTGTGGTGGAGTTCGTTAATACCGGAGAACAGCGTGCCGATGCGTTAACTAAAGCATTGCCAGGAGTGAAGTTAGCTGCCATGCGACAACTACTCGATGTCTGTGATCTACAATCATGTCAGGATTAGGGGGAGTAATGTGAGAAATAATCCTCTCCACGTCATTTTTTTTTGTTCTATTATCTTGATAATTAGTTATTACTTGGTCTAGATCCTATTTTTATGGATCTCATCTAGATCCTATTTTTATGGATCTTGTGTTCGTGCTCTTATCATTTGTGATGCTATATAAAGAGTCCTAGAGACATGTAGAAGGCATCTCATTGTAAGGTTTTCTTTCATAAGTCAAGTTCTTATTTGTCCTATTCTTCTTGTTTCTTCTTGTGTGCTGTCCTATTCGATTCTAGACCAACAGAGGTTACAAGTCCTTAGGAGTTCATCCCCTTAAATACTACTAAAAAGGAATAATCTAGACTTTAACCATTCAACACATAAATTATGAAAAGATTAAAATCATTTATTCCACTTTGTTTCAGAAAAAATCTTCGTAACTCCAACAGCGGCAGTAGGGGCAGGTGTCGTTTTTTATCAGGGCTCCACAAATTGCTTGTTTGGGATGGTTGATATAATTGCATTTATTATTAAAAAGCGGACATGAAAATAAAATCGCGTACTAATTTATAATTTCATAAGAAAAAATTATTACCATAAATATATAATAGAATAATTCTTTTATCTTCAATAAATAGAATAATTGCAAATTAAGCAACATTTTTATGTATAAAATGTAAGACATAAGAAGATAAGAGAATTTTGGAAAAAATATTCTTTATTGAATATTATGTACAAGATCTATCTCTACGTACATACAAGATAGATTAGGAAAAAGACAATACACAATAAATCAAGTAAAAGAATATCTTCCTAAAATAATACTAACATATTTCAACACCTATAACAGAGTTTGGCTATTTAGAAACAAGTCATCCTCAATTAGCTACCTAAAACTTCTTCTAAGGTCAAATTAAGTATTATGGGTGTTCATATCTGCAATCGGTGAAGATGGATCGCTGATGAGATGGTGTATGGGATGACAGCAAAAAGACCTTGAGCGAAAAGAATCTCTGACCGCAAGGAAGCTTACCACGTCATAGAGAATGGAAGAAGAAGAAAACGTTAGTAGAAGGGCTAGGGAGGGATCTCCGGCACAGTCACTCCGATACTCAAGTTAATAAGGAGGATGACTTAGTGAGTGTAATCGAAGAACAGTAATGATGAGTAATGAAAAGCAACCGGAAGAATTCACTTGCGCGTGTAGAAAAGACCTCTTATATAGTGTCATTTTCTCTAGCACATTTAACTAGGTGTATTGTTATAATAAGGCCAACCGTACTGTCATTTGGCACAAATTGTACCGACCTGCTTCTGTATAGGGATGACGGAAGTGTCCATTGTACTGCTTGCGCAGAGGATATTCCAATGATTCTCTAACAGCCGTTACATATGGCGTTAAAATAGATATCGGGTTATTGGGTCGAATGGGCTGACTGATTGCTATCCATTATTGATGGGCCTTTTTAGGCCTTGAGGGGCTCTGATGATATTCCTATAATAGCTCTAACCTTTCATGATATCCTATCAGACCTCACCCCCAAATAGGTCCGGTCATATAAGAGGGATTAGGTAATAGTATGGTTTAGGTGACTCTCGACAACTTAATCTATCTGGTGATGGTTGTCTACTTAGCCAAAAAGTTTGGTCGAACCTAGAGGATCCCCTACCCGATTAGACAGGGAAACTAGTTGGACCTAAGGGGAGAGATCTAGTCCATCGAGCCTATCGGGCCCATGGGTAAACCACTAAAAAACCTCCGATCAAATCCATATAGGAAAATCTCGAGGGTGTGACCACCCATGGTTGTTCGAGTGTTCTTTGTCCCACCAGGACTGGCCGAAGGCCTAAGTTAACTCCCTCTGGACTTTGACCGCCATATCAGCCAATACTCTTGACTCTCATACTACTTTGGGGACCCCACCCTTACACGCTGTATCACAAACCTCCCCTTCAAGTCTAGTTGAAGGAGGTTACAAGTCCAACTGACTAGACCGGTATGTGTTAACTCCTTCTCGCAACCTTTGATCGACTATTTTGTCTGAACGGGTATTATTCCACTGCCCGTGCTCCCCACCGCCATAGTAGTGCCTTTAAAATAGGCATATCATACGTCATAAATGCGTAGTAATGCTTGCACGAATATTAATCAAGATGATGATTACTTTACCCCTACCTTAATAAATGTCGCTCATATTTTTTTGCCACGTGGACCACTCCTTTCTTAATCGGACTTGCAGCCTCCTTCGACTAGACTTGACGGGAAGGCATATGATGCGGTGATAAGGGCGGGCCCCACCACGCGGAGGATAGCTGCCACAGTGGGGGTCAAAGTCAAGACGGTCAACGTTCAAATATCATCAGCCATTCGGGATATCATGCTCTGACTGAGCGGACACGACACAAGCACAGTGAAAATGTGGCCTAGCGGACGTAACACAAGCATGGTGGAACTTCGGCTGAGCGAACATGACATAAGCACAGTGGAATTCCGGCCAAGCGGACAGACACAAGAACAGCAAAATTTTGGCCGAGTGGCCAACCCATTAGGCCTAGCAGAATATAGCAACATACTCTCTCTGGTATCCATTGGCATCCCTTTGGGAGTTGGTGTCGCTGACACCGGGCATGGACAACCAGAAGATCGTATGGCGGAAAGTTTCACTGTTGCTTCATAGATATGCTTGGTTTGTTAAGGTACTGTGTCAGGGACACTTTATTGACAAGTTTTTCCAGGAAAAATTTTAGAAAGTGTGCTCACCTAGGAAAGTGTGCATGCGCACTACAGGAGCTCTATATAAGGGGGGTCCAAACATCGGCTGAGGTATGCAGAACGTAATACGTAATAGGTGATACACTGTTCTAGTTTCTATTCATTCTCGTTGCTCCGCCTTCTACTTCATCCTCGGTGACTGACTTGAACATCGGAGGGCCAACGCCGAGGACCTCTTCCCTAGCTCGGCACTGACGTAATCTGTGTTGCAGATTGGAGTGGAGTCTATAGGCGGTCAATAGGAGTGCCACATCCCCAACTTTATATCTCATCGATTTTCAGACAAGATCACTAGCGATGGACTTTTAATACCATTGATAATTTTAAGAACTTATAATACCGAAGTTTTAATTGCTAAATAATATTTGCGATCAAAAAATTTGCCACTGAAATTTTTTATCACTAATAGGTTGCTAAGTGTATTTAGCAACCGATTAACGATTGAAATTCCAATCGCTATTTACTGTTTCCGTGGAGTGGTATGAAGGATCCATTGTACACTCATTGCAGATTTAATTCTGTATTTATAAACTTTTTTCTCACACTTATTTTTACCAACTATCATATTTTTCTTAACTCAAAAATAACATTATTTTACCATTTTGCTAGTGAGGCCATTCACCCTCAAACTTGTAGCGACCCACCTTCCTTACTACTACCACTCTCTAGAGGTGGACGCTACTTAACTGCTAACTCTACTTAACTGATGTGATCGAAACCACGAGGAATCTCTACCGAAAAATTTCGACAGAGTCTCCCCTGTACCGGTGACTATATCCGTAAATACATACAGAGTATACTCAGCCACAGGCGGCTGGAACATATATTTTCACAACCACGCAGTTTAATAAATCAAATCATGTAAGTAATGAAAAGCGGAAACATAACTTCCTACTACAAAATTTTCTTATCAACTTAATAAGAAATTAAGCTAAACAAATTCTTAAACTAAGTGAGTTCTTTAGCTAAGTCTCAAGGATCTCCATAGTCCACACATCACACACCGTCACAGCATCTCCTTGTCGCCTTCTTCCTTATACTTTAGCTTTTCCTTTATCTGCAGTAGGAGGAAAATAGTATCTATAAGCTAAAAGCTTAGTGAGCGCTATCCTACTCACAAAAAACTCGATATGCATGTATATAAATAAAAACATGCTAAAACTGAATGCTAACATGTAAAGCTACTCATGCTCATAAATAGCAAAGAAATCAACTAACTGAAAAGCTAACATGTATAGCTACTCATGCTCATAAATAGCAAAGGAATCATGCTAACTGAAATACTAAACATGTATAGCTAATCATGCTCATAAATAGCAAAGGAATCATACTAACTGAAATACTAAACATGTACAGCTAATCATAGAACTATCATGTGTATCAATAGGAAACTGAACCGATACATTAGCTGAACTAATTAATGCTAAACTGAGTCTAACTTGTATTCACATAACTAATTTGTGAAGTTTTGAAAACTATTTACATAATAGATCAAAATAGTAATCATGCTGTTGATGGGCCCGGCAACTGTACTTGCTGTGCGCGCATCCCTAACTAAACCCGGGATTGCAAGTTCCGAGTCTAGTAGGGTTTACTAGGTTATCTAAACCTAGGGACGACTGTGGGAGCCCAACCCAATGGATATCTAATCCAGTACAGTGCCACTGCTGAAAATAAAATACTGATTTCATAGTTAATTTTCTTACCTTGTTTTAACTAGGTTATCTGAACCTAGAACTAGGTTATCTGAACCTAGAGGCGACTGTGGGAGCCCACCCATTGGACCGTAATCCCATATAAGCTGAAGCAAGACTAAATAAGTTATTTTAAATGCTTCTACTGCATTAACTGAGCTATTAAAATGCCTATTGTAGCATTATATTGAGCTAAGCATTTTATCAGGCACTTGGTGTGCACTAGAACACACCCTACGTACTGAAAATCTGTATACAAAGCTTAACATAAATCTACATGCCAAGCTTAATAAAAATCTGCATATTAAGCCTATCTAAAATCTGCATGCTATAAAAATAGGACTGCTCATGTTATTCCAATAGCAAATAGGAAACTAGAACAACTTAAGCATGCTGTGATAGTAAAACAAATTCAACTACTAGGCATGCAATAGAATCTAGAAAATAAAGGAATCATTGCTGCATGGAATTAACAGAATATCATGCTTCATCAGGAAATACTGAGAATTCGTACTAAGGTAAAGCTAGAAAAGGAAAACTGCACTTCTATTAGCAATGGAAAAGAAATCTGCCAATGCTAAAAAAAACTATTCTTACTAAGCAACCAACAACAAGATCTCAAGGCTAATATGAAATTCATGAGGCATATCAAAAACTGAGATACTACAACTGAGATGCAAAAACTGAGATGCTGGGGTCTAAACTGAGAATTCGGAATGCTGATTACATATATATTACAGTGACAATGTGATGCTACAGCTGAGATGCTAAAACTGAGATCAAAAGAACGAAATCAAGAAAAACAAGTCTGAAAACCACTCCTACATGCCATAAGGCCTGAGGTAAACACCCACATGTTTAATCTATGCCCTTCATCCTCCTTCATACCTGGAGGCTCACGGCAGAAGGCACAAAACCACTAATCTTTACCACATGCTTCAAAAATCAAACTCACGGCAATAGCATAAAACCAAAATCCTTAAATCACGGCAGCAAGGAAAACAAATCTCGGAGCTATCCTACTGCAGGTGAGTAGCAACTCACCGTCGGTTCTTGGACTTACAACCGAAGGGTGGAAGAGATTCTAGGGTTCGGAGAAACCCGAGCTCGGGGTGCTTCCTTTGTGCTCGCGTGCTTCCCCTGACAAGGCGACCTTAAGGAGTTGAAGAGAGCCCCTCGGGAAGCTTTGGCCGGCCGCCGGAATCGCCTAGGTGTGCCTGCGGTTTTCGCCCGAGGAAGAGGAGGCGCCGTCGCGAGGGAGAAGGAGAGGGATTTTTTGAGAGAAATTGTTTTGGTTTTTCGGAAATGAAAACCTAATTTCCTTTCTTATATTCGGGTTTAATCACAACTATGCTTTAATATCAATTTTCTCCATATTGGATTGACAAAGTCCGTGTAGCTCAGCTGGTTGGGCCGGATTTGGTTGGGTCAGTCCGACCCGAGGTGTTAGGTTTGAACCTCGCCTTTAACGGTTTTTGTCAAAAAAATTTTCTTTTTTGTAAACATACTAAACGACCTCCAAAAATTACGTAAAAATACTCTAAAAATTTTTAAAAATCTCTAGAATTTTTCTAAAGCATTTCTAGATTTTTATAAGGACTTTTAGAACTTGAAATAGGAAAAATTGGGTCGTTACAAAACTTGTCTGCGGTCAAACTCAAGGATAAATAGGAAAATACTGATGGGTGATAAATGAATTAAATATTTTTGAACAAGTTTAATATTCAGTTTGATAAGAGTTTGCTGATATTCATTCAATACATATAACATCAATTAAATGAGTAAGTTTGAACAACTCGTTAAACTAAACAAACAAACTTGAACACATGTGTTCAGCTCTTTAAAATTCATAAATAACATTTGTAAACAATGCTCATCAATAAAATTTTTATCAATATGCTAATCAAAATGTATAAATAAATTTATATTATCAAGCTTAATATTCAAGCTCAATAACCAACTAAACAAATTTAAAATATAAAAGTTTCAAACAATCAAATAAGTTTGAATTTAGAGCTCAATAACATATGAACGAACCAAACTCAAGCCAAACTTAACCAAGTTCAAACTCATAAAAAATAAAGTCAAAGTTGAACAATTATTTCAACGACTTAGATGATTTTAGGTTTAGCTTGACTTGACTCATTTACCTTATCAAATAAGTTTAAAAATCACAAAGTTTGACTCGGCTTGACTCCTTTACCGCCCTTCATACCAATATATTTTATTAGATCTATGTTTCCTAATAAATTATAAACAATTTAGATACGAAGATCATTGTTGATTTCTTCTCCTTGGAACTATATGTTTTCACTTTCGATAAGTGAATTCCAATATGGACTGCTGCTACAAGTCAAAATTTTATTTTCTAAGTAGTTAGTTATATGCAAATAGTTTTAAAAACTAATGTTCCTGGGCTGGAGGACATAATCAGATTGTTTCTATATAGCTTTTGCAAGATACAATATAACAATTTATATTCATTATAAGTATTCTTTGTTTGTTTTTCAAACTTGAATTCTTTCAATTTTCATAGATTCTTGTTCATATTATCTATTTTTACTCTTAGTCTTCTTTATGTAGATCTCACCTGGAGGCCAATCAGCTATCCTAGTTGGGAATATTTTTACGCCGGACTGGATAGCGATTATCCCACGGACTTATTAGAAGGAGAATATGTAGAGAAAACAAAAAGAGAAATCGTCATCCTCAAGGTTTTCTAAAAATTAAAATTTTATTCAATAATAGAGGAATAATCTCTCAAACAGCTAAACAAACGCTTATAGACAAATTTTAATTCATAATAGGTAAAACTTTCAAAAATACCCTAAATATCAAAAAAATAGTAAAAAAATATTTGGAACACCCAAAAAGGCCCTAAAGCATGTTTTTAGGATATGCAAGTTTGGGGTTGTAGGTTCCATCAGATAATAAATCTAAATCTCTAAACGAGTTTCGATTAAGTCAAAGAGTATCACATTTTGATATCCAAGTTAAAAGTTATGACTATTCAAAATTAGATAGATTTTTAACTAATCTTGCATCATATTCGGTGGGGAAGATGCCAAGAGATCTCTTCTGAATAACTTGCATGTTCTTGATTTGTGGTGGCAAAAGGTGAATACGCTCGCCTCGAGCGGCCCCGCCAACCTATCCCAAGGCCAACACGGAGAAGGTAAATCACGGGCGGCTACTAGCCTTTAGAATAGTGACTAGCACATAAGGGAGCCATTTACCTCGGCTTTGTCGAAATTCGAACCCCAAATCTTATGATGGCAACACCTCATGTGCTAGCCACTAGACCATCTCGAGAGGACCGCATGTTCTTGATTTGTGAACTATAATGTGGGAAGGCATCAATTATGCCATGTAAGCTAGTGTTATTTTCAAGTTCTTTCAATAGATCTTTATTTTACTAGCTTGATTCAACTAATAAAGTTGTCATTTTTAAATGTATTTTTATTATATAGTAATATCATTACACATATAGAAATAATCAATTATTCTTTCACCCAATTTGCATTTATATTCTTGTGGCAGTTACAGTCCAAATTAACTTAAAAGAACTTAATAAACATTGAGGGGGTGTTTGATTTAGGGTAATAGGAGTGGGGAATGGGAATGGGAATCATTGATTCCCATTGTTAATGTTTGGATTATAGGAATAGGAATACAAATAAGGGAATGAATCCTTGAAATTGGGTAATAACTCATTCCCATGTACCCCCCTTCAATGAGTCATTATCCTATTTTCATCAATCAAAATATTCCCTTATTCCAAAAATACCCTTGACTTAAAACTAAAATTTTCTCCATTAATATCAAATATCAAAATATATTTATTTATTTTTTCTTTCATATCACTTATCTCTGCTTATTCTCTCTCATTATATTTTCTCTCTCATTATATTTTCTCTCTCATCATAGTTTCTCTCTCATCATTTTATCACACACTTTCTCTCTCCTTAATCTCTCCTATCACACTCTCTTTCCTCTTTTTTTCTCATTACACTTTCTCTCTCATCATACTTTCTCTCTCCTCAATCTCTTCCATCGTACTCTCTTCCTTCTTTTTTTCCTCATCACACTTTCTCTCTCATCACACTTTCTCTCTTCTCAATCTCTCCCATCACACTCTCTTTTTTCTCATCACACTTTCTTTCTCATCATACTTTCTCTCTCCTCAATCTCTCTTATCACACTTCCTCCTTTTTTCCTCAACACACTTTCTCTCTCATCATACTTTCTCTCTCCTCAATCTCTCTTATCACACTTACTCCTTTTTTCCTCAACACACTTTCTCTCTCATCATACTTTCTCTCTCCTCAATCTCTCCCATCATATTCACTGTTCTCTTTTTCTCTCTCCTCAATCTCTCTCATGACACTCTCTCTCCTCATTTTTTTCTCACTATATTTTCTCTCTCTTCATCCTCTCCTATCATATTTTCTCTCACATCATATTTTCTCTCATCATGCTCTCTCCAATCACACTCTCTTTTTTCATTTTCTCTCATCACACTTTCTCTCTCTTCATTCTTTCTTATCACACTTTCTCTCTCATAATACTTTCTCTCTCATCATTCTCTTTCATCATATTTTTCTCTTACATTCATCTTTCTCTCACATCTAATTTTTTCTCTTATTTTCCTTTAAGGGTAAAAAAGGAAACTTTGATTTATTCTGATAGAAGATATACAACTAACCAAACATTACTTTTAAGAGTGATATCCATGCTCATACCCATTCCCATTCTACAATACAATGATTTCCATTCCGATTCCTATTCCTAGGAAAGAACCAAACGCCCCCTGATTGTTTTCTATTCATTACAAAATCAATATGATTTTGCTATAACCAACAATTCGGAACTAGAAGGAATAATTGAGAACTATTTGATATTATTAACCACAATCAGCTATTGCAGTTGTAACGAAGCAGAATCCCTAATTATTAGGGTTGTAATTGTTAGGACTAAGAGAATTCATTATTAGGATGTGTATAGGTTAGAGGGAGGTGAATATCTCGCTTCACTTTTTTGAACTTGATGTTATGGCAAATTTGAAGTAATGTTAATACATCAATTTATTTGATATCTACCTCCTTAAGGTGACTAATCTAAGGGTCCGACTCTCTCTCACAGTATTCACTATGAAAACCTCCTTCTCAGAATTCTTCTGGAGATAGAGAAACCTCGTACAATCTTGAGTACAAGAAATACAATAAGAAAATAAGAAAGCAAATATGAAATACAATCAAACACGACTCCACAACAATGAACTTTGTTTTGCTTGCTTTTTTCTTGCTTTGGATTGTCTCTTGTTTAGTTGAAAATGTAGCAGCACTTCTTTCACAACCCTCCAAGAATTGGCTTCTTCAAATAGTCACAAACTCCCCTTTTCTAGGGTTTCTTTCGGGTTGGAAAACTCCTCCTAATCGATTGGTCTTACCCCCAATCGATTGTCATATTAGATCGATCGTTCAAAACTTGCAGAATGAATTTTTTCGTTCAATAGATCAATTGGTGAACCATACAAATCGATTGGTTAGCCTCTAATCAATTGCCCCAATTGATTCTGAGGCTTTCTGTTCTTTCACGAAAATGCCTTCCATCGATTAGCATAATCGATTGACAAGACTTAATCTATTATACCAATCGATTCAGTAGGCTTCTATTTCCTTGCAAAACTCCTGCTAATCAATCAATTCAAAACCTTCTATTCACAGAGAAACTACTGTCAATCGATTTGGCAGTGTCCAATCGATTAAGCCAATCGATTCAACAGCCTATTGTTTCCTTACAAAATTGCACTGTCAATCGATTAGCCTAATCAATTGACAAGGATGAATCTATTAGCCTAATCGATTGACAAGATGGATTCGATTAGGCCAATTGATTCAGGAGCTTTCTGACAGCTACCAATTGATTGCCTCAATCGATTAGCGTTGCTCAATCGATCAGACCAATCGATCCGAGCATGTAAACTCAAAATTTTGGATTTTGGGTTTGTCAATCGATTCCACTTCCTTGCAATCGATTACTAACCCTAATTTCATCCTTTCCAAGCTAAATTCATATCTTGCCTGGTATCTAGTTGACCTTAACTTACGAGGACTTTCTTTGCCCAACATCTAGTCATCCGTGATCTGTTGAAACTTCTCGTTGCCTAGCATCTGATCAACCTTGACCTGCTAGAGCTTGTTTACCAAGTGTCTGGTCCTTCTTGACCCACTTGGACTTTCCCTTGTCAACTTTTCATTAGACTTCTGATCACCAAGTGTCCAACTACCCTTTGACCCACTTAGAATTTTTATTTGCCAACCTTTCTGTTGGACTTTTCATTGTATTATAACCTCCAGTTAGGACTTTCCCTTACCTAACCTTCAATTATGACTTTCAGTTGCCTAGCCCCGCTAGGACTTCCATTGCCTAGTTCCTAACTAGGTCTTCCACTGCCAAATCCCGCTAAAACTTTTATTGCCTAGTTCCTAACTAGGTCTTCCACTGTCAAATCCCGCTAAAACTTTTATTGCCTAGTTCCTAACTAGGTCTTCCACTGTCTAGCCTGTTGAGTTTTAATTCAAACTATTCCTTTTGTTTCTTTTTGGTAATGCATATGTGTATGCATTTAGTCCCACATTGCTAAGCTAAGAAGTTTGGAAGGCCTTATATATGGAGCTCTTCCATCCTTGCTTAGCAAAGTTAAGGGGACCTACACGCATGCACAGGTCGAGCCCAAATCAGGTGGTTTCAGAAGGTTCGAGCCGGAAATCCATAAACAGGGCGTGACGCACGCGATCATCCCGCGCAGGGGGGGGGGGGGGGCAAATCCTCATCTCGTGGGCTTTACGCTTGCAGGCGGCCTGGTTAGTTTTTGCCAGTCTCTAGTTTGGTTCTGTCCCTCGCACCTGGTTGGTTCTCTCCGCGTAAGGAAGCGAAGCGACACACCTAGTTGCTCTGTCAACGTGAGAAAGCGACACATGCTTTGGGAAGCAGTGCTTCAGAGTGAATAAATATGCAGTCTGCGTGCTGCTTTGCTTTCTTTTCTTCCTCTGTGTGTTCGTCCGCTCCCTTCCTTTCCTTGTTCTGAGTCTGAGGCTTGGTTTCACGATCTGAGATTGAGTCCGAGTGCGACATTCATCTTTGAGTGCACCTACGGACGACGCAAGTGGTTGTCGGATCTTGGGAGAATTTTGCTGGAGAGCCTCTGCACCGTGGGCGGCAATAAATTCTCTAAAGACAGTCGGCATGCCGACGCTTCAACCGGAGATAACATTTTCTCGACCTCTCTTTTTATTTACATGTTTACTGCATGCTTGCTGTTTTGGTACAAATATATTACTGAGTTGCTGCTCTCGTTACAACAACATAGCCTCCCTAGGACTTTTATTACATAACCTCCAGTTTGGACTTTCCATTGTCTAACCTTCAGTCAGGACTTTCCCAGTCAAGTGTGTGGTCTTCCCTTAACCCACTGATTTTTCTCTCATATATTGTCAAATATCGAAACTCAAGCTTTAACCAACCCGAGCTTAGTCAAATGGTCAACCTTGACTCAAAGACGATTGTACCAACATTCACATATCTCCATAATGATATGATACTGTCCACTTTGGGCGTAAGCTCTTATGGATTTATTTTTTAGCTCTATCCAAAATGTCTCATACCAATGAAAATATCTTTCATCTTTTAAACTCATGATTTTTTTTATGTATTTCTAATATAGAACTTTTATTATATTCCCAACAATGCTCCTCTCAAATGAAGAATTATCATTATTCTCATGATCCGTGCCTCCCCTTAAGTATCCGGTCACCTTGACCTGCTCTAGGTCTCCTCTCAATTATTCGATCACTATTGACCTACTTCGAGTCTCCCCTCGAGTATCCAATCACTATTAATTTGCTCCAGTCTTCTAAGACTTTTCCACAACTTAGGTTCACTCTCAAGGATTTCTGCCAAGCATTTCTACCAAGGATTTCTCTCAAGGATTACTACCTTTGATAAATTTATACCTGAATTGAATTAGGGGTGATATACCATACGTATATCATATTATGTATCATACCAAAAATTTTGATATTTAAAAAATATATATCAATATCATACTAAAATTTTGATATATTAAAATTTTGGTATGCTTAAATTTTATACCGTTCATATCAAAATTATTTAATATTTCGATATTCTTGATATACCAAAATTATAAAAGAAAAAATATATATATTTAGCATCAGGGCTGTTGAATTTCAAAAACCAATACTACAATGTTGCTGGGTTTCAAAATCCAACCCTAGTAAATAATTTATAAAAGAATTATTTGTATTTTAGTATATCAAAAAATAATAAATCTCACGCCGATATCAAAAAATTTGGTATGGCATAATACTGTATCAAGAATTTTGATATATCGAAGTTTTTGATATGAACGATATATATCAATATGGTATATACAATATATTAAATTTCGATATTTTCTACCCCCTAAATTGAATATATATCAAATTCTAGGCTAAATAGACCAACTATTAGATCTCAGATCAGACTAATTCAGTTCTACACTTTGTAGCAATAAACTAGGTTGATCTAAGATTTGATTGTTGATCTTATAATCACTTGATTTCTCTAGGTCGAATCAATCAAATATAAAAACAGATAAATTATATCTCAGATAATAAAATTAAATGAAAAAGATGATTGCCCAATCAAATCAATAACCAAGAGAAAATCAGTTAGTCAAATCTAAAAATAAAAAATTCAGTCATAAAACACTATCAATTACTATCATAATTTAACAACATAGAAAATACCTAAAAGAACAATAAGTCAAACACAAATATCAATTTAACAAGCCAAATTAGATCTGATTGTAAATAAAATCAAATCATGAACCATTAACACATCTCTAAGTCTCATGTCATAAATTAAAGATCAATATCATACATTATAAGTCAACAATTGGGTCATAAATCATATATCAACAACCTAAATCATAGCTGGAAGATCATAAATTATATATATGTAAATACACAACATTTCACAACGACACACAATCAACATGTGCTTCAAGAAATCAATATAAGATGGAATAGATACAAAATCACAAACAAAATTACTATCAAAGATAAAATAGACATCAATCAACACCACAATTTAAGAGACATTAAATTAATATCTTCAACCTAAATACTTTTTTATTTTCAATGAGAAGGAATTTTTATTGATTTATTTTTTCAAGACTATAACATGTAAGTAAACCTTGTCTTTTTCAGAATTAAATTCAAAATTATTATCATCCCCTAATTATATCACAAGGAGACAAACTGTACCTCATATCTAAGAAAAAAATAGATCATGTTAATTGAAGGGACGTGGATGGAAAAAATATTAAAAATTTCAATATATATGGCATATACCATAAAAAATATATCAAATTATATTAAAAATTTAATATACTAAAAATTTTGATTAGGTAAATATACCATATCAAAAAGTTTTGATACGGTATTGAAATGTAATTTACTAGTTTAATATTCGGTACATCCTACCTATACCAAAATTTGAGAGAAAATACTATAAAACTTATAGCATATCAAAAATCGGCATATTAAAATTTCAGTATATCAAAATTTTAATATGATATTCATATGATTTTTTTAATATCTAAATTTTTGATACGATATATAGTATAGTATCTGTATAATCAAGTTTTATAAATTTAAATAGATTAAATATATCTACGATTTAAATGAACTCATGAATTTTTCCTTAATACCTAATGATACGGTGCATGGATGTGGGGTCTGTGAGATGATATGACACGGAGTCAAAGCCATAGAAGGGTCAAGAGTTATGCTAGCCTGGAGGTCAGAAATCTAGCCCTCATGGCTAGTCAAAAATTATACCATCGTGGAGGTCAAAAGTCAGAATTACAAGGAGGTCAAGATTCCGACACACGTGGCTAAAGTCCAAGCTTCAGTTGAGGTACTAGTCAAAGGATAATATTCACAAGTTGGGCTGGATCCGGGGCCGGATCCGATCTCAAAAGGGAATCGAAAAAAGGACCCGACCCCCAGGACCAAACTCAATGAAGGGCCGATCCCAGGGGTCAGGTGCAACCAGGGATTGGGGGCGACTCGGGATCAGCTTATTGATCGGATGGATATACCGAATACGATGGTCATCGTGGAGGCGAGTCATGTATCTGACCTAGCGTGCAGGTCGAGACGTTCATACCCTGGATAACAACAGACGGACACAGGTCAGGGATCCGACCCAGCGTGCAGGTCGAGACGTTCATACCATGGATAACAACATACGAACACAGGTCATGTATCTGACCCAGCGTGCAGGTCGGGACGTTCATACCCTGTATAACAACATACGAACACAGGTCAGGGATCCGACCCAGCGTGCAGGTCGAGACGTTCATACCATGGATAACAACAGACGGACACAGGTCAGGGATCCGACCCAACATGCAGGTCGGGATGTTCATACCATGGATAACAGACGGACACAGGTCAGGGATCCGACCCAGCGTGCAGGTCGAGACGTTCATACCATGGATAACAACATACGAACACAGGTCACGTATCTGACCCAGCGTGCAGGTCGAGACGTTCATACCCTGGATAACAACATACGAACACAGGTCAGGGATCCGACCCAGCGTGCAGGTCGAGACGTTCATACCATGGATAACAACATACAAACACAGGTCAGGGATCCGACCCAGCGTGCGGGTCGAGACGTTCATACCATGGATAACAACAGACGAATTCAGGTCCTGGAGCGAACTCAGCATGCAGGTCGGGGAGCCGACCCAGTGTGCAGGTCGGGACCTTCATACCATGAGTAACAACAGATGTAGGTCGGGGAGCTGACCCATCGTGCAGGTCGGGAATCAGTAGATCGTCGAGATGTACATACTTCGAATGATACAGATGAAAGGGGGTCAGGAGGCCAGACACTACATGACAAATAGGCCTGCAAGGAATCGTAACCACCTGTCAGAGAACAATCATCACATGTCAGGGAATATTCTAACAGTAAAAGGCTCATACTCCTCTTGGTTCCTCCGCCGGCCTATGAGAGAAAGCCACGTGTCGACCACCGCCAGACAGAGCCTGACACCCGACATTCCCTGGCATTCGCCAGGTTCCAGAAGCCTCAGTTGCAGTATAAAAAGGGATGCTTTGTCCCTTACGCAGGTACACTCACTCGTCATTTCTTACCAGTTTTTTTTACTTTTCGTGCTTTCTCTGTAATTTCAGGGGAAAAAGTACCTGACTTGAGCGTCGGAGGGTCTGACCCGGGGACTTTTTCCCTGGTTTCTGGTCTCTAACGACCATGTGACTCGTCTGAGTGTGTGCAGAGCAACAGCGCCGTCATCCTGAGCCTTTCTTTCCGTACAACCGCCCTCGTGCACCTGTCCACGGGGTACCTCGCTGATTCAGCTTCTCAACGACTTTCCGTCAACGTTTAGCACAGCAAGACTTACCCTCATCCGACTCAGCTTCCGGACGGGATCACCTAAATTGCTTAATTTTTCTAAAAAAATATATCTACGATTTAAATGAACTCGTGAATTTTTCCTTAATACCTAAATTGCTTAATTTTTCTAAAAAAATGTTGCGAAAAAATATTAAAAAAACAAAAAGAAATAATAACCATTGGCGATGACCACATGCGAATATCAGTTTATTATACTACTTACTCCAAATATCAAATATCAGTTTATTATGCTCACGGGGCTCTGACCGAGTAAAATTGTACCTTTTTAAATTTAATAATTAAACGGGTACATGCCCAACTCAAATTTAATCAAGTTTCATAATTATTTATCATAATTAAATCTAAATTGAACGATAAATGGTAGACTAAAATGAACTCATTAAACATTGAAATTAAACTTTAAACAAAGTTTAGATTACAACGATTTATTTACAAAAACATTTCTTTAATGTCATAATTTAAAGGACAAAAATTATTATAATAAACAAATAAAAATATTCTTTAAAATTATTTTTCTCAAATGGTAAATGAAAATTTTGCAACTTCCACCAGAAATTAAGTTCTACTGGCTAACAAAATAAAATAATATGAAATCAAGCGAATTTCTGTCAATTTATTTTAAAATTAATTAACAAAATTTATGATTAAAAATTTGTTTAATCAATAAAAACGAGATAGAATAATATTTACAAATTAAAGGAAATCACAACAGTGAACCAAAATAATTGTCAAAAACACACTTGAGACGATGAC
This sequence comes from Zingiber officinale, assembly GCF_018446385.1. Classification (NCBI taxonomy): domain Eukaryota; kingdom Viridiplantae; phylum Streptophyta; class Magnoliopsida; order Zingiberales; family Zingiberaceae; genus Zingiber; species Zingiber officinale. Next base: position 1,650,714 of record NC_056007.1, on the reverse strand, counting down.
AAATTGTAGATCCATGTATAATACTAAATGGATACATAAAAAAAATAATCCATATAACAAGAAAACCCAAATAATTGAAACAAACATAAATCTGATGATAACAGACTACCAAATATTTTTAAATGACCAAGCTTATAGGCTTCAATAAGATCAACAAATTCAGTGTGAAAAATGTAGTGTACAAAGCAAAGGTCCCATTTTGAGTTAATGGCAGATTTCTTTACTAGTGAACAAAAGCCATTCAATGATTACAACATTGATCTGCTGATCCGCTTTAAGTTTGTGCTCTAAAATGACGATGGTATTTTTTTATCCTTTGTAAATGAATAATTCTACAAGCATCTCATTTGCTCTTCATTTCAGGCTGGACTTTGTGATACCGTTGCTTCTCTACAAAGAATTCTCGGATATTCATCTCTTGGTCTTCCACGGATGCCTAAGAGCCCACAAAACTATAGTGTACAATCACGAAAAAGGTGCGAGCTGAGGCGCTGAGTCGGGCAACAGTTTGCTTGCAACTCGAGAGCACCAGCAGGATGTGATGCCCAAGTGGAAGTATATGGTTGAGAGCATGTTAAATTAAAGAGTGTCATCCATTTCGTCGGGAAGATATAGCTTCTCCATTGCAGCCTGTAGAACAAGCAGGGTTACAAAACAGTAAGGCTAATGTAAGGACTTGGTGTTGATATCCTTGTGGGTGAGATTTTCTTTTAAAGAAATGAATAACATTAACTGATAAATGATATTTTACATTGTTAAAAAGCATGTAGTCAATAGCAACTAGGGTTAGATATAACAAACAAGAGCGAGGAAGGGCAAAAGCATGCGGATGTACCACCACCATGGTGGTTGAGGCATTGACATTTATACCAAACCATCATGGTGTCAACATCCTTGTGGGTGGTCTCAAAAATAACAAGAAAAGCATTCATAAGTAAATGCTACCTTACGCCTTTAAAAAACATTGACATCTATACCGAAAGGTCATGTGGGATTGATAACCAACAGTGCTACATACAAGAATACCACCATCATGGTGGTTGTTACATTGGCATATTAACCATGGGACATGGTGTTGATATCCTTGTGGGCAATCTTGAAAACAAAACCAAAAAATCATTCATACTCATATAATAGCAAAAAAAATGACGACTTTTAGTACCTTAATGGTGGCGACATCAGCAGCAGGAGGCTTTAAATCCAAGGCAAGGCCAAAGCATAACATTGCCTTTTCATGCATTTCAAATCGTTTATAGATCTTACCCATCAATGCATACACACAACTTTCATGAGGTGCACTCTCCTTAAGCTGCTCCAACTCATTCAAGGCCTCATCATAGCATTCAAGACTGACTAGTATAATGGCTTTCTGGTAAACAGGAAGTGGATTCTGCTTGTCAGCAGATATTGCCCTTTCGATCATTTCCAATGCATCTTCATTTCTCTGATTGATTTTTACCAAAACAGAAGTGAACAACAACGAAAGATTAGCACATGACAAATATAGTAATGGACATAGGAAATTAAAAATACATTTTTCTTCAAATTGGGCACCAGCTAATGGCACATCTAGAGCTTTAGTGACAACCAAACCAAAGATCAAGGACAAAGATCAATAAGGAAAGACAATTTTCTTCAGGGGGTCAGTAGCAAAGGATTGGGATAAAACCTGCAATGCATGTTGTGTCATCCCAAGATAACACATGAGAACTGAAGATCGTGGATTTATATTGTAAGCTTTATGGAGGTGATGTTCAGCGAACTTAAACTTCTCCTGCCGTAGGTATACCACTCCAAGTCCATACCAAGAATTATAATGCCTCTGGTCTATTTGAAGTGCACTTTGGTAGCATTTTATTCCATTCTCAAAATCCTCCAACTCAACATACCTGTTAATTAGAAAAATGCAGTTAGAAAACAGGTTGCATAAAAGTGGGAACGGGAACTGGCAACTTCTACATTGATAAACAATGTTTTGTCTGACAAAAAAAGAAATGGAAGAGGCAATAAGGTCACATACTCATGGCCACAAAGAGTGTGAGCATACACAAATCTTGAGTCGAGTTGCACTGCACGTTGGAAATTTTTCAGTGCAGTCTCATGATCTTTCTGCAAGCTATAGCAATTGCCCAATGCACACCTAAGGAACCATTGTATAAAAGGAAGTTTGTAAGTGAAGGATTTGTTTATGGAATAAAACCAAAGAAAAGAAAATATCAGAAATAATGAAATACTAGAATTCTAGATTATTATATTGTTGAGTCAAAAGTTTGAAGAATATTTAACAGAAAAATTTTAATACAATAGACTAAATGTTGAAACAACAAAAAGTAGTGGAAATAATGAAAACAAGTTGGGTGGGTTGTTTCCTGTTATTTCTTCCCCGACTTTCTTAGGGAACTCTTCTCCCTCGACAGGATGCTATGATCCTTGTAGCAATGAGTCTAAATTATAGATGGTTGACTACAAGGATCTTGTCAGTGAACTCAACAGACACTATATTGTGAGTAGACCTGATTTTTTGAATTATTTAAAAAAAAAAACATTTGAGTAGAATTTTCTTCCAGTAACTTATTATTATACAAGAAGGGGAGTCTTGGCGCAACAGTAAAATTATTGCTTTATGACCAAAAGGTCACGGGTTCGAATCCTGAAAACAACCTCTTGCAAAAAACAGGATAAGGCTGAATCCTTCCCCGGGACCCCGCATTGCGGGAGCTTCGTGCACCAGGCTGCCCTTTTTTTTTATCTAATTATTATACAAATTTAGCTATAGAAATCAAACAAACAACTTTGGACATGTCTCTACATCATCGTAATATAATTTTCATTTTATTATATTTGCAGTGATACCCAATCATTCTTGAATTTTGATGTATGACTTTATCCCTTTTCTTACCAACCCACAAATTCATTCTAGGAATCTCTGGAGCACAAAATTTCCAAATAGAATTCATAATTTCGTCACAGAAGCAAGCCAAAAATGTTAGACTGTCCAATATACACTAGAGATATGTTTAGTCTTACACTCAAATTAGGAAATTAAAGAAATAAAGATTATTGACATTGGAAAATTCTGTTTACTTCTCCAGCTAAACAAGTTGAGAATTTCTCTTGGAATAAAAATCTATACAATTTTAAAGAGAACATCAACAAAAACTAACATTTTTTTAAGTAATATATATTCCTTGCTAAAATTAATACAACTACATAATGCAGAGCTTGAAAAGCATACCAAGCTTGAGGAGATAATCTGTCAACTGATAGAAGCTCTTTAGCAAGGTAACTCAATTTCATTTCCTCCTTCATATGCTAGCAAAAGAGAATTAGGAGCGTTAAATTGTCATTCTAAGGAAACTTATCAATTAAACTAAATCAAATTAACTTTAACCTAAGCTACCTTACCTAGTAACCAGTAATTCCTAAGTGTTAACTTAAAACAATTATTTCGCAAGAGAAATATCAATATACACACTTTTTAATATTTTAATACTGGCTGCATTTGTTCTGCATCTGTTCCTGCATATGCACTATGCAGTAAATCGACCACATACAGCCTAACTATTTGAAACTTTGGTAACAAATATTCTCTCATAAATTAGCATCAGAAATTTGTTCTCACTAACTACATGGCAGATGGAATTATAGACAAATACTGCACTATGTAAAACTGCTCTAAGATTCATAAGCATGAAGTGGCAATTTATAACACTCATCTATAGCTCATCCAACTTGCAATGATAAGGTATCAAATCCCATAAAATAGGGTACACCAGTTTTTGTTAAGTACACCCATCAAAACTTATCTGATCTGCAAAATGCCCACTAGATTCAATTTGGGGGAAATGACCACAAGTGAAATCTATTTGTAAATTCAATCAAGAATTTAGCTATATTCACAAACAAACACCTCATTACTCCACAAAAACCATAATCAAGATGAGGTATGAGAGGCATTTCATAAATATAAAGGTAACTTCTCGGAGAAACCTTGTCAAACTGAATCTAAGGTGACATATTGCAAACAGAATGCAAACTTTGAGAGTGCAACAATAAAACTCTATATGTTATTCTTGTCAAGCAAAATGAAATTCTCCCTACACTAATAGGAGACCTCCATAAACATGACCAACTACATAAATATAGTGCAAGATAAAAAAAAAAAGGACAGCCCGGTGCACGAAACTCCCGCCATGTGGGGTCCCGGGGAAGGATCCATTGTACACAGCTTTACCTTACTTTTTGCAAGAGGTTGTTTCCAGGATTCGAATCCGTGACCTTTTGGTCACATGGCAACAACTTTACCGTTGCGCCAAGACTCCCCTTCAAATATAGTGCAAGATAAAACACAAAAAAACATTACCATATATAAAAGCTATTCATGAATTTACAAGACTTACATAAAGAACTGTTGAATAAATATCCATTGACTCCAGTATGGATGGTGACACTCGGCGTGCTAAATCAAAGAAGTGATCTGCTTCAAAATAATTGACCAGTTCGAAATGAATTTTTCCAACCTGCATTGCTGAATTTGTAAGTAAATATATAATACAAAAAAGCATCAAATCTTAATGCCCGTATTACAATATTGCTCAAGATGTAAAGAAAGAGAGTGAGCTAAGAGAAGCAGAGTGTAGCAACAATAATATTAAAATTCAAACTGGAATCCATCACAATCCTTGTGTCTTGAAATACCAAAAAAAAACAAAGTAGTTCAAAAATTCATAATGTTTTCCAAGACTAGTGAATATGCCTAGAAATTCCATAGACAATACAGCAATAGAGAACATAAGCAATGGTGAGGGAAAAGCAGTCGGTTCCATTATCTGCTGCCATTATACTTTCTTCCAAAATCATAAGTTATCTGATTTCCATTCAGCAGAAACACAAGCATATTGCGGATGAAGAAATTCAGATTTCATATCACATAAAATGTGAAAACTTAAGCAAAGAAGTTTTTAGTTTTAATAACTAAATACCAGAGACATAAAATGCCAAAGCAGAATCATGCAAGCCATCTTATACCAAAGAAAGGCACTTGACCTGGGATAGCACCCATCCAGTATTGAATTGCTTTTCTGAAAGTTTCAGGTAAACATCCAGTGCTTCCTGCTCACAGAACATGCATTTAGGCGTGCAATTATGCAGAATTTTTCTTTCTCATACTCCATACCTGACACCTATATGAACAGGAAAGCCGGTAGCCTTCTCCAAGAGTTCTCAGTAAGCATAACAGTTCTTGAGCACCATTAATCAATCTCGAATCTTGTGCCAAGTCTCCAATTGCCTTACCCTGCTCAAGGTATCTACTATCACCTGACATTGATGTAGAAGAGGAAGTTGTTGCCATATTCTCCATCCGGGAATCATCAAAAGCCTCTGATCGTCTCCCTAAAAGTAATAGAAGATCAAAAAAGGGTAGATAGAGTGGAGAACAATATGTTTCACTATTAGCGATGGCCACAACTGGTAAACAGACTTAGTCAAATCTAATTTAGATCAATTCCATGTACAATAGCCTTCAGAATAAATCAGAAAATTTAATCTTGAAAAGCATATGCGACAAAGATCTATTGAAATTTGCATACCCAAAGACCAAAGTTATCTATAGACAAAGAAAATATCACAAACTTAGAAATGGGCCATGTCACAAAAAAAAAATGACCACTAACTGTGTTGATGACCTTATCAGGTGCCGGTATGCTTTGTATATTTCATGCAGATGCACACTTGCCAGGTTATGTGATGCAGCACAAGTGGAGATTGAGGCTTGGGTGGTTTAGAGAGTAGAAATCTGGAATGAAGTGTTAAGGGATTGTAGAAACTTAGGTATCACACCTAGGGTTTCTTAGGCATCACGCCATAGGGAGATTGTATCACACAACCAAAAAGAACTCTCAAAACTTTGATATCTATTCCATATTCCAATAGGACTCACAAATGACTAAGCAACATAAATGCCAGTAGATAGAATCATTGAAAACACAAAGGAGTCATAAAGACACATAGGAAAAATAAAAAGACTCATAACTATGCTACAATTTCCATGCAAGGGAAATGAAAGCACATTGGAATTATTGGACATTTAATGATGGCTTTTGACTTTTAACTTCAACCCTTTAGAATTGATGAACTTTATATCATTTCCCAAATAGGTTTATCATCTTTTAAGACATGCCAAATTAATAGTGGAGTTTTAAAATCTTTATTTCTACCTGTAGACTTTTAATGGAGTTTGTCACTTGTCTCCATCAACTCTCCCCGGATGAGAAAAACTAGTCCCTGGTGAGTTAAAAGCGTGGAACCGTCCCTTGCTCTCCTTGCACTTGATTACCTTTAGATTGAGAAATCATGACTTCCATTTAGACAAAGTTGCATGCCATCAAATTGTTCCATCATGCGAACAAGTATCTCATCACGTTGACAATTAGTCAACTTTCCTCTAAAGCTCCACCCAGATCTTGTAAGCATATTAACTCGCTCTAATACCAAATGATACTGAACAAGTTTTTCTCACCCGGGAAGAGTTGATGGAGACAAGTGGCAGACTCCATTAATAGTCTATAAAAGCAGAAATAAAGATTCGCAAACTCCACTATTAATTCGGCATGTCTTGGAAGATGATAAACCTACTTGAGAAATTATATAAAATTCATCAATTCCAAAGGATTGAAGTCAAAAGTCAAAAGCCAACTTTAAATGTCCAATAATTCCAATGTACTTTAATTTCTCAGGCTTGGAAAATTGTAGCATATTTATAAGTTTTTATTTTTGCTATGTGTCTTTATAAGTCCTTTGTGTTTTCGATGAATCCATCTACTAGCATTTATGTTGTTTAAGTCCTTTGTGAATCTTATTATAAATGTGTATTGCTGTAATCTGCAAATATGGAATAGATATCAAAGTTTTGAGAGTTCTCTTTAGTTGTGTGATACAATCTCCCTATGGTATGATGCCTAGGAACCCTATAGGATGATGCCTAGGAACTCTTAGGTGTGATACCTAAGTTTCTACATTTCTTTATACAATCTTCCTATGGTGTGATGTCTAGGAACCCTTAGGTGTGATATCTAAGTTTCTACATTTTTTTATACAATCTCCCTATGGTGTGATGCCTAAGAACCTTCAGGTGTGATAACAAAGTTTCTACAATCCCCTTACCACTTCATTCCAGATTTCTACTCCTTAAACCACCCAAACCTCAATCTGTGCTTGTGCTGCATCATTATTCATGTATATCAAGAATCAATTAAGTAGGAACAACTATTATTTGACCACATGTAACAACAACAACTAAGCCTTGACCACATAACACATAGTAAATAATAAGCAACAAGAAAAGTTTTTGTAAGTTGCACTAGGAAATGAATCAAATATTTGAACTATTCAACCTATCAGAGCCATATTCAGAAACCCTTCCTATTAATCATAGTGAATTCAGGTTCATGCAGTTTGGAGTTAATGTTTGATTTTCTAAATATCAAACTAATTATGGTATACAAATACAAATGTGTACCTCATTATATAGGTGAATTTGGGGATATGTATTTAAATTCTAGTCATGTTTTAATCAAGTTGAATACACTCATATATAAGGGTAACCATGGCACTCCTTTTTATCATCCCAGGTCATTGTTACTATTTCTTCTTTTAAGAGGAATTTTTTGTTTGCTCGCCAAATTTAACGAATTGTTGGTGTCATTAGGGATGTTGACAACTGTCAAGGACTTGCATATGAAGAAACATTGGGATGAATCACCACGAGAACATTCTTCATCATAGCCATGTTGTGTTAACCACCAAAATCTCCTTCCTTTAGTTGTAGTACCACTATGACCAATTAGCCTTCCAGGTCTCGACTCACTCTTTCAAGACCATGCAAATTACATCACTATAATGCACAATCTGTTGACTTGGAGAATCAAATCAGCTTGTGTCCTGTTAAGGAACTTTATTTCAAGTGTACATTTAAAGTTGCCCAGTACAACCACTTGAAGCATGGATTTTTCATCTCATACCCTGACATTTTGAGACCACAACTCAACAAGTCAGCATTCTTAATGCTTTAAAGTTGGCAATTTTCACCAGACTGGAGTATGCATATAAGTCAAGCCAAGTCATTTTGCATCCTATCTAGTGATTATCAATTGCTCCGAAGCATCCATTACTCAAATCTTCTTATCATTGAGATTGATGTAAACAAAAAATATTAACACCATTTCTAAGTTTGTGTACCTTGATTCAACTCCAACTCCTCCCTTAGTACTTAAAGCAAGCAAATGGCTTCAACCATTGTCTCTAGTTCTGTTCATGTTGTTCTCAGAATGATTACAGAACATTAAATCACTCTACTTTTGAAGATGAAGCTTCCTTCTTCTTGCCTTTGGAACCTTTCAACAAATTTGATAGATCCAACACCAAGGCATTATGGACAACATGCGAAAAACATTTCCGAACCTTGTTGCTGCCCTACATAAGCAATCTAGATAAGAATCTATGCCTTTTAGAAGAATCCACCTTTTTCATCTTACGATCTTTCCTTGTCCACCTTTATCAGAACCAAATACTCTTTTAAAAAAAACGCATGTGATGCTGGTGGAACGATGTAGCTTTAGCACTATAGCTCCTATGAGCAAATTCAACGTGTTTCTTTAATGCAATTTTTATTCGTCATCCCAACATTATAGTGAATACAACTCTTGTTGAGCTCAATTGCAATCCATCCATGAAGGAGTACTGACTAATCTCTATCATTTTAGAGATGCCGAACAAGATTACTGAGAACACCTTGGCATACTCATAGACAAATAATGATGCATCAACTGACACTAGTTTCACCCAATAACGAACTCCACGGCATTGGGTAAAATTGGGATTTGAACGCTGGCTTGATTGCTTCAGATCATTCCAGTTACAAATTTATAAATGTCCCTATTGTTGGTGCAATTTCCCTAAGTCAAGGTTGACCAGTTTAATTTAGCTTGAGTTGGCTTAAGCTTGAGTGTTTTAATGTTTGACAATATATAGAGATTGCAGGTGCAATGTCCGTTTGGGAAGATTGGTCAAGTTTGACAAGTTTGATGTGAATAAGAGTCATGTAGGTCAAGATTGACCGGATACTTGATAGGGAAGTCCTAATTGGAAGTTAGGCAAGGGCAAGTCCAACGGAAAGGTTGGCAGAAGAAGAAAATCCAAGTGGGTCGGTGTTGATCGAACACTTGGTGTGGAAAATCCTGGTGAGTGAAGTTATGTCAAAGTCCTAGTGAATGAAGCTAGACAAATGAGAAGTCCGGTGAGTGAAGTCAGGCAGTTCGAAAATCCTGGTGAGTGAAGTCAGGTGAAAATCCCTAGTGAGTGACGCTAGGTGAAAAACCCTAGTGAGTGACGCTAGACAGAAGGAAAATTCTAGTAAGTGAAGCCAGTTGAAAGCACTAGTGAGTAAAGCTAGGCAGTGAAGAAGTCCTGGTGAGTGAAGCCAGGCATATGGAAATCCAAGTGAATAAAGATTGACCGGACATCTACTGTTTGGAAGTGCAAGTAGGTCAAGGTTGACCGGACACTTGGTGAAAAGTCCCGTCAAGGTTGAACAGATGTTAGGCAATGAGAAGTCCTATCAGGTCATGGTTGACCGGATGTTGGAAAAATGAACCCTAGACTTGGATGTAAGAAGTTAGGGTTGGTAATTGATTAGGATAATCGATTACCAAGACCTTAATCGATTAGGTTGATCGATTAAGGAGATTGACGCGAGGAAACAGAAGCATGCCTAATCGATGAGGTTAGAAAGCGTAATCGATTACACTTTAAAAACTAGCCGTTATCAGCCTGATAAAAGGCTTTGGCGTGCACTGTTTTCCCACTGCGCTTACGATTCTCCTCTTCCACTCTCTTCACCAAGCTCAGATCTTCACACCAGTTCTTGAAGATTCAGAGAGAAGTGTTGCTGCACTTCCAAGTTGATCAAGAGGTGTCTACAAGCAAGAAGTAAGAAGCTAGGGTTTCATTTGTTATAAATCTAGTACGATTTCATATTGTATTAGCTTCTTTTGTTCTTCTTATATTTTTGTATTGAGAGCTTGTACAAGGTTTCTCCACCTTTAGAGTGTTTTCGAGAAGAAGTGTTTTATAGTGGATGTGTGAGAGAGGGTCGGATCCTTGGATTAGTCACCTCGTTTGAGGTGGATACCAAGTAAATCTTGGTGTTAGCATTGGAGAAGTTTGCTTGAATGGTTTCCGCTGCAATAACTCATCGATCAAGTGAACGGAGCTAATCCCCCCCCCCCCCCCCCCCCCCAGCTCCCAAAGTGTCCTAACACGTGTTGGATCTCAAGTGTCATGCATAACCTGGCATTGTAAAACAAGTGCCTAGTTACAATTGATACTTTGGCTTCCTCGCCTTCTAATTTTATTGCATAGAATTATCAAGGAGTTCTCCAAAACAATTCTAGTGAAGTTATACTAACATCCATAAAACGTTACCACAACAACTAAGGGTCATGCAAGAAACAGTGTTGAATAGGACTTCACCTTCATCAAAATTTTCAGAGATCCAAGAATGTCCTTTCCTAAATGTCAAAGAGCGTGACGATGCTGCATTCACTTTTGATGATGATGATGAAGAAAATCCTCCAAGGAACTTGGTAGAAGTGTGACCATTTCCATTTCCTATTACTTGAGTAGCATTTGAACTCGCAACAGCTATTGCTTCAGCTGACAGTCTTGTACTACGTCTTGGCACAGAATCAGAAAACAATCTCCCTGAAACCTGACAGATGATTCTTGCTTGGTTAGATAATCAAGTTCCAAATGTCTCATTAAGATAAAATGTTGGCAAGAAGCCTAAGCAAAATGGCAAATTAGATTTAAAGTTTAATCAGTTATCTAATATAAATGAACAGCATAATGAGTAGAAAAATTAATACATGGCATAACAATTAGAAAAACATTATAAGGTGTATGATGATGTCTAAACATTAAGGAGAAACCAAAAGATTAGAGTCTATAGCATGAGCCAAATAAACACCAATAGATTGAGTAAAGTGGAAAAATGACGCACTTCGCTGTGTGCCCTGTGCAAACGATCATGTCAATATAAAATTAAATAATATATTCATGATATAACAGATTATGATAATAATAATATTCGATAGGGGCAATCATAATCACAATGACAACAACAGCAAAATAATTGCAACAAAGTACTAAAAGACAGTTCTAGGTAGTAGGTAAAAGCAAGGGGCCTTAACAATCAACATTAAAATAATGTTAAAATGGAGGGAAATATTAAATTAAGAATAGCTAATATTCATGTGTATATTTAACATTCTAACTAAGAAAAGTCCAAAATCAACAAAAAAAAAAGGAAGAAAAAAAACATTCAAAGTGTGTTTTAAGATTAAATAATGAAATATTAAAAAACAAATGTGAAAAAAAAGAGACATCAGAAGACCAAGATCAAACCTAAGAAGGAGAAAGAAGAAATGGTCACAAATCAATGCAGACGTTGAGATTGGGTGAAAAAGAACGGCGAAAATCATGTGGGATGGCACATTTAAGCAATCAAGGATTGGGTACGCTAACGGGAGAAATAGGATTACTTTCTAATGTCAAACAAATAAGCAACTTATAGGAAAAAAATTCAAAAAAAAAAAATCCTTACACTGGATTGCTTAGGCAAACCGTATAGGATGTTTAGGCCACCTAGGTGGTCAACATGTGCCTTTTTTTAGAGGATCATATAATAGGGATCATCTAAAGCAGCTAGCTAGGCTGCCTAAACGGTCACCTTTTAAAACAATGAATTGACAATAACCAAAATACAAAAATGAGATTGAGAATGGCAATGACAATGACAATAATTATATTATTGTTAATGTTAAGTGGAGAGTTCTAAACAACCTGCAGTCTTTTTTTATAGTTCTCGCACATGAAAAATATACTTGCATATGCAGAAATCAATCAGGCATTCATAAATCAAGAAACATATTTGGCTTGTTAGAAAATAATGATTGGTCGAGTGCCACTAGACAGAGTGACAAATGCATGCTATTGTTATTCATGTATTTCAAAGATAAACAATAGAGTCAATTATCAAGACAATCAGAAAAGAGTAACCTTTCGTAGTTTCCCCTCATCCAACACTTTCCTCCTAGGTGCTTGAACTGCTATATTATTCAACTTTGTAGAAACATCATTGTTGGCTACATTGAAGGAGACATGCACATTACGACATAGAGGTGGAGGAGCTACTCCAGAGAGCTGTTAAATAAGGAACCTACTCAATTTCATTTCCAGCCAAGTACAGAGGACTAAGTTGACAATGATAAAGGGAACAAAATTGGTAATTCATTAGAACTACAAGTTGTCAACAACAAGCCATGTGATCTACTTGACAATTAAACAAAAAAATTCCTGAAAAAATGTCCTTTGTCTTACCTTGCCCGTTGTACAAATATCTATTTCAGTCTAGTTCCTCCAAAATAATCCAGCAGGCAATAACAAATATGACAGTTCTCAGAAAAACCAGTATGGAGTTTGAAAATAGTGTATTGAAATTAAAAAAGTTTGATTTTCAGATGATATGAATGTTGGTTCCAGGTGAATAAAAGTGATGAATTATTTTCCATTGAGGTAAATAATAATAATAATAATAATAATAGCTATTAAAATAATAATATAGCAAAATGGAAAAACTCTGCAGCTGCATTCAGTTAAATCCTTAATGGCTTCATCATTATTTGATAACAAATGCAGGATCCACAGTGAAATCCAAATCACAAAGGATCAACTTCCAAAAAATACCCCATGGGTAACACACTAATCCTTTAAGCAATTTTTCAAAAGTTCCACATACAAGTCACCCTAATCATCAACGTTGTAAATTTGAGGTTCAGATTACAAATCAATTTGGTTAATCAATTTAACTAATTGTGAATCGTATCATACTGTGAGACGTAAGGTTCGTATAAGAATTATAAAATATGTTAAAAAATAATTAGAACAATTTTTATCTAAATGTATGTAAAATAATATAATATTTCAGTTAATAGCATAATATAGTAAATGTGTAAAAAAGAATAGAATGTGAGTTAAATTATGCTTAAATACAAAGAGTCTGCTGCGTAAGTGTCTTAGTATTTTGGATTTGACTGAGATCTCTCTTTGGCTTTAACAATATAAAATCTTGGCTCCCTTGACAAATAGTCAAAGGAATTGATATTTTTTAAGAAACAGCCAAATGATTTTCCTAAGGTCAACCTAAATATTCTACACTTAAATGTGTCTAAAGCAATGATTCATATACTGTATCCACCTGTGTTGCTGCTGGAGGAGTGATATATTGTGAAAAATTTGAAGACCCACTGTTACTGGCCGGCACTTTTGCAATCATTACACTTAGTGGAAGAGAGGCTATCTCTCTTGTATTGTTTCCGAGTTGCTTTGATTGCCTTGGAATTGAATCCACAGAAGTCACTGCCATATTAGAAGAAAGGTTATAGAATTCACTGCCATTGCTTGAGTTAAGTGAACTTGACTCAGATAAATATTGCTGCTGAATGCGTTGAGCAGCCATATCACTAAAGTAATCATTTGCCTCTTCTATGGCACCTGAAACCAATAATAATAAATAAGTTCATCAATAGCATGCAGTAACGAAGCCTAAGTCAGAATCTTTAAGCAACAAAGAAGATGGATTTAAGCAAAAACATAACAAAATGACTGATACAGACCCAGAACACACAGTTCATCATACGCAGCCCACAGTAGAGGATCTAAAGTCAAAGCCTGCATTAAGTGTTCAATAGCAAGGGCTTGTCTGCCCATGTACCTAACAAAGATGAAAATATCAAGACCTATATAAGCATAAAAATGGTTCAGTTAATTTGGATTACAAAAAGGAATTACTTTATAAACTTGTTAGTCATATGGCAAACAAAACAGCAAAAAAAAATTACTAGACACTAAAAAAGCAAGATATAAACAGTAAGAAATTTGAGAGGAGAAAAAAATTCATTATCAAATAAATATAAATCCAAATAAACCTTTTTTGGCAAAAAAAAATTATCATGTTACATGACATGACATGACAACAAATTAACCATAGTTGAACCCCCTAAATATAATCAGAAAACACTAGCCTCGGTGCACACAAGAAGCTACAAGTTTACATTGATTGTAAGAGTTCAAAATAATTCAACAACCTATATATAAGTCCAAGAAGGTAATGACCAGCTGCTCCATCTGGAACCTGCAGAGAGGAAGGTAAAGCAACTTAATGCTTTCTGTTTCAGCAATCTTCACGTGCAAATGATAAAATAATATTGATCAAGATCGTCGACTTTAAAAACCAATTGAATAACTAGAAATACGATGACTCTAAAAAAGAAACATCATTCAGCATTTCTATAGGACGGGAAAGTGTCTCAATGTTTGATGTTTGGGTGAGATTCACATGTAGAAAATACCAAAAAACCTAGGCTTTCAAAACCAATTCAAATTAGTAAAATGATACCATAGAATGAGATTGAAAAAAAATCAGTTCCTTGTGTAACTGTGGTTGCTGAGAAACTAAAACCAAAAGAACCATCCAACCAAATTCTTCAGCAAGATTTCAGTGATATGGTCTTGTTCTAGATTGATATTGAGAGTTCAGCACAATCAAAGAATATGCTGAACCTCACCAATGACGTTAACTAGCTTAGCCAAGTTTTTATGCATCCAGCTACTCAAATTGATTTAAATCACATAAGGAGAAGGATATACTGGTAATGATTTGCCATCCTGATAATTCAATTAGCTCCAGCGTGTAAATTCTTCAATCATTCAATTCATAAGTAGCATATATGTAGAATTACCATGAAGAAGAAATAAATATGTCAGCTTGATGGCCAGATGAGTGTTCTGCTTTCATAAAGAACAACAACTAATATTGCCCTACTAAATCGGTATTTCTCTCATTCAGTGTCCACAATTATATGTTTCACAAGCCTATATCCTTTTGAAGGAAGAAGCATCTCTAAATTATCTAGTTATGGCAGAGGGTGTTAGACAACTGTAGGCCATTGTTGTTTTCAATGTTCATCAGTACATTTAGATGAGTAGAAAAAATGAATGAGGTACACACAGTGATATCTAGACTCATACTTTGGTGAAAAGAACAAATCCTGAATTTAATCTAGGTATCATAATACAATAGCAATCTAGATAACATGGAAGTAAACTTCATCTCAATAACTCAGCAGAATGAAATGAATACATGCCTCAACATTTGGTTCATTAGCTGGGCATAGTGCTGCTTCAGCTTCTTGTAGAAGATTCATCTGGAAACATGACATTGCAAACAAGTAGCGGGAATGTGGCATGCTTGTGCCTGCGTATATGGAAACCAAAAGGAGAATGTAATTAATTAACCCATCTGTAGTGCATAGAAGGCAAAAACAAACCAAATGAAGGAAACAAGAAGAGGTGTTTATTAGAGAATAACAGTACACGAA